>NC_090439.1:150288652-150903416 GCF_031143425.1 Pleurodeles waltl
CCATGCCACTGGATTCAAGCTAGCCTGGCTGATGAGGGGTGAAACCCCGAAACCGGTCCCAGGATGCTTGTTTCCGGTCCAGTGAGGACCTGGCTTGGCAGTTCGGGCTGGACTGTTCCCATGAGGAACAGGGTCAAGACTGATTTGCATATGGCTGGGTCCAAACTGGGGTGGCATGGTGAGCAAAAAAACGATGGATTAAACCCAGATCTGTGACTGGGGGTGAGTGTCTGACAATGTTCAGCATTCCGTCCATCACTTGTTGTTTTTGCTTTGTCGCCCTAAGTGGGAAGGGTATACCCAGACGTGGGTCCCGTGCTTCCCATGCCACTGGATTCAAGCTAGCCTGGCTGATGAGGGGTGAAACCCCGAAACCGGTCCCAGGATGCTTGTTTCCGGTCCAGTGAGGACCTGGCTTGGCAGTTCGGGCTGGACTGTTCCCATGAGGAACAGGGTCAAGACTGATTTGCATATGGCTGGGTCCAAACTGGGGTGGCATGGTGAGCAAAAAAATTATGGATTAAACCCAGATCTGTGACTGGGGGTGAGTGTCTGACAATGTTCAGCATTCCGTCCATCACTTGTTGTTTTTGCTTTGTCGCCCTAAGTGGGAAGGGTATACCCAGACGTGGGTCCCGTGCTTCCCATGCCACTGGATTCAAGCTAGCCTGGCTGATGAGGGGTAAAACCCTGAAACCGATCCCAGGATGCTTGTTTCCGGTCCAGTGAGGACCTGGCTTGGCAGTTCGGGCTGGACTGTTCCCATGAGGAACAGGGTCAAGACTGATTTGCATATGGCTGGGTCCAAACTGGGGTGGCATGGTGAGCAAAAAAACGATGGATTAAACCCAGATCTGTGACTGGGGGTGAGTGTCTGACAATGTTCAGCATTCCGTCCATCACTTGTTGTTTTTGCTTTGTCGCCCTAAGTGGGAAGGGTATACCCAGACGTGGGTCCCGTGCTTCCCATGCCACTGGATTCAAGCTAGCCTGGCTGATGAGGGGTGAAACCCCGAAACCGGTCCCAGGATGCTTGTTTCCGGTCCAGTGAGGATCTGGCTTGGCAGTTCGGGCTGGACTGTTCCCATGAGGAACAGGGTCAAGACTGATTTGCATATGGCTGGGTCCAAACTGGGGTGGCATGGTGAGCAAAAAAACGATGGATTAAACCCAGATCTGTGACTGGGGGTGAGTGTCTGACAATGTTCAGCATTCCGTCCATCACTTGTTGTTTTTGCTTTGTCGCCCTAAGTGGGAAGGGTATACCCAGACGTGGGTCCCGTGCTTCCCATGCCACTGGATTCAAGCTAGCCTGGCTGATGAGGGGTGAAACCCCGAAACCGGTCCCAGGATGCTTGTTTCCGGTCCAGTGAGGACCTGGCTTGGCAGTTCGGGCTGGACTGTTCCCATGAGGAACAGAGTCAAGACTGATTTGCATATGGCTGGGTCCAAACTGGGGTGGCATGGTGAGCAAAAAAACGATGGATTAAACCCAGATCTGTGACTGGGGGTGAGTGTCTGACAATGTTCAGCATTCCGTCCATCACTTGTTGTTTTTGCACTGTCTCCCAATAGTTCATATCTACCCAACGGAATGTGCTTCAAACAAGAAGTAAATTGCAAAGTAGAGATAGGCAAATTAATAACCCCATGTATCAACCATTCAGCTGACGGAATCTCAGCTACCGTGAAAGGCAGTTTCTCTAATTTCTCAATATTTAACATAACATATGTCGCTTCCTTTTTAGCCATCAGTTGTTGTTGACGAGTCAAATTAAAAGAGATAAAGATCTCTCTGGCATGAACGTGCTGCCATGGAACGCGACCCGCCTTCAAGGTCTGAAGAGTCCAACCCAGCTGCATGATGGACCGCGTCTGACTCTGCCCATGATATAAAGAAGACATGTCTGATTTAATAATGTCAATGGCAGAGGAAACAATGCTGTCAATCGTGTAAACACGGTCAGAAAGGGTATGCATGCCATTATCAACAACAGACAAAGTCTGCATCAGATTCTCCTGATCAATCTGCCTCAACCGGGCTGCAGCCTCTTGTTGTGAAAGCTTCCAAATCTCATTATAAACCTCGTATAAAAACCTTTTCTTCCGTGGTACTTTGGGACCTGACAAAAAATCTTGTAAATCAGTATCATTAGACAGTAACGTGAGATGTGACTTAACTGCATCCAGCGTGGATGACTTCAACCATTGCTGGCAAAGCTTCCCCACACTGTATGTAGTTATAATATCAGCATGTTCTGGTGATACGTAACGAGGGTCTGCCCTACTAGTCCTGAACCCCCCTGAAGAGGTGACAAAACGTTGATGACACACATTAGTGTCTACAGGCCATAATAACCACCCGCCTGGATGTAACGATGAAGTGTTAAGCGTACCATTCTGGACCCAATGTGTAAAGTCACTGAAAGTAGCATTCACATAGTGCTGCCAATTTTTTAATTTAGAAGGGACAGGTATACTAGGCAAAGTTAACTCCCTAATTGTCGCTAAGCCCAAACAGCTAGTCTGTTGTACTGTGTCATTGAGGAAAATCATCTGCACAGGGATAATACATGCTCTAAATAACGTGTCCCTGCCTCGCATTTGCCAATTTTTCGAACCCCAAACACTTTTCAAGTCAACAGTTTTAAACCAGTATTCATATCCCTCGACCGAAAGTTTAGATACAAACAAATTGGAATACAGTAATTTAGTATCGGTCAATAACATTTGCTTATTAGAATACGGTGCAACTTTAAAATAGTAGGACTTAGCATTACGTGGATCATGCCCAGAAAAATATGCAAATTTATCATAATACGTTTTCGAACTCCCTTGTGGAGGAGTCGAGCAATGTTCCCATTGCACATAATTAAACATGGGCTTGGGGCTACTAGCTTTATGAATAAAGTGGTGTCCATAATAGTTGTAACAAAACATGTCACCATGATTATCTCTAAACTGGTAAGCATCATCATCGTCATAGACAGTATAATATTGCAAATCCGTTAGCATAGAATCTACTGTCTTCACATCCCAATCATCAGAAACAATGCCAGGTATAACAATATCATTCATTGATAATTTGAGGACATACGGTATTTGAATCAATTCAGTGGGACCATATATATCAAACATTACTTTATCCCACACAATCCCATCCGGAACCGGTATTGCAGAAATGTTTACAGTGGACAAGTCTCTTCGAACCATATGAGACGAAAAATGCGGTTTTAACACAGTCTCCACGTGCTCAATGTCAGATCGATCAGGAAGAAAATGACCATGTATTATCAGAAAAAAAGTAACCACAAATCCCAACCATAATAAAATAGTCATCACGGCCAAAAACAGCCAAAAATAGTTCCAAGGAAAAACAAAATATGTGCGTTTAAGCCAACCCAGCAGCCTTCGTGGACCGTGGACAGAAGACATCGAGGACGAGGAGCCGGACACATCATTATCAGCGTCGTTGAAGCAGCCAGAAGCAGTTCTAGCAAAAGGTGCAACTGTGAACAAAGAAGCAGATGGAGGCTCTCGCCGTGGCACGCTATAAACCACATGTTCAGAAACGTCAGTAGAACGTACAGCAATTTGATCAAAAGATTCCATATTAATCGCCGTCAGTGGAACAATCGCAAGATCATCATCCACCCTCCCCAAGCTCGGAGAGGAAACAGGGTCGGTGAAAATCACCTGCAGCGGGACTTCTTCCCCAGTAGTGAGAGGGATTCCGGAACTACAGGGTGTCCCTCTTGGTCTGCTGTGCAGAATCGGCCACATGTTGTAACTTGACATTATCAATGGAAACAAAGCGATTTCCTTTGGCGCCTCGTAGCGGCGGTAAAATCACAGTTCTCGTGCCGCTCACCTCCAACACAGGGACAGGTTCTCGATAAGAAGGACCAAATTCTTTTTTAACTGCGACCTTTTCACGCACTAGATCCCCAATCCTGGGTATCCAACCAGTAGTTGTTACTGGCTCATCCTTAATTCCTGAGGAGGCAGCACTGGCAGAAGAGTTATCTTCACGGAATTGTTGTAAATCCTGCAAAACAGTGACACGATCATTTATGTCAAAGGGCGTATCTGCCGCCTCCACACCAGGACCATCTAGATCAGGAACATACATTCGTGTTCCAAACAGGCACTCATATGAAGTACGACCCCCCAGTGACCTCCTAGGCAAGTTATTAAGTGCTCTTTGTACTCCATATAGGTGGGCTAGCCAACCACGACCCGTACCTATAACTCTGGCCGTTAAGGACTGCTTTAAATCACGATTTAAACGCTCCACAACAGAATTTCCCTCGGGATGAAATGGAGACGAGAATTGGAGTTGGACCCCCAACGAAGCCATGGTGTCCCTGAATGCCTTAGAGGCAAAAGCAGGGCCCTGGTCCGAATGAAAAGCCGCAACTGCAAATATATCGACAAAGATGCGCAAATCTTTAATAACAGTTCGAGCATCAGCCGAGCGTTGTGGCCAGACCCACACAAATCTAGAGCACGAATCTACAGCAACCAATATATATTTGTATGCACTATCTGGTGTCAGCGGACCACAATGATCCAAGTACACACACTGTAATGGTTTATTTGAAATCAGAAGGAGCGTCTGCTGCGGGCGTCTAGCCAACGATGCTTTAATTTGTTGACAAACGTCACAACAAAGGACATATTGCTTCGTCTCTTTATAAAGACCAGGCCACCAGTAACGAGCCTGTAAAAGTGAAATCGTGGCAGCCACCCCAGCATGTGCAGAAGCCACCCCCTCATGTGCTGCAGAAATCAATCTAGGTCTCTCAATTTTATTGGGAATTTCACGTACACCAATGCCTGGAATTGTAACAGTAGCATTCAGCGCACCATTCAAGCAGTAACTATATTTTGAAGGAAATCCTTTAGGAAAGGGCGTGCCATCAACCGTAGCCTTTATGGCAGCTGAAATTTCTGTGTCTGGTTTGGTACTCGAACGAGTCACTCCCGCCACAGTGGCGACAGCCACTGCCGATTTCGTGGCTTCATCAGCCAAAGTATTCCCAGCAACGTGAATGCCAACGCGCTGGTGTCCAAGTGTATGCACAACATGGACTTTAGGAAGCGTTTCCTTCAGATCCGCAACCTTACCCCACAACATCTTATGTTTAATGGTGTTGCCTTTAGAATCTCTGAACCCATTCATCTTCCAATAGTGTAGATATTCGTTGAAAGACTGCACACAGTAGTAGGAGTCACAGACCAGCAAGGTTAAAAGCGCCGGATCCGTGTGCTCCAACGCTAACAATAGAGCTTTGAGCTCAGCTAGCTGTGCCGTGCAATCTCCCAATGTTTTAGTATAAGTATGTCGGGGGCAGAACACTTCCCCCTCCATAGTGCCGCACACCACCGCACATGCAGCAGAATACTGTTGTTTAGTCCCAACCGCTGGTTGCGCAGAGCCATCGGTATACATGACCACTTGATATTGGTCAATAGGCAACGTACCAGCAGGAACAGGGTATTCCATTTCATATTGAAGAAATTCTTGAGTCTGCAGTTTAGGGTCAAATATGTAATCTACATCAGTGGCTGTCAAAGACGTAGCCCATTGTATCCATCGCGGGTGCAAAGCTTTCGAATTTGGAACACTCGCTTTTGTAACTGCCTCTAAGGCTGGAATTGGGGAAACGACAACTATGCGTTGACCCTGGGCCAGCGGTCTTTCTTTAATAACAGCCATCTGTACAGAAGTGAGAATTTTCTCAGTCTGTGCAAAACGTTGTTCTGCAGCAGAATACAAGTGAGACTTGTATGCAATCGGGACTGTTTCCCCCTCATTAAAGGTGACATAAGTAAACCCAACAGCCCCAAGTATCACCCTGATGACTAAATGTGTCTTATTGTCCCGTGTGTGTAAGTGTTTAACTGCTAAGAGATCACTTTGTAATTCTCGTAGTATGTGTGTATGTTCAATCGTCCAAAATCTACTCAAAAAATTCGGGCGAATCAACTCGTATAAGGGTTTTATACGCGTCGCATAATCAGGAATGTAAGTTCTGCCAAAATTCAGAAACCCCAACAATGACTGGAGCTTCCGAACCGTATTAGGAGGCTGCAATAAAGCACATTTCTCAAAAAAATGTGGCGCTAAGCTCTTGCCCTCACTCGACAACTCATATCCCAGGAAAATGACGCTGAGGAAGGCAATCTTTGATTTCTTAAAATTAAACTTATAGCCAATATCAGCAAACCCCACAACAATGCGCGATACACGCCTTAGATGTTGCAGAATCTCATCATCTGTCAGATATATGTCATCAACATATGATAATGCTTCAGGGTCGAACTCATGCAGCATTTCAGTTACACGAGCCGAAAACAGTCCTGGGCTATTCTTATACCCCTGAGGCAAACGACAAAAAAAATTCTGAGAGCCAAACGCACTGAAACAGGTATAGTCCCGACTCTCGGGCGCTATATTCTGGCAGAAAAATCCATTCGAGATATCCAATGTTGTTTTGTATTTCTTACGCACTATATTATTCATAAGCGCTGCGCTATGTGAATTCTGTATTGCATATGTGCATGTATGACTATTCAAATGTCTGTAATCCACCACTATCCTATATGAATGGTCTGATTTAGCAACCGGAAATAAGGGATTATTCATCGGCGAGACACAGGGCTCAAATACACCCTGGTACTCCAATTGTGTAAGAATTTTCCTAACCAATGCCCTTGCTTCAAATTTGATAGGATACTGCGGTTGTGGCTGAGGTTCGCCCTTTATCGGAATTACATGATAAGGTGATTGTCTGTCCCACCCCACGTTATTTCTATACAAGACGGGAGCCTGTGCTAGAGCCCATGATTTACTATAGGACTCCGCTAGTTCTCTCGGAACAAGTGGTGAGAAGGAAGGTGTAATAACCTCCTCCCCAACCGGGCAGTCGCGAACAAAGTCAGGTGGCCAATCCTGTTCGGCCAGCAGAACATCATATGATTTTACCACATGGTCCCAAAAAATGGCGTTTACAATACGGTCAATGTCCCCTTCCAATCGTAGAGTCACTTCATATACTCTATCAGGATCAGAGACTCGCATATCCGCCGTCTCGACTTGTATGAAGTCATCAGTTGCTTTCACCTCCAGATGCTCTAGAAGACTCTGTCGAACTATTGTGACCTCTGCCGCGCTGTCTAACAGTGCTAACGCCCACGTCTTGTTCGTCAAGAGAACTCTCTTCTTGAGCGGCATGTCTAACTGAGACTGCTGCCACTTTTTTCTTTTTAAATTGCTGTTTTTGTTGCAGCGGTTTCTCTTCTTGTTTAATAGAAACCTCCGCTGAGCGTTGTGAATCCTGTCTCGGTTTCACGTACTCCGTCCTCCGCTCTGACCGCCCACCTCTCTCACTTCTCTTTTCCGAGGAGTCCTGAAAGGAACGAGATTGGCGTGTATCAGTATATTGATATCTATCAGGCGTCTTCAAAGTATCCCTATTCCTGAGATTATACTTATTCTGTGGGGTCTCCGGTTGCGGAGACTGCCCACCATCTTTCTTAGGTGTTTGCTGTTTCTTTTCCCAGCGCTTTTTCGAACCCTCAGGTTGTTGCTGTTTAGCATTATCTTTATTATTTTTACCCTGTAACTGGGGTTTTTGTGGTCTAGCCCCTAGGCTATCACGACCAATACTAGAATATGTTTCCGCTATTATTCTCGGAAGCTCCCGCTCCTGATTAAGCAGCTGAACATCCCGAAGACGCATTCGCACTGCTAGTGCTACTGCCTCTCCCTTGAGATTACTCAAAATAATAGAAGAAACTGTGGCAAAATTGCCCAGCAACTGCATGCCCAAATCTAAGGCAGGGGCAGCCCCATATTCATCTTGAATCTGTTTAAGCACGTCCGGTAAATTAGCTAATGTCGGTGTACCGTGTGCCGTAGTGTAGAGCGCGGCAAACACCATGCCCCAGGTATTAGAAAGGTCCACCGGAGGAACCATCCCATACGGCAAACACATCGTCAAAATTCTATGTTTATACTGAGGTCCCGTATGGGGAAACACTGCTTCCAGCGTATTAATTTTTTGCACCAGCCAAAATGGAGTCTCCTCTCGTTTAGCCGGTACCTTACCCATAACTGAGTGTACAGTGGCCGGATTAATACCCGGAACCACTGCCTGTGGGTGTGCTGGAGCAGCACGCGCTGCATTCGTATTTAGTGTCTGCATTACAAACTGAACTAATCGTCTATATGTAGCCATTAATTCTGTATATAAACGACGAACTTCAACCACTGCCAATTGAGCAACCGCAGGATGAGGTGTATATGTAGCCAATAAAGGCCAGGTAGGACCATCATTACTCAGCGGACCTCACCTAACCTGTGCTACTGTGTGTGGGAGGGCGCCATCAAGCCAATTATGGTGTTCTTGATAAGATAGAGGTATTTCTAAATATGCGTAAGCCCTGTATTGTCCAGGGACATTCGCAACAGTGTATTCGTGAAAAGTATTTGTTCCCCCATCCACTGCTGGAAATCCGACCCAAGAATAAAAAAGTTCCGTTCTACAGGCTGCATGGGCGTCCACCACAAAAGTGACTGGACCTCCCTGGACTGTCAGTCCATGTGTCAACAGATGTCCCGTGAGCGGGTGACGCATATTAATTGCTATATTCACTACATTAGGATTCGCCATTTTATAAAAAATAGCTTCAGGTCAGAGAAGGCACACTAATATCGGGGCTTTTCCTTTCAAAGTTCAAGCTTGAACAACCAACCACTAAGCAACAGGAAGCACCTATGCCGTGGCGGCGGAAACCCTCAGCCCCACGGACGTCTCCGTAAACGAAACCGAGGAGTCAAAATATATATGAGACCAAGAGAGTCAGTCGGACCTAATCATTAGAGCCAGACCAAACGTTGGCGGCGCCATGTCGCGTGGGCTCTCATTATTCTAAATGAGACTACTGGATTTCTAGGTAGCAGGATCTATAACGGTGTGGGGGACTGAGTCTGACCCATGTGTAAAGAACTCTGTCACCCTAAATCCGGTTTTTGCTCCGGCTAACTAGCAGTGCCTCATTTCTCCCATGTGGAAGGAATGATTCGGCAGCCGAGCGCATGATATCTTTGGAACTTCTCAGGGAAGTCGTGGTTACTCAGATCCAAACCAACTCTCTTATTTCCAATATGATCTCATATACAAATGACAAAGACAGTATAAGTTTTATATAATGTTTTTTAATAAAACGACTGTATTTTAGATATTAAGGCGTGAGCCGCAATAACCAGAACGATACAACACAGTAGGATTGTAATAGTCACCAGGAGAGTAAAACATAAGAACAAAGCTATCATATTGTCTAACAGTTTCTACTCTCCCTCTGCTTGTTCTATTTAGAGCACAGCATGTTAAGCTTCTAGCTTGCCTATTAGAATCACTGTGGAAACATCAGCCCTCATACCTGAGAAAAGACCTGTGATCTTGGTTCAGCATCTGCAACGAGGCAGTCAGCGTCTAGTTGTGGTTCCCTGGTCGGAATCTCCCTCTTGCATGTATTGGGACAAGGAAGTGATTTTATAACTAACATGTCATCGTGATCACAAAATGTCCCTACGCAGGAATGCCAAGTCTAAACTCCTACCACGTCTATCGGCAATGTACCAGACTGTATCCTTGACTGAAGCACAGAGTAAATATGTTATGGAGAACTCCAGTGCTGAAGTAGGCAAAACAGTGTGATATGAATAAAAAACAACACCGTAGAACTGGCTATTTGAAAAATAACAATACGAAGCCTAATAAAAAGCATGTAGAGCAAAGTGCAAAGAAGATGCGTGAAACCTCCACATGTCAGTGAGAGGCAAGGTAGGCGTTCCCGTTTAAAAAATGACTCAAACACCCTAGCGCCATATTTATCCACCCAGGCAAAAAAGATGCACGGGTGGGAGTCTGACCCAAAAAAATTACGTTAACACCGATTTGCATCAAAATGTAATGCCTGGGTCATGGCAGGTGTTAAAAAGAGGCAAACACACCACTACTTAAGGAGAACACACAGAAGCAACATTACAAAACACAGGAGAAGATGGAGGTGATAATGATCCAGCTTGCTAGACGGTGCAGAGGACAGCAACAATTCCAGCAATCACCACCACAACAACTCGGCCAACAAAGGCAACGCAGAGGCATGAGAGGGTCTTCAGAACCAGGACAACCCTCCTTAGCCTCAGGGACCTGGACATTATTAGGACCTACATACTGAACCGGCAACCCATACTACACCTGCTGCACCACATTGAACCTCAAATTACAGGCAGCCTGCAGACCCCACACAAAATACTATGACAAAGCTGCTCACTGTCCAGCACATGCTGGAAAGTGGTTCCTTCCAAACAATGGGTGCACTGGTTGCTGGTGTCTCACAGCCGTCGTTCTCTGCATTCCTGATAAAGGTGTTAAATGCTATCATCTCCCTGACACCCTGCCGCATCAGCTTCCCTAACACCAAGCAAAAGCAGCAGGAGAGCAAAAAGAGGTTCTATCTAATCCATGGCTTCCCACATGTGCTTGGTGCAATTGACTCCACCCATGTCTGGCTTGTACCACCTGAAGCAACAGAGCACTTATACCGGAATCACAAGCACACACATTCCATTAATGTGTAGGGCATAGTGCACCACCGGGGACTATTCATAAACATTTTGGCCAAGCATCCTGGGAGTGTCCATGACGCCTACATATTCCGGCACAGCAGGATCAATGAACAATACCAGGATGGACAATTTGGTAATGGCCTACTTGTGGATACGTCAACAAAACTAGCAATATACACACAACACACCAACCCGGTTGGACACACAAGACATACACGACTACAGTAACACAAGGCCAGGGTAACACACATGTGCAGGTGATAGCATATATGCACCATGCTGCAGTACAACACAATCAGTGCACAACACAAATACATACACCCACATGTACGTAACCCACCCACAACGTGACGGGCACACCACGTGAAGGACAGGTGCAAACATGTACCCTTTGCTAAAAGCAAAAAAAACACAGACCGCTTACAAGTGCTCACAGGTTGCCTACTACATACAATTCACACAGAGTACACCAAACAAAGAATAGCACAGACATGTCAATGGCATACACCATGCCCATGTCATGTAAGTTCTACATAGGCACAGATCCCTCAAGTCATGCCCTGTAAATCAGTGCCAGAAAAAATATCAAACACCACACAACTGGAGCCTATATCAACTGCATCTCATCAACACATACCTGACTTACCTGTAGTGTGCAGAGGCATCTGCCTGATGCATTGGCTCACACACATAGGAATACAATATCAATGCCCATCACATACTATGTGCCAGATGTGTGAGAAGTGGTACCACACCTACTGTGGTGCAACCTCACATGCAACACTCACTGACTCACAACACCATCATGTCTGTACCAGATACAATAAATGTCCCAACAAGGGGCAGATCATGGATGTCATAGTGGGACCCAGTAGGAGAAAACAAGACCTCACTGGCCTCACATGCACTGTGCCAAGGGACACATTTGCTAAGTAGCTGAGCTCCATCCTATAGCCTGCACTGTGCATGTGTCAACAGTATAAATGCACATTAATGTTTTGGAAGATAGGAGAGACACTGGCAGCAATGTTGATCATCCTGTGACAATGGGATACACACCCTTGGACACCTCATGGCTGCCACAAACATTAGCTGCCACTCTGGAACACCAAGGGACCTATGTAATAGCCCACAGTTCCATTGTCATGGCCTGCCCTGTACGTACAACTTGGCAGATGACCATTTCATAATGACTTGAAGCCACAATGTGAATTGGTCACCCTCTCATGCTGTATGTAGTGTGGAAGGGACGTGCAATGTTTATCACTGCAGGTCTGTCACCACAACATACATAGCATGATGATGCTGACTCACATGTAGCTGTCCCCTAAAACCTGAGGAAGTGCTAACAACAAACACCACCCCAGGGGTACTGTAGGCAGGTTGCAATAAGGAAGTAGACTGTGCTATGAACTGAGATGATTGTGGCACCAGTGCATGCTGCATACTGCTGCACGAACAGAAAGAGCCAATTGGCCATCAAAACAGCATATGTATAGGGCGGTGTACCTTCCTGCACAGATACAACCATCACCACAAGGCAGCTCGCCAAGTACCCTGGTGCAGGGTAGGCAGTGTCAGTGCACGGCTGCACATGAGCAACTGGCGCAGGGGGGAAAAAAGGGTTTCCAAGTTACATGTCACACCTGTGGCATTCTTGCATAGTCAAAATGTTGCAGGACAGTGAAGCCAATTTTGGAGACGTGTTGTGCATCCTCACTTACCAATTTCAAAGGCCCCAAGTGTCACACATAATCTGCAATGGCACATGTGAAAAGGGATGGGATATCCAGGCTCTGTAGTGCTACCATGTTGCCACCACATATGACCCCATTGTGTTGTGAGGATGTGTCATGTTCCTTCTAGTGATAGCACACTGAGATGCAGGTACACTACACAACGCATGTTACATACATAATAACCATCAGTGTGGAATCCAAATCACATCCCAGGTCCTTGAGCAAAACACAAGATTGTCATGTCCAACAACCTAGTGCTGAGGAGACATTACACAAGGATAGAAACTCACATCATACCACAAATACATATGAGCCACAACCAGCTCTAAATATCAACTGCCATTCTTCATGACATACCTGTTCCAAGGCCTAACAACAACTTACTCCTTTAATCTTTTGCAGCGGATCAGGGTTATGGCATACAGCCAGAGATAATGATCCCATTTCCCAACTGTTGGACCTGGCCCTTTTGCAGGGTCATTCCCCAGACTTTTTGTCTTTTGCCTCCTTATTTTTCTGACCTTTGTTGGCTGACGTTATGACTCTGAGCACTTTTTCACTGCTAACCAGTGCTAAAGTGCATGTGCTCTCCCTTGTAAAATTGGTATGATGGGCTTATACCTTATTGGCATATTTAATTTACCTATAAGTCCCTTGTAAAGTGGTATCCCTATACCCAGGGCCTGTAAATTAAATGCTACCAGTGGGCCTGCAGCGCTGCTTGTGCCACCCACTGAAGTAGCCTTTCAAACCTATCTCAGACCTGCTAGCACAGGGCCTGTGTGCGCAGTTTTCTGCCACAAGGACCGGGCATCTACATTTACTTGCCAGGCCCAGAACTCCCCTTTTACTACATGTAAGTCACCCCTAAGGTGCGCCCTTGCTAGCCCAATGAGCAGGGTGCCATGTATTTAGAAGGCAGGACATGTGCCAGGTTGTGTGGCCTGTCCTGGTAGTGACAAACAGCCTAACTTGGTGTCTCATAGGATTGCATTAGAAATGCCCTGCCTTATGTGTAAGGGGTATTGTCTGATTTATGATGGGTAGCGTAGGCATGTTAGGTATGGTTGTGATAGTGATGAGAAATGCTGCTTACTGGTGTAGGTGTATTTTTTATTACTATTACAGAAATGCCACTTCTAGAAAGTGCGCATTTATTTGTGCTTATGACTGGTGTTTTTGCAGCTTGCCTCCAATCCACGTCTGGGCAGACTGACAGTTAGGGCTTTGTGCATACATTTCAGACAGCCTGTACACAGGAGGGTGGAGGTGTCACAGAGGTGCATCTACATATTGCATAGTATTCCTGGGCTGAGAGAAGGGAGAGGCAGGACATACCTGCATTTGTAAAGACTGTGCCCTGGCCTCGCACAATAGGGTTGTTTACCCCCCACTGATGTTTGGAGCCTGTGCTGAAGGAGAGAAGGGGCACTCCCAGAACCAGTTGTAACTGGTTGGAACCCCCTCTCCTGCTCATTGTAAAACACACTGTAAACTTAGTATAAGTACAGAGGAATTTTCCCCACAATTTAGACATTCATGGGACTTGAAACTGGACACAGGATGCTGCTGAATAGACTCACCAGGAAACCACCTTGGACTGCTGCTGCACTGCTGACCTGTGACCTGCCTGGTCTCTAGGAGGAACGGCCACATCTGCATCCCTTGTGCTGACCTGTGTTGGGGCCTGGTGACCCTGTGCTACTCTCCCCTCTGTCTCCAGGAGCAGGGTGCTGTGGCCTCTGACCCCATTATTTTCCAGAGCACAAGGAGTGATCCAGCTTCATTGATCATTGAGGGCAAGCACTTGGGAAAGTGCTTTACTTGATACTTTCCCCACTAGTGCTGGAGAGCACTTCTTGCCACCAACAAAAACACCACAGCGACCAGGGTTTCTTCGGGTGGCTTGGCGCCCGTGAGCGCGTTGCTGCCAGAATCACCGCCGCAGTCCGGGAGGCTGCATTCCTTTAAGCGCAAGTGTTGTGCTGCCCCTCGGGGCGAAACGACCTCTGAGGAGTGCTCCCTGGCACACACCGGCACCTGTTTCTGGTGCATCACCACCGCGGCCCGGCCTGACACAGAAGAAAGGAGCCTTGCCTCCCAATAGGCAGCCCGACCCCGAAGACACGGTCGCAGGCTGTTGATCCCCACTGAAGAAGGGGAGAAGGGTGCCATTTGGGAGCCCCACAAGATTATTGCAGCCCGCGAGAGGAGAGCTGGGCTGCAACTTCTCCATTCTCCCTGATGCTCGCGGGTAGGGGAGGAGCCTCGCCGGGTGCCCTACTTGGTCGTCTTTGGGGTCCTTGTTGTTGTTTGGGCTTGCTCGCTTCCCACAGAGATCGCAAGCCCCGGGAGGGGCCCGTTTTCTGCAGTAGAGAGGGTGCAGACCGCCCCTCTCCCCTAGGAGACCCATGTTGCCCCTGTTTCACGCATGGGGTCCCCTAGAAATAGGAGGTTAACAAGGTGCCCAAACATGAGGCAGTGGATGTCAAATCATGGTGAGACTGTAATGTTTGAACAGACCACTGACACAACTCAGTGTGAGAGTTGCAATGGCTGCATGGAGCATGTGTGACAAGGGGGGAGACATCATTGGTGACAATGGTCATCATGATTAGCCCAGGTATAACAAACAATGGGAAAAATTGAGCCTGCACAGTACATCCATGGAAATCAGTCCTGCCACTGCCATGGGGCCCAATCCTGTCACAGGGTACACATGATGTCACACTTTGGAAGGACACATCTCTGGAATGCACATCAGAATGGATAAAAACATATGCAGCTAGTGCTGCAGGCCCACCACACAAAAATTATTATTACAATTCTAAATGTAATTACTTTGATCTGACTATTGTGTTCAATGCATGGTATGGTTAGAATGTAGGCAGAATGTGTCAATCTCAGTATGTACCAAATATGTACACATGTCAGGCATATGTGTAGTCCACTCACAAGTCACCATATACTCAAGATCAACATATGGAGACAGTTATCGGGTAATATTTGCTAGACAGCATTCATCAGCCATCATCAACAATGCCCGAGCTGTGTATGTCGTCTGAAATGTGATGCTCTGTAAGACAACTACACACATCACATAAGTGAACACAATTCACAATCATATTCCATTAATCTTGCATAGTACTGACTGCCACACTTATGTGGATACACTGTTGTCAAACATACATACATATGCATGACGTGAATACATTTGCATTCTGTTGATTCTGTGACACACACATTGGCGTAACAGACCAATCACACCCAAATCACATTGTTGTATGGACTACCACATGTGGCCATTCACAAAATGCCACAATGAAGCCCAGCCCATTCAATGTGTATGTTGATACAGGGTGCATCAATTGAGAATGGACAAATTAATGCAATCAGGAAGAGAGTAAAAAAAAAAAGACGCAAATGCGTCGAAAAAAGCCACAAGTGCAAAGCATATGACCCCTGGGCCATTAGCGTGATTTCCACCTTCGCACTAATCTCAGAGCTGAATTACTGTTAAATTGGCGCATAAAGGTAATGCGTCAATAAAAAAAGACGCACATAAGTCGTGCAACAGAAATACTCACTCAAACATTAGATGTGTCAAATGAATACATGCATTACAGAAAACTCAAAACACGGGGACAGGAAATGATGTAATAGGAAATCCTGTTTACAGGCATGGTACAGTGGGTGTGCTTTCACTTTCTCTTTACAGTCTGTGCCTCTTTTGACTGTGTGATTGTGTCTTGGAGTTGGTGGTCTGTTATTGCTCTGTTTTGTATCTTGTGGTGTCCCTCCTCTTGTGTCTTCTGTAGTTTTTGACTGTACTTTGTCCCAGTGTTAGTGAATTTGTGCGTTTTTTGTATTCTTCCTTGTACCAGTACTGTGGGGCGTCTGTCTGGGTTAGTTGTTAAGTTGGGTTACTTGGTGTTAGACCTGACAGCCTTAGGATGGTCACCCCCTAAATCTTTGCCTGCCTCCCTCCACTTTTTGGACACTGTTTTTGCTGGTTTTAGGACTCTGCACAATTTACCACTGCTAACCAGTGCTAAAGTGCATATGCTCTCTCCCTTAAAGACATGATGCCATTGGATCATACACAATTGGCTTACTTAATTTACTTATAAGTCCCTAGTAAAGTGCACTAGATGTGCCTGTATATTAAATGCTACTAGTGGACCTGCAGCACTGATTGTGCCACCCACTTAAGTAGCCCATTAACCATGTCTCAGACCTGCCATAGCAAGGCCTGTGTGTGCAGTTTCACTGCCAATACGACTTGGCATTTAAAAGTACTTGCCAAGCCTAAAAATCCCCCTTTTCTACATATATGTCCCCCCCCCCTAAGATAGGCCCTAGGTAACCCATAGGGCAGGGTGCTGTGTAGACAAAGGGCAGGACATGTACCTATGTAGCTTACATGTCCTGGGAGAGTAAAACTCCTAAATTTGTTTTGCACTGCTGTGATGCCTGCTCCTTTCATAGGCTAACATTAGGGCTACCCTCATACACTGTTTGAGTCATAGCTTCTGATCTTAAAGGCGTAACAAGGTAATATTTAATATGGCCAGAATGGTAATACAAAATCCTGCTGACTCGTGAAGTTAGGTTTAATATTACTATTTTAGAAATGGCACTTTTAGAAAGTGAGCAATTCTCTGCAATTAAATCCTACTATGCCTTACAATCCATGTCTGGCTGGGTTTAGTTAACAGCTCCCTTGTGCATTCACTCAGACATACCCCAAACACAGGATACTCAGCCTCACTTGCATGCATCTGCATTTTGAATGGGTCTTCCTGGGCTGGGAGGGTGGAGGGCTTGACACTTACATGTCAAAGGACAGAAGCCTGCCCTCACATAAAGGACTGCCACACCCCCTACTGGGACACTGGCAGACAGGATTGGACTGAAAGGGGGCCTTGTGCACTTCTAAGCCACTCTTTGAAGTCTCCCCCAATTCAAAGGCACATTTGGGTATTTAAACAGGGCCTCTGCCCCTACCAACTCAGACACTTCCTGGAGAAGAGAACCTGAACGAGATTCTGCAACCGGCCAAGGAAAACTGCCTGACTGCCCAAAGGAGTCACCTGACTGCTTTCTGTGAAGGACTGCTGCCTTGCTGTTGCCCTGCTGCCTTGCTGCTCTCTGGCTGTGCTGAGAAGTGCTCTCCAAGGGCATGGATAGAGCTTGCCTCCTGTTCCTTGAAGTCTCAAGACCAAAAAGACTTCATTCCTGCAAGAAGAACTCCCTGTGCGGTGGAAATCGACACACAGCTGGCAAAAAACGACGCACAGCCTGCAATGCAGTGAAAAATTCACTGCACGCCGAAGCAGAACGACGCAGCCTGACTTCTTGAGAGGAATCGACACAGCACCTGCCGTGCAGTAGAATTTTCCATGCAACACCCACTGGATCGATGCAGCCCCTGTGACTTCGTCCTGCCAGCGCCAGACTTCAACACATCGCCCTTGGGGCGTCCGAAAACCCCACAAGCAAAAGAAGATCCAAGACCGAGTGCAGGAAATCGACGCAAAGTCTTCCCTGTGTGGAAAATAAACGACGTATCGCCGTGTGCGGTTCCTTGTGGAGATTTTGAACGCAAACCAAGTACTTTGTGCTTGCAAGAGATATTTGTTGCTATTAAGAGACTAAAGACACTTCATATCATTTTTACAGTGATATTCCAAAATATACTTATTGCATTTTAATCATTTTGACCTGCATCCTATCAGATAAATATTATATATGTTTCTAAACACTGTGTGGTGTATTTTTGTGGTGTTCTACTGTGTTATTGCATGATTTATTGCACAAATACTTTACACATTGCCTTCTAAGCTAAGCCTGACTGCTTAGTGCCAAGCTACCAGAGGGTGGGCACAGGTTAATTTGGATTGCGTGTGACTTAGTCTGACTAGAGTGAGGGTCCTTGCTTAGACAGGGGGTAAGCTAACTGCCAACCAAAGACCCCATTTCTAACATTGGTGATCAACGGTGAGGATAGGACTTGTATTTGTGTAGTGACATACAATAGATAAGTGTTCACTACCTGTCCACAGTTGAAGGTCAACTTGATTTTTTATATTTTTCTGCAATTTCGTTTTCTACCTGACATTTTTAACTAAATCCTCACTCAACATGTCTCTGGCTGGGTCTAATGCAGGAAGTGAAGATTTTGATCTAGCCATGATGGAGACCTACACTGTTAAACAGCTGAAGGGGTTCTGCAAGGATATGGAAGTACCCACCCAAGGTGCCTCCAGAAAGGAAGAATTCCAAATAGCACTGAGGGTCTGGGCAGAAGCCCAATCAGAGGAGGAGGAGGTTGAGGAGGAGGGTCCAGAGGATGGCCCCTCAGAGGATTTTTTGCCAGCAGTGGAGGATGTTACCACTGTAACTGTGCCCCCTGCCAAACCAGGGAAAAGTGTCCCTGACCGTTGCCTGATCGCAGAGGAAAGGAGGGAGGAGAGAGAGTTCCAGTTTCAAATGGCAAAGTTAAAAATTGAAGCTGACAGAACGGAAAGAGCAGCTGAGAGAGCCTCGGCTGATAAGAAACTTTTTCTGGCTCATAAACTGAGTCTCAAGGAGCTGGACATCAAGGCAAGACAGTCTGAGTCCAGCAGTGATGGTGGCAGCATTCATGCAGGACCTGTTGGGGAAAAAGAGGTTTGTATACCCAAAAGTGTGGTGCCAAGTTATGTGGTGGGAGATGACATTGATAAGTGGTTGGATGCCTATGAAGTTGAACTAAGTGCTCATGGGATTTTGAGGAGAATGGGGGGGAGGCCTTGTAGTTTTATGTACCATTAGTGGGGAGGTACACACTTCCTACACTAGATCCACAAGATCAAAATGTCTATGTACCCATAAAATCCGCTTTACTAGCCAAGTTTGGGCTGACTTCTGAGAAATACTATCAGAGGTTCAGGGACAGACCCAAACTTTCCACACAGACTTGGATAGACTGTTTTGATTTCTCCAACAAGGCACTGAATGGATGGGTGCGGGGCAGCAAAGTAAATGATTACAAAGGATTATGTGATTTGATTCTGAGAGAGCATCTGCTCAGTATTTGTTTTACAAAGTTGCGCCAGCACTTAGTAGACAGAAAGCTGACTGATCCTAGGAAGCTTGCTGAGAATGAGGACCTCTGAGTTAGCACCAGAGTGTCCAGAAAGGTACCTGGGGGGGACACCGACAAAGGTGGTCAGGGTTCCCAACAAAAGAAAGAGGTAGGACTTGAACATAAGGAGTTCTCCAAAGGTCCCCAAAACAATTTCCAAGGGGGTGGTAGTACCCAGTCCCAACCTGCGTTTGAGAAAATGCCAGTGTACTTTGATAAAAATCAAGGGAAATTTATCTCCAAATGCTTTCTAAGTTAAGCCTGACTGCTCAGTGCCAAGCTACCAGAGCGTTGGCACAGGATAATGTGGATTGTGTATGACTTACCCTGACTAGAGTGAGGGTCCTCTGACTGACCTGACTGACAACCAAAGACCCCATTTCTAACAGTTTGGATTGTTATTTTTGGGTGTTGTTTCCTTTACTTAATTTATTTTACTTTCATAATTGTTTGTCAACCTTTACCCCAGTGATATGTCTGGTAGGGGGAGGCAGAGTAGGATGGGGGAGGAGGAGCTGGGAGGCTTTGTGTGTCTGGTACCTCACTACCTCCCATTAATGTTGGAGATGGGAGGCCATGTGATACAGGGCTACTGGGCGGAGGCGAGGTGGCTGCAATGGGGCAAGGTGCTCCACCACCTGAAGAGGGTGTACCACAGTAGCCGCAACGACCACCAGCTGAAGCATCGCCGGGCAGAACTGGTGGCCAGGGAGCAGGATATGCTAGAACATCTTGGTGTGGTGATAGGTGGCCCTGTTTACTATTCAATGCACTTGAATAACAGTAGCAGATGTGTTGGTATGCTGCATGCAATGTTTGTGGATAGGTTGCATGCAACCAGAATGAAGTGTCACTGCACCGGTATAGGCATGGGGTTCACATATCCTACCATTTTACCAATGCAAGTAAGATGTTTGTTTAGTCATGCACAAAAGTCACTAAGTCACACATTTCAGGGGCCATGGCAATATCTGTGCCCCAGCATTGTGTCATGTAAGACAGGCCAAGACACTGCCAACATACCATATGTAACTGGATTGTGATAACAAATTAGGGCAATCTATGTATGGTGCTACATTGTCAGAATTTCACACACATGATCCCTGCCATTATGTTTGCAAAGGGGGCATACCCGCCTTAGGGGGCACTGGCAATGGGGCATTTGATACCATCAGAACACTGTGACACATCAGTCATGGATTACTAAATGCATGAAAACTACGGACTAAAGATTGAGCCCCTTGTTCTTCAGAAAGTGCCTCTGGGTGCCTTGCAGGACAAACCAGAATACTGGAGTGAGTTGTCTTGCTGAGCACCAGGGTAGTGTCATGTATCTGTCACCCACATCGCCCTCATTCCATGGAGTTCCATCTTCTACTTATTGCCTACATATTGTTGTTGCAGGTGTAGCATTACATGAGTCTCAAGCCCAGTTTAAGAGTGCAGATGTGTGGCTCTCACTCACCTGGGTGTCAGTCTCATCGTGACTTTTCAGTGGTGTGTCTGTTGCACTGTCCTCAACCTGGATAATTAATTCCTCTAAAATAGTCCACACTGTAATATGTTATCCACTAGCAGTGACAGTGATATGATACTAACCATGGTTTTCCATCCATATCTTTCAGATCGACCTACCCCCTACACCATAAGTGTGATGATGTATCTAGTAAGTGTGATTATGTCTGTCCTGTGTAGTGATTAAGGCTTTTGTGTGAGTGAGTCATGTGTGCTGCACACAATGCTAGAAGTGTTGAGCTGTCAAATGATCAGATATCAAAGTAGGCTGGATGGTGACACTGTGTCACATTTAAGGGTTCCCCATGCACGTGCAGAGAGTCATATCTTTTGAGGCTTGAAGCGCCCAATAGGCAGCATCATGTAAACAAGGTGATTACAAGCCACATGTAGGCCCATATGTGACTTAGATGTGCACCGTTGTGAAAATATTGGCACTGGGACATGACGTCATTCTCACAACACGTTGATGCACCAGTTTGTACACAAATTGGTGCATCCCTGTATTCTAATGTACATGTAGGACTGGGTGGGCAATTGTCCCCTAGCATGGTGCCACATATATTGTACTCCACTTACGTGACACCTATATGGAATGTAATAGGCATGCATGCAGGTCAAGTCAAAATGTGTGCTGGCATGGATATGCGTGTTTAAGGAATGGTATTGGATGATCAGGTATTGATGGGTGTCTACACCTGGACACATGAATGTAGATGTGAAAGATCTATGGATACCAGCTTCCTTAGTGTCAGCCCTCCTAACATATGGTCCACTCCCATACTCCATGTATGAGTGGGCATGTCTTAGTGGATGACCTGGACAGCTGAGAGGATGAATTGCATGACCATCCCCCCTGAGGCACAGGGGGTTGGAACAACACATTTGTAGGGAGATTTGATGCTCACAGTGTAGGTGACAGTCATTTTGATCAGGCTTGCATGTGTATCTATCAACTCTGACCCCTTATGGATCCCAACTGCATCCCATACTCCCCATAACAGATTAAAGTTACTGGTGATGTATGGTTGACATTTAACACAGATGATGAGAAATAGTGGCACTGATCTATGTGAAGTAGACACTGCCTTTGCATTGCTACACATGGCACAAAATCAATGTACATCTAATTTTGTTTGTTTCCTAATCTTGTTGTGGGTGACTATGGTGTCAATGAAATTATGCTAAGGCAGCGCTGTTGTTTAATCCATCAGGGCCATTGTATTATCTGGAATGTGAGATGGAGTGCATCTACAATTCGATGTAGAGAGTAAGCTACTAATCTGTACATACTCCACACTGACGGTTGCCTGTCTCATTTTAACAGCTGGCAACATGAATAACGAGGAACTGTGTACCTTTCAGAAGAGGGCAGTCCACTATCGGCACATACTGGCAGTGGAATCTGGGTTCAGAAGGATGGCACGCTGCTATCACACGGAGCAATCCACCAGTGAGTGGCGGGCAGTCACCCAAGGGGGACCCACACTACCCACACAGGGCACACTACCCACACAGGCACCACAGCTGTGCAGGGGGCCACAGCTATCACAACAGCCCCAGGTTTTGCACCCTCAACATCCATGCCACAGCCAACCACACCTGCTGCCATGGACATGAGTGCCATCTGTGACCTACAGACGGATGTCACACTGGTCCTCAAAAAGTTGGACTCTCTGGAGAAGGAGGTGGAGATGGACTAAAATTCATAAAGAGGAAACTCAAGAGGGCCAACCTGTGAATGGCATCAAGACTCTCATCCCCAGTTCAGTCTTCTCCTTCCTCATTTGTTTTAATGTTTTTTAGTGGGTATTAGGGGGATAGTTGTAGGTTAGATTATGATAGTGGTTCAGTTAGGATAAATAGGTTTGGGGGTTGGTTTTCTACATTTTACATTTGTCTATGTGGGTGGGTGGGGGGTAATGTTGGGGCTTTTATGTGTGATAAAAAAAAAAAAAAAATTAGTAATAGGTAGTATATGTGTAGTTTAGTATATGTTGTCCTGCATGTGTCTCGTGATATAAGGGGAGTGAGGGGCCAATGTTTAGAGTGTGTTGTTAAATGTGTTAGGTTAGTTTAGCATAAAGTAGCTAGGGTCTGTTGTTGGTTATGTATAGTTAGGATAGGTTAGGTTAGGATAAGTGTTCTTAATTCTTTTTAGTTTTTTAATATCTAAATAAGAAAATGTGGGTACTCCCTTACTACATGTGTCTTATGCGTGGGTCTCAGGGTCTTCACATGGGTGTACAGTGAAAATTGTGTGTTCTCCTAGGGATTCTGTCCTGCCTCCGGATCCCTCTCTTGACATATTCATCACCTTCTTACAACTGAGCTGTCACATTGGCAGCTACAACACATCTACTTGTTTGTGCATCTGCCATCCAGCGTCCCCACCACTCAAGGTTACTATGTTGACCATGTATAGGACAGATAGGTGTGGTAATTCAGCTGTCATTGTATGGGTCCTGTAATGGAATGTTGGGCACTGTGGGACATCTGACAACAGTCTACATTTCATTCCTATCCTGCTAAACTGACCAGTGGCAATTATAGATGAGGTTCAGTCCCTCTGTTTCACACCAATGTGTTCTACTGGTACGCACAGGTGATGATATTGCCCAAGAACTGTTTAAAAGCCATTCCTGCAGTATGTAGTGGGTGTAGCATACATGTATTCAACATTTTTTACATAGTCAGTGAATTGCTTGTAGGAGATGAGACCAGCATCGACGTTCATCATGTACGTACCATGTGCATAGATATGTGCCTGCAAATTCATGCACTCTTGTACTGACACTCTGTGACATAAGACATGTTAAACACATCATAATTCATAAGCATAATAGATGTGTCACAACACACAAAGACCTTCTGGTTGTGTATGTGGTGTTTTTTTTAACAAGTGTTATAGTGCAATATTTACAATGTCCAGGTCTGTGACTCCATTTGTGGAATCCATCAACCCATACAATTGTGACACAACACAAGTTCAGGGTTGAGGGACATGTCATGGGACATGTTTGGGTAAAGTGTCTTTCAGTGTAGGGGAACATAAATTGCCAATTGAAAAGTTAGCAACAATTGCAGTCCATAGCAGAAAGGTCAACAGTGTGTGGGTGAAGAGTGCATATCTGCAACAGTGCTAACACTGGCATGATGTCAAGCACAGGGCAAAGGTAAACACTGCCTATGTGGCATGGGCTGGTGCTATCGGGAACTCTTACGGGTGAAGATGATCTCTTCCACATCTTCATCCTCCGATATGTGTGGTGCCTCCTCTACCCTTGATGGTGGTAGTCAGGAGGTAGAGGGGGCCACACACACTTCAGTGGTTGGAGATGTGGGCTCCCAATTCCCTGCAGCTGCCATCTGTGGCACTACATATGGCATCACTACAGCTGATTTTTAATTATAGCAGCAACATCCCTGTGGTAGGCAGTCATGTCTGCCCTGAGGAAGACCATTTCCTGGTGCATCAAGTCCATCTTATCATTAAGCATGCTGATGCCAGTTTTGGAGGGCAGCTGTTTTGGCCTCACCCTCATGGCAGTAGCTATATTCCTCAGAAACTCCTGGACTCCACACATTGGGGAATGTGTGCGTCAGTTGGCTGAAGTCTGTTCAGTAGCCGTACCCATGCACGTCCGCATCCCCTCAAGGCTGGCTGCCATAGTATGCATCCCCACCCCTACCTCCTTGGCCAGCTCCCACTGGACTCCTACCACTGTCCTCTCAGAGCTGGTCCCTGGGTCCTCTGAGTTCTCAGCTGTGTCTGTGCTGGCAGGTCATAATATTGGGGTGCTAAGTAGGGCCTGTGGGAAATCTGCTACATCAATACTCCTCCTTGCAACTGGAGGTGGTTTTTGGAGGTTTACAAGGACTTCTTGGTGTGCTTCTTGGCTGATAGTAGCCAGCTGGTCATCCAGGTCATCAGGGTACCCCAGGACAGTCAGATCCACAGGAGAGCCATCATCCTCTGCAATGAGATGTGTAAAATCAGTCTACCTGTGTTGTGGCAGTTGACATGCCACATCTCTGACTTGATATTTGAGGCTCATTGTCATCATAGAGTCATATTTAGGAAAAAGTGGTGCAGCGAAGTGCTCTGCAAAAATTGGCAGAGCTGTGATGCGTCACTTTGGTAACACAAGGATGCGCCGTATGTAAGTGAATACGGCGCACCCCTGTGTTGTCCCCCACGCTGGTGCAAAATTCAGCTGCCAGCGCCAATGCAGGCATCCATGCACCATCGTGCAAGGATGTATGTGTTGAGGGGTGTGATTGCTTAAGTGCGTGAAGGTGTCCCTTCCTGCACATTAACAATCACTAATGGCACTTTGGCACTTCTGTGTGAGCTGAAGAATGCAGCACACACAGAAGAGCCAAAGCGTAATTTACAAATGATTTTTTATGTGCAGGAAGGGACACCTTCACGCACATAAACAATCATTTCTGCCATTTTGCTCTTCCTGTGCATGCTGCAGAATGCAGCACACCTTTGAAAAACAAAAAACTATAAGGTGCAAATGTATTCCTCCTCGTTGCACCCGGCTAATACCACCCCTGGGGGTGGAGTAACGTTGTGGCACTGCCTCAGGTTGACAAAATTCCATTTATCTGAGGCAGCATCAAAATGCAAAGGGTGTTGCCTAGGCACGCTCACAGCAAAACCCTCTGCACGCACCTTCAACGCACAGTGATGGTTGGGAAGGTGCTGTATTTACAAGGTGACGTTAAGCCACAAAAAGTAGCTTAAATCCACCTTCTCAATACAGCACAGTGCTTAGCGCCACAGGAGCGTCACAGAAAGTGACGCTCCTGTGGTGCTAGGGACCTATGATGCGCCCCTTAGTTCCAAAGGATTGTTCCTGTACATCATAGCTGCAGTCTACAGCCCTATGCCCCACCTGCATGTCACATGAAGAGAAGCCCAGTTGGCACAATTGGCTGCGTCATATCTTCTAAAGGTGTTGTCTATCCTTTTTGTAGCTTGACTCCATCTTTTCATGTTCTATCCTCCCTTTGCATCCATTTGCATGGTGGAGCCTTGCAATGGGTGTTGCTGTGCTCATGCCACAGCACCACACATGGCAATTTTCACCTGTCACAGTCAAACATGTTTCACATACACTCATGCTGTTCTGAGACCGTGCACCACCCCAGGGATGGCATTGCCAGGACACTATGCTCTTGTTGCCATTGATGGCTCCTCTTCTTGTTGTTTGTGTGCTACATTGTGTGATGTATTGGAACACGCGATCAC
This sequence comes from Pleurodeles waltl, assembly GCF_031143425.1. Taxonomy (NCBI): domain Eukaryota; kingdom Metazoa; phylum Chordata; class Amphibia; order Caudata; family Salamandridae; genus Pleurodeles; species Pleurodeles waltl. The sequence continues at coordinate 150,314,941 of NC_090439.1, forward strand.
CGCACGCGATCGCGTCATTCGAGGAGAAGGACGCGGACGCGTGAAAGACAGTTGGGCGTGTTGGTGATCGATGGCTGAGGCGACATGAATTAAACCTACGACTGTGCCCATAAACCTGAAGTGGAACTTTATTACCTTTTCACATTTGGCGACGAGAGTGGTGAGAGTCGCCTCAACATCCAGGGAATTGTGTCTCTCCAGATAGGAGAGGTTACTTTTGACGTGTTGTCCTGGCGAACGTTTTGCGCATTTGGTAGAGAGGGCGGAGCAGCTGCGCAGTTTGTTTTAGGAGGATTTCAGAGGGCGGACTGCAGAGGAAGCACACGGTTTCACAGAGGAAGCACACGGTTTCATAGATCCAACATAAAACAGCACGAATAACGAGTGTTGAAGAGAGCTACGTTGCGTGAACAACGTCTGTTTGGGGGCGTGCCCAACAACACCGATGTCCTTAAAGGGACGGTTATTTCAATAGTTTTAAAAGGAAGTTGCACTTTGTTACGAGCAGTAAAGCAAAATAGGGAACTACATTGGAACGGTGACAGGCGGACAATATACAAAAGAACAATCTTGTTTGCCTATCTTGTGGAACACACGGTGATAGGCACACCCAGACAAAACAGCGGAGCAAGAATTACTCATCTGTCATAAAGAAAGTTTAAATGGGAGGATATTGAAGGAGTGGTGATTTGCCAATACAGTCACATATTGGTTCAGTTGAGGTCTGACATTCAGTGTGTTGTTCTGTAGGTTTGTTTAGTTTATCAGAATAATGCAGAACGTAACACCACCTCCATTTTTCTTTTAAGCAGTCCAGGTGAACCGATATATCCTTGGAACAAGTGGAAGAAGATATTTGCTCACTATGCTAGAGTGTGTGGACCGACACTGAGCGCGGAAAGAAAACACGCATTATTATTGCACTGTCTAGGGGGAGAGGGACAGGAGGTTTTAGAAAATTTGCCAGATTTATGTACTTAAGAAAGTAGGAATTTGAATGAATATGAAGCATGTATTATGAAGTTAGACAAACATTACTTACCAAGGGTGAGCACAATAATGGAACGATATTATTTTGGAAAAAGGGAACAAGGAAAAGAAGAGTCAGTGGAAGATTTTGTAACTAGTTTGAGAAAGTTGGCGGTGTCATGTAAATTTGGAGCACTAGTGGACGAGAGAATTAGAGATCAGTTTGTATTAAAGTGTTGTAGTGACAAAATTAGGGAAGAACTGTGGTTGAAAGATGAACCACCTTTGGAAGAAGTAATTTTGGTGGCGAAAAGAGTGGAACACATGCTGAGGTGTGTTAAGGAATTAAGTGGAAACAAATTAATGAGTGGAGAATGTACGAAGGTGGAGGAGATGGTGTGTGAAGTGAAGAACAAAGGAAGTGGAGGTGAGAAGAAAAAGGAAGATATAGTGAAATTCAAAGGAGAATGCTATCGTTGTGGTAATGGTGGCCACAAAGCCAATGCGAGCAATTGCCCAGCATTGAATGTAATATGTAATGGGTGTGGGAAGAGAGGTCATTTCTACAAATGTTGCCGTGGTAGAAAGAATAAATTCCATAATGACAATATGAGGAAGGAGATCAAGGAAGTATCTCAGGAGGTAGTGTTCCAAGTTAATGCTCAGGTTAAGTGTGGAGAACATCCAAGTGAGGTGGTGAGAGTGGATGGTGTGGATCTAGTAATGCGTTTCGATTCTTGTTCACAACTGACGATAATTTCAAAAACAAGTTTTGACAGGTTAATTTCGAAAACTAGAAAATTAAAGAAGATGGATGTATCTCCTGGGGGTTATGGTGGTCAGCCCATAAAAATGCTAGGGTACTTTGAAGGTCATATTGAGTTCAAAAGTAGACACCTGTTGGGAAAAGTTTAAGTGTCCAATCAAGGTGACAATCTCTTGAGTTGGACGCACCAAAAGCTTTTAGGTGTCATTTTTAATCCAAACTCACAACCTCAAGTTCAAATTCAGAGTGTGCATGGTGTAGACAGTGAGTTAGTAACTGAATTTCCTGAAGTATTTTCAGACAATTTGGGATGTCTAAAAGGCTATAAACATAAAATTAGGTTAAAGGAAGGTGCTATACCCATGATAGCGAAAATGAGAAGAATACTGTTGGCTTTACAAGAACCGGTGAAAGATGAACTTAAAAGATTAGAATTGATGGGCATAATTGAGGAAGTAGAGGCAACCGAATGGTTGGCTCCCATAGTTGTGGCAAAGAAGGGGGATGGTGATATCAGGCTTTGTGTGGACCTGAGGGCTCTAAATAGAGAGGTGGTGGTGGATACATTTCCCCTTCCAAACATTGAAGAGATAGTATCTATGGTTGGTGGAGCAAAGTACTTTTCCACCTTAGATCTTAAATCAGCATATCATCAGGTAGAGATGGAAGAGAATTCACAAGAATTGACTGCATTCATTACACCTTTTGGTGCGTTTAAATTAAAAAGAATGCCATTTGGGCTTGTGTCTGCAGCATCTGTGTTTCAACGCATTATGTATAAAATTTTGAAGGAGGTCAAAGGGGTGAAATGCTACCAAGATGATGTGTTAATTTACGCTGACACAGCGGTAGAACATTGGGAACGAGTGAGGTTGGTTTTGGGATGTCTAAGTCGTGCTGGTCTTACTTTGAAGAGAAAAAAATGTCGTTTTGCTTTGACAGAAGTTGAGTACCTGGGACATTTGATTACAGGATTTGGAGTAAAACCTAAACCAGATTTGGTTTTGACTATTAAGCGGTTAGTCTCTCCTCGAACCAAGGAAGAAGTGAATTTGTTTTTAGGAATGGTAGAATACTATGGGAGGTACATTAGGAACTTATCAGAAAAAACTGTTAACATGCGAGATTTACTAAAGAAAGGAAGAGAGTTCAAGTGGAGTTCCTTGTGTGAAGATGAGTTTGAAAAAATTAAAGAAGAACTAGAAAATGCTCCCTGCTTACAAGCTTTTAAACCGGGTAAGTCAACCGCCATTGTCACTGATGCTAGTGCAAAAGGTTTGGGTGCGGTTCTGATGCAAGAGGATGGAGGTATAAGAAGAATGATTGCTTGCGCGTCCAAATCTTTGAGCGGAACAGAGAAGAATTACTCTGTAATTGAAAGAGAATCACTGGCCATATATTGGGCATTGAATAAATTTAGACATTTTGTGTGGGGCACGGAGTTTGTGGTCTTGTCTGATCACAAACCTTTAGTAGAAGTGTTTGGTAGTAAAGGTCTTAATTGTATTTCTGCAAGAATTAGAAGATGGATTATCGGGCTACAGGAGTTTAAATTTAAAGTAGAGTATTTACCAGGTGCATTGAATGTTAGTGTGGATTGTCTTTCAAGATTAGTAGAAGAAAACAGGAGGGATGAAGAACAAGAAGATATAACTTTTCAGGAGGAATTAGTGTGTGAAGTATGTTGTGATGTGTCTGAAGTTACATGTGGAATAATACCCGAACAAGAGTGGAATGAGGCGTTGAAAGAAGATGTTGAGTTGAGTGGAGTGCTTGAGACTTTAGAGACTGGTAAATTTGAGGTTCTAGGGAAAGTTTGGAGGTTGGTGAAAGATGAATTGGCGGTGGATAAAGGTATATTGTTGAGAGGAACAAGATTGATTCCACCAAAAGTATTAAGATTCAGGATAATGAATCAAGCCCATGAAGGTCATCTTGGGATTGTTAAGACAAAAGAAAATTTACGAGCAAATTTTTGGTGGCCAGGTATGGATGTACAGGTGGAGCGTATAGTTAGAGAGTGTATACAATGTGCACGGAGTGACAAAATTTAAAAAACTCGTAATGCACCTATGCATTGTAGAAGTTTACCATGCAAACCCTGGGATGAGGTAGCAATAGATATTGTTGGTCCGTTACAGGGAGAAAATTCATTGCCATATTTAATTGTGTTAATAGATTTGTATTCCAGGTGGGTGGAAGTCAAACATGTGCATGAAGTTTCATCTTCCAGTGTGATCATTTTCTTAGAAGACATTTTTAGGAAAGAGGGATTTCCTAAGTCATTACTGTCAGATAATGGTCCACAATTTTGTTCGACAGATTTTGTAAATTGTATGAGTGATTGTGGCATATCTCATAAAAAATCAGCAGTCTATCATCCAGAAACTAACGGTGCAGTTGAAAGATTTAACAAGTACATAAAGGAAAGCATTCAACTTGCAAAGGTGAATGCTCTGAATTGGCGTGCAGAACTTTTGAAAAGGATTACAGCCTATCGGTTCTCTCCACATTCAACTACTGGCAGATCCCCTTTTGAACTGTTTAGGAAAAGGATACCTAATACCAAGTTGTCTCCTGGATGGATGGAGTGGATAAAAAATGAATACAAGTTGGTGAACACGGAGTGCAGAGATAGAGAAAAAAGGCTCATGGAGAAAAGGAAACACGAATTTGATACAAGGAAGAGAGTATGTAAAAATAATATAGTTGTGGGTGATGTGGTGAAGGTGAAGGCACCAGTTGGATGTCTTGAAGGGTCAAAATTCACTAGACCTCTTCATGTGATTAAACTTTTCAAGAATGCTGTAAAAACTTCAGATGGCAAAATATGGAACATGAACAGAGTGGTTCGGCTGAAAGGGGTGGTGGAAATGGGTATTAGTAGTGAAAGGTCCAGAGGATTCAGAGACAATGTTGGGTCAAGAACACATAATAAGGGACGACATGGAACTGATGAATTGAATGTAATGAGGAGAAGTTGTAGAAGGAAAGTAAGTCCCGGACATCTTAAAGACTATGTTCTCATTTGACAAAAGGTGACGTTTATAGGGTTGTGTGATAGCAGGTATTAAACTTATTTAGCGGATAGGTGGGGTTGATATGATGTTTAGTTTATATGTTTGGTGTATACATAGTTTTTGGCTACTCATTTAATTGATGTCATGGTTATGTGGGAACATCATTGCTGTTTTAATTTGTTCATTGTAAAAAAGGGAGATGTGTGATGTATTGGAACACGCCATCACCGCACGCGATCGCGTCATTCGAGGAGAAGGACGCGGACGCATGAAAGACGGTTGGGCGTGTTGGTGATCGATGGCTGAGGCGACATGAATTAAACCTACGACTGTGCCCATAAACCTGAAGTGGAACTTTATTACCTTTTCACACATTGCATGGCACTCATGGACCTGGAAGAGTTCAGTTTAATCTCCTGTCTGTGTAGGTATGTTTGCCTTACTAATCACCTATGTCCTCCTCCTCAATGCAGCCCTCCTTGCACTATGATACATGAGTGTAGCATGGTGACAGTACAGCTCATTTGACATAAGCACAGGGTTGAACACAGGGATGGGCAGCCTGGGTATGACATTTTCTGCTGTGTACAGCATTCTGTATGTGACAGTGCCTGATGGCAAATGAGTCAACAGACATAGCCATTTAACATGAGTTGTACTTAGGTCAGGGCCTGAAGCAAGTTAGAGGCGATTCTGCAGGTAGTTATACTGGTCTCTCATTTCAAGTGCATCAGTCCAATGGGCACCTGACTGCCATTGTGTATTTGACCGCCCCCAACTGCACAGGTGGTAGTGGCAACTGTGTCAATGTGGAATGCCCCATGGGCCGATGGCCTGGACATGGCAGGTTTCCAGCAGCTTACAGACTGGCTATGCCATCTGTCCTGTGACACCAGACCAGTGTTACGTACAACACTACCCTCCAGGTCTGTTTCCGCATTTCCACCAGCCTTTGCATTGCACTGTAATCCCCATGAAATGATTGTTGGTGATGTGGGGTGACCCTTGGTGGCCCTGTACAGTCCATGCACTTGGCATGGGCAGTGCAGGGTGTCCCATGCCCTGGCCCTTTGCCCTTTCCACTGCCTGATTTGAAGGGCTGAGTGCAGCGTGTCCTGTTACCCACTGCAGCCCAAAACTGGCACTGAGTTTATTTGATCTATCAAGAATATTGTGCTAAGTGTCCCACAGAGCTGCCATGAGCAGACAGATTTCTACCTGCCATCCCAACGTGTGACTCATACTGCCAAGCGCAAAGGGTACAATGCACTGACAGTCTTACCAACACCAGCTTACCGATGCACCATCCCCCGTCTGTCGATGTGGAATTATGCGCCATTATGTTCACAGTCATACCCTATGTGTTGTATATGTGGGTTTATTTCCCCATTCCCATGTGTCTGACATGGTTGTGTCAGAGCAGTTGTGGGCTCAGCCTGTGACTCTTGTGACCTACTGTTTGCTATCTGTGGTATATATTTTCTGTTGTGGCACATTTCAGTTCAGCATCAAGATGTGTGTTTCAACACTACTTCAGTTTTGTTGGTCTGGGTAGTGGCATGTTACCAATGATGCAGGTCCAGCCTGCTATTCCCCCAGCCCCTGTTTAGTTAATTGTTCTATGCACCCAGGGGACACCCTGACTGCATGATGTAGGGATGGCTGCATCATGTGGATGTGTTGTCTATGCGCGGTGTGGTGGTGCTACCGGCACATGCCTGGGTACTGTTGGGACAGTTGCAATGACTTGTGTGCTGTGAGATGCAGCACACATGCGTTTTGGCAATGAGGCAATGCAGTTGCAAGTTGTTACTGCAAGGGACACCACCATGATGTAACCCCAGGAAAGGTATTGACTGACTTCCTAGTCTCTGATAACTTGGTCGTGTTGGTAGGGTTAATTTGACTATATGCAAGGGATGCTGTGATGTCACAACCAGAGGCACAGTCATTAGACATGCCATCCATTCCATGTGCTACATATGTACATGTAAGTATTTAGGCCTGGTGTTCAAAATATGTCCAGGTTATGTATGTAGCTTACGTCGGCATGGTGCAACTTGCTTAATGTGCATTGTGTCCCTCTGCACTCCTTTGACATGCATTGTGTGAGTCCTATGTGCCTCCCCCTTCTTGTAATTGACATTTTAGAATACATTTCCCCCATGTAACTTACCCTGCATTTGTGGTGTTTGCTGGTAGTCTGCGCTGTCCGTTCCTTGTATTCCTGTGACGATTTCCTCCGGGATGACCGCTGCAACCAACTCCTCCATCTCGTGCAAGTCCGCTTGTGGTGCTGGACTCCCGCCTCTAGTTTGCAGTGCTGCCTTCCTGTTCCATGCCATTTGTTCCTTTGTCCTTCACTTGTAGTCATGCCAGCATTTCTTGCACTCAGTTACAGTTTTCCTGGCCTCTGCCACACTGTTGATCTTATCCACAATCTGCTGCCAGATTGCCTCTCTCATTCCAATTGGCAATTTAAAGGTGGCAAAGAGTAGATGTTGATGCTCCGTCACTTCTCTCACCCGTATTTCATGCTCCTCTGCGCTGAAACGTCACTTTCTCTTTTTCTTCTCCCTCCCCTAGGTCTTGTCTGTGTCCTCCTGGCTGGTACCTGGTTGAATGGGGTCTCCCGGGAGTCTCTCCCGGCTTCCTGGCTCCATTTGGCTCTCCTTTGTACTGTTTTCTCCATTAGGGTCTGTTTTTGACCCTATTGTGGGCAAAAATAGTGCATTTCCGTTTTGCACAATGTTTACATGTCGTAAACTGGATTAAAGTAATTTTTCCTCTGTTAACATCATTTTGCCTTACGACAAGGCGCAATGGTTAACGTCGTAAAAAATGACTCTAAGCCATTTTTAGCGCCACCCAGCGTCATGGTATGAATATGACACCCAGGTGACGTTAAAAAATGGCGCTAGTCAGCGCTAACTTTTTGGGCGCAAAACTGTGTTAGCGGAGTTTTGCATCAAAAAGTATAAATTTGGCCCTCAGTTCACTAATGACATGGTCGCCAGGTAGGGTTAGGAGGTTAATGTTTAGCGGCTAACATTAATAATAAATGGCACTCAAAGCAGTGATAAAATCTAATGTGCTAAAGTGAAACACTTTTAACGTGCTAAAGTGAAACATACTTTCTGGAATGTTGCCAAGTCTTTATCATATTTTATATGATGCCAGGTCCATGATTTACATGCCAAATATTTTGTTGGCTTAGCTCGTGTTATGTCTCTTACAGCAAAGTCACACCCTTGGTTCAGCTCTGGCTTGGCTCTCATTAATTTGCTGACTTGCTCACCTCACACCATATAGTCCAACCTTTACTAAATACTTACCCAAACCAAAGTCACACCTCTATTCTTTGACAAGGCTTATTTAATGAAAGGAGCGTGCACAACCATTCAGTAGAGATTTGGAATACTGAGTAACTGTGCTATATTTTAGGTCTGACCAGTGCTTGATTTGAGTCAGTGTTTACTTGTGCTCGGCACTGGCACTTAATTGTCAACACTAGCATCTATGACAGTCTACTACATGATGGCTCTGTTTGTCTTATTTAGTCATGTGCACAAAACCAGGCGCTATATCATACGAAGGGGCATATTTATACTTTTTGGTGCAAAACTGCACTAACACAGTTTTGCATCAAAATGTTTAGTAGCGGCTTGCGCCATTCCTGAGCGCCAGCCGGGTGCCATATTTATGGGAAGGCGCAAGCTGGCGCAAAGGGTAGGCTAGCGTAAAAAAATGACGTCAGCCCGGTGGGGGTGGCGGTATGGGAGAAGGGGGTTTTGCACCAAAAAATTACGCTAGGCTGGTTAGAGGCACAGAAAATGCCTCTAACAAGCCTAGTGTCATTTTCTGATGCAAAACCATTCCTACTACATGACTCCTGTCTTAGAAAAGACAGGAGTCATGCCCACTACCCCAATGGCCAGCACAGGGGACCAGTGTACCCTGGGCATGGCCATTGCACCCTGTTGCAGGCAGGGGGCCCCAAGTTGGGCCTTGATGGCACTTTAATTAAAAAATAATACTTACCGATATTTACCTAACTTACCTGGGATGGGGTCCCCCATCCTCCAGTGTCCCTCTGGTGTGGGTGTTCCTGGGGCTTGAGGAGGGCACCTGTAGACCCATTCCATGGTATTTACCCATGGAAATGGGTCCACAGGCCTCCTAACACCTGGTCTGACCCAGGTGATAAATAATGGTGCAAAGCATGCTTTGCACCATTATTTATTCCCTCCTCCCACCCATTCATCATTTTAGCAGGGGCGATGGGTTAGCACTATTTTTTAGATGGGAACGCCTACCTTGCATCTCATTGAGGCAAGGTAGGTTCGCGTATCTAAAAAAGGGTGCAAACTCCAATATTTTGACGTTATAAGGGTCTAACATCAACATATAAATATGGAGTTAGTTGTGTGCCGAATTTGCGTAAAATAAATGACGCACATTTTGAGCAAATGGAGTATAAATATGCCCCAATGTGCCCTTGGGGCGCAACAGGCATGTGCATCTGCTTTGTGCACACCTAAGGCATTTTGATATTACAGAAGGGGCGGCAGATGCTTGTGTAGTCCCTTCTGTAATACTGATAGCGCTGGTGCACATGTAGCACCAGCACTATATCTTCGCCTCTGTGACTGCCCTGTATATCTGATATAAAAAAAGGGTGGTGCACTGTTTGTACACCTCAATTGGGCAGCCCTAAGGAGGGGGTGAAGGGGGTTCCATTGACCCCGCGGTTACCTCCTGCAAGCGAGTGCAGTCACTCACGGCACCCACCTACAAGGGGATTTCTCTTCACTCTTGAAAATGCAGGTGACATACCACCTGCACTGTGAAACACGGAGCACCATGTAAGCAGCCTCTCCATATTTCACTTTAACGGGTTGCCCCAGGGCAGCTCGAGTCCACGGCTGCCCTGCGGACAGGACCTTCAGCATAATATGGTGTGCTTGGCTGGTTTGCGCCCAGGTCACTTTTTGAAAGGTGAACATGAACAAGGAAAGCGTGTCCTGTGGCCAATATGGTCCCAGTTTATTAATTCATTATATGTTAACAATGACCATTAACTGACACTTAAGCCCTTCTTGTAGCTTTGGGGGCCTGGAATAGTCTGAATTGTCAAACTTGCATGAGTGTGATGGTTTTTAATTGTGTTTGTACTGTTATTGGCAGTGCTATCAGGGTCAAAGGGTGGTGCGACCTGAAGTGGCCTCCTGTTGAGGGACCTGGCACTTATTTTTATACAAATCAAAATAAGCACTGGGCCTAATTCAAAAATCAGTTTTTAAAAGTAAGACATCTTTGCACAGTAGATTTCTGTCTTTCTTGCGATTCACAAATATCCACTGGAATATGCACTGAAATCTACTCAAGCTGTAGAGTTCCACAGATAGTCCTGTTTCTCCAGGTATACTCTAGAATTTGTCCACATGGCTGACAATCATCCTGAATATGTGGGGTGGAAATTTATACTTGCTCATTAATGTTTTGACCATTTTGACATAAATCCCTACGGAAAAGTCCCTTGCCATACACCCTGTGAAATATAAGGGATAGTGCCTTCCCCATTTTACTGCCATAAAATGCTTGTTCTTGCGTTCCTCAAGAATGTTAATGATGTTTCTTGATTTTTAGCCACACCTTTGACCCCACCCCCTGCGCACTCACCCTGCCCCCATTACACTCAGGATCACAGATCTCATATTTTATTTTAATGCTCTCCGACCGATGAATAGCAACCCCATTTCCCACACCACCACTGGCTGAGCGTAGCAGAAAACCCAACAAACTAGCAGTCTTTCCTCTTTCCATGTACAAAAGGAAAAGTGAAGCCTACAAGGAAATGGTGTCTGCTAGGGTTACACCCAAAAGGTAAAAAGGCAGCTGGAGCAGTAGATTAATAATATTGAGAACCGCTAGCCAAATGGCGAATAGCTATACATCGGCTTACTGCCGGGGCTCTGACTTTCGACTATTGATAGCTGGGTTAAAGATATGGTGGAATGGGCCATCAAGGAAGAAACCCAAATTAAACTGGTGCGACAAAATTAAAAGTTTGCAGAAGATCTGACAGACTGACTGATCCTTTGAATACTATACAAACACGAATATGTGTGAAAGGTTATGGCCACTGATGACTGAGATTCTAGAGGGCTTGTTCCACACCAAAAGGGAATATGAGATGTTTTTGCTTGGCATAGTTAATGGCAAGTAGCCCTGAACATGAATGTAAGTAAGACTTAGATGGGTATTTGTTTTTCAAGAGTAGTCAGCATTTTAAATATATCAGATGTGCTCACTCATTCGGCTCCATGCTGGGGTACTTGGAGATGCCAACATTGCTGTATTCTCAGGCTACTCAGATAGAGTGGGAGTGTAGTATTCGGTTTGGTGGTTCTGTTGTATATTCTTGGAACACTGCTGAAGTATACATTATACTATAATTATAGTCCTTAATATACCTCCTGTGTACATCATTTGTTGATGTCATTTTATGGTCGACATCGCAATTATATAACTTACGTGCCTGAAACCAATAAAAACAAAATAAACAAGCTTTTGTAATGCAATAGGTCTCGCATTAGCGAGCGTTTGTGCTGTTGGTGTTTTAAATGATAATGACAACCTCACATTTGGGACCTTATAAATATTTAGCCGTGAAGCACCTTAAACCTTTATCAGAAATAAACTGCCTTTGTGCATTCCTTCATACATCTGGCATTAGACTGTAATGGTCTGTACAGCCCGTACAGAGCACCAGAGTAAAAATAGAATTTGGAAGAAACGTGGTCAAGTAAACATATATTCAGCGAGAGGGCATAATCACATAAAAAAGAATGATAAAGAATATTGCAGTCTAATCATATAATCACCCCTTGAGGACATAGGCCCATATTTATACTATATTTGTGCTGAATTAGTGTCATTTCTTTTACGCTAATTCAGCGCAAACCTAACTCCATATTTATACATCTGCACTAGACACGTGTAGCGCCAAAGTTATGGAGTTTACATTGTTTTCTGGAGGGAAAAACTTACCTTGTGTCAATGAGATGCAAAGTAGGCGTTCCCGTCCAGAAAAGAACGATATGGCATTTGCGCCATATTTATCCCTCATGTTAAAATCCATCACGGGGATGGGGGCCTTAAATAATGCCACTAAGCTTGCTTATTTAACGCCTGGGTCTGGGCAGGTGTAAGGGGACCTGTAGGCATATTTCCATGGTCAGGGACCATGGAAATAGACCACAGGTGCCCTTCCCTGGCCCCAGGGACACCCCCACCCACACCAGGAGGTCACGTAAGGATGGGGGACCCATCCCAGGTAAGTCTGGGTGAGTATATATTTTTTTTTACACAACACCGCTCAAGAGCCCTGTCTCGGCGCCCCTAGACGGCGCTGGACAGGAGCCATGTCCATGGGGGTTGTGCGCCAGCAAATGGCGCTACACTGCTTAGAGACAATTGTTTTGCCTCTAATCAGTGTAGCGCCATAATCTGGCGCACAAGCCCCGGTTCCCCCTACGTCTCCCCAGCCCTGTTAGCGTCTTTTCCAAGGACGCTAACAGGGCCTTAGCGCCGGCTAGCGCCATTCCATAAATATGGCTTCTGGCTGGCGTCTTGGAATGGCGCTAGCCAGCGCTATACTTTTTGACGTAAACCTGCACTAACGCAGGTTTGTGTCAAAAAGTATAAAAATGGGCCATAGTGTATTACACATTTTCATGTCCCTGTATAGTCAACAGCAGAAGGTGCAGTACTATGAGTGGTGGCTAGATGTCCCTGTCTAGCCAACTGTGTTAATAGTGTCTTGAAGTAGTTATCATCCTTCAGCCCATAGAAAGCAAAGAACAGGCCAAGCAGGGCTGTCAAAATACTCTTACAAATAAAGCCCTTATAACTCAAACTTTTCTGAGCTGAAAAAACTAGAGTTTTAGCTATCAGAGAATTTAAATATGCATTGAATTGTGGAAGAGGTTATGACTTTTGGGCTGCCTCTCACCTAGTGTGACCCACAGGATGGCCTGAACAGAAAGAGTACATCATTTTGAATGTATTGGTGGTGGTCCCATTGCCCTACGACCCCCAGAGGCTGAATTATATGCGAAAATGTGTTGTAAAATGAATGTCTCCAAAGCATCATAGGATGAGTTTCCATGAACACATTAAACATTTATCAGAAATAAACTGTGTTTGAGCATTAACAGAAGGTGCAATATCACTGGTGGTGGCTTGATGCCCCTGTCAAGCCAACTAAGATAGGAGTGCCTTAAAACAATTACCAACCTTCAAGAGCATAGTACATAATACATTTGTAGACTAAGCAGTGTTGTCAGAATACAATTACAAACATGGCCCACCAAACATAAACTCCTCTCAGCTATAAAAACAAAAGTTTTGCCCTATAAGATCATTTAAATATGCATTAAATGGTGCAAGGGGTTATTATTTTTGGGCCCACTGTCACCTAGTGTGACCCACAAGACTGCCTAAACAGAAAGAGCACATTGTTCTGAAGGTTTTGTGAGTCGTCCCATTGCCCTAGGACCAACACAGGCTGAGTTATGGGCACAAATGTGTTGTAAAAAGAATGCCTGCAAAGCATTATCGGATGAGTTTCCATTAATACATTAAACCTTTATCAGAAATAAACTGTTTCATTAGCAGAAGGTGCAATAGTTCTGGTGGTGGCTATATGTCCCTGTCGAGTCAACTAAGTTAATAACACCTTGGAGCAATTTCCTTCCAAGGTCCCCACAAGCCTAGCATGTTGCACATTTACAGGCAAACCAGACCTATCAGAACACTATTATAAACAAGGCCCTTATAACACAAACTCCTCTCAAATGTATATTAAAAAAAAAAAGAAAGTTCAGCTATAAAAGAATTTGAATGGTGGAATGGGTTATGATATTTGGACCCGCCCTCTCATCTAGTGTGACCCACAAGATGGCCTGAACAGAAAGAGCATATCATTCTGAATCTATTGGTGGTGGTCCCATTGCCCCAGGACAACCACAGGCTGAAATATGGACAAAAATGTGTTGTAAAACGAATGCCTCCAGTGAATATTGCATTATCAGCTCTCCTGCTGTGCCGGGAGACCCGCAGTTGAGGATTAATTCCTAGGTCGAGTTCATGTGATTTAAAGCAACATCAAAAAAGTACAAAACACAGGTACAACACAACTACTTGTTATTACTGATTATGTAAAGTAAGGAACAAGTGACAGGCAAACGCGGAAAATGAACCGCGCTCGTGAACACGAGTGCTCAATGACAAACACAAGAGACAGGAAACAAAGAAAAATAGTTTGTCCAACCAAACAACAGAAAAACATTGCAGGCGTAAGTAAACTGTACTTGGCCAGTGCTCCTCAGCCAAGCACAGGAAGTGACGGATGGGCTGCCAAACCACTTAGTAGGCAGCACAAGAAGAGCAACACTGCCTTTAAACTATTGGAAGTGGCAGGCAGCGGCAGGCAGGAGCCTTTGCCCATACTCTGTGCAACAGGTCTTCGAGAGAGCGCATCCGCGCTGTCTAGGCTCGATCTAAAAAGGTGTATTTCTAGCATTCTTTTTCATTCTATCAGCATACATCTCTGAGGATTTAGGGCCAGATTTATACTTTTTTAAGCAAAATTGCGCAAACGCCCCCCGGATGTCATATTTATACTATGATGCTGGGTGGCACTAAAAATTGGTTAGAGTCAACTTTTTTGACGTTAACCATTGCGCCTTGTCATAAGGCAAAATGACGTTAACGCCGGAAAAATGACTCTAACCTGTTTTACAACACGTAAACATGTCGCAAAACAGAAATGCACCATTTTACCCGCAATAGCGTCAAAAGCAGATGCTAATGCAGAAAACAGTGCAAAGGCGAGGCAAAATGGAACCAGAAAGCCAGGAGAGACCCCATGTAGACCCCAATCAACCAGGGACCAGCCTGGAGGACACACACAAGTCCTAGGGGAGGGAGAAGAAAAAGAGAAAGTGTCATTTCAGTGTGTTGGAGCATGAAATACTGGTGAGAGAGGAAACAGCCTCATCATCAACAATTGGCAGGAGAGAGGCAATCTGGCAGTAGATAGTAGACAAGATTAACAGTGTGGCAGAGGTGAGGAGAACTGTAACTGAGTGCAAGGAACGCTGGCATGATTGCAAGCGAAGGACAAAGGAAAAAATGGCATGGAACAGGAAGGCAGCACTAAAAACTGAAGGTTGTAACCCAGCACCACAAGAGGACTGGATGAGATGGAGGAGATGGTTGCAGCGGTCATCCCGGAGGAACTGGTCACTGGAATCGCAGGACAGGACAGCGCAGACTACCAGGAAACACCACAAATGCAGGGTAAGTTCCATGGTGGAAAGTAATGCTAAATTGTCAAGTGCAAGAAGGGGAGGCACATAGGACACACACAATGCATGTCAAAGGAGCACAGAGAGACACATTGCACATGAAGCAAGTTGCACCATACTGAAGTAAGCTACACATGTACCTACACCTTGGTAGTGCCATGTACCACAACACATACGCAACCTGGACATATGTCAGTCACCAAGGCTACATACCAACATGTACATATGCAGCACATGGGATGGATGGCATGTCTAATGACTGTGCCTTTGGTTGTGACATCACAACATCCCTTGCATATGGTCAAATTAACCATACCAACACGACCAAAATATCAGAGAGTAGGAAGTCAGTCAATGGCTTTCCTTGGGTTACATCATGGTGGTGTCCCTTGCAGTAACGCCTTACAACTGCCTTGCCTCATTGCCCAAATGCATGTGTGCTGCATCTTACAGTGCACAATTCATTGCAACCGTCTCAATACTACCCAGACATGTGCTGGTAGGACCTCCACCCTGCACATTAACAACACATCCACGTAAGGCAGCCACCACTCCATCATGCAGTCAGGATGCCCCCTGGGTGCTGGGAAAAATAATCTGAGCAGGCACTGGGGGAATAGCAGGGTGGTCCTGTATCACTGGAAACATGCCACTACCCATAGCAACTAAACTGGTGTAGTGTGGAACCACACATCGTGATGCTGATCAGAAATGTGCCACTATAGAAAATATGTACCACAGATAGCAAACTGTAGGTCACAACAGATATAGGCTGAGCCCACAACTACTCTGACACAACAATGTGAGACACATAGGAATGGGGAAATAACCACAAACATACAACACATGGTGTATGACTGTGAACATAATGGTCTATTATTTCACATTGATGGGCAGGGGATGGTGCATAGGCAAGTCTGGTGTTGGTAAGACTGCCAGTGCAGTGTACCCTTGGCGGTTGGCAGTATGAGTCACACGTTGGGATGGCTGGTGGAAATCTGTCTGCTCCTGGTAGCTCTGTGGGGCACTTAGCACAACATTGTTCATGGATCAAATAGAGTCAGTGCCAGTCTTGGGGTGCATTGGGTGTGACAGGACATGCTGCGATTAGCCATGCAAATCAGGTTGTGGAAAGGGGCAAAGGGGCAGGGCATGGGACCACCTGCACTGCCAGGTGCATGGGCTGTGCAGGGGCACCCAGGGGCACACCACACCACATCACCACCAACCTTTGCATGGGGGTTTCACTGCCATGCAAAGGTTGGTGGAATAGCAGGAACATAACTGGAGGGTAGCATTGATCATGATACTGGTCTGCTGTCACAAGACAGGTGGCATTACAAGTCTGTAAGATGCTGGAAACCTGCCAGTGCCAAACCATTGGCCCATGGGGCATTCCCCATTGACAACATGTGCCACTACCACCTGTGTTGTTGGGGGTGGTCACATAGACAATGGCAGTCAGGTGGTCATAGAACTGCCGCACTTGTAATGAGGGACCAGTATGACTACCTGCAGGATCACCATCACACTAGCTCGAGGCCCTGACCTAAGTTCAACTCCAGTTAACTGGCTATGTCCATAAACTAATTTACATTCAGGCACTGTCATATAAAAAATGATGTGCACAGCAAAAAATGATACCAATGCTGGCCATCCCTGGGTCCACCCCTGTGCCTGTGTCAATTTAGCAGCATTGTCACTATATTGCATCTCTTGCATCATAGTGCAAGGATGGCTGCATTGAGGGCGAGATCATAGTTGTGTAGGAAGGCGCATCTTCCAGCATAGACACAAAGTTCATGGGTGTTGTGCAATGTAGCACACATAAACATAAATCAACAGTAGGAGCTATCAAAGGAAACAACAGCATAGCAGCTTGGCAATGCCATCCCTGGGATGGTGCAAGGTCTCAGTACCACACGGGTGTATGTGAAACATGTAAAACTGAAACAGGGGCATATTGCCATGTGTGTTGCTGTGGCTTGACCACTGCAACACCCATTGCAAGGCCCTACCATGCAAATGGAAGGATAGGGAGGGTTGACAAGAATAAGATGGTGTTAAGCCACAAAAAGGATCTACATCACACTTAGATATGAAGCAGCCAATTGCGCCACCTGAGCTTTCCCTCATGTGACACTCAGGTGGGGCAAAGGGCCGATAGACTGTAACCACGATGTACAGGAACAATGTTTGGGAAGTAAGATAACAATGAGCCTCCAACAGCAATTCAGTGACGTGACATGTCAACTGCCACAGCACAGAAAGATTGATTTTACACCCTCTCATTGCAGAGGATGATAGCTCTCTTGCTGACCTGACTATCCTGAAGTACCCCAATGACCTGGATGACCAGCTGACAACCATCAGCCAAGAGACCCTCCAAGAAGTCCTGGTATCCCTCCAGACACCACCTCCAGTCGCAAGGAGGACAAATAACGTAGCAGCCATCCCAGATGCCCTACCAAACACCTCAATAGTACAACCTTCCAGCACCAACACAGCGAGGACTCTGAAGACCCAGGAACCAGCTTTGAGAGAACAGTGGCAGGAGTCCGGCGGGAGCAGGCCAAGGAGGTGCGGATGGGAATGGAGACTGTGGCAGCCAGCCTAGAGGGTATGCGCACATGCCTCGTTATGACCAACGAACATACTGCAGCCAAACAAGGTCACAACAACTGCCCTCCCATAATAGCAGTAAGACTGACATCAAGCTGGACTCCATGCACTGGGAACTGGCCTCCCTCATGGCAGACATGGCTCCCTACCATCAGGATGCTGCTGCGATCCTAACAGCAGCTCCTCCTTACTGCAGTGATGCCATATGTTGTTCCACAGATGGCAACTGCCGGGAATTGGGAGTTCACATCTCCAACCACTGAAGTGTGTGTGGCCACCTCTACTTCCCCACCACCACCATCCAGAGGAGACACCACACACATCGGAGGATGAAGATGTGGAACAGGTCCTCTTCACTCGTAAGAGTTCCTGGAAACCACCAGCCCAAGTCACATGGGCAGTGTTTTCCTTTGTCCTGTGCTTGAGATCATGCCAGTGTTATCACAGTTGGATATGTGCACTCACCGACACACTGTTGACCTGTCTGTTATGGACTGTCATCGTCTCTCACTTACCAATTGGCAATTCTTGTTCCTCCGCAGTTAACAACATTTCACCCAAGCATGTCGCATGACATGTCTCAGCCCTGGACTTGTGTGTGTCATAATTGTATGGATTTCACAAATGGGGTCACTGACCTGGACATTGTAAATATTGCACTACGACACCTGTAAAAAACAACTCCTACACCAACAGCATGTCTTTGTGTCTTGTGACACATCTACTACGCTTAGGAATTGTGATGTGTGTAATCATGTCATTAGTCACAGAGTGTCAGTACAAGAGTGCAGAAATATGGGGGCACATACCTACACACAAGGTTCCAACATGACAAATGTAAATGCTGGTCTCATCCCCTACAAGCAATTCATGGAGCATGTAAAAAATGAAGAACACATGTATGCTTCACTCACTGCTTACAGTGGGAATGGCTGTGAATGGCTGTGAAACAGTTCTCGGGCAATATCATCAGTTGGGAGTACCAGTAGAACACACCGGTGTAAAACAGAGGTACCGAACCTCATTTGTGATAGCACCGGTAACTTTTGCAGGATAGAGTTCAGATGTAGGCTGTTGTCAGATGTGCCACAGTTCCCAACATTCCTACACAGGGCCACAACAATGACAGTTGAATTGAATTACCACACCTACCTGTCCAATACAAAGTTAACATGGTCACCTTGATTGGTGGGTACACTGGATGGCAGATGCATGGACAAGTAGATGGGATGTTGCTGCCAATGTGACAGCTCAGTTGTCAATATGTGATGGACATGTAGCGAGAGGGATTCGGAGGTAGGACGGAATCCGTAGGCCAACATTCAATGTTCACTGTGCACTCATGGGAAGACCCTGAGACACTAGCATGTAACACAGAATGTATAGGAGTATTCAAAAATGTTTCTCAAGTATTAAAATGAACAAAAAAATCAATGAAACCTACCCTCTCCTAAACTAACATATTCTAACTATACTTAGCCAACAACTAAAGCCAACTACTGTCACAGTGTCCTTTCCTCGGGATCTGCACGTTGCTGAACAAAAGGCTCGCCTTACGGCGTCACCAACTCAGAAAGCTATTATAGCACAGAGTTATGATGAAGCCAGTCAGGGGAAGGGTATTAGGGTTGGAAACAGCAAGGAGAGAGATCTGAAAAGAAAAGGTTAGAACAAATATGCATTTATTCATTCATAGAAATGAAACTCATGAAGAGACTCTTGACTAAATGCGTCTGCGGAATATCAGATGGAGACCCCTTTTGAAATGAGGGCAAAGCCCCTTCTTTGAAACATGGAACAAGAGTAAACTATGACCTCAGAATCAAGAGATGGCAAGAGCTTTGGACTATGATTATACTCAGAATATCAATCCTGTAACATCTATACATTCAAAACATAAACCTTTGATCATGACCTAGAAAATCTCAAAGAATTAAATATGCTTTTTACATCTTAAACTTTTCAAAGAACAATGAAAACTATGATTTGCTTATGTCCAAAAATACTTTCACATTCACAACTATAAAGGCCGAAAAGTTTTTAGTCATTGAACTTGAAGCGATTTACTTATAATACCAGGAAGCGCTTTTACGTGTCTTGCCTTAAAGTGCTACCCTCATTATGCTAAGGGGGCGCTTCACTTTGATTGTTGTGCCAAGAACCTTTTACTCCTGTGAATTGAAGCGGTTTAATTGTCGTGCCAAGAGCGCTTTACACCTGTGGACTGAAGCGCTTGAATTGCCGTGCCAAGAGCACTTTACATCTGTGAACTGAAGCTCTTGAATTGTTGTTCCAAGAGCGCTTTACATCTATGAACTGAAGCGCTTGAAATGCCGTGCCAAGAGCGCTTTACATCTGTGAACTGAAGCGCTTGAATTGTTGTGCCAAGAGCGCCTTACATCTGTGAACAGAAGCGCTTGAATTGCCGTGCCAAGAGTGCTTTAGATCTGTGAACTGAAGTGCTTGAATTGCAGAGCCAAGAGCGCTTTACATCTGTGAACTGAAGCACTTGAATTGTCGTGCCAAGAGCGCTTTATATCTGTAAACTGAAGCGCTTGAATTGCCATGCCAAGAGCGCTTTACATCTGTGAACTGAAGCACTGGAATTGCCGTGCCTAGAGTGTTTTACCTCTGTGAACTGAAACACTTTTATTGCTGTGCAAAGAGCACTTTAGACCTGTGAATTGAAACGCCTTTGATCTTTGCGCCAAGGCCGCTGTACTCTGGAAACTGAAAACGCTTTGCTCGTGTTGCGAAGGGGCGATTTACTTTTTGGAAGTAACAACTTCCTCCAAAATTGGATTCGCCAAGGCCTTACCGCTACGAGTACGATCTACTCGTTTTAGAATGCACCATGGAAACAAGGATACTTCGGTTGGATGTCAATCTGCCATTCAGGAACTCTGCTCTACTTCAGAGAAACCCCCAGGAGGTCTGACTGCATCGAAGTCTTCAAAATAGTGAGCAAGGTGCTTTGGTGTGGCTGGGCTTTATAGATGGGATGGGATGTTGTTGGTAACCATAAGAGGTCAGAGCTGATAGGTACACATGCAAGCCTGATCAACATGACTGTCACCTACACTGTGAGCATCACATCTACTTACAAATTTGGTACTCCTCTACCCCTGAGCCTAAGGGGGGATGGCCATGCAATCCATCATCTCAACTGTCCTGGTCATCTACCAAGGCATGCCCACTCATACATGGAGCCAAGGAGTGGATTACATGTTATAAGGGCGGACAACTAGGAAGCTGTACTCTCTCTTCAGGTGGTGGAGCACCTTGCCCCACCGCAGCCGCCTGTCCTCGGTCCGGTATCCTTGGGTGACCCGTGTAGGAAAGTACCATCTTGCCTGGCATGTTACCCCCATATTTCACTGTATATATGTTGTTTTAGTCTATGTGTCACTGGGACCCTGCCAGACAGGGCCCCAGTGCTCATAAGTATGTGCCCTGTATGTGTTCCCTGTGTGATGCCTAACTGTCTCACTGAGGCTCTGCTAACCAGAACCTCAATGGTTATGCTCTCTCTGCTTTCCAAATTTGTCACTAACAGGCTCGTGACTAAATTTACCAATTCACATTGGCATACTGGTACACCCATATAATTCCCTTGTATATGGTACTGAGGTACCCAGGGTATTGGGGTTTCAGGAGATCCCTATGGGCTGCAGCATTTCTTTTGCCACCAATAGGGAGCTCTGCCAATTCTTACACAGGCCTGCCATTGCAGCCTGCGTGACATAGCGTCCACGTTATTTCACAGCCATTTACCACTGCACATAAGTAACTTATAAGTCACCTATATGTCTGACCTTCAACTGGTGAAGGTTTGGCGCAAAGTTACTTAGTGTGTGGGCACCCTGCCACTAGCCAAGGTGCCCCCACATTGTTCAGGGCAAATTCCCCGGACTTTGTGAGTGCGGGGACACCATTACACGTGTGTACTATACATAGGTCACTACCTATGTATAGCCTCACAATGGTAACTCCTAACATGGCCATGTAACATGTCTAAGATCATGGAATTGTCCCCGCAATACCATTCTGGTATTGGGGGACAATTCCATGATCCCCCGGGTCTCTAGCACAGAACCCGGGTACTGCCAAACTGCCTTTCCGGGGTCTCCACTGCAGCTGCTGCTGCTGCCAACCCCTCAGACAGGTTTCTGTGCTCCTGGGGTCCAGGCAGCCCTGGCCCAGGAAGGTAGAACAAAGGATTTCCTCTGAGAGAGGGTGTTACACCCTCTCCCTTTGGAAATAGGTGTGAAGGGCTGGGGAGGAGTAGCCTCCCCCAGCCTCTGGAAATGCTTTGATGGGCACAGATGGTGCCCATCTCTGCATAAGCCAGTCTACACTGGTTCAGGGATCCCCCAGCCCTGCTCTTGCGTGAAACTGGACAAAGGAAAGGGGAGTGACCACTCCCTTGACCAGTACCTCCCAGGGGAGGTGCCCAGAGCTCCTCCAGTGTGTCCCAGACCTCTGCCATCTTGGACACAGAGGTGTTGGGGGCACACTGGACTGCTCTGAGTGGCCAGTGCCAGCAGGTGATGTCAGAGGCTCCTTCTGATAGGCTCTTACCTCTCTTGGTAGCCAATCCTTCTAACTTGGTAGCCAAACCTCCTTTTCTGGCTATTTAGGGTCTCTGATTTGGGGAATTCTTCAGATAACGAATGCAAGAGCTCACCAGAGTTCCTCTGCATCTCCATCTTCACATTCTACCAAAGGATCGACCGCTGACTGCTCCAGGACACCTGCAAAACCGCAACAAAGTGGCAAGACGACTACCAGCAACATTGTAGTGCCTAATCCTGCTGGCTTTCTCGACTGTTTCCAGATGGTGCATGCTCTGGGGGTAGCCTGCCTTCACCCTGCACCAGAAGCTCTGAAGAAATCTCCCGTGGGTCGACGGAATCTTCCCCCTGCTAACGCAGGTACGAAAAGACTGCAACACTGGTCCTCTGGGTCCCCGCTCATCCTGATGAGCATGTTCCCTGGAACAAAGCAACTCTGTCCAAGTGACTCCCACAGTCCAGTGACTCTTCAGTCCAAGTTTGGTGGAGGTAAGTCCTTGCCTCCCCATGCTAGACTGCAAAGCTGTGTACCTCATGATTTGGAGCTGCTCCAGCTCCTATGCATTCTTCCAGGATTTCCTTCGTGTACAGCCAAGCCTGGGTCCCCAGCACTCCGTCCTGCAGTGCGCAACCTTCTGAGTTGTCCTCCGGCGTTGTGGGACTCCCTTTTGTGACTTTGTGTGGACTCTGGGTCACTTTACTTCTAAGTGCCTGTTGGGGTACTTCTGAGGGTGCTGCCTGCTTCTGTGAGGGCTCTCTGAGTTGCTGAGTGCCCCCTCTGTCTCCTCCTCCAAGTGGCGACATCCTGGTCCCTCCTGGGCCCCTGCAGCACCCAAAAACCTCTACCGCAACCCTTGCAGCTAGCAAGGCTTGTTTTCGGTCTTTCTTCATGGGAACACTCTGCAAGCTTCATCACGATGAGAGACACCCGTCTTCCAAAGGAGAAGTTCCTAGTCCTCTTCTTTCTTGCAGAACTCCAAGCTTCTTCCAACCGGTGGCAGCTTCCTTGCACCTTCAGCTGGCATTTCCTGGGCTCCTGCCCCCTCTCGACACTGTTGCAACTATTGGTTGTCACATACCAGTGATGAGGCTGTTAGTGATGTGTGCGATGGTGGCAGTACAATCTTACATATCACAAATGATGTTGCAACAGAACTTGTCAGATTCCTATTTGTAACATGATCCTTGAGCTTTGAATCACATTCCTATGCTATTTGTAGTGGAGATTGAAGAGACCAAAGCAGGATTGGTTGTATTAGTGAAGTGTTTATTCACAAAATTGACAAGGTGAATTCAGTGGTTCTTAAGAGGAAAAGTTCTCAACTATGTGATGTCTCCAGTGAATTCCAGCAGCTGTGTTGTGCTGTTCCCCCTTCATATCGTCACCATCATCCTCCTCCTCAGGCAGATTATCTACCAGATCATACATCGGAACGTTCATCCGCACACATATGTTGTGCAGGATAGCATGTCAGGATGATTTTGCACACATTGTGTGGGGCATATAGAAGGCTGCCTTCTGTGACGTCCAGGCACCCTGAATCTTGTTTTCAGTATGTCAAACGTCCTTTCCACGATATTGCGTGTCTTATGGTGTCCCTCATTGTATGCACGCTCTGCTGCTGTGCTTGGGTTTGCAAATAGGGTCATCATCCACGGGTATATGCCATAACCATGATGCAAAAGATAAAAGGTGAACGTTTAGGCTTGCAGTAGGTTTGTAATGTAGCATGGCTGTTGTTATTTTGAGTTGGTTGTGACTGAAAGGTGTTTGTGGTATGGTGTGAGTTCCTAGCCCTGTGCAAAGTTTTTGTAGCACTGTGTTGTTGAACATGACAATCTTGGGTATTGGCTCAAGGTCCTGGGACATATATTTTGGAATCCTAACTGATGCTCAGTATGTATGCACCATGTGTTGTGTAGTGCACCTTTGTTTCAGTGTGCTATCACTAGAGGGGACATGACATATCCTCACAACAAAATGGGGTCAGATGTGATGACATCGTGGTAGCCCTACAGAGCCTGGACATCACTGCCATTTTGTCATGTGTCATTACAGATGAAGTGCAACACTTAGGTCCATTTTAATGAGTAAGTGACAATGCACAACACAGCTCCAACATTGGCAGCACTATGCAGCAACATTTTCACTATGCAGCCATGCACAAAGACTACCAACTTTGCACCAGGGTGCTTGGTTAGGTGCCCTGTGGAGGTGGATGTATCTATGCAGGAAGTGACACCTTCCTATACATATACATTTTTGATGGACAATTGTCTCTTTCTGTGTGTGCAGCAGTATGCAGCATGCATAGGAGGCACATTCATATGAGGTTAAATCACAGTATATTTCCTTATTGCAACCTGCAAATGGCACCCATAGGGTGTTGTTTGATGTTGGCACTGCCTCAGGTTTTAGGTGACACCTATATCTGTGTCTGCATCATGATGCTATATATCTTGTAGTGACAGACTTGCAGCTCCACACATTGCAAGCCGTTTTGTCATGTGTCATTACAGATGAAGTGCAACACTTAGTTCCATTTTAATGAGTACGTGACAATGCACAACACAGCTCCAACATTGGCAGCACTATGCAGCAACATTTTCACTATGCAGCCATGCACAAAGACTACCAACCTTGCACCATGGTGCTTGGTTAGGTGCCCTGTGGAGGTGGATGTATCTATGCAGGAAGTGACACCTTCCTATACATATACATTTTTGATGGACAATTGTCTCTTTCTGTGTGTGCAGCAGTATGCAGCATGCATAGGTGGCACATTCATATGAGGTTAAATCACAGTATATTTCCTTATTGCAACCTGCAAATGGCACCCATAGGGTGTTGTTTGATGTTGGCACTTCCTCAGGTTTTAGGTGACACCTATATCTGTGTCTGCATCATAATGCTATATATCTTGTAGTGACAGACTTGCAGCTCCACACATTGCAAGCCATTTTGTCATGTGTCATTACAGATGAAGTGCAACACTTAGGTCCATTTTAATGAGTAAGTGACAATGCACAACACAGCTCCAACATTGGCAGCACTATGCAGCAACATTTTCACTATGCAGCCATGCACAAAGACTACCAACTTTGCACCAGGGTGCTTGGTTAGGTGCCCTGTGGAGGTGGATGTATCTATGCAGGAAGTGACACCTTCCTATACATATACATTTTTGATGGACAATTGTCTCTTTCTGTGTGTGCAGCAGTATGCAGCATGCACAGGTGGCACATTCATATGAGGTTAAATCACAATATATTTCCTTATTGCAACCTGCAAATGGCACCCATAGGGTGTTGTTTGATGTTGGCACTGCCTCAGGTTTTAGGTGACACCTATATCTGTGTCTGCATCATGATGCTATATTTCTTGTAGTGACAGACTTGCAGCTCCACACATTGCAAGCCCCTTTCCATGCTAAGTACTGCATGGGAGGGTGGCCGATTTCCAATGCGGCTTCAAGTCACAAAAGCGTGGTCATCTACAAACTTGTACATACAGTGCAGGCCATGACAATGGCACAGTGGGCTCTTACATCGGTCCCTTAGTGATCCTGAGTTGCAGCTGATGTTTGGGCCAGCCATCATGTGTCCAAGGGTGTGTAGCCTATTGTTTCAGGATGATCAACATCACTACCAGTGTCTCTACAACTTCCTGTACATGAATCAGCATTTATACTGTCCACACATGCACAGTGCATGCTGTGGAATGGAGCTCAGCTACTTAGCAAATGGGTCCCTTGGCACAGTGCATGTAAGGGCAGTGATGTCCTAAATACGCCTACAGAGCCCCACTATGGCATCCATGATCTGCACTGTCTAACAGTGACTCTGCCCCATGGTGGGCCATTTATTGTTTACAGTACAGACATGATTGTGTTGTGGGTCAGTAAGTGGTGCATGTGAGGTGGCATTACAGTAGGTGTGGTGCCACTTCTCACAAATCTGGCACATGGTATGTGATGGACATTGATGTTGTCTTCCTATATGGGTGACCCAAAGCATCAGGCAGATATATATGCACACTACTGGTAAGTCAGGTATGTGTTGATGAGACGTAGTTGGTATTGGCACCAGTTGTCTGGCATTGTAAATTTGTTGTGGCAGAGACTTGCACTGCATGATTTGAGGGATATGTGCCTATATGTGACTTACGTTACAAGAACATGGTATATGCCATTGATATTGCTGTGCTATTCTTTGTTTGGTGTACTGAGTGTGTGAAGTGTACGTAGTAGGGAACCTGTGGGCACTTGTAGTGGTTTGAGTACATCTTCTGTTTGCAAAGGTTACATATCTGCACCTGTGCTTCATGTGGTGTCCCTGTCAAGTTGTGCGTGTTACGTACATGTGGGTGTTTGTGTTTGTGGTACGCACTGATTGTATTGTACTACAGCATGGTGCATATGTGTTGTTACCTGCACAAATGTGTTACCCTGGCCATGTGTCTTTGGAGTGGTGTATGTCTGGTGTGTCCTACAGGGTTGGCGTGTTGTGTGTAAATTGCTAGGTTTGTTGACTTACCCACAAGTAGGCCATTTCCATACTGTCCACCCTGGAAGTGTTCGTTGATCCTGCTGTGCCTGAATATGTAGGCGTTATGGACACTCCCAGAATATTTGGCCAAAATGTTTGTGAATAGTCCTCAGTTGTCCACTATGCCCTGCAGATTTATGGAATGCATGTGTTTGCGATTCCAGTATAAATGCTCTGTTGCTGCAGGTGGAACAAGTCAGATATGGATGCAGTCAATTGCACCGAGTACATGCAGGAATCTATCAAATTGGTAGAACCCCTGCTTTATTTCCTGCTGCATTTGCTGGCTGTTGGGGAAACTGATGTGGCGGGGTGTCAGAGAGATAATTTTGTCTAAAACCTTTGGCAGGAACACCAAGAAAGACGGCTGTGACACACCAGCAACCAGGGCATCCGTTGTTTGAAATGAGCCACTTGCCAGCATGTGCAGGGTAGCTAGCAGCTTTGTCACAGGTGGGTTATTATGTGGGGTCTGCAGGCTGGCTGTGATCTGTGGCTCAATGTGGTGTAGCAGGTGTAGTATGGCTTGCCAGTTGAGTCTGTATGTCCTTATAATGTCTTGTTCCCTGAGGCCAGGGAGGGATGTCCTGTTTCTGAATATACTCTCCTGCTTTCTGTGTTGCCTTTGTGGGCCTCGTTGTGGTGGTGGTTGCTGCTGTGGATGCTGTCCTCTGCATCGTGCAGGAGTGGAAATTTTAACCATGATTTTCCTAATTAATAATGTACTGATCATTGATGAACTAATATGTGAAACACGGGTGACTTTTGTAAATGGTCACCATAATTCATTTTGTTTTCTAGTCAGATTAATTCTAAATAAAATTGCAGTTATTTACCATTGCTCAATGCTTACCATAAAAGAGTGTGATTGATAGCTTATAGACATGTAGACAGCTATCCCTGGTGGGTTTTTGCATTATGTTGTCTTAGAAGGTCAGATTTATCAGGTCATCACTCAAGTTTGACTGTTCTATTGTTTAAAAATAGTCACAAACGTGTGGTTTCTTCCTCGAGGATGGAAGTAGATGTAACTATATGAGAAGTTTCTTCCTGAGACTTAAAGTTTTGATGAGATGGAACAATGGAGCCACAGAGAAGACGGAAGAGAAGAAGAAGCTGTTATAATTGTGTTTAGTTAATGATGTTGTCAATGAATTTTTAGTTATCTAAAAATAGTTTTATTGGCTGAGTGTGCAACATCCCATGTACTGACCAATTGTGAGCTTTGCAAAAATGTATATAATGTTCTGTCACCTGTTCTTGGGTTGGTCCTTCTCCTTGTTCTTCTGGGTTTGTTCTTTCTAACGGATTGAGGGAGTTCTTAGTGGAGGTTCTTCTTGGGAAAGAGTCAGATTAGTGATGTGGGTTTAGCTGTCGATGTCCAGACCCTATGGGACTTTCCTGATGGTGTCCCCTTGCGGGAGTAGACTGTATGTTGTTGTTCTATGGGTAATGTATGAAATTGTATTGTTATATGTGTCTTTTGTTTTACAGGTACCAGCTGCAACTTATAAATTAATCGCTGCATAATTATAATATTTTTACTATAACCCGAGTTTGTATGGTTTTCTAAATTTGTGTTTCTAAATTCTTTTTACATGAAGCCCAACATGTTAATGCTACTTAGTGGTTAGTGAGGGAATATGCCTTTACATGCTCATGATTTATATTGACATTCTTTGATCGTTTGCTCAAATGTATACCATCTCACTGTTGCAAATATTGATGTTATTAATTTGTGTTATAATACTTGAGATAATTTGCTTACTTGTTTTGATTAAACTCAGATATATAAGATGTTCTAATCAGCCATTATTGATTCTATATGCTTATCTTTTATGTTTAAGAGTTGTTTTTGTGGCTTTAACATTGTTAATATAGGGAAATACATTTATACCAAATAAACTGGTGTGGTTATTGCGTAGTGATTAGATTATTGATTACTTGGTTGTTGGTGTTTATTATGACATTCATCATTGGCATCCACTCAAATGTATGTTGTGTCGATCCATTGGCCTAAGGTGCTAAATCCACTATTTAGTTTGAGGTAATAGCTAAGATTTCCTGGCAACGCAGCAGTCGTCTCCCAAGCTGGAGCAGAAGCACTTCCATGTTGTCCTGTGGGTTGGTAATGTTGATTCTGTGTGTTTTCCTTCAGTAGTGATGTGTGGGCCTCATTTTAACACCTGATGTGACCCAGGCGTTAAAATGTGAAGCAAATTGGAGTTAATATCATTTTTTGGGTCCGCCTCCCACCCGTGCATCATTTTTGCCCTGGTGGATAAATGATACTAGGGGCTTAGAGTCATGTTTTTTGACGGGAACATCTATCTTGCATCTTACTAACGCACTGTGGTTTCACGCATCCAACAAATGACATTAACGCCAATATTTTTACACTAGACGGGTCTAGCGTCAAAATATAAATATGGAGTTAAGTTTGCGCTGAATTAGTGTAAAAAGAAAAAAAAAGGACGCTAATTCAGTGGAAAGAAGGTATAAATCTGGGCCTTAGTTGGTAGACTCAGGATCTTGGGCTATATGTCCGGCTATACATTTTTCACCACTTAGGTTAGAGCTAGACGAGCAAATACATCTGAACATCGGACCCAGCTGCATCAAAAACAGTTATAGTCCCCAAATGTAACAAAGTGTCTTGGGGAGGTAAGAAATTTGTCTATTCTACCTGTAAACGTAGGAATGAACTGCCATGGCATCTCAAAAGCCAGCCAAATTTTATCTGTTTCAGGAAACATCTCAAATCCTGGCTCTCCTCACTTACCTAATAATCTCTCCACTGCCTCAAACTTTGCAGACACTAGCGCCAAGACACCCATGGGCTTTTGTGCACTGTACAAAAAATGAATTTCAATTTCAATCTACTATTGTATTTCCTCAAGCATACAACGTCTTGTCCTGATGGGGTTCTCAGAGAAAATAGGGCTGGATGGAGGAGCATGGTGCAGACTAGACCTCTGCCACGATTACTACTCTCACTCCCCCTGATGCACCATCTATCCGTATTAAACACGCTAGCTGCCTCTTCTTTGATAAAGATAATAGCCATGTTTTACAATCAATAAACAAATATTGCAACACGAGCTCAGGGCCCTCAAACAGAGCAGGACTTGGAATTATGACCCAGCTTCACAAATTATTCTCATATCAATGGAGAGCTATTTAAATAAATGTGCGGAAACCCTGTAAGCCTCTTTGCACATGAGAGAGCATATCCTGGCTGTGATATTACATCTCTTACAACACGAAATGAAGGGGTGGTTGTTTTCTGCTTAATGCAAGAAATGTTTTCATTTAAACATGGTGCAAAGTAAGATACATGAGTAAAGTGCACAGATGAATGCAATATTTCATGTATGCCATATTTTATAATTGTTTTGAAAGAATGTTTATGTTATAGTATTTTAGAAATGGTATTCTTCATCATCACTATATATTTGACATAAGAGCGATATAAAATGTATTTAACCTGAAGTGTATTCATGCTTAATTTGTTTGGACAGAGTGAAGGCCTTTATATATTTTTCCTGTGTTCTAACCTTCAATACGGAGCTTGCTTTTTGAATGTTTTCTAAAGATGCAGATGTCTGGATCTGAGATTGAGTTAATAGGGAGCCCATTCATTGGGAACATAAGAAAAGCCCAGAGAAGCAGCTGTAAGTCATGTGAAATTCCAAAAAGCCTGGAGGAGCACTTATCAAGGATGAGAGGAGTATCCTGGATTAGCAGCTGTAAGTCTTGTGAAATTCCAAAGTGCGAGGTGTACTGAGGTCGATGCTGAAAACCTCAGAAGGCTCAATCGTCAATTAGCAACTTGTGGTCATGTTTTCAAACTGGGAACAGTATTTGCCTCTGAGCTCACCCTTGAAATAATCAAGATTTAAGTGTTGCTTGGTTAGCTGTAAGATTCAGATTCCTTCTGCCTTTAGCTGAGGGCACACCTCACTTAGATACATCCCTTAAAGTTTAGGTGACTTCATGCCGCCATATCTCTCTTGCTGGAAACCTCTACAAGAGTTATGTTGTGCTGACTAGTTCCTGAAACCATTAAATACTAGCATAGTTAGGATTTTAGATCAAATGGTTAGGCAGGAAAACTTGGATTCAAATTCAATGCATAAATTACTTTTTCTTCTTTTCTGCATTATCACTATTGAATTAGTGTTCTTTCACATGTTAGTTAAATTTCATATTGTTCTACGTTTTGATTCCCCTTTGATTATTCTGTAAATTTGTACTATGATTTTGCAATTCATATATGTGAGTTTGATTTTGAGTCTGAAATAAAGCTCTTTGAACTACAAGTTGGTCTCTGGAATTGAATGTGTGACCATTGAGTTACACTGTAACGAATTTGAATAATTTGATGCATTGTCTCCTGGCCCTTCAGAACAGAGAAGCAAAATTCATCAAACCCCAGATTTAGAAATAGGACCCAGTGATGGATCACACCCAAAGTCCATGAAAAAATGCTGTCTTTTATCATAGAAAGTAACACCTTAGAAGCTTGCAAGCAGCAAGTGTGCAGGTCTTTTAACAACCTGAAGGTGCGGCCTACCAGCCTGCTACTATAGACGCACTGAATCCAGCGAACACAGTACTTAACATTCGACTGGTTACATTTCTTTCTATATTTCAGGAAAAGCTTCACACTCGATATGGCCAAAGAAAATAGTTGCACAGTAGGCACACACTTTATACCTGATGGACACTTATAAGGCCACTCTTACCGATACCTGATTGGTTTAGCAGTATTTAACCCGCTACTCCAAAGGCCCTTATAAACTTAGATTGGATAAACTGTCCTCCACCTTCATGGGAAGCTCCATACAGACTGGAAAATTGGTTGCACAGTGATGTATGCACAATTTGTGAAAAGCAGCTTTTAACTTATTCGCAAAAGTTAGTGGTTTAATGTAGATCTTTGTATCGACCCAATGCTACCCAGTCATCTATTTAACCATGTAGATACCCATAAAAACATAAATCCATCCTTTAATCCATCCATTCACTTGTACCCGCCTGATGCCATGTGTGTCTGTATGTGTTGTGTATTGTGTCAGGATACTAACTGTATGTTTGCGGGTGCCTGTATGTGTGTTTTGATATCATGTAACATAGCGCCTTGAAACCAAATAATCATTGCAATTAAAATCTCAGATCTATTGGCAAATCTTATTTTGCATACCCAAGGGCTATGCAAATCTTTATTCAAATGTAAATTATTATTTCCAATCTAAACCCAATAACATCTGGTTCGTAAATAGCGCACCATCCTCTGCCCTCACGATCTTTGCAAAGGAAAACAAAGCATATTTTAGTTTACACATCTCAGAGCGAGGGAAACATGGGCAAATTGCATGTTATCCCAAACTCCAAGGTAGAAAACTAGAACAAAAAGTGCAATACACAGTAACCCAGTGAATACCGCTCCCTAAAATATCTGTATTTGGTGTATGCAGAATTTGCACCTAGGAAGAGCCACTTGCTGTGGAAAACAAACCAAATTATTATTAAAAGACAAGCATTTTATTGCACTTAATGTAGGGTACTGCCAACTAAAAATATGCTGTACACAGTGGCGTAGCATGGGGGGTGCTGGGGGGGCCGGCCGCACCGGGCGCAACATCTGGGGGGGGGCGCGCTTGCACTCGCGAGTGCTAAAATCCACGGGTTAGGGGGCGCAAATTACTTGCCTTGCCCCGGGTGCTGACAACCCACGCTACGCCACTGGCTGTACATGCAAAATATAATCATAATGTCACAAGCAAAAAATACATTGACTCTGCATGACCAGCCATTATCACAATCACCACACAACAACCTCTACCATGAAACAAGGATTCCACTCACAATCCAAGCTGCTCATTTCCAGAACCGTTGGGAGGGCGGGGGTGTGTATGTGTGTGTGTGGGTGTGTGTGAGAGAGAGTTTGTGTGTAGATATTTGTACCTTAGCAGGGGCATGTGTGTATGAATGTGTGTAGTGTATGTTCTTGACTACCGTGATGGGGTCACCTATGGAATTCACCTGTATGTTCACATAAAGGGGTAGGTTGTGGCCTCGACTATCTACGGAGAACAGTACTGGGGCACGGTCTGAGAGAACCTGCACTCCAGTCCCAGGCGAAATAGTGGATGGTATGAAAGGAAAATGCACTAGGATATAATCTATCAATGAACGTGTCGAATGTACATTGGAGTAAAAGGCATAATACCTCTCAGTCGAGTATTACATCCCTCAAACATCTACAAGACCCAAATCAAGTATGCTATCGCTCAAGGGGGAGTACGAGACTCTAAAATTGTATTTACACCTTTCCATGCTTGTATCTACTGCAACATTAACATCACCTAGCAAAATCATGGGTCCCTGGCCAATACAGTTACTTTGGAAATAATTGAAATAAAATAAATCCTCATTATTATTTGTCATGTACAGTGAAAGAATAGTGCATACACTCACCCATCATACCCTTCACACCAATCAATCTACCCTACATTATTGTATGCAGTTGAAAGGAACCCACTCTTCATCAAAATCGGAGCCCCTTTAGATTTAATGAGTGAGGAAGAATGGAACTGAGCAAGGCATTTTCTTTATTTTAAGTGAAAATCTGAATGCAGTAGCTGTGTTTGTTAGAAATTGGGTCTTTGGTCGGCAGTCAGGTTACCCCCTGTCCATGCAAAGACCCCCACTATAGTCAGGGCAAAGGAAAAAAACACCTGGTTAACCCCCACCCACCCCCTTGGTAGCTTGGCACAAGTTGAAAGGCTTAACCTAGAAGCAATGTGTAAAGTATTTGTGCCAACACACACAGTACTACAGTGAAAACACTACAAAATGGACACCAAACCAGTTTAGAAAAATAGGCAATATTTATCTAAATGAAACAAAGACCAAAATGACAAAATTCCAACATACACAAGTCAAGATACAATTTTTGAAAAGAATAAGAGTCTTACTCCATAGAAACAATTGTAACTTTGATTTTATACAAAGTATGTGGTTTGTGTCAAAAATAGAGCAGCACGGACGAGCGTGCGGCAGAAAAGTCAGTGGTGCGTCGATTCCTTATTCGCAAGTGACGATGTGTGAGAAATCCAGTCGCACAGAGTTTGAAAACCACACTGCGTGGGGTTTGCGTCAGTATCAGCAGCCGCAAGCAGGTGTTGTGTCATTTCTCCAGCTGCAAAGCGTCAATCTCCCAGCCATGAAGCATGTGGAGTGTTGACTTTAGCTGTAATCCCCAGGGCCGTGCTGCATTAGGACCGGCGGCACCGTCAGCCCTTCCTGTGGACGGAAACTGGCAGTGCCCTCTCCATGGTCATAATGTGGCGGTCGGATCGCCGCCAAAGTGGTTGGACCACCGCTTTGGCAGTGGTCAGACCGCCACCGCATGTCTGGCAGTTCTAGGAACGCCAGACTCATAATGAGGGCCATAATGTCCAAGGATATGGTCAACAAACCACAAGCCAAAGGCAAAAGCAATGCTAGCCTCTATATTAGTGTCTTTATGCATCACAAATGTCATACTAAAAAGATCTAAGGTACACAAACCGTAGGTTGAATGCAGCAATATCATAGTCCTCACACCAGATGTTCAGTTCCAGAATCACAAATCAAGCATTGTCCAATAAATTTTCTGAGTCACCTCTATGAGTCACTTCTCCTTTTGTAACACTCCTTTTGTGCCACTTGGATTAGTGCTTTTTCCATTTTGGATGAATGGTTGCAGAGAGTTTTGTAGCGGGTTCTTGGTCATTTTATGGTGGAAACAATTTGGCAGCCTTGACTTTGATGGTGATACTGTGTTTGCCTTTGAGCTTGAATATAAGTTGGAAAGGAAATTGTACCCTAATCAGTATTTGTTTTTGCAGTGGTGTACTGGGACCTTTGTCAATATTCTGCATTCTCCTAGGGTAGCATATGAGTCATCCTGGAATTTTTTTAAAGCTTCATAATGGTAGCAGATTGGTTCCTTTTTCTGCTCCAGGGTAATGTATTCAGGTTAGCCCTTCAAGAGTGAAGGTATTCTTTGTTTTATAGGCTTAAAAGGCCCTACACATTTAATCAAGTTCTTTATGGAAATTTCCAACAGGACACTGGGCAGGGCTTGGGCATAACTTTCCAGTTCGAATTTCACATCACAAAGCAGAATCTCCCTAATCTTCAGATGGTGGCTTCTAGATCTCTTTCACATATCATCAAAGTTTCGAGTCACCTCATGTTGATGACATTCAGACCCAGACAAAGTTACTACCAGTTTGGGACTAATAGAGCCAGCTGTTGCTCTGGGACAGATTTACCCACCCCCTCAGCAGGCACCTGTCAGGTAAGATGTCATCATATACCTCATATACCTAGCCCGTCAGCCTTAGCAACCCAATCTGACAATCACACTCAGACCTAGACATACAAACCCACTTTATCCTCACAATAGATAGGCCCAGCCACATACCTATCCCACACCATCAAACTACTGAATACATGCTCAACCTAATGCTCATCAATACACACTCTGCAGACATAGCAGACCTCACTACTTATCACAAGTATGATGCATTTTTCATCACAGAAACATGACTCACCTCAACATCATTGAACATCCTATAT
Organism: Pleurodeles waltl; assembly: GCF_031143425.1. Classification (NCBI taxonomy): domain Eukaryota; kingdom Metazoa; phylum Chordata; class Amphibia; order Caudata; family Salamandridae; genus Pleurodeles; species Pleurodeles waltl. The sequence goes on from NC_090439.1 coordinate 150,350,450, forward strand.
GTCCTATACGCTAGAGCATCCTCCATGAAAACTGTGAACAGAGGGAGGGGTGAGGTCATGCTTTCATCCTTAAGTTCCCCTGGCCCCGCACAACAGACAAGCAAGCAACACTCAACCCCATGGAGCTCCTAAAAGATCACTTCCCACCCTCTGCAGCTGAGTCTGCTCCTTTAGATTTCACTTACAGGCCCCCAAACCGAGCAAAGGACTTTGTAGACAATTTTGCAGGCCTTGTCACTTTTTGGAATGTCCATACCAACCTTCACGATTACATCATCCGCCCATTTAACTAAATAATGAAAAATCAAGAGACACCCTCAGTAACCTCATTGATACATTTAACGTGATACAGCAAGCCACTCATCCAACACAGTCCAAAGGAGAGGTTCTCACCATTATCTCCTTGGCATCTTCAACCATTTAATGAAACATCAAAGTGAAATGGACTGGACTGACCACATTGCCATCCCTGTCACTCTGCTTAATATCCAACCAAAATATTAATGTCAAAATAAAAAAGAAATCAGGACTTTCAGATCCTTCAAAGACTTTTCCATCACTAACCTACAGCTTAAACTCATGGCTCCACTGCCACCTACACATCCAACATCAACAACCTGCTAAAGAAATTTTCTGGAAAACCATGTGAACATTGATTCTGTGGTTAAAAAACGCAAGTGCAAACTGAATATTCTGGTACCCTGGTACTCCCAAGACCTCACCAGCAGAAAATACTCCATGGGTGTGTTTAATAAATAGTCAAATAAAATAAAATAATTTTGTTCATAATCATTATTATTTCAAATAATTAAAAAATCCCAACGTACGTGTCATTTTTATATGAAATTAAATTTTAGTACATTTTATTAAACATATTTAATAGCAATTAATTTTAATTGAATGTTTTAATGTTTTATTCATCAAAACCCTGTTCAAAAAACCACGGGGCAATCAGGAGTTACTGGGCCCAACTGTGGTGGTTAAGGCGTTTGAATCTCGATGTCCTAGGCCCTGACCTACTATGGATCCCACTCAACTGGGCCACGTACCCCCATTCTGCACCTGACTCACAGTTGAGTAGCATAGGATGAGCAGTCAAGTCTCCTTCAGGGGAAGCGCAAAAACAGATTAGTCAACATGTCTCATACCAATGTGTGAGCAGTGTGAACAATAAATCAATGTCCAGTCAAATACTTGTTTTTATATAAAACATATTTTAATTCTAACTCTACACATGCAAAGGTAATAAACATTCTAATGCAATGGGTTTGATGTTATTCCCCATTCACTGATGACCGCATCTAGGGAATGTAACCTGTTAAGTCATTCTCAAGAGTTCTCCACTCAGACTATGGGGGTCATTCTGACCCTGGCGGTCATGGACCGCCAGGGCCAACGACCGCGGGAGCACTGCCAACAGGCTGGCGGTGCTCCCATGGCATTCTGACCGCGGCGGTACAGCCGCGGTCAGATACGGGAAACCGGCGGTGTACCGCCGGTTTCCCGCTGCCCAAGGGAATCCTCCATGGCGGCCATGGGGATTCCGACCCCCTTACCGCCAGCCTTGTTCTGTCGGTTTTGACCGCTAGAACCTGGTTGGCGGTAACGGGTGTCGTGGGGCCCCACCAAGATTTTCAGTGTCTGCCACGCAGACACTGAAAATCGCGACGGGTGCAACTGCACCCGTCGCACCCCTTCCACTCCGCCGGCTCCATTCGGTGCCGGCATCCTCATGGAAGGGTGTTTCCCGCTGGGCTGGCGGGCGGCCTTCTGGCGGTCGCCCGCCAGCCCAGCGAGAAACTCAGAATTACTGCGGCGGTCTTTTGACCGCGCAGCGGTATTCTGCCGGCGGGACTTTGGCGGGCGGCCACCGCCGCCCACCAAAGTCAGAATGACCCCCTATGTTTGTAAGTTCAGTCACTAGAGTATATGCGGTTGAAGCACCAATGATGGTAGGTCTCCTGTGCCAAAAATGCCCAGTTCTAGGCTTACCTTCTCTGGCGGCTCGGAACCCTTTGGCAGTGCAGCAAGGTCCTGCTCCAATTCTGCAAAGTCGTGTTGCGCGTGGTCACATGCAGCAGCACCTGACAAGTGCAGGTTCTCTTCCTCAAGCCATGCTGCCAGCTGGTTCAGACGATAAGAGTGACTCTTGCTCCCGTGAAAGCACAGAAAGTCAATTTACTCTCCACAGGGATGGAGGGGTGGTCTCCTAGCTCCGATTTGGGTCCGGCAGCAACCTGTTGATCCTCAGGCTTGTTCTGCCTTGGTGACAACAGCAGTTTTGCAGTCTCGGGCGATGCCTCAGATCCATGGCCTCAGCATCTGTGATGGCACCTCCTGGTATATGGGGTCGCTATTCCAGCACTTACAAGTCTGGTCATGTTGACTTGATGTTGGCGTCCATAGCCTTCTCTCCTGGCATACAGGGTCACCGAATCAGTCCAGCACACAGGCTATGGCCCAATCGATGCAGGGAATGAGTTTCTCCATCCACGCTCCTTGCTTCAGTGAACAGTGGCCCTTCCTGGCTTACAGGGTTGCCATATCAGTCCAGCACATGAGCTACCACCCTAATGGTGTGGAAGCGGATTCCTTACACCTCGCACAGGAACTCCTCACCTCAGGGCTCTCTTCTGGAACTCGCTCCCTCCATTGCCCTCCTCTCCCTCACAGGGGACACCAGTCTTGGCGACCAAGCAGGTGGTGGTGCTACAGGTTCCAGGGCTGGTGGTCTTGGTTACTCTGGGTGATTTTTCCTTACCCAACAGGGATATTAGCAGGCCTGGGCTCCTAGTCTTAATCACAGGCAGAAGTTTTTCAGATCTTCCCATCCTCACACAGCTTGTCTAGCTGATCAGCAGATGTCAAAGGTTTGGGGTCTCATAATCCCCTAATTATAGTCCTTTTCCAGGCACAAAATGTAAGTTAGGGTCTGAGTCTTTGAAATTTCATGTAGGGGTTCTGGTACTTTGAAAAGGACATCTGTCCCCTTTCTTCTTCCTCCTGGTGTCTCTCACAGCAGGCAGGACTCTGAAGCTGATTAAAGCACAACAGGATCCATGGGAGTGACGAGAGTTCACAGCTGTATGTCAGACCCAGTGATATGTGCCTCAAAAGGTTAATATTGGGTCCTCAGCCCTATTCTTTATGATTCCCTTATCAGCCCTATCTTTCTGTTGCTAGGATGTGTCCAGGCCCCTTCCTCGTGATCTATAACTGAATCCAATTGCCATTTGAAATGCACAGAGATAGTCTGGTTCTCCCATCCTCCAGTGCATGCCCTACCCAGCTTACAGGAATGCAGCAATACACAAATCTGTATGGGGTGATTCCTCTACCGCTCATGTTTTCACCAGGTTGGTCTGGGCTTCCCAAAATGGAACCCAATGTCCTCCATGTAATATACCAGTGCAGCTGTTTGTCAGCCACGGTGATATGTGCATCAAAAGGTTAATCTGTGGCTCTCAGTCCTACTCTTCCCTTATCTGCCCTATCTCTCTCTTGCTGAGATGTGTCTAGGCCCCTTCCTTGTGATCTATAACTGAATCAAATTGTCCTTTGAAATGCACACAGAGAGTCTGGCTCTTCCATCCTTCAATGCATGTCCCATCAAACATACAGGAATGCAGCAATACACAAATCTGTCTTGGATGATTCCATTACAGCTCATGTTTTCCCAGGTTGGCCCGGGCTTCCCAAAATGGAACCAAGGTCCGCTATGTAATGTACCAGTGCGAGCACTCCTGCACTCAGTGAACATCCACAGCACACTCATTGCACAGCACTGTTATCTTCATGTATTATGCTACCACCAGCATATCCACGTGCAGCACATGCACTCAGCCTGCACACACTATTTAGTACTGCAGTTTGTCTGTAATGGACCACAGTTTGTATTTTTTTAAAACATATACTGCTAGCACACACATTTAACAAGTGTGTACTGTACCCCACTCCACCATTTGTGTAGCATATTACTTGCGAGCTCATACGCATTCAGCACGTTTCCATTATGCACACACTTCCACCTGATGTAGTCCAAGAGTGAATTAAGCACCCAGCAGGAAATTTTAAAAAGGTGAGTGAGCCTGTAGGCCCCACTCCAGTGACACAAGGTAAAATGGACCTGCTCATTACTACTAATCACTAAATGGTATACTGCAACCAATGCACATGTACTGCTTAACTTCTAGTCAAGTAGGTAGCCTTCCCCCACTATGAGGGCAGCCCTTTAGGTGCCCCTCCTGGTTGAAAAGGTCTGCAATCAGTGAGACAGGCTTTTGTCATGGCGCACAGGCACTTAAGACAAAACAATCCACATTAGGGATCCCAGCAACAACACAGTAGAGCACTGAAGGCAGAGATACTCGTCTCTCACCATGCAGGGGACTTTTCCATCCTAAAATTTAATTATTCTTTAACAATAGTGCACACTCACACACACACACACAGAGACACTCTCTCTCACACACACACACATATATATATATATATATAAATATATATATATATATATAAACATATACATATCTATATATATGTGTATACAGAGAGAGAGCGAAAGACAGAGAGAGAATGGAAAACTCCAAATAATATATTTTACATCAGTTTATGTCCCTGTCTCCATTTTTTCTATAGGAGTTTGTTGCAGTACCTGTGAGTGGCCGTGTGAGATGCTGGACTTATCACAAGGCTGGGCTACAGTATATTTACTACCATTTTGGGCCCTTAACTGTAATAAGATTAGAAGTGCTGTTTGTGAATAGCAATGGGTTAATATTTGTAATAGCATGTCCCTCCATAAACTCTTCCTTACCTTTCTCAAATTCTATCCCATTCAGTAGTAAGTGTTTCCCATTTCCCAGTCGCTCCCACGTGTCCTTCCCACACTTATACCTAAGACTTCCTCACATGTGCAGAGAGATTTCAATATACTAAACATAGGAGAGTCTGAGGTGGAGATCTCCGGGGGTAGGTTTTGAATAGCATTTTGAAGTATGTAAGCAGTACTAGTTAACGTGCTACAATGTACAATTTGTTCATAGGCTTCATAATGTTTGAAACATGTTATTTTGATCTTTTTTATCATAAACCATTTTATTGGTTTTATTTCAGACACATTAGTACCTAACAAAACAGCGATCATGGAGGCTCCAGCTTGCCCAGTGCATGTTAAACGCACACATTTACCACTCAAGTGCAATGTATGTGCTGCAAAAACAAACATAGACCAGGATGTGAGGCTACAACGTTATTTGGATAGCTTTTGTTTGAACTTCACTGCATCATTAGATGGTAAAAGTGATGAAGAGTCTGTTCTACCTCAAAAGAAAGAGACACCATTTCTTGTTTCGTCTCCAGGTGAAGAAATACTTCTTTCTAATTGGCCGCATGCATCAGCGATTCCAAAATAGCCACTGACTAAGTTTCAGTACTTATCATTTTCTTCCCAGACTCCAGAGAAACATGATTGAGTGAACGTCTTGGTAGAGGACTATAATCATATTCCACACATTGGAGCACTTCTCTCAATTTGTTTTCCAGTAAAAAACACACTACAGATACATTAGCGGCAGTGGAATGCTATGTATTGGAATCATGGCTGACTGATCTTGTGATCAAAGCTAATTCCACTACCAGCCTTCCAACAAGAACAGCAAATAGGCATGTTCGCCAGGGAAAGACTTGTTAGCAGACCCCACATTTCAACATTGCCCTACCAAAATATATTTACTACAATTGAGGGTTTCAGGTTCAACCTGATCGTCTCTGGGACTTTAGATGGCAGACTTATGACTGTAAGCAAGCATTTTTTTGTATGTTACTAAACGTTGCTGATTATCGGAGGTGGTTCGTGCAAAGTATAAGTAGAGGCCAATGCTTTCCACACCATCTGGAAAATGGACACTTTGTGGGGCCATTACTTTTTAAAAGTACAATGACCAGAAGTAGTATATTATTCAGGGATCCATTCACCACTTGCAAATGTACTTACACTTTTGAGTAATTTTACTTCTTTGGGCTATTAATAAAATCTGAGTGTACAGTTAATCAAAAGTGTAAAATCTCTTGAAACAAGGGAGGAAGCCTAATTTGCGAGTGTGAAGTTACTACAGCCAAAAATGAGAAGTCCAGCAACACACATGGCCTATCAATGATACAGCAACACTGCCCCATATAAAATAATGGAGATAGGGCTTAAACTAGAACACCATTGAAAATTCTGATAAATTAAATTATTTTGACTTTTGAAATATACGAGTAGGTATATACAATTAATTTAATGATAACAATAAAGATGGGCAAGTATTGTATAATAAAATATTCTATTACCCATTTTAAATATAAAATCACATGTAACTTTAACCTATAAAAAAGTAATTGAAATTCATTCTACAAATAACATTTTGTAATTTGTAGTACAGAAAGATGATTATAAACATTTCACTTTAGGTATTTTTTGTTAAAACAGCTCTACAAAATAATGGTAATTTAAATGTAATATAGTTAAATTGATTTTGTATTTCAAAACCTAAGTTAATTCTGCAGCATTTGTTTTATTTTGTTCTACTTTTAAAATAAATAAATATAAAATGTTAATTTATAATAATATTTCACTGTGGTTGAGAACTCCCAATGGAAAAGTATGGAGACAAGTAAAACGCTTTTTGACAAATAAAAAAATAATAATTTTCTTTATGTTGATTATTAATGTAAATTACATTTAGATATTGATTTTAAATGCACTATAAAAATACAAATTTTTTTACAGCTTTACTAACTTAATTTTCAGTTAACAATCTAATTATTTTGAATATAATTTAAATGAAATCTGTTTTTTGAAGTTTAAATGTAAATAATCCTAACTAAAGAAAAATAATGTTTTTTATTAGGTAATAAAGAGGGAATAAAGCTTTATTAAAAGTGGTTTGAATTAATTAAAAGTAATATAAAGTACTACTGAATGCAGATTGTTAATCAAGGCTCAAGTGCCTGAAATGGAATTCTGACATTTTATGGGTCAATCACATTAATAACATTATGGAAAGATAGGTGTTTGGGAATTTACCATGTGTTCCACGCATTTTTGGTCACTGATTGCCACTCAAATCTTCACACCATAAAAACAAGAACCATCTGTTTGTGTCTTCCTCAGTAGTTGGGTAAGGATCCTTTTTTTCTTGACAGTGAGCACCATATAATTGAAAGCTTTGGCTGTAAGCAAGATGCAGACTGTGATGCCTCAGGGCGGTCTGCAACCAAGGTTCAAAGCACACCTCATGTAAGTATTTGAAAAAAGACAAATAGTAATTGCCTGATGGATTTTACAGTCGCTAAATCTGTGTGCATATTGTTCGACATCTTCCGGATAGACAACGGTGGCCATACCCTTTTTGATTGTTGTGCAAGACTACAAAGTAAGTTAACACAGTGGAGTGAGTGTGAACCCATTCTTTCATTTAATTAATGAGTGTAATTAACAGGCTAGAAGGTTTTTATGTGCTCAGTTATATGTTGGCTGACTCCTCTGTCTTAAATGTTTTTCTTGCATGATTCCAGTTATAGGGCATAAGCTGCCAGCATGAACTTATTTGTATCGCATTTCTTCTTCCTTATTTCATGCTCCAACCATTGGTTCTATTTTTAGACTACCTCCTAACCTATATTTCTGAAAATGTAGTATTGCTGTGGATAAACGAACTCATTCTGTCTTACACATATTTTCTACTATTTCCAAGGGTTTGGAAGAGGGGGCTTCATCGGCAATGGGTGCATATTATGTTTCCCATGTTTCCCTCAATTTGTATTTCTCTCAGACCCTTTTGACTACACCTTGACGAATGATAAACACCACTTAAGATAGCACCAGCTGGTGGCTCATCCTGATATACTGAGCCCAGTGGACTCTGATCTCAAACATGTACTTGCCTCTTTTGAGGAGGATCACACAATGATCAGCTGTACTACATACTACTTTCTTTGAGAACACAGCAGCACATTCTGTTACTGTTAGTAAACTTGGTAATAGTAAACCCACTGGAAAGCATCATTGGTTTAAGAAGAACTGCTGTATGATAAATCTGGCTCTGATTACAGAAGTTCAATCAAAGAATATAGCTCTAATCCCTGCACTTAGGAAGTCCAATAGGCTGGTGATTAGTAAAGTCAAGAAAGAATTGGATCATTAATGTTGGGTAGTGTTGAATGATGCATCTACTATTAAGGATTCCTCTAAATTCTGGAAATTGGTTGCATGGGGTCCTGACACAAGGATGCTGGATGTAACAACGCATATTGCTCCTGCAGACTTGGTGGAGTATTTTAGCTATTTATATTCTATCAACACTACAAGTCTGGTTTTGGAACAGTGTCCAGCCTCATCTGATCAATTGTTTTTCAACTAGCTTTTCCTGTATTTGTCCTTCCACAGAGATGTTTGTTTTGTCTGATATTGCCCATTCACTTGATATGGTAAAACGTGGAATGGCCCCAGGCCCAGAAGGTGTTCCAGCTGATTTGTTCTTGACCAACAGGGAACTCTGGTCAAGTTACATCCTTACTATAGCAAATGCAATTGCAGGTGGGGCCCCTATCCCTGAATCTTGGAAGGGTGCCATTGTGGCACCGATCCACAGAGAGGGGGACAGGTCTCTTACAGGCAACTACAGGCCTATTAGCCTGATAGCCTGTCTCTAGAAAGTTTTCTGTCGACTCCTCCTTGGGAAAATACAGGACTGGATGTTTGCTTGTCATAGTTCACATCTGTTACAAACTGCTTTCTGCAAGAAAACCTCTACCTTGGATTGAGTGTTTCAATTGTTGTTGCTGTACTGGTGAACAGTTAAAATTGATAAGGGCAATCTTTATGTGGCATTTGTATATTTAAAATCTGCTTTTTGTACGTCTGCATGAGGGCAACTATGCAAGTGTTAGGTGGGATGATCAAGACTAACTGGCAGTGAAGATGCCAGTTTCCAAAAGAGTTTGCCAGGGGTGCGTGTTGGCACCTACTCTATTCTCATTATTTATTAATGACATTGCCTCTTTTTTGGCCAAGGAATAGAAGGATGCACCATCCCTTGGACAGGTCAAAGACCCGATATTTTTATTTGCGGATGACACACTGTTGATCTCCAAGCCTCTGAGTGGGCAGCGGAAACTCCTAATTCATTTTACTGAGTTCTGTTACATTTGTGGTTTGGAGATCAACACATCTAAATCTAAATTAATGACATTCAACCCGCACTGGTCTTTTAAAAGGAACTTTGCCTTGGATGGTGTTTTACTTGAGACGGTAGACTCCTTCACTTATCTGGGCATAAAAATGTCTGAAAGTATGTCACGGAAGCCTCATTTCACAACAGCAGCTATAAAATTGAGGCAGGTCACAGGAGCCCTACTTAAAGAATACACCAAACCAATTCACCCTGCTTCACAAATCTATGAGGACAAGGCCTCTGGTTCTGTTTTGTATGGTGCTGAACCGTAGGGGTTCTCGGCAGCTTTAGAACTGACTAAAATAGAAAAAACTTTCTGAGAAACGTAGCCTCGCTCCCACAGTGCACCCCATTCACCCCCTCTTTTAATAGACCTGTGTATTAAAGGAGTGGTACGTAAAGCTAGGTTGCATCCTCTCCTGTACTGGAGGCACATTTGGTCTACTTCTGAGTTAGTACACTATCTGGGAGCTCTCCGGACTGTGCTAAAAGATGACAGCTTTACCAGAGTACCCTGGTTCGGGTCAATCAAAAACGTATTCTATTCATTTGGGATGCCTTCGCTGCAGGATTGTCCAGAGGCTGCTACTTTTCCATTTAAAGCGGATTTGAAAAAGCTCTACTGGGCAACCGTTGAGGCTGAAGAGGCACAAATTACTGCTGGCTCCAAGTTGTCTTGGATTTCATTGACTTCAAATGTGAAACCAAATACAAGGCTTTCTAGGACCATGATACCTAGGGACAGGAAACTCTATTTCCAGTTTAGAATAGGAGTCTTGCCGCTAAGATCATTCACTTGTAAATGGTCGCGCGATGGAGCCACCTTGTACCCAGCTGGTAACATCTATAATGGAGATCTATCCCATGTCCTGTTTGTTTGTCCAATCAATCCATTGCCTCATAGGAAGTGGCTAGTTTCAGCTTATAGATTTGTGGGTGTCCGTAACTGTTCTGCTGCTTTACTCATTCTTAGGAGGACACCCAAACAGCCCTTGGTTATCTCTGTGGCCAAGTTTCTTGGCTCCACACGGCTCCATAGAACAAAGGTTTTGCGTTCTCTGGAGAAGCTTGATGCTGTGGGGTAGCTGAGAGGGAACTTATATGCTGACTGTAGGAAGCATAACTTGAACACAGATCCTTTACACATTTTTTTCTTTTTTTTAATGTCAAATTGTTGTATGAATTTGTTTCTTGTTAATGTGTATTTAAGACTACAACTGGCACTATCCAAGACCTTTTGATCTTACTAAAAATAAAAAAATATAGTTACATGTAGGGGCTTCTAGTTGCCCACTGCTGATTTCTGCTGCTGTGGGAAATTCTGTGCATGTGTAGGTTGCCTCCTAGAAATGTTATTTTGGAATTCCACAAAAAGGTTGCTGGCATGCATTTACTAAATTATGTCTCATTAAAAAAACTCTAATGTATCCCCAAGTGAAGAACAACCTTGATAAATCTGTACACCATTGATACATACTGAGTAGGCCTGGGCGGAGTTCGCTGAGTTTCACTATGTAGAACTCCACAAAGTGACCAAAAACTCCAACACGCTACGCTGAGTTCAGCAAAGCAGCAGAGTATGTTAGGTCACGCCGTTCATGCTGAATTTTAGTGCGGGGTGTTTGTTCCATGCTATAATATTATAGGGAAGGATTCCCCATGGACATAGCTTTCATTTAATCGCTTTGTCACTGCAGTGACCTATACACTAATCCCCTACTAACTTGTCTGAGAATTTTTCAAATTGACCGTTGGCTACCAACCTCCACAACGCTATCATAAAAGTGTCTACATCCTCTTCAGAATGTTGAACCCTATTGAAGAACTTGTGCCTCACCACCACTTACCTTGGTTGAACTGTAGTGTATTTTACAATCTCTAGCTATTCAAATGGCTCCTTTTCTCCTTCATCATGTTTAGGAATAACTCTGCCTTAAAAACCCAAAGAGTGTAGTAAAAGCTATTTTTTTCATTAAAGCTGAAAACGTAGAGCTCCTATTGCACCCAGGTACATTTCAATTCTGCCAGGCCACAGGGGGTTCACCTGGAGTCTGCAAAAAATGAGGTGGTGGATTAACAGCTTGCCTATTCTAACTACAACAATAAAATAAAGATAACCCTGCAAGAATGCTGTTCTGTATCTACTCAAATTACTTAATTTTCTTTTTGAAATCTCGATGAAACAATTGTCTTTTGCAAAGTAAGTTTCAAAAATATTCCAAATTAGTTTGAATGGATACTGAATATCAATACTGGTATGCACATTAGCGTATAAACATAACTTTGTTTTGATTTTTTTTAAATATCTTGTTTACACAGGCTGTTCACATGAGCGTATGCACTTTTAATTTGCTCTGCACATCAGCGTATAAACACAACTTTTGTTTTGAATTTTCTTTAAAATAATATTTTGTTCACACATGCTGTGCACATAAGCGTATGGACTACAGCACGGCAATGTATATTCAACCTCAATATTAGCTGTGCATATCAGCGTATGCCCTTGAAACACAAATGAGATACTGTGCACAAATGTGGACACTAGAGTATCAAGATAAGCTATTCCAAATAGGTTATTTTTGTGTCAAAAATGTAATTGCTGTGCACATTAGAAATGTGGAACTGAGTTTCACCTGGTTTAATATCCTTGTATTTCAAACGTACACACTTTTAAAGTTGTGTGTCAGTACTGTAGTTCTGCCATAAGTAGTGTCACCCGCACTTATTAAACATAAGCGTTTTGGTTTATATGCAGCGTGCTGTGCACCTACAATTTCTTTCCAATCCTTTCGAATGTTACGCGTGGTATTCCAAAATGTCTGCCTCACATTTTCCCATGTGGTGGATTAACATAAGAGAAAGAGCAGTTTAGTCTACTGTAGGGCTCTGTGACGTGCATGGCACGCAACCTCATGAAAGAACACACAGTGCATAGAAATGTGGCGTGTTCCAGCAATCCATATACGGTTCACTGAAAAGCTGGTTCAAGCATGCTGCGTCACCCTGCAACCAGTTAGTCACACCGCAGCACAAGCCCACTGTACCTTTCTCCTCTACCCCGCTGTCATTAATAAATATCACCTGTGTCTTCTGTGTGTCGCTTCAACCTCAAACGCTGACAGTATTCTTGACAATACCCGTGATGAGATGCCTTATTCTCATCAACTGTAGGAAGCCACTTAAAAATACATGTTTTGGCTCATCGCCAAAAAGGGTGTTGTGACTCAACCACACCGGAGGTCAAAAGGTTTGTTCAAAACTCCATGTATTGATGCCTACATTAAGACAAGTTGCTGGCAGCACACCGATGGAAGCTCATCTGCTTCAAGTAACTCAATTCAAGTCATATTGAACGTCAAACTTTTGCATGACAATGCAAGGATCCACAAGGGCTAGCATTGCTTACATTCTGAACACTACAGAGACCCAAACCTGATCCAATTTAGGAAGTTCTAAAGATACATCTCTTTACAGAACGCAACATCACAACATAGTAACACTTTTGGTCTCATAACCCAGCTATCCGTCCACTCTTCACTTGCTCGGTGTATCCGTGTCTTTTACACTATCCTGCACCCCAATGCGTTTTGGATAAGTTCACACTATAACAATACAACACAAATGCATGCATGCAAACATGTACCCATACAGCATATAAATCAAATGCATAACATCTAATCCAAACCATCTGTCCATCAATACAAGCGAAAGTGTGCTCTTTTGAGGTTTGAAGGCCCCTCAACAGTCATTCTCATGAACTGAAGATCCCTTGTTCTATACCGACAATATGAAATGCACATATTTATCATTCTTTTCCTGAGCTAAGTTCAGAAACATCAAAGACAAAAGATCCACATGAAGAGGCCTATTCGCCAATAATGTTTAAGTATGTAAAGTAGTAGTTACCTTGCATACTTATGGATAGTTCTGACTGGAGCTCTCTTCCTCTGCCTTCCTAGATCTTTTCTGTGATGGGTTCTCTCATATGCAGGTACTTTTAGTGTAAATGTCAAAGACAACAGGAAGTTGAAAACATTAAAAGCACCCACACACAGAAAGACAGTTGCCATCAAAGTTACAGCTACATCTGTTCCAGCAATTTTACTGACAAAATAGTTTGAAATCTATTCCAGCCAAGTCTTGGAGTATGTCACTTTCCATGCATGTCCAATCACTGGTTCTAACTGGCATTCTCATGGAAATCAGTGGAGGCTGGAAACAACACTAACTCCAAATCGGAAAAATAAGAAAATGAAGGCAGTTTCTGGTCTTAAAAAGTTAGATACATGTGTTTTTTAATTATGAAATAAAAATGAAAACACAACATATAAACTATTTCCAAATAGTAGATAACATTTATTGCAGCAATGCATCATTTACATTCAACACCCCCCCTGATGCATGTGGAGTAAACAGTATGGACTCCACCACACCCATCAAAAGATGAAAGGGGTTATAATATCAATCAATCACACACAGCATGTGAACAAAAGAAAGCAATTTTGAAGAACAGTTATCTGAGACAGGATTTACAGGTAGAGCATTAACATCTTTGGGATGCCCACATGATCAAGCAATATGAAGTACTGCATCTCACCTAATGTGATCCTTGAAAGGAAACTTAGTTTACCCTTTAGCCCACTCGCAGGCTATTGCTATATATGGGAAAGTACTAGCTACACTTCATTCAGTGGCCACTTGACTTTTCAGAGGGTCAGTAGGGACACTGTGCCCATTTCTCATCCTAACCAATCATGCTGATTGTGACAGGTACTGAGATACATCTTCAACTGAGTGCACAACTTTATCACCATGCTAAAGTCACTGGCAGAAGGGTACTGTGTTATAAGGGAATTCTATAGCATTGCCAGGATTCCTCATGATTTTGGTGCCATTGATTGAACCCATATGGCACTACAGCCACCCTACTGCAAGGAACTGACATAGACACTAGTGAGATTCTATCAACATGTAATTTGTCTGTGATACTGGGGGCACTTCTCTAACGTGTATATTGTGTTTCCTGGGTGCACAAACTACATCAACATTTTCTGAAAGTCACTTCTTGCATAGTCCTCTCTTTTTAAGTCCATTTTTATATGGCCTTATTTTCAAAATGACTGACTTAATCTTGTTAAGTGCACATGACACATACGATGTAGTTTTTTTCGACCTGTGAGACGTAGACAGTATGAACACAAGTCTCTTCCATTTTGAGCAAATAACATACTGGGAATAGTCATTCTGAAGATGAGTATATAAAATGTTAACTTGGATGTATTTGCCATCACATATTCACCTAGAGGCCTGGCATGCACTACTCATCAGTCGTGATCTTTTGACCTTCGAATCATGTCTACCTTACTGTGTGCCACCATAAGGAAATATAATTGTGACATTGTTTGAGTACATCAAGGCACCACATTTGCTAAGGTGATGTTTCTGTAGGAAGATCATATGCAAAGCATTTTGTTTGAAGAAGAAGTCATCTAATATAGATGCACCACTGTGAACCTCAGTCACTCAGTGTTTAAAGCAGAAGGTCCAAATTACAACTGTACATGGCAAAAGGGAGGGCAGAAAGGGACATTTTACGTGGTTGTCACATTAAATGTTGTAATGTTGAAAGAAGCCCTGTCATGTACACAAAGTAGTGGACATATGCACTCAGAATATTTTCCTTTTGTCATCTTCAATTTTCAGAGGGCCGCCAAGGTAGAAGCATGGAAGTGTGGAACAAGGGAAGAAGACAGGAAGCACCTTGGCCACGAGGCAGATATAGGAAGGCACAGGAACCAATGAAGAAGAGGAGGGAGAATCCAGCAGCAGGCATGGTTTGCTCAACCAGAGTATCACTCATTCCCAAAGACTTTGTGAGAAGAGGTCATGAAGACCACTGAGGATGTGGTTGCACTGGACACCACATGCCAAAAGGAGTAGGATGTCAGGGCTTCTCCTGACCAAGGAGAAATATCTGTGGCATCCTAAGAGGAGGCTCATCTGTAATTGAGCCTGATGTAGCGTCATCCACCATTTAAGATACCTCACAAGATGGCTTCCAGCTTCATCCCTTGTTACTATTCCTCCTCCACCAAAGTTTCATGTCCTTAAAATCAGTGGACAAGGTTAAACTTCACTCCTGAGCACTCATGTTGTTTCCCAGCTATTTGTGACCATGAATTATTTCCAGAAGGACATGAGACAGCTTGTTGCTGGTGAGCAGGCACTCTCAGAATTTCAAAGTGGTGGTGAAAGAGGTGAGGCACACCAAGAGGTACAGGCTGTCCAGTACGAAGAGCTCTGCTGTTTCCTGCCCTTCTGGATGGCGAGCATTTCACCATGTGAAGAGAAACATCCCTCTATACCCCTGTTGCCATGTCTTCCACCTCTAGCCTTAACTCCATTTCAGTAGAAAAAACACCAAATGGTCCTTCTGTCAGACCTCTGAATGGCCAGAATAGTTTGTCCTCAACCCAGGACAACTGTGAAGAGATAGTGCAAGGTTTGGGGAGGGAGGGTAGATTTCTGTTGGACTTTGGAATTTTGTTTTGAAAAGACAATTTTCATCTGGACTTTGATTTGGACTTTTGATTTGGACCTTTGTTGGATTTGGACCCTTGCACATATTTTTATATTCACAGCGTCCAACTGTGTAAACAAACTTGTGCTTTGACATTCCAGACATGTTCTGTTCCATTGCTTAGCCATCTCCAAATTGACAATTCCTCTCTGAACTTGGGCACTACTTTCATCCTTTCTCCTCTCCCCAAGATTATTTACCTTTACTTCATATTTAAGGCCTCAATTATGTTTTTAATATATTTTAAAATTATTATATAAAAATGTTTCTGGTCATAACTGATGTGGATACATTGTTACTATTTTCTGAGTGATTGGCCTTGGCTTTTGATATATGCATGATTGCTGTGAGGAAAATTTTTAAATGATACAGACTCTTTAGCGCAATACAGTATTAACTTACACCGATCTTCAATGGGCGACTATACGACATGAAACACATGTGGATGCTAGCTGATATTGGTTATTTACAAATATGAATAAAACACATTTTTCAATTAATGTAATTGTCTGGGTGTGTTGTATAAGGATCTGTCAATAAGTTGTGGATGGATTGTACTTGAGGTGGTGATTGTTTTCCCCTCATTAAGTTGGTAAGGGTCATCTACCTGCTGTTTTTTTGCATAATCCTGGGCCCACATTGGTTTAAGGATATGGTTGTGCAGTGGGTGCAATTTTATTTGTGGTGGGTGAAAGTGGGTTGTATGTGCACTCGTGGGTGGGGTGATTCTTGAAGGCTGGTTTTGTTTCCTAAATGATTAAGATGCTTAACTTGGCTCTTCGTGCAACTTTAGCCTGTAATGGAGATATTTTTCAATGTTCTTCAAGAAACAAGGTAATCTATTCATCACCTTTGGGAACTTTTCAAGTGTGTAGGTATATTGTTTGAATTCTCCTCCATGTTTCAAACATCTCCCCACTCAGAGAATTGTTGTGGAATAGACCCTCCCAGAGGCCAGGATTTGTGCATGCCTACACCAATTCGCCCCCCCCCCCCATGTTATGCACTTTCGTCTGACAACACTAGCAGGCTGTCCATCACATAAAGGGTTGACATTTGGGAGGTTGTGGGGGATAGAATGACTACTGAATGTGGGAGATGTCATCCTTACTAGAGGTTTCTCCTCCCTCAAAAAATTGAAAAAAGACAGAGTTGAAACTTAGATGGAGGGTGGTGCAGAGTGTCAGGTGAGGTACCCTTAGGCTGAGGTGTAATTGGTTGGCAGAACTGCATAGCTCAGATAAGGTTCCATAACTTTTAACTGTTGTCAGGGAGCTTGCAATCCATATGAGAACACCACGAGGGAGACTGCTGGCCAGCGATGAGGTGGTTTTAAAGTCCTGAGTTGGTCCAAGAATTTTCTTCTTGGATTACATGCTGTCTTCCGCTCTTGGATGTAAGACATCATCATCTGGCTCTTGGATTCCAGGAATAGCAAAATAATGATAATGTAAATTGTACCTTAGACATTAGCGATTGCAAAAAGGCAAAAAAAGACACAGTGCACTCTAGCTGTTAGCAACAGAAGGCACTCCTGCATAGGTAATTGAAACATTAGATTATTAGACAATAGTATGAATTGTTTATGTGCTCATAAATAGATGGACTGTGAAGTGGCAAATTACTGCTTGCAGGACATCCCATGTTCTCATCTAATAGGTCAGTTGTAAGGTGGATGCAAGAGTGTTTGTTTCAATGAAGCTGCTGACGGAAACTCATGGAGAGTAAAGAAATATCCCTCCACTAAGAGCATGAGTGTAGGATAACGTGCTCATTCTACACAGTAAATAAACATTCACAGAATCCTCGTGTGGATGACATCTACCAAGATGCTTTTAGGTAGACATTGACATGATCTGAGAGAGTGTTAGTTATTATGACAAAAAAAACACTCAACAATTGGCTACAATGGGAACGTTAGTGGCATTGCCAATAGGAACATTAATGATAATGTAGATAAATATTTAATTATCAATAAAGTAACAAAATGGAAGGGTGAATTTTGTGACAAAGACACAAACATGCTAAACAACCGATGCTTACTATGTTATAGAATTCTAAATAAAATATCTTGATCATTAATCAGAGACAGAAAAGCCTAGATAAATCACAACTGTCCATGCTGTAGAGTTAGTATGCTCAGACATCCATCAGTGACCCGTCCACATAAAGGCGCAATAAATAGAGCAGAAGGGGAGGTGGTGGCAGCAGAAAGGCCTGCAATACAGGACCTTCACAAAGATGACATTGTTGACGCAGATATGTTAATTAGAAATATTAATGAGTGTTATGCATTTTGATTAACAAGAAAATGATAGTAAAAATTAAACATAGAAAAATTAATGTGCACATTTGAAAATGTGCCCACGAAGTGTGGCTGCTATCATTCACAAATTGTACTAAAATGACCAAAAAAAAAGTGAAATATTGAAAACGTATAATAATACTGTAGTAATATGTCATATTAAGATGTATAACATATGTTTTGCATTATATTGTGGAGCTAACATAGCCGAAGTTGTGGCCTAGTTTTGCCAGGCCTCATGCAGAAGCTGAAATTGGACTGGGTAACCTTAATAAAAAGTCATGACAAAGGGCAAAATCTTCACATGTGAGGGGAGAGCTGATGAAGATGTTAGATGTCGGAAGACGCGATTCAAGACTTTGTCATTGGGCTCAAGCTGTTGAGAGCCTGATGCGATGCTGATCAATTGATGACCTGAAGACGAAGACTGACTTTGTTGCTGATCCATTCTGTGGATAGGTCGCTATGACAATGTGATTGTTAACTTTTGTGCCTTTGTTTCTAGGTGTTTGAATAGTTTTTCTTGTAGCTAGATGTTTTCTAAATTCGTGTTCTAAATTGTTTTCGCATGAAGTCCCACATGCTAATGCTAATCTGGGTTAGGTAAGGTTCCTTTGGGTAACGCTGACAGTGACAAATGATTGACGAACTGATTGCTGAACTCTGCTAATAATGCTGTTATATTCATCTTTGTTGGCTTATGCTAAAGCATTCAAGCATATTTTTTTTCAAATTCTGATTAGATTACGTTATTGGTGGTTATTAATGAACTAATTCTGAGCTGATTGAATAAAGTTTGACTTAACCTTATGACTTAGAAGTGTAACAAATAGGGAAATAAAATTGCTAAAATGTATATTGAGTCGTGGCTATTCATTAATTGTTGATATAATAGATTAATGATTAATAATTTTCTTAGTGGTTATTAACTGAGAATATTGAATATTGATAACATTGGTCACTACACGGCTAGGATACTCCATGCAAGCCAAAAGGTTCATCAGCCTATACGCATCCCCTTGTAAGTTTACTTACTAAGGACCAGGCGCGCCAGCAACATTATATGGATGAGCATACATGAGATCCATTCAAAGCATTTTGGGTACACGGTCTCAATTAATATTAAGAAGATAAATAAATGACAGTGTTGCAGTATGCCAAACAATGACACCATTTTCAAGGGTTTGGTTGTATTACTGATAGCAATGTCAAAAGAACAGATGATGGACAGAATGCTGGACAATGCAAACATTCACCCCAAGTCACAGATATGGGTATAATCCATCGTTTTTTTGCTCACCATACAACACCAGTTTGGATCCAGCCATGGGAACATTCTAGTTGGGTTACTATGCTGACGCCCCCCCACCCCGGCACCACAGGAGTTGTGAGGGCCTTTGTTACACCACTGCCTCACATGTTACCATATTTTTTTCGGTTCTTCCAAGGTGGCCTTTAATTCAAACGCAGTTCCAGAGTCTGTCAGCATGTCAGCTATTGCCATATGGCATTGTTTCTGAGATTACTAAGAGTGTGTTGAGGCAGATCAGGTAGTTGCCAAGGCCTCTCCTCAGTGAAAATCCTCTTATCTCGAGTGTGGAGGGCTGTATCCTGGAGGCACGAGCATGTCACTGACATTCATAACATCAAGGGGAAGTTAGCAAAGCCTATGATGTATGATGAATTATAGGCTTACAGGGTGTTATTTATCAGGTGGGTGAAATTTAGATCAGGTGGACATTCTTTCCCTAGGCTTTTCTTTTTTAAGAGTCCCATAGTGTTAGCAGCCATACTAGTAGCAATTTTAAGGTCCTAGATTCAGCCATAAGAGTCTGCAAGTAGGCAGTGATCTATGTGTATGGAGATGTATGCACATAAATTGCTCTGTGTAACTAAGCCCTATACCTCAGAAGTAAGGATTAAAAGGCCAAGCACCTGAAAGAGCAATGAAAAGAAATTGGTGGAGGCGAAAAGTGAAAAAAAACAGTAAAAACAAGTTTAAAAAGATGTTATTCCTCAGGAATCGTCCTGAGTGATAATTTCCTGCCGATTATAAAGCCTGACATGGTGGTGCACAGTCAGCTGTTGTACCAAAGAAAAAGTCCATTAGGGAGCCGCTTAACAAGATGCTCAAAACGAGATCAATCCTGGAACAGACTGCAGTTGTTATGACAAGGTTGAAGGTATTATTTCTGCCTGAGAAAGCCCGCAGCAGCAAAAGCAGGATCAAGGTAAAATGGCTTACAAAATTAAAACTTTACCATTGAAGAGACCTAATTCAAGAACTACATCTAATAAATGTAAATTGTAAGTTTTAAGTATTCAATTTGGTGAAGATGGCAAACCTATACGGGATATATTCATACATAAACCTTACAGTTACACATCTTTGTTACGAAAAAGTCCAGCAGTACCATTTCATGTACACTGACAGAGTTTGAGCTCAAAATAACTTGCTTTGACAAAACACAAAATGTCCAGTGCCTGGGGATCGTCTCGCAGCTTCCTAAATTATTCAGTAAAAATCCAATATGAAGGCATTCAGCAAAAGCAAGAAGGATTTTATTGTATACTATACGCTCTTACTGCTACCTTATATCAGGACTGTAATACCAGATATTAGGACTGTTATGGTGCTGAAATGGTGGCCGTCTAAGGAGTATATTAAAAATATTTCCTGATTAATACAACCATTTTTATATGCTCAGAGATTGCTGAAGCTGCTACTAGCAAGGCAGCGCTTACACTGAACTACGACTACAATCAGAATGTTCAACTTTCATTAATAAACTTTTGATTAAATAATAGGCAGATGTTATGCTCAGACTTTGCTGAAGCCACTGCCAGCATAATAGATCTATCAACGCACCTTGATTGAATTTAAAATGTTATGGTTTTGCTTATCTATCTAAAAAAGTAACTACTAATTGAGCAGTTGACAATTACAGAACTCAGGATGCTTCAAGCTTTTTGTATTACTTCAAGGTCCAATGATGAAGCTCTGCGGAGGCTATTATGAAGCAAGTTCTTTGAAGTATGCAAAATTTATATGCAAAATATATTTTTTATCTCACTGTAAGAAAAATATCAAAACAAAATTGTGTAAAAACACATTTTACAGGGACTCGTGATACCCCTGAATTTTGGACAAAATTTCAGAGTTCCCTGTGAAAATGAGTTTCATATTTATGGGAAAATGACAGAGCGCTTAGCTGCGCCAAAACTGGCAGCACCGCACTCCGTCATTTTCACAACACAGGGATGCACCGTATTTAAGTGAAAATGGTGCACCCCTGTGTTGTCCCTTGCGCTGGTGCTAAATTTAACTGCCTGCGTCAACGCAGGCATCCTTGCACCATCATTCAAGGATGTCTGCATTGAGGGGTATGATTGTTTATGTGCGGGAAGGTGTCCCTTCCTGCACATAGACAATCACTAATAGCGCTTTGCACTTGTGTGTGAGCTGCAGAATGCAGCACATACACAACTGCCAAAGCGTCATTTTCAAATGATTGTTTATGTGCAGGAAGGGACACCTTCCCACACATAAACAATCATTTGCAGCATTTTGCTCTTTCTATGCGTGCTGCAGAATGCAGCACATATATAAAAAGGAAAAAAAGAGGAGGAACAAAAGTATTCCTCATCATTGTGCCTCGCTAATGCCACCCCTGAGAGTGGCATTAGATTTTGGGGCTGCCTCAGGTTTACGAAATCTCGTAAATCTGGAGCAGCATCAAAATGCAATGGGTGTTGCTGTGGCACGCCCACAGCAACACCCATTGCATGCCCCTCTGACGCAGATAACTGCGTCAGAGAGGCCCATATTTACAAGAAGGTGTAATGCCAAAACACCTCCTGTAAATCTGGAGCCGAAGTTAGCGCCACTGGAGTGTCGCATAAAGTGATGCTCAAATGATGCTAGGGGCTCGTAAATAGGCCTCCAGGATTATGTGACAATGGAGGACCACATTATGCAGCAGGGTTATCTAAATTATGGGGCAAGAAAAAACAAAATATACAGCTCTGCAGTTGTAATATGATTCATTTGAGGTACAAACACATTTTTAGTTAAAATCTGTAAAGTATGTGATAACTTATGTTGTAAATAAAGTACAGTATACACAACATTCATGAAACCATATAATTTCAATGGCCTGGGAGGGTCATCCATTTTTTTATCAACAATCCATTCATGAAAGGTAAACAAAACCTAATTTTTCCGATTCCAGTCAGTGCCGATCAATAATATTTCCTTTCTGCTGACAGAATGAGCTTTTAAAAAATGCAAAAGCTTTTTCCTACAATTCTACATTCTTAACTGCATTATTAGGAACTGATCCCTTCTTTTACCACAGCCAACTAAACAATATTGTCCAGCATTTTGGATAAACATTTCCATCTTTTAAAACAACTTTTTAAAGCGAATTCCTCCGGAATCATCATTCTATATCTAAAAGAAAGTAGTTAGAGGATAGCATGCTCTTTTTGTTTCGATTATTGGCATCTAATATTACTGGTGACATTTACAAATTGCTTTTTCACTTTTCCTAGGTGTTATATTACATTATGTCATCAGAACATCTCAATGCCAATATTGGACCACTACCTATATATATATCTTTGGCACCTTTTGGTGATTCTTCACAAAATTTTCCCCAAAAAGTCCCATGGTGATTCTAGTGCACAGAAAGTTTCAGGGTGATCCTTCAAGCGGGAGCTGAGAAAAAGGGAGGGCAAAAAAGTTGTGTATCTCGTAATAATTCCCATCGGACCTTTGAACGAGGCTGAACCACTAGATGGAATGACACCAAATTTGGAAGAAAGCTAGGTTTCGGCACACATATTGTTCTTTTTGATATTTGGTGTAAATCTGTTCAGTATGTATCAAGAAATTAAGGAAAATCCAAATTTGTATATATAAGGTCGCAAATAGTTTGTGAATATTCGTGAATTTTCACAAATGCTCACGCAAATAGAAGCAACGTAATTGGCTGGCTACAACCTCAACAGAAAGCTGTGGTTGCCATTTTATGTTATGAGAGAGGGTCCCTAGGGCTGAAAACAAAACGAGAAGTAACATAAGGGGTCAGGGTATAGGTACAGTGACCCCAGGAGTGTGATATAGGGGTCCTTGGGGTCAAATTATGGGTTTAAAATGATTTTTCTTCACCATGTGCAATATTCGCAGTTAATTGAGATTAATCAGGAATAATCAAGATTAGTCACAAACAAGCAAACAAAATATAAAAAAATGCACTGACTCACACTCACAGGCCCTCTCAGACCCTCCTGCACCCACTCACAGAACCACTCACTTTCACACCTAGAGACTCTCACACCCAGAGACACCCTCTCATACTATTCTCAAATGAAGAGAGACAGACTGCTCGGCTGTGGGTGGTACTGGTTTGAGTGGTTCTCAGGTGTTGGCCGCAGGGCCTGGGCCAACTCCCGGCCATGTGCAGCACAGGGTTGGGTGGTTATAGGGGTTGGCATGCTCAGGCCTGGCATAGGCCAGGCCATGCTGCCAACTCCTCCTTTGCATGGCCAAAGGCCATGCGCAGCGTGTGGTTGGGTTTTTATAGAGGTTGGCTGCAGGGCCTGGCCATAGCAGGCCATAGCAGGCAACCACCGCCACGCACAGTCAAAGGCTATGAGCAGCAGTGGCTGGATTAACGTATAGTAATGAATATAACTAAACGCAAAAAAAAAAAAAAAAGAAATTCAGTGAAAAAAACAAAGGTCACAGGGATGTTATAGTTAGGAAAAAGAATTTAAAAAACATAGAAATTCACTGAAAAAAACAAAGGTGACAGGGACTTTATAGTTATGCTGACATTTGTAATGTACAAAACCATAGAAATTTACGTGTTTTAGTTAGTTATCTCAAGTAACTGTAAGTCATGCCCCTGCCATGCACAGTTTTTTCAATTTTTTTTTTACTGCAAATATAACATTAATATTATCAGTGATGTCATGAGTTATGTAATTAATGGGGTATTTAGCAGTGCAAGGCGAAGGTGCGAGTTATAGTTTCCTTAGGGCACGAGTTATAGTTACTTGAGATAACTGTAACAGGTGAATTTCTATGGTTTTGTACATTTAAATTGTGAACCTAATTATAACGTCCCTGTAACCTTTGTTTTTTGTCAATGAAATTATATGTATATATATATATATATATAAATATATATATATAGAGAGAGAGAGAGAGAGAGAGAGAGAGTCATGGTTAAATTGAGATTACCCTTTTCTCACATGAGCAATAAGTCTCAGTCAAACACAGGCTATGAAGGAGATGCAGTAAAGTTTTGAGCAGGTTTATTAACAAGACTGCAATCTACTGTAGAATGCATGAGCTGCAATGATTATGATAATGAACAATGCAGGAAACAGAATTGCAAAAATGAGAGTCGTGAACATAAAGACCCCCACCATCTTGCAACATGAGATGTGAAATAGGCACTAATATCCTGGCATGGGTAACCTAGGGGGTCATTACAACATTGGCGGTAAAAGGCGCTTACCGCCGTGCAGAAGACCGCCAATACACCGCGGCGGCGGCATTCCGCCACAGCTATTATGACACACATCTTCGAATCTGCCGAAATTCAGACACCCACACAACACCGCCACACCAAAGGTCAGTGATAAACTGGCGGAAACAAATCCTCCACGCCAACAGAAACACGCCCATGCTATTACGACACACGAATCTACGCGGCGGTCTTTCAACCGCGGTATTCCATTGGCGGTACACACCGCCGCGCTCAAAATACACACACAGCTCCAAAACACTGCCACATTGGACAATTCCAAATACACAAACCTGATACACATACAAACCCCTACGACAAAAAATAGACACCAAGGCGACAGAGAGAGAGCACAAAATAGACAACCCCACTACACAGAGGCACACAACACCATCACCCACACAACATCCACGCACAAAACACCACACACCACTACACTCACCACAACTATCACCACATACACCACTCCACACATCACCCACACCACCCCATGGCACGCCAAAGACACCCCCGCTTCTCCGAGGAGGAGCTCAGGGTCATGGTCGAGGAAATCGTCCAGGTAGAGCCACAGCTATTTGGCTCACAGGTACAGCACACATCAATAGCCAGGAAGATGGAGTTATGGCGCAGAATAGTGGACAGGGTCAATGCCGTGGGACAGCACCCAAGAAATAGGGAGGACATCAGGAAGAGGTGGAACGACCTACGGGGGAAGGTGCGTTCAACGGTCTCCAGGCACAACATCGCGGTACAGCGGACTGGCGGCGGACCCCCACCTCCTCCCCCACAACTAACAACATGGGAGGAGCAGGTCTTGACCATCTTGCATCCTGAGGGCCTCGCAGGAGTCGGTGGAGGATGGGACACTGGTAAGTCAATTCTTAACTATCATATCCCCCACCCTATCAGCATTCTATCACACACCCCCTCCCTCACCCCCTCCCTCACCCCCTCCCCTATCACTACAACTCCTCACTAATGTACCCAGGACACAAACCACCCATCCCAACACCAAGCCCTGCATGACACAACGAAGCATGGACACCCCTCACTAAAGCATGCCCACTGCACATACCCAGAACACCCCCCCAACCATCACCACACAAACACACACACAGGAATGCATGCACTGGGGTACACAAACACCCACCCATTGCACACCATTACACACACACATGCAATAATCATGCTCTTAAGCCCCTGAAGGAACCCGAAGGACCGTCACCACACCAGAGGGACCAGACAACATCACTCCACCCCTAGAAGAGGCCCACAGTGACGAGAGCAGCTCTGCCCTACTGGATCCTGATGACCAGCCCGGACCATCGTGGGCCTCGGGACAGTCGGTTCCCCTTGCACAGGCACAGCCCAACACCGACCTTCCACCCTCTGGTAACACCAGCACAGCACCCACCCAGCAGGCCCAAACCTCCCTACCCAGGACAGGTCAATCAGCGGTGTGTCCACCACTACAGGGCACCCAGGGTAACCCACCACCCCAACAACAACAGGGACCTGGGGGCAGTGGTAGTGGGCACATGGTCCAGGGGACGGAGGCCCAGGAACACAGGGGAACTGGGAGGGCTGCTGCGCGACAGGGGGCAGACAGGCCAAGGGAACCCACTCTCCACGAGGCCCTATCCTCCATCATGGGAGCATACCACCACTCCCAGGAGACGATGGCGACGGTTCTGGACAAGTTGCAGGAGACCCTGCGCCTGCAGGACGAACTGTATTTGGGGTTCAGGGAGGAGCTCAGGACCATTAGCTCCACCCTGGGCACCATCGTAGGGGTGCTGAAGGACATACAGCAGACCTTGAGGGACACCGTGGCACTCCAGGGGGCCCCGGACACTAGCCCGGACGATGAACTGCCCACCACCTCCGCTGGCGCTAGTGGACAGGACGCCCCGCCACAGGACCAACACACCAGCACCCCACCGCCTGCAGACGGACAACCACCACGCAAGCAGTCCCTGAGATCCAGGAACAGGACAGAGCAAGATGGCAAGACCCCGGCCAGGACATGAGACCACCCTGTTTGTCCTCCCACTGCCCCACTTTGTTACCCTGTCCATAATTTAACTGCCCCAGCTCCACTTCCTATGCCCAGATGGACAGTGCACCCATGAGACTAATAGACTGGACTCTGCCATGGACATTCCTCCACCATCACCCCTGACCATTTTACAACCCCCTCCCATTTCTGAGCACTTCAATAAACACCCTTGAAACACAAAACAATCTGGAGTCAGTCTGTGATTTAGTAAAAATGTATTATCAATGACAGTGTCATAATGGGTGTACCATTCTAAAGCTAACATACCTATGTCACACATCACAAGCCCTTGAAGGATGCAAGCAGTTGACACGTAGGTAACCACACCTGTGAAACCGTAATGGAAGGGTACAACTCAGTTACCAAATGTTGACTTAAATCGAAAAACTGGATAGAGGTAGACGTGTGAAAGTTAATGTAATGCTAAAAATAAAAATGTTCTCACCTGTGTCTCACTGGAAATATTGCTGTATGACTGGCTCCCTGTTGTCGTTGTCTTCTTCATCAGCTTCATCCTCATCACTGTCCACAGGTTCCACAGGCTCCACAGCTGCTACAACACCGTCATCGGGATCTTCCTCCTGCAGAAAAGGCACCTGGCGTCGCAAAGCCAAATTATGGAGCATGGAGCAGGCGATGATGATGTTGCACACCTTCTTCGGTGAGTAGAATAGGGATCCACCTGTCATAGGGAGGCACCTGAACCTGGCCTTCAGGAGGCCGAAGGTGCGTTCGATCACCCTCCTAGTCCACCCATGGGCCTCATTGTACCGTTCCTCTGCCCTGGTCCTGGGATTCCTCACTGGGGTCAATAGCCACGAAAGGTTGGGGTAACCAGAGTCCCCCAATAGCCATACACGGTGCCTCTGGAGTTGACCCATCATATAAGGGATGCTGCTATTCCACAGGATGTAGGCGTCATGCACAGAGCCAGGGAACATAGCATTTACCTGCGAGATGTACTGGTCTGCCAAACAGACCATCTGGACATTCATTGAATGATAGCTCTTCCTGTTCCTGTATACCTGTTCACTCCTGTGGGGGGGGACCAGAGCTACATGGGTCCCATCAATGGCACCTATGACGTTGGGGATATGTCCAAGGGCATAGAAGTCACCTTTCACTCTAGGCAAATCCTCCACCTCAGGGAAAATGATGTATCTCCTTACGTGTTTCAGCAGGGCAGACAACACTCTGGACAACACGTTGGAAAACATAGGCTGGGACATCCCTGATGCCATGGCCACTGTTCTCTGAAAAGACCCACTTGCAAGGAAATGGAATACTGACAGCACCTGCACGCCAGGGGGGATTCCAGTCGGATGGCGGATTGGTGACATCAGCTCTGGCTCCAACTGGGTACATAGTTCCTGGATTGTGGCACAGTCAAACCGGTAGGTTACGATGACATGTCGCTCTTCCATTGTCAACAGGTCCACCAGCGGTTGGTACACCGGAGGATTCCGCCATCTTCTCATATATCCCAGCAGACAGTGCCTACGAAGGACAACAGCGAAGAACCAGTCATTATTCCTCTAGGTATGTACCCACAGTCACACACAAGACTACACCACTCACAAAACCCTTCCTGTATGTGTGTTGAGTGTAGGCCTAGCTATGTGTGACGCAGTAGGAAATGAAGCCATGTGGGCCCCTGAAATGGTGGCTGCCTGACCTCCAAACTGGGACAATGGGATTGTGGGGTAACAGCGCTGGCGTTACACACCGTCGCTGTAGGTGGTCATAGACCGCGACGCAATGCTGCATTGGTTAACATTGGACCCTATGGGTCCCAGGAGCCAATGAACAGGTGCGCTGGCGGTGATGATGCGCACCGCTGCGGACGTCACCGCCGCAGACGTCACCGCCATTTTCTATCTGTTCAATCACTAGATACCTGACCTTCGACAGGAGAGGACCTACACTGCAAGTGCTGCTGTGACCTCGGTCTGGAAGCGACGATGGCTGCTGCATCTGGGGAAAGGGCCCCTGCCTTCAGTGCACAGGAGTTGGAGATACTGGTAGACAGGGTCCTCCCCTAGTACACGCTACTCTACGGTCCTCCAGACCAGCAGGTTAGTACACAGGGAGCACGTTGGATGGGCTAGGCCTGGGTGGAGAGGGCTGGTTGGAAGAGGGAAGGGGGCAGAGTCCATAGAACATTAATGCATGGGAATGAATGGGCCACATGGCCAGAGTAGGGAGGGGGCCACTCACTACGACGGTGCAGTTGGTAATGACTGTTCCTCTTTCCTTGTGCATGTCATGTAGGTCAGCGCCCACCAGAAGAGGGACATTTGGCGTGCCATCGCCAAGGAGGTCCGGACCCTGGGGGCCCACCAGAGACGGGGCACCCACTGCCGTAAGAGATGGGAGGACATTCGCCGCTGCAGCAAGAAGACGGCGGAGGCTCAGCTGGGGATGGCCTCCCAACGTGGGAGGGGTGCCCGTTGCACCATGACCCCCCTGATGTTCGGGATCCTGGCGGTGGCCTACCCGGAGTTGGATGGGCGCTTGAGGGCATCACAGCAGACACAAGGGGGTGAGTACAACCTCATTCTGCGGACTTTGCGTGCAGTGAAGGTGTCTGGGTGGTGGAGGTGGGCTGTGGGTGTACCTAGGCCAGGGCGAGTTAGGCAGGCAAGGCCCCTCCGTAATGTAGGCCATGTGGCACTCTACCCCACCTCAGCAGAGTGCCAAGTCGAGGTATAGTTGCCCCTGTGGCATCCATGTGCGCCGATGTCCACCATTGCCATATAGGCCATATCCCAGAAATTGCATGTGCAGAGGGCAGGAGCACGGCGTAATGCAGGGGGCATCTGCGTTTGTCTTGTCCGCCAACGGTAGCGGTATGCCATATACTAAAACCCTCTTTCTTCTGTCTCCCCCCTTTGTTTGCTCTCCCTGTCCTTTTGTACATCAGCATCAACAGGCGGAGGTACAGTGGCACCGGAGCACGAGGGAGCTGCATCCCACATGGCCATAGAGGGCCACACCATGGACTCTGAATGCACCAGTGGGACGGAGGGTGAGGGGAGCTTCACGTCGGCCACCGGATCACCAAGCAGCGACACAGACTCGTTCGACGATGTGGGCTCCCTTGTGGTGGCAGCACCATCTGTGCCCCCCACCTCTACAGGTACAGCCGCCACCTCCCCTACCAGCACCGCCCTCCCAGCAGCCCCTCAGAGTTCGCCCCGTGCCCGCTCACCCAGGAGGGTGGGTATCACCTTTGCCCCAGGCACCTCAGGCCCTGCCCCAGTCACCCCTGCTGCCCTCAGTGAGGAGGCAATTGACCTCCTCAGGTCACTCACTGTTGGGCAGTCTACCATTGTGAATGCCATCCAGGGTGTAGAACGAGAGTTGCAACACGGTAATGCATTCCTGGAGGGCATTCATTCTGGTCAGGCTGTCCTTCAGCGAACCCTGCATTCTTTGGCCTCAGCACTGATGGCAGCAATTGTCCCTGTGTCTAGCCTCCCCCCTCCAACTTCCTCCACCCAGACCCAATCTCCTGTACCCCAGCCCATCCCAAGCACACCTACAGACCAGCATGCACACAAGTCAACACACACAAGTAGCTCAAGCAAACATAGGCACCACACACACCACAAGCACTCACGCAAGTCTCACCCACATACAGACACTACAACATCCACTGCCTCCACTGTGTCCCCCTCCTCATCTTCTCCCTCCCAGTCTCGTCTACACACACACCTGCATGCACCATGAATCGCACCAGGACACCCAGCACCACAAGCCGCTCACCTGCACTCACCACCTCCACTGCCATTTACACGTCCCCTGTGTCCTCTCCCAGTGTGTCTGTGACGCCCCCTCCCAAAGTACACAAACGCTGGAATCACTCACCCAACATCCATCCACCTCACGACAGCCTCCAGTACCTGCACCTGCACCCAAAACAGCTAAAGTGACACCTCCGACAACCACCTCCTCTTCCTCAACTCCCAGACCCCCTCCAGCTACTCATCCCAGTGTTCGTCAGAAACTGTCCCTCTGTAAAGTTGACCTTTTTGCCCCCACCCCCCTCCAATTCATCAGTCCCGTCGTAGCGCCTCAGCCAAAAAGCCTCCAATACCAGTGTTGCCTGTTCAAGGTTTTTGGAGTGCACCGGCCACCAGGGCAGGCAGTAGGACCCGGAGCCAAGGCACTGGCAGCCCACCCCCTGTAAAGGCTATCAAATTGGAGAGTGGACGACGGGACCGTGTTAAGACTCCAGGTGGGAAAACAACTGACATGGGTTCCAAGGGGGTTGGAGAGTCAGCTGTGACTCCACCAAAGGTGGGGAAGGGCCAGAGGAAGTCTGCCCAGCCTGTTGTGAGTGTCACGGCGGAGAAGTGCGCCATCATTTCCGGCGGTAAGTATCGTCACTGGTCAGGAGACAACCGCCACCGCCGTAGTCACAGCCCAGGAGGGCCCCACTATCGTCACTGGTCCAGAGACCACCGCCACCGCCGGAGTCACAGCCCAGGAGGGCCACACTATCGTCACTGGTCCAGAGACCACCGCCAGAGTCACAGCCCAGGAGGGCCCAAGTATCGTCACTGGTCAGGAGACCACCGCCAGAGTCACAGCCCAGGAGGGCCCATGTATCATCACTGGTCAGGAGACCACCGCCAGAGTCACAGCCCAAGAGGGCCCAAGTATCGTCACTGGTCAGGAGACCACCGCCGGAGTCACAGCCCAGGAGGGCCCCACTATCGTCACTGGTCCAGAGACCACCGCCAGAGTCACAGCCCAGGAGGGCCTATGTATCGTCACTGGTCAGGACACCACCGCCACAGTCACAGCCCAGGAGGGCCTATGTATCGTCAATGGTCAGGAGACCACCGCCAGAGTCACAGCCCAGGAGGGCTCAAGTATTGTCACTGGTCAGGAGACCACCGCCACCGCCGGAGTCACAGCCCAGGAGGGCCCCACTATTGTCACTGGTCAAGAGACCACCGCCACCGCCCGAGTCACAGCCCAGGAGGGCCCAAGTATTGTTACTGGTCAGGAGACCACCGCCAGAGTCACAGCCCATGAGGGCCCCACTATCGTCACTGGTCCAGAGAACACCGCCACCGCCGGAGTCACAGTCCAGGAGGGCCCAAGTATCGTCACTGGTCAGGAGACCACCGCCACAGTCACAGCCCAGGAGGGCCCCACTATTGTCACTGGTCAGGAGACCACCGCCGGAGTCAGTGCCCTGGAGGGCCCCGGCTGCCACAGCCCTGCTGGGCAATGATGAAACGTCATGCCACACACCAATGTCCAGTGTATAGAACGTCATGCCACACACCAATGTCCTTATCAGAACCGCCATGGCAAAGCACCGATGAACAGTCCTGAACCGCCATGGCAAAGCACTGCTGAACAGGACAAAGACCGCCATGGCAAAGCACCGCTGAACAGTCCTGAACCGCCATGGCAAAGCACCGCTGAACAGGGCAAAGACCGCCATGGCAAAGCACCGCTGAACAGGGCAAAGACCGCCATGGCAAAGCACCGCTGAACAGGGCAATGCACCGGGTAGGAATGAATGGCCCGCCACATCAGGCATCCTTATCCCATTTGCACTCCCCAGGATTGAACAGTGGGCAAACCACCCACTATAGAGACTTGAGAGACTGTGGCTTTGCACTCCCCAGGATTGAACAGTGGGCAACCCACCCACTGTATAGACTTGAGAGACTGTGGCTTTGCACTCCTCCGGCTGAGGTGCCCCCCCTTCCCTTCCCCCTGAGGTGCCTGTAGATCTGATGCCCCGGCAGTGTTCTCTCCGATTGTGGTCAGGTATCATTTGTGGGCCTCGCCCATGTATTTTTGGACTGATGGTGCACGGACATTGTTATGTACATATCTGCACTACTTCTCGGATTGTGTATAATTATGACTGATTTTCAAATATATATCTGTATATTTTTGTATGACATGTATATTGGCACATTACATTGTTTGACCGATTTTCGAATTGTCTTTTCATTCTTCCGGGGGGATTGTGGTTTGTTACTGTGATTTTTGTGAATGCATTGGTGTGTATGTTGTAATATGCGAGGGTGGGGGTGGGGGTGTTTGGTGTGTGTCCCCCTAACTTTTGCCTCCCCCATGTCGTAGGTGCAGTACTCACCGTTGTCTGCGGCGCC
Source organism: Pleurodeles waltl (assembly GCF_031143425.1). Lineage (NCBI taxonomy): Eukaryota > Metazoa > Chordata > Amphibia > Caudata > Salamandridae > Pleurodeles > Pleurodeles waltl. Next base: position 150,383,297 of record NC_090439.1, read on the forward strand.
TACGTAGCTGTTGGTCGTAGAAGAGCAGAAACACAAGGGCAGGGAGTATTTGGAGTTCCGGCTCCATGGATTCCTCGTTCCTCGTGGGATATGTTAAGGTGAGCGTTTTCCCATAGCAAAAGCTGTTTCCGACGTGTTTTTATCCACGGTGAATCCGCCCCGGAAAAGGTGGTGGATTGGCGAGTTGTAATACTGTGGGCGGTACATTGTCTTCCGCCTGTCTGTTGGCGGTGACCGCTGCGCTGCTTGTCTGTACCGCCGTGGCGGGCGAAGTGTTAAAGTGGCTGTCTTTGTTGGCGGTTTCCGCCAGGGTCATAATTCCCTTTTTTTGTCCGCCGGCCTGTTTGCGGTATTACCGCTGCTTTAACACCATCCGCCAGGGTTGTAATGACCCCCCTAATCTCTAACCTAAAGATAGTTAGGTGTGTTAAACCTAATTTACCCATGCCATGTCCATGAAAAGCACTCCCCAACCCTTGTTACCTTGGAATGAGGTCTCTTGATCAGACTCCATGAAGACACAAAAGCTGGGTGTGCATCGAGGCGACGTGTAGGATAGATAGCGTTGATGGCATCTGGTAGGAATCCCTCTGATAACCCTGTCTGCATGAGATGTATTTATACAGAACTTGTAGGACTCCTGACACAGTTATGTTACCAAACAATAGATAAGAAGGCATGCTTGGGGTGGCAATTATATAAACAATTTCCTCCAAAAGTACATTTTGTTCCTGGCACACGTAACTGGGAAAGGGACATGATGTGAATACCTACGTATATTACTTGTCTTTGACAAAGATAGTAACACCTTCACAGAGTGGCAATGATAATGTCAAATTATCTTCCTAACTATAAATATAGCAGCCATCTTGGAAGAAATAATTAAATAAATGTGCCACAACAGAGCAGGCTAAGTAGGTTAAAATTCACTAGATGATGGGGGCACAGGCCTGCAAGTCAGAAGGGTAAACAAACTCCTGATTGCCAATAAAACTAAATAGGATCCACTACACCCCTACCCCATTCCTCCTGCTCTCCGTGATCCAATGTACCACACTTGCCAACATTTTGGGTTTGGCAAGAGGAAGATTTTGAAAAAAAACCTGAGGATTTGAATTCCCCCAAAGGCTTACATTGAAAAAGAGGTGAATTTAGGCCGAAGACAGGTAAAATAAAGCCCTTTTGGGCTTAAAAACATCAGGAGTCTCCTGCCTCAATCGGGTCCATTGGCATGTTTTTTGTACTGCCACTGCCTCTTCCTTCTGTCCTCAATGGCCTGCTGTATAGCCACAACTTCTATTGTCTGTCCTGCATGGTTGGTTTGTTGCTCCTGCCGCCCTTTTCCACTACCCTCCATGGTCCATTGTGTGCCACTGCCCCTCCCACCTGCCCAGCATAGTCAGCTTGTCCCCTCTGCACCCTCCTCCCTGCCCTCAATTATCCCTGTCCGCTCACCTGACAACAACTAGATCGCTAACATTCATATTTATCACAGAAGTGTGGCACGCCTGACATCATTTTGATGTATTCAAAACTGTAATACCTAAAGCATATCCTTTAGAAATTATAAAAATTAAAGGGTCTCAATTCCGTAGAAATTATGGATAGTGCTCTAAAACCCTAAAATAAGGACATATTTTCTGAGTTCTCAAATAGCCACAAAGCACTTTTAAATGATTTGCTATCTTTATGTTTTTTATACAGTTGAATACCTGATTATATGTTATACTTAGGGGACAGGATGCAGTGTTTTAGTCAGAGCTCCAGACTTTGCAACTGGGGAATCGGGTTCTAGATTCAGCATCAGCTCACCATCCTGTAATTCATGGGCAATCACTTAATCTCCCATTGTCTAAAACCAAAATCAATGTGTCCATGTTTAATGTAACTGATGCTCATGTAATGTACTCCAATACCTTCGGGTCAAGTCTGTGCTATATAAAACTGAAACGAAACAACAAAAATCAAGGGGCTCATTTACAAGCCCCTTGCATCACCGATGCATCACTTTTTCATGTATAAAATGTCATGCACCGGTGGTGCAAGGGGCTTGTAAATAAGCCCCTAAGGACCAGATGTACCAAACAGTTTTGCCCATTCTGTGTCTATGGGAAAATGTGTTCGTACATATGGCCCTAAGTGTTTTGCAAACTTCTGCCATACGCTATGCTTGGGCTACATTTGGGTTATTTGAATGCTACATTTAGGCTCTTTTTCTCTGGTGGCCATTTTGGGAGACCTATTTGTTATGAAGCTCCCCAAATTCCTCATTTAATGCAGTATCCTCAGTAGAAAATGCTTTCAGTTTTCCACTTTGATTCCATCAAGATAGTGTTCAGATGTGCCACACTTTTGGCATACATTCAGAATGTAAGCATTTGAGTTGCTTATTAGAACACTGTAGTAAAGCTGCTGATTACCAGGGAGTTAACTGGCAGTCCGATGCTTCTGTTGAAAGTGTGTGTTTCAGTTGGCATGTCAGAATGTCTTAATGAAATATAAGAGGAAGATATTTGAAAATTCACTTAAAACTGTCCCAATTTTTCTTTCTTCAGCACTAACCATAAGTAAGACTGTTAGCGCTCTAGTTCTTCTTTAGAACACTCTGAGAGGCTGCAGTAGAACACAAGGGAATCAACTGGCAGGCTGCCCCTTTTGGAAGGGCATGTTTTGCTGAGAACGTCAGAGTTTGGGGGTCATTATTAACACAGCGGTAAACACCGCTGGGTTCATGCTGGCGGTCTTTCCATAGACCACCAGCCCCCCTGAGGCCCCGCGGCCGCATAAAGAACATTCTTCAGGGCCGGCGGGTGGAAATATTGTTTCCGCCCGCTGGCCCAGCAGAATGCAGGGCCAGGACATTGCCGCCGTCAATGCCTCTGTGCGGAGGGTGCAGCAGCAGCCGTCGCGCAGATCACTGCCCGTAAATTGGGCAGTCACCTGCACAACGGGGCACTGCACGGGGGCCCCTGCACTGCCCATGCGGAGTGCATGGGCAATGCAGGGGCCCCCATGGGGCCGCAGAGCACCCCTTCTGCCAGCCTTTCCCTGGGGGCGGAACCACCAGGGAAGGTCTGGGGGAAACAGGGTACATTATCCGGAGGGTAGCGCTGCTTGTGTAATTTGCCATCATCAGGCTGCCTGTCGGCGGTAGCCTGGCGGTGGCGAAGGGCCGCCACAGGCGGCCCTCCCTGTGTTTATTATATGGCGGGTCTAAACCGCCAAGTTCATAATGAGAGCCTTCATTCACATATGGCTGAGAATGATAGTGTGAATTTACAGGAAATATGGTCTCATTTCAGCTTCTAGAGCACCTTCATTATCCTCTATGAGAAAATCATGAGAAAACCGTTTCTCTCAAAAATGACTCATGAAATCATAGCTGAAAGCATTTTTCACAGGGTAAAATCACTTTAGAACACATCACAATTCCTAAAATGAGTATGCTACCATTAACAAATGATTTATATTGTAACTGAAACCTGTTTTCACCCTTTATATTTTCTCCTTTTGGGATCCTCAAATCCTGCCAATCACTACAATGCATTTCAACGGGGGACATGCCTCAGAGTCTTGTAAGTGCTGCCACAGCATGTCGTCCATGTTGTAGCCAAATAATAAAGGAGGGGGTATATTGGGGACCACCATATATGTCTTTTGGGGTCTGGTTGTGCTCACCTTGCTCACTTACATACTTTTTTTCATTAATTTTCAGGACACAAGGATCAGGTCTGTGAGTATTGTAATGACTGACAAAACATATTGTTCAGGTTGTCACCAATCAATCAGAATTACATAGTTTCCTTTAAATTGACCAATCAAACACCTACTGTCCAAATATTTGCATTTTAACCTCATATATCTCAAACTCTACTGAACGTACTCACACCAAATAACAAAATAACAAAAAGCACGATCTGTGCGCCAAGATCTAGCTTCCAGGCATATTTGGTGTAACTCCATTCAACGCTTCAGGCTGTAGGTATGTCTAAAGACCCTATGATAAAATACATGGAGAAAATGTGTTTTGGGACACCCCCTCCTTTTTCTTGGCCTCTGCTTGATGGATCACGCCAAAACATTCAAGACAGTGGCTGAAGTGAGTGCTGTACTAATTTTGGAAATTTTGTATGGATTCATCAAACTGTCAAACAGTGCCAAAGTGATTGGAAAAAACAAAAAATATTTTTCTATGGAAACTAGGTCCTAATTATAACTACCAACTGGTGTCCAACATATATATATATATATATATACATATATATATATATATATATATAGAGAGAGAGAGAGAGAGAGAAGCTTTAAGTAAAGTTTGGTGAATTTGTCAGTGACAACATTCATGCTTTGAACAAAAATAACTGCAGAGCGAACTATAGCCTTAGAACCCGCCGTAGCGGGCTCTACCGGCTATTAAAGGCCCGCTCCCGAGTTAAATGCCCGAGCCGAGCCACTCAGGGCAGAATGTTCTCTTAAAAAAAACAAATTGCTCACGGAGCCCGAGGGGATTAGAATTCCCTCGGACTCCGTGAGGCTTTGTTCACAGCTGCTGCTGTCAACAAAGCCCATTGGAATGTTGGCGCTGCGGGCTTTTACCGGCCAGTAAAAGCCCGCAGCACTCCATTGTTTTCAATGGAGCTGCCAACTTCCAATGTTCTAATATAACTTAGGCCCCTGCCATGCAGTGCTTATGACCTCATATGACATCACTCATTACATGTTCTATGACATAATTTATGACTTCACTGATGAAATCTCAAATTACATAGATAATGATATCACTAATGACATCATCCAATGAGTGTGTTTATTTGTTTTATCATTTGCATAGTGGACAATAACAACCAAATTACTTTTCTACCTAATTCTGTGCAGCCTGTATCCGGCTAATCAGTATAAGTGTTTACAAATCAAATGTGCTCCTAATGAACCATAGGTGTGTGGAGTAACACTGTATGCAGGGGACTGTTGACTTGTGTTCATTATGTTCCACACAAGTTTTTTGGTACTGCAGAAAAGGTTTCCAGCAGGGCAAAAATTATTCATATTACATACCAAGCACTGTAAGAAGCCTCGAGTTATTAGAACAACTCTTCTTAGCATAACAATGTCTGTTTAAACCAGAAGACTGTATGCACCAGATACTACCCTATGTAAATATGATTGTTTTGCTTCAGAAGATGGGCTATCTGTAAAGTTTTCACCACAGTATGAAGAGTAGCAGTAGTATGATCTTTAGAACCTTCACACTTTGGTTATTTTAAGTCAATAGCCACTCTTCGACAAGTTTAGCATTAAGTGTACACTGTGCTTAATAGATACTTTTAAAAACTCTGTAGTGTATTTCTCATGAGAGCTTCACTGTCTGCAAAGAGTATGGTACAAAATAAACTATCTCCATAGAGTAAACATTTTTTAACAGTACCCACCTTTCTACTCTTATCCACTTCATTTCTCAATGTAGGTGCAGCTATGGTCAGTGTTCTGATACTGATAAAGAGTATACAAAGTAGGGCATTAGTTATGTCTCAGGGCTTGGGTTTTGGAGGAACATAGTTTTCTCTGAACAGTTGTATACAGATTGAACACCATGTGCAGGATAGGTTACACTTTCATCTGTGGTATACAGTCAACATGAACCCAGCTACCTTTGAAGTGTATGGCATAGGGTCAATATTGCAAATAAAGAAGCTTGCTTTACATATAAGAGTTGTGTGTATGATTACCAGTAAAGACGCTTTATAGTATTCTTAGCTATTTTGCACTTGCTTTCATAACTTTGAAGAGCAATGAGTACAAAAGAACCTAGGATTATGTCATTAGTGATGTCACCAATGATGTAATTTGAGATGACAGAAATGATGTCATAGAGCATGTCATGAGTGATGTCACATGTGAGGTCATAAGCGGTGGATGGCTTGGGCACAAGTTATAGTTAGCTCTGCTAACCATAACTGGTAAAATTCTGTGTTTGTGTTTTATTGTAGTTCAAAACGTTAATGTTGTCACAGACAATAACTATAATGTTACTTTAACCTTTGTTTTTTAGTGAATTTTTAAGGTGTTTAAAAAATACAAAATAAAAAATAGATCTTTTTATCACACTTAACTATAATATTATTTCAACCATTGTTTTTTCTGTGAACTTTGAGGGTTTTTTAAAGTAAAGTAATATGAATTATGGTACGCAAATTCAACCCCCTGCTGCGCACAGCCTTTGGCTGTACACAGCAGAGGGTAGGCTGCAGGGTTTGGCCTGTGGCAATCCCCTCCAAAGACAGCCAACCCTACCCTGCACATGGCCTTTGGATATGCATCGCAGGGGGTTGGCCACAGGGCCTGGTTTGGGGACCCCATTTCAAAGGGCCTTTTTCTGAAAGGGGAGGGGGAGCGCTAGCCCCCTTCCCAGGGCTTCATTAGGCCTGGGGACCACATCCCCAAGTGCCTTTTATTTTTTTAATGGGGACTACGTGGCCCCCCAGCCTCATTAAGCCCTGGGACCCCACCCCCAGCGCCTTCTTTTAAAAGGGTGAGGGAACATGTAGCCGCCCTCCTGAGCCTTATTAAGCCCAGAGAACCCCCTAGAGCCCTCACACTTAAAGGTGGGTGCCCTAGTGCTCACCCAGGGCACCTACAATACTCCTGCTGAGGGCCCACAGGGGGAGCCCTAAGGCCACAATGCAGTGGGAGCCGGCATTGCTCCCATCTGGATGAAGCAGCTACTTGATGTTGCTCCCTCTGGTCAGAAGCAATATTTTGATATATTTCCCTGCCCGCTTAAGGACAGACAGGAAAACAGATCTAAAGTTCACTCCCAGCAGTGGGGAGCATTTTCAAAGATCTCGCCATTGGGAGCAGGCTTAATGTCCGCTCCGGCTGTGTAGAAAATAAAAACATGCTTGTGCCAAGTGAGAGCAAACACAGGTTTCCCTAACTGCGCAGCAGTAGGTAGGGCAACTGCTATGTTCCAGGGAGTGGGCCCACTGGGACACAGCTACTTATCTGTCCCTGGATGACCCCACGCCAATAATGGTTCTGACTGGGGCCACATGCATATTCCCTTTGGGAGCAGATAGACGTGTGGAGTTTGGGGTTTCTGAACTCATAATTTTAAAATACATCTTTTTAGTGAAGTTGGTTTTTAGATTGTGTGTTTGAAAATGACACCTTTAGAAAGTAGGCATTTTCTTGCTTAAACCATTCTGTGACTCTGCCTGTTTGTGAATTCCCTGTCTGGGTCCGTTTGACAGTTGGGCTGCTTACACCTTTCCTCTAGACAGTGACACAAAGGGAGCTGTGGTGTAACCTGCATATCCTGATGGGTCATCTGGGCTGAGGGGGGGGAGTGGTCACTTACACCTGAAAGGGCTGTCCCTGCCCTTACACAATGCAGTCTCCATCTCCCTGGTGTGTGTCTGGGGCCTAACCTGGGCAAGGCAGGATCTTGAAAACAACAGAGACTTCTCTTTGAAGTAGGCCTACTTCAAAGGCAGAAAGGGATATAAGAACAGCCCCCAAAACTTCAGAAAATATCATTACTTCTGGAACCAAGAGGAACCTCTGCCTAGAAGAAGAGATGGAAGCTGGAGGAGGAGTACTGCTCCTTTGCCTGTGACTGTACTTTGCTGAGCTGGCCTGCAGTAGCTGCTTCTGCATGAGAGAGGACAAAGACTGGCTTTTATGTGACTTCCCACTGGTGAAGAATCACCAAGGGCTTGAACTGAGCTTGCCTCTTGTTGTTGAAGTCTCAGGGACATCAAAGACTTCTCCCTGCCAGCACTTGGACTTTCTGATGAGAGTCCTGCCTACCAAGTGGTGCCCTAACCTGTCTCTGGGCCCTTGAAAGGTGCAGCTGGTGGAAAAGGACAGAAATCCATGCAAACCCTGTTGTGCGGGGAAATGTTCGACGCACCACCCGCCTCGTAGCTGAGAAACAACATGCCGCCAGCCTCGCAGCTAAAATCGACACTCCACCTGCATAGCGGCTGGGAGAGCGATACAATGCGGCTGGCGAAATGACTCTGAACACCCGCAGCGGCTGCTGTTATCGACGCAAGCCACCACACAGCACGGTTTCTTGACACCGTGCGACCAGATTTTGATGCAACATCACTGGGTGCAGGAAATCAACGCAAAGCCTGCCCGGACCCAAGGTGCCCGTCAAATCGATGCATCACTCTCCTGTGGGAGAGAAGAAAGGATGCACGCCGACCCAACTGGAGGAGGAACAATGCACAGTCTCACTTGTGAGTGAGAAATCGACTCATCACTGGCCTTTTCCTGCGCACACTCATCCGTGCGGCTTTTTTTTGGCGCTACCCAGATACTTTTGTGAGCTAACAACGTTCTCACTGTTTTCTAAGGATTTAAGACTTTTTGATTTTTAAATTCATAACTTGACTTGTGTATGTTGGATGTTTGTCGTTTTGGACTTGTTTTGTTTAGATAAATATCACCTATTTTTCTAAACCTGTATTGTGTAATTTTGTAGTGTTTTCACTAAGTTATTGTGTGTGATGGTACAAATACTTTACACATTGCTTCTGAAGTTAAGCCTGCCAAGCTACCAAGGGTTGAGCAGGGGTTAACTGAGGGTGATTCTCCTTTACCCTGACTAGAGTGAGGGTCCTTGCATGGACAGGGGGTAACCTGACTGACAACCAAAGACCTCATTTCTGACACCCTCCCATTTAAACATTTTCATCCCCAGGAGTGGGCTTCTTGGGGCCTCTTGAGGTTTAGGGATGAGGACCATGCAGTATTCCCTCCCCTTCATGAATGCAGCCCTCGGGTTCCCTGGGCCATAGGCTATATAAATGCATCCTGGTTGTCATTTTGTTTTGTTTTTTCTGGTGCCGCTGGAGTCCCACAGGAGTGTGCCTTTTTTTTTATTTTTGTCCCCATGGGGTCCTTCCTGATCCACCTCATGGGGCCTTGGGGGTCAAGATATTCCTACCCTACTCCCTTATATGAATTATTAGTTCTGTAATAGCCGCCGGCAACATATTTCTCATGTTGCTCCCAGCCAATCAGAGTGCCCTGTCCTGCAGGAGTCTGAGTCCCACTAGGGTGAGGTGGTCCAAGGGATTTAAAGCTCCCTGGCCCAATCGCAATGCTCCATTTTTAAACTGGCACTGTTGCAACAATCTCTTCAGACTCACAGACCCAATCATCCAGTTATCAGTTATATTTGACCCTTAATTTCTCAAAATCTACTGAACAGATTTACGCCAAATCACAAAAAGCACAATCCGTAGACCAAGATCTAGCTTCCTGCCAAATTTATGGCCTTAATTGGGGGCCAGTGGCGACGGGAGGCACAGCAAGGGCCTCGCTGCGCCACCCTACACTCAATATGTGGCGCACGTCTGTTTTCTCCCCCTATGTTGGTGCACAATGTGGTGCTATGCACCAACACAGGCTCCCTTGCATTACAGGGATGATTGTTGTGCGCAGGAAGGGACACCTTCCTGCACAAAAACGATCAAAAAAGATGTTTTCCACTTTCTGTGTGTGTTGCGAAAAGAGGAAAAAAAGGGAGAAATAAAGATATTTCTCCCTGCTGTATTATTCTTATGCCAACCCTGCGGTGGCAGTAGAAATCTGATGCAACTCCCAGATTTGTAAATCTGGGAATCTGAGAATGCGCCAGATTCCTTCAGGATTCACATGTGTTGCATGGGAACATCCCAAGGAACGCCCCTTTTATGCAGTGTTATGCGTGAAAGCAGTTCATGTTTACAAAGCCATGAACAGCCGCTCAAGGTGGCTCTGCGTGACCTTGTAAATATGGGCCGTCACATTGCACCACTGGAGTGTAAAAAGGATGATGCTCTGCTGGCACAGTGTACTGCTAGGGCCTCGTAAATTAGGCCTTTGGTGTAATCCCTTTCAGAAGTTTTTGATGTAGCTCTGCCTAAGGAAGTCAATGGAAAACGCATGGGGATTTTGCATTTTAGGACCCCCCCATTTTTTCACCGTCCCTGCTAGGTAGATCACCCCAAATCTTTCCATGTACAAACGCGTCAAAATTTACCACCTTTTTGGAGAGTTTCATGGAGATTTGCCAAACGGTTCCACAGTTATTTACTTATTGGTAACATAAATGGCATGTTTCACATATATATCTTTTTCAGTGAATACATATATATATTTACTTAAAAAAACAAAGGTTACAGGAACGTTATAGTTAGTCTCACAGTTAGTCTCATTATAACTCTCGCCCCCGCCATGCACAGTTTTTTCCTCAGTTTACTGTAAATATTACATTGATATTATCAGTGATGTTATCAAATATGTCATGAGTGCTGCAATATGTGAGGTAATTAGCAGTGCATGGTGAGGGAGCTACTTATAGTTGCCCTACGGCACGAGTTATAGTAACGTGAAATAACTTTAACTATAAGAGCTGAGTTTCTATGGTTCTGTACATTTAAAATGTGAAAATGTGAGCCTAACTGTAACGTTCTTGTAATGTTTAGTTTTGTGGGGGGATTTCTATGTTTTTTTTATAATTCTATTTCCTAACTACAACATCCCGGTAATCTTTGTTTTTTTTCCGTGAATTTCTTTGTTTTGTTTTTTAACATAAAGTAATTTTAATTACTATAGGTTAATCCAACCATCGCCTTTGGATATGCGTGTCAGGGTTGAACAAAAGACCTGCAGCCAACCCCCTATAATCACCCAACCCAATGCCAAGCATGGCCAGAGGCCATGCACCGCGGGCGCTGGCTGCAGGTCCTGGCCTGCAGACAGGTTCTGTGGCCAACCCCCTTTAACCACACCAACCCCGTGCCACATGACCAAAGGCCATGCATGACAGGGGTTGGTTGTAGGGTTTGGCCATCAGCCAGGCCCTGCAGTCTACCCCCTACAACCACCCAACCCATTCCATGCACAGCCATAGGCCATGTGTGGCGGGGGATGGCGACATGGCCTGGCCTGTGGCCAGGTCATGTGGCCAACACCCTATAACCATCCAGCCCAGTGCCACACACGCGTAAAGGCCATGCATGGCATGAGGTTTGGAGCGTAAACATGGCCCGGTAACAACCATCATAATTAAAAAGTGTAGGGGTGCCATGTGGACTCCCCCGGATCTTAGGGAGCACCAGCTCCTTAGGACAACATTAAATAAATATATGGGGGCCTCACCAACCTCCCTGGCCCCGGGGAGACTGAAGCAGAATGGCATGGCTGATCAGGAAGCAAGTGGCGGCCAGCTGCAACAGTGCACACAGTGCCAGTGGCGCACACATAGAAGGAAAGCGAGCCGCAGTGTCTCAGCCTGGTGGAACTGCCCGGAGCAGCAACTGCAGTGGAGTGGTGGAGGGGGCATCGGAGGGCCCTCAACAGGTTTGGAGGTGGACGGCGTATGGGGGTGACGGAGATGGGATAGTTGGGGTGTGGGAGAGTGGAGACCCTCCCTCTGTCTCTCCTCCTCATTGGGGATCGGAACGGCTGGATGGAACAACAGACCACAGCCCTGGAGGCTAAGCAAGGTCACGGAGCGGTCGACTGAGAGGGTTGAATACAGGCAGAGGGGAGGCCGCGGAGGAAAACGTTGCCCACAGTGGGCTTCTTGGGGAGGGGGGGCAGGTATGGCCTTCTGCCACCTGCACCTTCCTGTATTGGGCCATTATTGAGTGAGGGAGCCACAGCTTAGGGAGTGGATGGTGGCACCTCAAGGGACTGAGTGAAGCACAAGTCAGCCATGGGGGACGGCGCTTCTCCCCTCCTCCCTTTCCCCTCTTCACCCATACTTTCCATGCACCTTTGGGAGCACGGGGATTGGGCCCCCAGTCATGATACAGGCAGGCATTGTGCCTGGGACAGTCTGGTGAACAGTGCGAGAAGTGACAGTACCACTGGGTCATGGTTAAGGACAGGCAGCCCTTAATTGTTGCAAGGTAACAAACTGGACAGGTACGCAGTAAAGATGGCCTCTGGGGGACAGCTCGGGGACCCGAGGGATGACACTCCGGAGGAAGGCATAGCACAGAGTGGTGAACCCTCTCTCAGATCCATCATGGCAGCTATTCAGGATCTCTGGGGCTCAATCTTGCCCACTGAGCCTAAACTAGACGCAGTGACAGTGGAGGTCAACCCGTTAAGGGCAGATTTCGGGATGTGGCAGAGACACATATTGAGGGCTTGCTCTTAACCACAAAGAGGTTAGAGGAGCAGGTTCAGTCCTTCACAAAGCAAAGCTGGGTGGCGGTGGCCCGGCTGGAGGACCAGGAAGGCAGGACCAGACGCAATAATATCCGTATAGAAGGAGTACCAGAGGGAATGGAGGGCCCAGTGTGGATCTCTTTGCGGAGGATCTGGTACTGAACAAGCTGCAGCCAAAGAGGCTGTCAAACTTTTTCCACAGTCTCGAGAGGGCACATAGAGTGTCGGGCTTGCTTCCCAGGCAGGAGTCCCACTGCGGACAGTTAGAATCATGAACTATACGGATAGAGACACAGTACTACAGGCAGCTATCTCACATGGAGACCTGCGAATAGGCAATGCAGTGATTTGTCTTTATCTGGACTACACCCTCCAAGTGCATGTTTTGAAGTCATCAAAAAGGCACTCTGTGCCAAGAAGGTGAAATATATGATGCATTTTCCGGCAAGAATGCGAGTGGTAGCAGATGGAAAGACGTGGCATTGTGCATCACCAGAGGAGGCATGGGGCTGGCTCGAGGGCTGGAGAGTGGCAGGCAAGAGACGAACTGAAGACAAGAGCCTACCTGGAACCGCTGAAAGGGGGACCGAGGGACCTCCGGCCCAACTGGGGAAGCAACAGATGAAGCATAACACAAAGGATACATGAGGGACATCCTGTCGGCAGCCAGGGGGAAAAGAATACAGCATACACTATGGATTTGCCACCCGATCAAGAAGGCGGATAGGCCACTGACATACAAGTTCAGTGATTGAAGGTAGAGGGAAGGATATTCTAACTTTCTTGGGGAAGTAGACTTGAAGGTTACATGTTTTATTGTCCGTGGTGTATCGAGCAAGTGAAGTCTCACCCCCAATATAGTATGTAGGGTTTGGGGCGACAGGCGCTCTACAAGTTGGGGGGTGGGAATGTTATAACTCATCCAGCAGGGTAGAAGGGAGGGGGGAGTTTAGGGGGACTGTTTTGTTAATGCGAGTAGATTGTTGATCTGCTTAACCTTAAAGCTGGTGGGGAATTACATGGCAGTTAGACATAACACATTAGACCACAGTGGGGAGAGGGGAATCATATTTAGGAAATCCCAGGCGGACATCAAAAGCAATACCACACATCATGAACACAAACTTAACCATTTGGCCATGGAACATCAATGGCCCTGGTAGCTCGGTGAAACGCACACTGGGACTGCAATATCTGAAACATCATGCCAAAGACATTGTAATTATGCAAGAAACACATCTCAGGGGGAACTACTATAAAGCCTAAAATAGGTTTGGATACGTACTAAAAGCACATTCTGGCTTCACCATGGACTCGAGAGGGGTAGGAATCCTAATTAAGAAATCAGTGGCCTACATCCCATAATGGGTTTGGCAGGATGCTACAGGGAGGTATGTGGTACTTTCAGGCACTTGGGAGGGTACAACACTGAACCTTTGCTCAGTGTATGTTCCACCACAACTCCAGGATTTAACTTTCCCAGAGGTTGGAGAACTTCTGGTGAACTTTCCTGCGGCGACTTTGGTATTAAGGGCTGACATAAACTCACTTATGGGCGTGGAGCTGGATAGATATGGGCGACTGGAAGGGAGGAGGGGGGAAGATCCCCTTCTACACTTTGCAAGGACCCTTTGTCTGGTGGATCTTTGGAGAGAAGGTAACCCCCTCAGGCATGGCTATACTTATTATTCAGTAGCGCATGGGAGTTTTTCTCACATAGACTATATCTTGACCCAGGGATCCAAGACCTTGCAGTTTGGACCAGCAATCCATGAGGTGTGGGGGCTCTCTGACCATTCCCCAGTGGAAGTCCTGTTAAGGGTTCTATTCAGAGATTTGCTGTTGCTACCCCGCCTGTGGATTCTGAGAGACAGGGAGATCCAAGGGAAACTCAGGGAGGGCACAGAGCTCTACTTTAAATAAAACTAGGGATCTGTCGCCTTGTCAGGAGTTCTGTTGGAGGCCTTCAAGTCTGTTATAACGGGACCGGCACAAGCGATAATGAGAGCACTAAGGAAAAACACTCAACTAGAATGTTCTTTTATAGAAAGGGATATAGCCAGGCTGGAGGAGGAGGTCTGAGACTCAGGGAAGCCGGCGGAACACCATCAATTAAGGTTTTGTCAGCAGTGAATTGAGAGCGTTGGCGGACAATCAGTTGTGCAAACATGCCCCAGCAATGCAGCGTAGGCTTTATGATGTAGGGTAGAAGGTAAATAAATTACTGGCATGGTTGGAATGGAGACATAGGGAGCGGTCGTGGGTGCTCAGTGGACACTCGAAAGGCGGGGTATTGCAAACAACGAGCGCGGCTATTGCAGACACATTTGCAACGTATTATGAGGGCATGTATGGATCACATGCTAGCAGGCCAGGGGAAGACTGTGCAGAATTCCTGAAAGATGTTCCTTTATGAGAGCTCACTTAGGAAGAAAGAGAGGGGCTAGAGGCTGACCTGACAGAAGAAGAACTGCTGGGGGGGCAATACAGAGCATACAATCTAGGAGGGCGCCAGGTCCTAACAGCCTCTCAAGATGTACTAGGGTTTAGCGTGATTGTGAAACTGATGTTAGACATTTTGAGAGAATCATATGATAGAGGAAGCTTACCAAATGATCAAAGAACTGCAACGATAGTGGTGTTGCAAAAGGAGGGTAAGCCACCGATGGAATGTGCTTCCTACAGCCTGATCTCCCTGCTGAATGTGAAGGTTAAAGTGCAGGCTAGGGCTCTGGCATCACAACTCAAGGGGGTGATTGTCCTTCTTATCCACCCTGACCAATCGGGTTTCATGCCCAATAGGAGCACTAAACTTAGTCTACATAGCCTTTAAAGCTGCTCCATATGACAGAAGACCCATCTGTGGAACAATCAGTCTTAATGGCATTAGATGGCAGGATGGCCTTTGATTCTCTTGAGTGGAATTACCTATTTGCCACTCTGGAGCGACCAGGGTTTGGTTCCAGATTCCACACCTGGGTGAAGCTCCTATACAATTCTCCCAGGGCAAGAGTTCAAGTAAATTGGGTAGTATCCCAGGAATTCAGGTTGCAGAGAGGGACCATGCAAGGATGTCCACTGTCCCCAAAAGTTATTTGCTTTAACATTGCGACCCACTGGTGTCGGAAATTCAGGCTCCTGATGGATGGGAGGAGCTCACATCCCTATATGCGAATGATATTCTGCCATGCATAATGCAGCCCACTGCAATCATTGATAGGCTTATGCAGATTTTTTTGATCTTTGGGGATCACTCGGGATACACTATTAACTGGTCCAAATCTGTTGTGTACTCTCTTTACCGGGAGAGACCCAGCCTAGCACGGGAATGGGCAGCCCCAGTGTACACTGAGAGTTTTAAATACTTAGGAATATATTTTACACAGGACACCCAGAAATTCCAGTGTGAAAATGTACTCCCACAGGTAGAGAGACAACAGGAGGATGTGACCCAATGGCGGGAGCTCCCCTTAACGTTAAGGGGACAAGTTGCACTATAAAATGACTAGTCTGCCCCGGCTCCTGTATGTCTTGCAGAACACACCCCACAGGGTTCCCACAAAGAAGTAAGCAACCTGCTTTGGAATGGGGGGACACCCAGGATCTCCCTGGCCAGGCTACAAAACAGTGTCTATGATGGAGGTTTGGCAATACCAGATATTAGAAAGTATTATTGGGCTGTAAACCTCCTAACAGTCAATGAGTGGAATTCTTTGGACCAACAAGATCCAGCTTACCGAGTGGGCAGCAGTACAATGGGAAGGGGAGGCCCTGAGGCCCTATTAGGTGATGTTAAACGAGAGAGACTACTCCCACAGCACAAACCCCCTTAGGGAAACTGAGCGATTCAGATACCTTCTGTTGGGCCATGCACTCCGGAGACATATCTTAGAGGGTGAGGAGTTGCCGGATTTTTCACATTTGGAAGACAGGATACTCACGGAACCTATCCCCAAGAATGGGATCCCAGTGATCTGTTAGAAACAAATGCATAATGCTCCAGACTTAATGGGAGGTATTAAGGAAGCTTGGTTTGAGGACTTAGGGGCTCTTGATGATGAGGAATGGGGGAGGCATTGAGGAAACCTATGGAAATTGGCATAAGGGCGCGCTTTTGACAGATCCAACTGCAAATACTCCATAGATCCTACTACTCCAGGACCCCACTACAAAAAATAGGGAGAGTAACTTCACCATTGTGCCTGAGGGGGTGTGCTGAAGAGGGCACATGTTTTCAACCTATACTGATGTGTCCCTTGATACAAGGGTTCTGGTCCAAATTGAGTCAGGTGATGTCAAGGGTTGTGGAACTACAGGTACCCCTAGATTCTAAGACATTACTGTTGGGGATACTGGGGGATGTCCCATGGCCAAGGTGTTGAGGGATGTTGTTGAAACTAGTCCTGGGAATCGCAAAAAAAATATCACCTAGCCATGGGGCAAACTAGAGATTCCAGAACTGTCTGCCTGGAAAAAGGATTTAGATTTGTGCCAGAGGGCAGAATGGGTGGTATACAAAGGGAGGGGTTGCACTAAAAAGTGGGAAAAGATTTGGGGAGCATGGAAGTCCAATAGAGGCTTGGACCTGGAGGACACATTAAGGGGGGAGGGGAAGAAAGCCAGGTTCACTAAGGACAAGATACAGGCAGTCATTACAACATCGGCGGTAAAAGCCGCTTACCGCCGTGCAGAAGACCGCCAACACACCGCCGCAGCCGCAGAATTCCGCCACAGCCGCAGAATTCCGCCACAGCCATTATGACACACATTTCGGAGTCTGCCAAAATTCAGTCACCCACACAAGTCTGCCACACCAAAGGTCAGTGAGAAACTGGCGATAACAAATCCTCCACCGTCACGCCAACAGAAATACGCCCACACTATCACGACACACGAATCCACGCGGCGGTCTTTCAACCACAGTATTCTATTGGCGGTACACAACGCTGCGCTCAAAATACACACACTCTTACAAAACACTACCACATTGGACAATTCAAAATACACACACCTGATGCACATACACACACCACTCCCACACACCCATTACAATATAAAATACACACCCACATCACCCACAAAGCCCCAAGACCACAAATTCCGAGAGAAGGCCAGAGAGAGACACCACCAGCAAGAACAACAGCCTCCACAGGCACACAACACTGGTGCCCACCCTCAGAACGTCCACGCACCTCACACAACACCCCACTACATATCAGCACACTTATCACCACACACATCACCTACACCACCCCATGGCATGGCAAAGACACCCCAGGTTCTTGGAGGAGGAGCTCAGGGTCATGGTGGAGGAAATCGTCCGGGTAGAGCCACAGCTATTCGGAGTACAGGTGTAGCACACCTCAATTGCAAGGAAGATGGAGCTATGGCGAAGAATAGTGGACAGGGTCAACGCAGTGGGACAGCACCCAAGAAATCGGGAGGACATCAGGAAGAGGTGGAACGACCTATGGGGGAAGGTGCGTTCCATGGTCTCAAGACAGTACCAGGCGGTTCAGTGGACTGGCGGCGGACCCCCACCTCCTCCCACACAACTAACAACATGGGAATGGCAGATCTTGGCGATTCTGCATCCTGAGGGCCTCGCAGGAGTAGCTGGAGGAATGGACTCTGGTAAGACAAATCTTAATTATTACATCCCCCACCCTGACCCCCAGCACCCCAACTCCTCACATATGTCCCAACATCACAAACCACCCATCCCAACACCAAGCCCTGCAAGCAAAAACAAAGCATGGACACCCATCACTAAAGCATGCCCACTGCACATACCCATACAGCCCCCTAAACCATCATCACACAAGGTCCCACACAGGAATGCAAGCACTGGGGTACATGGTCACCCATCCATTGCACACCATGACACACACAGATGTAATAACCATCCTTTTATACCCCTGCAGGACCCCTCCCCAACGTCACCGGACAGGAGGGTCCACACATGTCCACACCACCAACAGAAGAGGCCCACAGTGATGACAGTATCTCTGTCCAACTAGATCTAGATGACAAGCCCTCGGGACAGTCGGTTCCCCTCACACTGGCACAGGCCACCACAGACCTTCCCCCCTCTGGAAACACCAGCACAGCACCCACCCAGCGGGCCCATACCTCCGTCCCCAGGACACGTCAATCAGCTGTGTATCCACCACTACAGGGAACCCAGGATAACCCACCACCCCAACAACAACAGGGACCTGGGGGCAATGGTAGTGGGCACACGGTCCAGGGGACGGAGGCCCAGGAACACAGCGGAACTGGGAGGGCTGCTGTGCGACAGGGGGCGGACAGGCCAAGGGAACCCCCTCTCCACGAGGCCCTCTCCTCCATCATGGGAGCCTACCACCACTCCCAGGAGACGATGGCAACGGTACTGGCCAAGTTTCAGGAGACCCAGCGCCTGCAGGAGGAACAGTATTTGGGCCTCAGGGGGGAACTCAGAACCATCAGCTCCACCCTGGGCACCATCGTAGGGGTGCTGAAGGAAGTACTCAACGACAGGAGGGACACTGTGGCACTACAAGGGGCCCCTGACAATAGCATGGACGATGAACTGCCCACCACCTCCGCCGGCGCTAGTGGACAGGACGCCCCGCCACAGGACCACCACACCAGCACCCCACCACCTGCAGATGGAGAACCACCCCGCAAACAGTCCCTGAGATCCAGGACAAAGACAGAGCACAATGCCAAGACCCCCGCCAAGAAATGAGACCACCCTGATTGTCATCCTACTGTCCCACTTTGTCACCCTGTCCATCCTTAAACTGCCCCAGCTCCACTTCCTATGCCCATTTGGGCAATGCACCTGTGAGACTAATAGACTGGACTCTGCCATGGACATTTCTCCGCCATCACCCCTCACCATTTCACTACCCCAGCCAATATTGAGCACTAAAATAAACACACTTAAATCACAAAACAATCTGGAGTCTGTCTGTGATTTCGAAATAGTGTATTATCAATTGCAGTGACAAAATGCTCTTTCAATTATAATGTCAACATACCTATGTCACACAGCTCTAGTCCATGAGGAATCTAAGCAGATGTCACCCAGTGGGACCCACATCTGTGAAATCGTAAGGGAAAGTGACAACTCAGTGATCATACACTGGGTGAAAATGACAGACAGTAGAGAGGTAGTAGTGTTAAAGTACATGTAGTAGGCAGGTCTGTACTCTTACCTGTGTCTCACTGGAAATATTGCTGGTTCACAGAGTCCCTGTTGTTCATATCTTCTTCCTCTGCTTCCTTGTCTTCACTGTCCACAGGCTCCACAGCTGCAACAACACCAGCATCTGGATCATCCTCCTGCAGAAAAGGCACCTGTCGTCGCAAAGCCAAGTTGTGAAGCATACAGCAGGCCACGATGATCTGGCAAACCTTCTTTGGTGAGTAGAATAGGGATCCACCTGTCATATGGAGGCACCTGAACCTGGCCTTCAGGAGGCCGAAGATCCGCTCGATCCCCACGGGCCTCATTGTAGCGTTCCTCTGCCCTTGTCCTGGGATTCCTCACTGGGGTCAGTAGCCATGACAGGTTGGGGTAACCAGAGTCACTGCAAATGGTGAGGGACAACTGTTAGACACGCACTAACCTGGAGGGATATCCCCAGACCCAGACAACCATTCCCACTGACTTGCCTCCAGGTGCTCACCTAATAGCCACACACGGTGCCTCTGGAGTTGACCCATCACATAAGGGATGCTGCTATTCCGCAGGATGTAGGCATCATGCACTGAGCCAGGGAACTTGGCATTCACATGGGAGGTATACTGGTCTGCCAAACATACCATCTGTACATTCATAGAATGATAACTCTTCCGGTTTCTGTAAACCTGTTCACTGTGGGGGGGGGGACCAAAGCCACATGGGTCCCATCAATGGGACCTATGATGTTGGGTATGTGTCCCAGGGCATATAAATCACCTTTCACTGTAGGCAAATCCTCCACCTGAGGGAAAACGAAGTAGCTCCGCATGTGTTTCAGAAGGGCAGACAACACTCTGGACAATACGTTGGAAAACATAGGCTGGGACATCCCTGATGCTATGGCCACTGTTGTTCGAAATGACCCACTTGCAAGGAAATGGAGCACTGACAACACCTGCACTTGAGGGGGGATTCCTGTGGGATGGTGGATTGCTGACAACAGGTCTGGCTCCAACTGGGTACACAGTTCCTGGATTGTGGCACGGTCAAGACTGTATGTGATAATCACATGTCGCTCCTCCATTGTCGACAGGTCCACCAATGGTTGGTACACCGGAGGATGCCGCCATCTCCTCACATGTCCCAGCGGACGGTGCCTATGAAGGACAACAGCGAGCACAGAGTCAAACAACTCAGAGGTACGTACCCACAGTTTACCCAGAACACCAATCATACACAAAAGGTGGCCTGTATGTGTGTTGAGTCTAGGCCTAGGTATGTGTGACGCAGTTGGAAATGAAGCTATGTGGGCCCCTGAAATGGCAGCTGCCTGATCTGTAAAGTGGGACAATGGGATGTGAGGTAACTGCGCTGGAGTTCTACACCGTCGCTGTAGGCGGTCGCAGATTGCGGCGCAAGGCTGCATTGGTTAAAATTGGACCCTATGGGTCCCAAGAGCCAATGACGATGTACGCCGGCGGTGACGGTACGCACTGCCGCAGACGTGACCGCCATTTTCTATCTGTTCAATCACTCGATACCTGATCTTCGACAGGAGAGGACCTACACTGCAAGTGCTGCTCTGACCTCGGTCTGGAAGAGACAATGGCTCGAGTGTCTGGGGAAAGGGCCCCTGCCTTCACATCGGAGGAGTTGGAGAAGCTCGTGGATGGGGTCCTCCCCCAGTACACGCTACTCTTCGGTCCTCCAGACAAACAGGTAAGTACACAGGGAGCATGTTGAATGGGCTATGCCTGTGTGGCAAGGGCTGGATGTAAGAAGGAAGGGGGGAGAGTGCGGCATGCATGAAACAACGGTGAATGCGTGTGCCACATGGCAAGGGTAGGGATGGGGGCCAATCACTTTGACGGTGCAGCTGGTAATAACTCCTCTTTTTCCCCTGTACATTTCATGTAGGTCAGCGCCCACCAGAAAAAAGATATTTGCCGTGCCATCGCCAAGGACGTCTGGACCCTGGTGGTCTACCACAGACGGAGCACCCACTGCCAGAAAAGATGGGAGGACATTCGCTGCTGGAGCAAGAAGATGGCAGAGGCTCAGCTGGGGATGGCCTCCCAACGTGGAAGGGGTGCCCGTCGCACCATGACCCCCTTGATGTTCAGGATCCTGGCGGTGGCCTACCCGGAGTTGGATGGGCGCTTGAGGGCATCACAGCAGCCACAAGGGGGTGAGTTTACTCTCATTCTGGTTACTTTGCGCGCAGTGGAGGTGTCTGGGTAGGGGAGGTGGGCTGTGGGTTTCCCTAGGCCAGGGCGAGTTCCGTAGGCAAGGCCCCTCCGTAAGGCAGGACATGTGGCACCCCAGCCCACCTCTGTAGAGTGCCAAGTACACCTAGTCATGCCCCTGAGTCATCTAAGTGTGCAGATGTCATCCATAGCCTTGTAGGCCATTTCCCAGGAATTGAACAGTGGAGCCCAAGAGCGCGGCGTAGTGCAGGTGGCTTCTGTGTCTGTCGTGTCTGCCAACGGTAGCGGTAATGCTTGCACTGAACATGTCTTCTTCGGTCTGCCCCCCCTTTTTGTCATCTCCCTGTTCTTGTGTGTATTAGCATCATCAGGCAGAGGAGCAGTGGCACCGGAGCACAAGGGAGCTGCATCCCACATGGCCCTGGAGGGCGAGACTACGGACGCAGAGTTCACCAGTGGGACGGAGGGCGAGGGAGCTCCACGGCGGGGACAGGAGCTGACACCAGCGACACGGACTCGTCCTCTGATGG
Organism: Pleurodeles waltl; assembly: GCF_031143425.1. NCBI lineage: Eukaryota > Metazoa > Chordata > Amphibia > Caudata > Salamandridae > Pleurodeles > Pleurodeles waltl. Next base: position 150,405,385 of record NC_090439.1, read on the forward strand.
GAGCTCCCTTGTGCTGGCGGCAACATCTGTGCCGCCCGCATCAACAGGTACAGCTGCCACCCCCCACCAGCCCCACCCTCCCAGCAGCCCCTCAGCCTTTGCCCTGTGCCCGCTCAACCAGGAGGGTGGGCATCACCTTCGCCCCAGGCACCTCAGGCCCTGCCCCAGCCACCCCTGCTGCCCTCAGTGAGGAGACCATTGACCTCCTCAGGTCCCTCACTGTTGGGCAGTCTACCATTTTGAATGCCATCCAGGGTGTAGAGAGGCAGTTGCAACAAACCAATGCATTCCTGGAGGGCATTCATTCTGGTCAGGCGGCCCTTCAGCGAGCTTTTCAGACTCTGGCCTCAGCACTGATGGCAGCCATTGTCCCCGTCTCTAGCCTCCCCACTCCAACTTCCTCCACCCCGACCCAATCTCCTGTACCTCAGCCTATCCCAAGCACACCTACAGACCAACATGCACACACGTCAACACACAAGGGAAGCTCAGGCAAACATAAGCACCACACATCCCACAGGCACTCACGCAAGCATCACACACATGCAGACACAACAACATCCACTGCCTCCACTGTGTCCCCCTCCTCCTCATCTCCCTGCTCCCTCCCAGTCTCGTCTACACTCACACCTGCATGCACTACCTCTACAGCCACTACGTCCCTCTCCAGCACACCCACCACCACACCCCGCTCACGTGCAGTCACCACCCCCACTACCATTCATACGTCCCCTGTGTCCTCTCCCAGTGTGTCTGTGACGCCCCCTCCCAAGATACACAAACGCAGGCACACACCCACCCAACAGACATCCACCTCACAACAGCCTCCAGGGCATGCACCTTCACCCAAAGCCACCAAACGTACACCTCCTACAACCACCACCTCTTTCTCCACTCCCAAACCCCCTCCAGCTACCCATCCCAGTGTGTCCAAAAAACTTTTCCTGTCCAACCTTGACCTCTTTCCCACACCTCCCCCACCCCGTCCATCTCATAGGTCCCGAACTAGCACCTCAGCCACAACATCTCCGGGACCAGTGGTGCCTGTAGTCACCGGAATCTGGAGTGCACCGGCCACCAGGGCAGCCAGTGTGGCACGGAGCCACAGCACAGACAGTCCCCCACCTGTGAAGCATCAGAAGTTGGCCTGTGCCCGGCGGGAGAGGGGGAAGACTCCAGCCACCAAAGCCGCTCCCAGGGGTCCCGGTGGGAGTGTGGAGTCAGCTGTTACACCTTCCAAGGTGGGGAAGGGCCACAAGAAACCCGGCAAATCTGGGAAGAGCAGCACGGCGGAGAAGACCGCCATCATCCCCGATGCCCAGGAGCCCACCTCCAGCACAATCCCAGCTGCCAGGACAGGACCGCCAGCACTAACCCACCTGCCCAGGAGGCCACCGCCAGCACTAGCCCAGCTGCCTAGGAGGCCACCGCCAGCATCAGCGCAGCTGCCCAGGAGGCCACCGCCAGCACCAGCCCAGCTGCCCAGGAGACCACCGCCAGCACCAGCCCAGCTGCCCAGGAGGCCTCCGCCAGCACCAGCCCAGCTGCCCAGGAGGCCACCGCCAGCACCTGCCTAGCTGCCCAGGAGGCCCCCGCCAGCACTAGCCCCGCTTGGCCTTGAAGTATCGCCAGCAAAAGCCCCGCTGGGCCATGAAGGACCGCCAGCAAAAGCCCCGCTGGGCCATGAAGGACCGACAGCAAAAGCACCGCTGGGCCATGAAGGACCGCCAGCAGCTGAGACCCTGCAATGGAGACCGCCATTTCAAGCACTGCTGCACAGGGCACCGCCGTCGCAAGCACCGCTGCACAGGGCACTGCCATCTCAAGCACCACTGCACATGGCACCGCCGTCTCAAGCACCGCTGCATAGGGCACCGCCATCTCAAGCACCGCTGAACAGGGCACCGCCGTCTCAAGCACCGCTGAACAGGGCACCGCCGTCTCAAGCACCGCTGAACAGGGCACTGCCACCGCTGAACAGGGCACCGCCATCTCAAGCACCGCTGAACAGGGCACCGCCATCTCAAGCACCGCTGCACAAGGCACCGCCATCTCAAGCACCGCTGAACAGGGCACCGCCGTCTCAAGCACCGCTGGCCCATGAGCGGCAAAGGCACTGACACTACTGAGTCTGTCACAGGGTGAATGATGCACTCTGGGCACCAAGCCCCCTCCAGAACCAGTGGAGAAAAGCATCCACTACCCCAATCCTTTGCAGGATGAAGCACTCTGGGCACCATGCCCCCTCCAGAACCAGTGGTTAAAAGCATCCATTACCCAAATCCTTGGCAGGATGAAGCACTCTGGGCACCAAGCCTCCTCCAGAACCAGTGGAGAAAAGCATCCACTACCCCAATCCTTTGCAGGATAAAGCACTCTGGGCACCATGCCCCTCCAGAACCAGTGGAGAAAAGCATCCACTACCCCAATCCTTGGCAGGATGAAGCACTCTGGGCACCAAGCCCCCTCCAGAACCAGTGGAGAAAAGCATCCACTACCCCAATCCTTTGCAGGATGAAGCATTCTGGGCACCATGCCCTCTCCAGACCCAGCGGAGACTGTCATCCACTTGTGAGACTGTGGCTTTGCACTCCACAGGATATGGCACTGGGCAACCCACCCACTGTAGAGACTTGAGAGACTGTGGCTCTGCACTCCCCAGGATTGAACAGTGGGCAACCCACCCACTATAGAGACCTGAGAGACTGTGGCTTTGCACTCTCCAGGATATGGCAGTGGGCAACCCACCCACTGTAGAGACTTGAAAGCCTGTGGCTTTGCACTCCCCAGGATAAAGCAGTGGGCAACCCACCCACTGTAGAGACTTGAGAGACTGTGGCTTTGCACTCCCCAGGATATGGCAGTGGGCAACCCACTCGCTGTATAGACTTGAGGGAACGTGGCTGTGCACTCCCTAGGATATGGCAGTGGGCAACCCACCCACTGTAGAGACTTGAGAGATTGTGGCATTGCACTCCCTAGGATTGAACAGTGGCCATGTGGCACCCTCGTGGATTTGGCGTTGTGCACTCAAGCGGCTTAGGTACCCCCCTTTCCCTCCCCCTGAGGTGCCTGTTTAGTTGCTCTCTGATGCCCCTGCAGTTTTCTCTCCGTCATGGTCGGGGATCTTGTGTGGGCCTCGCCCATACCGTGTGGTCCCAGTGTTCCACGGACCTTCTTAGTGCACTACCTGGACTACTATGCTTGGTATATATTATGTACATGGTGTATATATATATATTTCTGCCTACTTGCTTTTAATATATTACAATGGTTACACTCATTTTCTATTGTCTTTACATTCTTCCAGAGGGTTTGGGGGGTGTAAATGTGATGGATTGATATACATTAGTGTGTGTGTTGTAGTGGGTGAGGGTGGGGGTGTTGCATGTGTGTGTCCCTGCTTTTTCCCTCCCCCTTCCCCTGTGCCGTAGGTGCAGTACTCACTGTGGTCTTCGCTGCCGGCGTTCGTGCTCCTGGTAGAGGAGCAGGAAGACTATTGCAGGGAGGATTTGGAGTTCCGGGTCCATGGCGTCCTCGTGGGGTGTGTAGAGGTGATCATTTTCCCTTCGGGATTCCTGTTTCCACCGTGTTTTTATCTGCGGTGAATCCGTCCCGGAAAAGGTGGCGGATTGGCCTGTCATAATAGTGTGGGCGGTACATTGTCTCCCGTCTGTCTGTTGGTGGTGACCGCTGCGCTGTTTGTTTGTACCGCCGTGGCGGTCGGAGTGTTAAAGTGGCTGTCTTTGTTGGCGGTTTCCGCCATGGTCGTAATTGCAAATTTTTTATCGCCGGCCTGTTGGGGGTCTTACCGCCGCTTTAACACCGACCGCCAGGGTTGTAATGACCACCACAGTGTTTTGGCCATACAAGCGCCAATGTGATTGATGGGATCATGGAATATACTGTATGCAATTAATTGTCCTGTCATGATGTTGTACCCTCTTTGTTAAATAAAATAAAAATATATTTAAAAAACTAAGGGGGTCGCATGGACCCACCCGGCCCCCAGGACCACCACCTCCCTGATGCTATAATGTGTAGGGAAGTGTGGACCCCACTGGGGCCTGGAAGCCACCATCTCCCTGGGACTACATTACATTAATAATAGGGTGGCTGCACAGACTCCCCCAGGCCCTGAGGACTACGACTTCCCCGGGGCCAAATAATTATTTTAAAATGGGAAGGAGGCCACATGGACCCCCTCTCCCTAGGCTGATTTCAGCCCCGGCGACCCTATCCACCAGCTCCCAGCCACATGGTCATGGGTGCCCTGGCCAAACCCGGGGCACCCAGTAAAGGCTTATGGGGACCAGGGAGGGAAGCCTCAAGGCCCCAGCGGTCCCACCGGCTCCCGTCTACTGCAGGAGCTGGCATTGCTCCCACACACAGGGAGCTGCTGCAAATAGCAGCTCCCTGCGTGCAAGAGCAATAATTTAATTTATTTCCCTGCCCGCATGTCTGCAGGCAGGGAAAGAGATGAAATCTCTATTTCCAGCAAGCAGGAGCATTTTTAAGGTCCTGTTTGCTGGAAGTGGGGTGTTTGCTTTTGCTTGTCAGAAGCTGTTATAGGTAGCAGGAGCCGGCCCTGGGGAGTGGTGGTCTCCAGGACCATATATGGTTCCAGGAGGGTGGGCCGCGTGGCCCCCCTCCTTTCATCGCATGAGCTAGCCCTGAGGAGATGGTTGTCCTCAGGGCCGTATATGTCCCCCTTCTTTACTGTTAATAGAGCTATCAGCCCCTGGGGAGATGGCGGACCCCCGGGGGCCCGTGCGGCCCCTGCATAATATTTTAATTGCAGCTCGGGGAGCTGGTAGTTCCCAGGTGGTCTGACCGGCTCCCCATTTGAATTAATTATTTTGGACCTGTGGTGGTGGTGGTCCTGTGGGCCCAGAGAAATCTGCACACCCCTCCTAAATTTGTTTTAGCCCCCTGGAGGTGGTGGTACCAGGTGAAGACAGTGCAGCCCCCCTCATGTGTTATGTTGTTGCTCTGGGGAGGTGGTGGTCCCTTGGGCAATGGAGTTCTGTGTGCCGCCCCACATGTGTTGTGTTGTTGCCGTGGGGAGGTGGTGGTCCCTGGGGCCCCCGCATATCATAAAAATTAGCCTGAGGGAGATGGTGGTCACTGGGGCTTCAATATGACCTAGGAGGTGGCCCCGTGTGGCCCCCTCTTTTCCTTTAATAATAAGCAAAATGCACCCAGGACCAGGACCGCCCGGGGTTTAATTAAACTATAAGTGCAGAGGCCCAAGCTCTTTTTTTTTACATTTTCCACAAAGGCTAACGAGTTAAGGTATACAAACCCTGCACACTTTTTCATTTTTTGCCTTTTTTTGGGGACTTGGCTGAAGCCGAGTCTAAAAATGGCTACCAACACTTCTTGTTTAAAGTGCTAGCAGCCATTCGGAACTCAACAGGAGATCTCCCTGGATACGCGGCACCAGATATATATATTTTACTTTTAATATCTCAAAAACGACTGAACAGATTTACACCACATTTTGAAAAAAACACTTTCTGCGGACCAAAAACTACCTTTTTAAAACAATTTGGTGTTACTCTGTCCAGCAGTTCAGGCTTCAGGCATTTCTAAAAAGCCTATGGCAATTAATACGGGTAACACACTTTTTTTAACCCCTCCCCTCCCTTTTTTCTCGTCCCTCGCTTGACTGATCATCCAGAAACATTGCATGCACAACTAGATGTTTGCTCCCTCTGCACTTGTATAGACAAAAAGAAAGGGGTTGAAGCATTTCTTTACTTTTTCCGAAGCAAACCTATGAGGTATTTCAAACATACATATATGCTTGGCCATATGATAATGTTCTGCCCAGAAAATATTTTTTTTCTGTTTGAGGACACAGTGTATCATCAACGTATGGGGTCAGCAATGGGTACCTGCTTCACCCCTAGCTTTGCAAACATATTCCTTGGCTGGTGGGAGCAGCAGGTAGTCTGGACAGAGGCCAATGATAGGTTATGCAACATATGCCTATTTGGATTAGATACATTGATGATTTATTCCTGATTTGGGATAGGCCTGTTACATTTGCCACTGGGTTTATCAGGGCACTGAGACACAACAATCTTAATTTGACCTTTACCTACAAGACAGCAACACTGATTGTGAGTACCTGGATACTGCCTTACGCATAGAGGACAACAAACTAGTTAAGGCACTACATTGTAAGGAAACAGCTGGGAATAGAGCTTTACACTCTAGGAGCCATTACCCTAGCCCATTAAAGTGGAGTATCCCCTACAGGGAACGCCTTAGGGCAAGACGTAATTCTAGCACCAATGATGATTTTACCAGGTAGCATGCCCTTATTTTGGAGAGATTTTCTGAAAGGGGCTACCCTCCCAAAATTCACATTCAAAGCCTCAATGAAATCAAAGATACCAACCAAGAACAAGCACTCTTTGGTGATAAAACCAGTAGGGGAGAGTCAAAGGCCATGACTACACCTTTAACAAGCATTCACATAGGGTCGGGGATCTCATCAACAAACATTGGAATCTGGTCAAAGCTGAGTCCGTCGTTGGGAAGGTTTCCGCGATGTCCCTGCCATCATATAAAGGAAGCCTAGATTGAAAAGGGACAAGACAGTACACATCTACACTTCCCTGCCAAGAACTAACTGGCTAGCCACCAAACCTGGATTATATCAATATAGGTCACAAAGGTAGGAATTGCAGCTCTTATCTGTTACCAACCAGCAAAAAGCAAACCATTACCAAACATATCACATGTATGTAGAATGCTGGCCTAGCTTATAGTGGGTACCAATGGTACTTACACCTTGTGCCAGGTCCAGTTATCCCTTATTAGTAGAGTAGTAGTGTTCTAGCAGCTTAGGCTGATAGAGGTAGCTATAGCAGAGCAGCCAAGGCTGAACTAGGAGACATGCATAGCTCATGCAATACCACTTAGAACACATAGGTACTATAACATAAGAAAGACAATACTCAGTGTTACTAAAAATAAAGGTACGTTATTTTAGTGACAATGTGCCAAAAATATCTCAGAGGATATACTCCCTTTGGAGGTAAGTAAACAACAACCCAAATCAGGTAAGTAAAACAGTCAGAAAGTAGTGCAAACACTGTAGAAAACAATAGGATGCAATAGGCCGAGGGGCAACACAAACCATACACTAAGAAAGTGGAATCCAAACCATGAATGGACCCCTAGGCTAGTGTAGTGTGTAGAGGGTCGCTGAGAGTGTAAGAAAACGCTAAGGGTATCCAAGATACCCCACCTTAAGTCCCCGGAAAGTAGGAGTAAAGTACTACTATTTCCCCAGAAACACACTAAAGTCGTGAGAAGGGATTTTGCAAAGATCACAACAGACTGCAAAGCACTGAAGACGGATTCCTAGACCTGAGGACCAACAAAGGAAGGGGACTAAGTCCAAGAGTTGCGAAAGTGTCCAGGGGGGGCAGGAGCCAACCCTGGATGAAGGTGCAAAATGCTGCCTCTGTATGGAAGAAGCTGAAGATTCTGCAACAACAAAAAGTGGTAGGGAGTTCTTCTTCATGCAGAAGATGTCCCACGGCGTGCTGGAGGATGCAGAAGTGTTTCCTTGGCAAAATACCGCAAACAGGCCTTACTAAATGCAAGAGCTGCAGTTAGAGAAAAAGGGTGCTGCTGAGGATTTCGCCACTTGGGACAGGAGACAGAGAGGGCCCTCAGCAATGTAGAGGGCCCATGCACAAGCAGGAAGCACCCGCAGAAGTCCTTGAACACGGGTTCAAGAAGACTGAACACAGCGGTCATCTCAACACTGCAAAAGGAGGTCCCACGACACCGGAGATCAACTCAGGGAGCTGAGCATCGCAGTACAGAGTGCTGGGGACCTAGGCTCGGCTGTGCCTGCAGGATTTCAGGGAAATGTACACAGAAGCACTTGTAGCTGCAGTTCACACAGTGCACAGGATTACTGTCTGGAGAGGGGAGGCAAGGACTTACCTCCTCCAAATTTGGATAGTTGGACTACTTGACAGTCTGGGTCACTTGGGTCCACCACCTGTGTTCCAGGGGCCATGCTCGTCAGGATGAGAGGGGTCCCAGAGTACAGGTGAAGCTGAGGTTTGGTGCCTGCTGAAGCAGAGGGAAGGTTCTGTCGACCCACAGGAGATTTCTTCGTGGCTTCCAGTGCAGGGTGAAGGCAGACAGCCCCCAGAGCATGCACCACCAGGAAACAGTTGAGAACACTGACAGGATTAGGTGCTACAATGTCACTGGTTTGTTGCAGTTTTGCAGGTACCCTGGAGCAGTCAGTGGTCGATCCTTGGCAGAAGTCGAAGAGAGAGAGGTGCAGAGGAACTCTGGTGAATTCTTGCAAGTCGTTATCTGAGGAAAAGCCCAATGGAGAGACCCTAAATAGACCTCAGAGGAGAACTGGCCACCTAGTCAGGTAAGCACCTATCAGGAGGGGTCTCTGACGTCACCTGCTGGCACTGGCCACTCAGAGGCCTCTAGATTGCCCTCACACCTCTGGAAACAAGATGGCAGAGGTCTGGGACACACTGGAGGAGCTCTGGGCACCACCCCTGGGTTTGTGATGGACAGGGGAGTGGTCACTCCCCTTTCCTTTGTCCAGTTTCGCGCCAGAGCAGGGGCTGGAGGTTCCCTATACCGGTGTAGACTTCCTTATGCAAGGAGGGCACCATCTGTGCCCTTCAAAGCATTTCCAGCGGCTGGGAGAGGCTACCCCTCCCAGCCTTTAACACCTATTTCCAAAGAGAGAGGGTGTGACACCCTGCTCTCAGAGGAAATGCTTTGTTCTGCCTTCCTGGGACTGGGCTGCCCAGACCCCAGCAGGGCAGATCCCTGTCTGTGGGGTGGCAGCAGCGGTAGCTGCAGAGAAAACCCCAGAGAGCTGGTTTGGCAGTACCCGGGGTCCATAGCGGAGCCCCAGGAATGCATGGAATTGGCTCCCCAAATCCAGATTTGGCATGGGAGGACTATTCAATGATCTTAGACATGTTACATGGCCATATTCGGAGTTACCATTGTAAAGCTACATATAGGTATTGACCTATATGTAGTGCACGCATGTAATAGCGTCCCCACACTCACAAAGTCTGGGGAAATGGCCCTGAACTATGTGGGGACACCTTTGCTAGTGCAAGGGTGCCCTCACACTTAGTAACTTTGCACCTAACCTTCAGCAAGTGAAGGTTAGACATATAGGTGACTTATAAGTTACTTAAGTGCAGTGATGGCTGTGAAATAATGTGTCCGTTATTTCACTCAGGCTGCCGTGACAGTCCTGTGTAAAGGTTTGTCTGAGCTCCCTATGGGTGGCAAAAGAAATGCTGCAGCCCATAGGGATCTCTTGAAACCCCAATACCTTGGGTACCTAGGTACCATATACTAGGGAATTATAAGGGTGTTCCAGTATGCCAACTGAAATTGGTAAAAGTGGTCACTAGCCTATAGTGACAAATTTAAAGGCAGAGAGAGGATAAGCACTGAGATTCTGATTAGCAGAGCCTCAGTGACACAGTTAGTCACTACACAGGTATACACATTCAGGCCACAAACTATGAGCACTGGAGTCCTGGCTAGCAGTGATACAGGCAAAAACAAACTGACATACATGTAAAAATGGGGGTAACATGCCAGGCAAGATGGCACTTTCCTACAATGTACATCTGACTTTGTGGTATAAGTACTATGATGCCCATGCAAGCTGCAATATATTGGTAGTACCAAATTGCAGGTTGAACACAAACGTGCAAGTACTAACAATGATCCAAACTACTCGGTAGCAAGGAACTTCTATTGATGCCTTGGAGGTAATAGTAATCTTTTAAGACATTTTGATGTTGACAGAGTGACCAAAAGCATCAGGGGTGGCAATCGGGAGAAAACTTTGAGAGTAATGGGATCACGTTACATTATCAGGTTGTATTCCAGATTTCCATTTGGATAGGATAGGGAGGAAAAATTAGCCATGCACATTCATGAGGTCCAGTTGCATCTACTGTTTGTTTACATTTTTAGTCATTATTTTGCAGTTATGCACTTCCTTTGCACTCATTGAAACACGGAGGGGTTTTTCTCTTGAGGGCAGATTCATGAAAATAGGAAATGAGATTGGAACATGGGATATGAACAGTGTTAGCGCGTCTGACCTTTATAAGTAAAATTACAAGGGGACCCGAATAGGTTGATGAACCTTTTGACTCACAATTAAGATGTTCTTACCATAGATCCAATACATAATCAATAATCAATACAAAATAATCAATATTCATTAGCAATCAATAAATCTATAATCAATAGAGTCAGTAATAATCACGCACCATGATCTTTCAGTCATGAATAACCACACCTTTAGTAAAAGTTTAAAATATTTATTTCCCTATATTAACAATGCTAAGGTCATGTAGATTAATCTCAGTATCAAATAAAACACATACAGAAACAACACTGGTTGTCCAAAGCTGCAGAAGAAATGCAATCTAATCAAAGCTTGAACTACAACACATTCTAAGGATATGGTGCAAATCAATAGCAAAGTCAGCTTTGTCAATGTGATAACATACATGAAATTCAGCAGAGAAATTCGTCAAGCATTAGTCCCTGTTATTGTAAGTCATTAGTGAGAATCCTTAACTAACATCAGATTAGCATGAGCATGTTGGGTTTCATGCAAAAAAAACTTAGTAACATCAACTTGGAAAACATCTAACTATGGCTATATCAAAACAGCGCAGTTGGTACCTAGAAAGAAAAAAGCAACTATGCATATTAATCACAATCTGGATATACCTATCCTAAGGATGGATCAGCAAAGCAGAATCAGTCTTCGTCCTCCAGACATCAGTCGTTCAGCAAGCATCAGGCTTCAGCATCAGTGTTTAAAAAGGGCAAAGTCTTTAAGCATTAAAGTTAAACACGTCTCTTGTCAAGACGCACAAGAAATATTGACCTGCCGGTCAGCAAGCAAATGGACAATGAATCTGTCTTCTCTCAGTGCAGTGTTGTTATATTAAAACTAATAAAACTACTTCCTAAATCCCTATTGGTCAGTTAATCGTATTTTTATACTCTGTCCGATAAAACTAAAATTCCAAATCTATGAATTCTAATATTACTCTGTTCTCCTATTGTTGATTGGTTCGTCTTGCGATGTCCTCATTATCCTGCTTGCCAGGTAACAATATTGTTGCAGCTTCTATTCTAGTCAGTATCTTCATTGTTCAGGTCCTGGGAAAGTCAGTCTCATATACATGTCACATAAAATGTTCTTTGAGCAAGAACATCATCTCCTAGTAGTCGATTCATACGAAAAGCTTCAGTTATAATTACATTTAAACAATACAATAGAAATTTCACAGTTTTAATTTTCTTGGTCAGCTATTTTATTAAGAAATACAGCTTTTACAAGAGGCCTAGCAAGTAGGCCACAACACTCGCTAAGTTGAGGCCTACAATTAATAAAGCTAAAGCTTAATCCAAAACCCTTAATATGACATATTACTGCATTAGTCTAACATATATTCAATATTTCATTATATTAAATAATTGATTGGTACATTTCGTTAACATTGGTGGCCATTCTTCGTGTTCACATTTTCAAATGCATGCATTATTTTTCTACATTATTAATTTTTCTACATAAACTTATTTTTCAAAATACATAAAAAACTCATTAATATTTTTACGAAAACACCTGCGCTAGCAACAGGGCATAATTATGCTATATGTGCTGCTTTGTGGTTCTCTGTTTCAGGCCTGCCCTTTCTCTGGGAGGTACATGTTGAAACACCTGTTCATATTATGGGTCTCTTGCCTGGCATGTTCTCTTGGAGATTATGAATATCCAGTTAATCTAACATTATATTGTTGTGTACCCACTGTGGATCTTCACCCTTGATTGAATATGGACTGAAATCATAGATCATGCAATGCACTATATGGGATTCTTTTCAACAAATCAGATCATGTTTAATTGTTACCATATTGGTGGTATGTTTTGACTATACCATTAGGGCACTTGCCTATTAGCAAGGATTTTGAGGTTTTTTAATATTGGCCTACTTTTCTTTATTTTTCTTGAATCTCCTTCTAATATTTTCCTTTATTGACAGGCTTGAATACTTTAACACGTTTTTCTCATATTTGCAATAGCTTACTCATGTAGAATCATACAGGGCTTCACATACATGGGAACCAGGCAGCCTACATGCACCCTACATCTGTGCTCAGCCTTCTTTAGAAGTAATGCCACCATATGTATGCACTTACTGGGGGTGGGGTCACATTGGATATTTCCAGCACTCAGCACTCAGGGTCTAGGAAGCTCGTTTATCACCAATGGGGAGCAACAGCATTGTAAAGAATGTGCGAGGACTCAGACACTGGAATACTTGATATAAATGGAAGAAAGATAATTAGGAAATTAAACTTTAGTATAAGTATTTATTTGAGAACATATATTGTTCAACAAAGTAATTTTACCTACTACCATGAATTTAAAATGAAACTGTTATGATATTTTCTAATGCCTTTTAGCTCCATTGTACAGCATTCATTTTAGGATATCCTCATTCCTCACTCCTCATCCCTACTTCTCATTGCTGCTGCTCATCCATCATCCCTACTTCTCATCCATCATCCATCATCCATACTTCTCAACCATCATCCCTGATTCTCTTCCATCATCCCTACTTCTCAACCATGATCCCTACTTCTCATCCATCATATATCATCCCTACTTCTCATCCATTACCCCTACTTCTCATTCATCATCCCTTCTTCTCTTCCATCATCCCTACTTCTCATCCATCATCCATGCTTCTCATCCATCATACGTCACCCCTACTCCTCATCCATCATCCCTGCTTCTCTTCCATCATCCCTACTTCTCATCCATCATCCCTATCCCTGCTTCTCATCCATCATCGATCATCCATGCTTCTCATCCATCATCCCTGCTTCTCTTCCATCATCACTACTCCTCATCCCTGCTTCTCATCCCTACTTCTCTTCCATCATCCCCACTTCTCATCCATCATCCCTACTTCTCATCCCTTATCCCTGCTTCCCATCCCTACTTCTAAACCATCTTCCATCATTCCTACTTCTCATGCCTCAGGCATCATCCCTACTCCTCATCATCATCCCTACTCCTCCTTCCTTATCCCTCAGTCATACCAACACATTTTCAGTTTTGTGAAACACACCTTCACACTGATTGGTTGTGAACAGCCAAACAGAGTTAGGAGAGAAAGCTGCATTCTATTTCACTGAAAAACAGCCTTCTCAGTGCACATGGTGGGTGAAGAGGGAGGAGAGGAAATGCAATTGTGTGTGCGTTTTCAGTGAATTCAAGTCTGCACAATATTTCATTTTATTTAACTAAGTGATTTTCCGTTTACATAGGCCTCTGCAGAAAGCTATGCTGGTTTGGGAAATACAAGGAGCCCATAGCTTGGGCCATAAATCAGCTTGTGGAGAAAATTTCCAAGATGTCCGGGTCCTTTTTTTTTCAGTAAACAAACTTCGAATCTGGGAGGTTATTATTTGGAGAAAAAAAGATCTCTAAAATTATGATGATGTTCCAGGGCTGGCTGAACCAACCTTCTAGATACACCTTCTAGATCTACTTACCAGATTTACCTAACTTTTACGGTGAATGCATATTTCTTGAAAACGGCTGAATAGATTTACACCAAATTACAAAAAGCATGCTTTCCGAGTATGGTTCAACATATTCCCAAACTTGGTGTAATTCCACTTGTCTGTTTTGTTTTTTCAGTATCAGAGAGCAAAGTTTTAACATTGTGGGCCTCTGTCTCATGTTTTCTTGGCCACCCATCGATCAATTAGCACGAAACTTTCATTAAAAGAGCTGTGGTGGCTGAACTGTTATTTTTTTTATTGATGTACAAATTTGTCAAATGATGCCATAGTTATTGGCAAAACAGAAAATGCTCTTCATATATAAATTGACTCAACTATAACTACACAGTGAGAATTGCCCATGTGCGGTTATAGTTAGAACCTCGATTGCATAAGAAGTGGATTATTTGGTTTGCTAAAAACCTTGATGCCGTTTGACTAATCTTGGCAAAACCTTCCATATAATTTACAACACCACCAACACACCAAATCTTCTCATCTCCAATGCCAACTTTTTAGTAGAGTTTTTAAACACAGGACTGATTTCTAGCAGAGTTTTTAAACATAGGCAGGCATGGATGTCACAGTGCTATCCATGTCGACCTAGAAAGTGACAAAGACTTTTACCATGTTTTTAGCAAATTCGTTGAGCATACGATTAGCAAGTGCCATCCATGCTGAGCTGAAAATGACAAAAGCCTTTTACCATTCCAAGAACAGCATTACATAGGAAGTGGATTATTTGGTTTGCTAAAAACCTTGATATCGTTTGACTAATCTTGACAAAACTTTTCATATAATTTACAACACCACCAACACAGCAAATCTGCTCACCTCCAATGCCTACTTTCTACCAGAGTTTTTAAAGATAGAACTACTTTCTAGTAGAGTTTTTAAACATAGGTCATCATGGATAGCACAGTGCCATCCATGCCGACCTAGAAAGTGACAAAGCCTTTTACCATGTTTTTAGCAAATTTGTTTAGCATACAATTAGCAAGTGCCATCCATGCTGAAAATGACAAAAGCCTTTTACCATTCCAAGAACAGTATTTCAGCTTTAGATTGGAATCCTACCTGGAATGAATAAAATCAACCCCTGACACATATGTTTCCCTCTTGTTAGAGCTTGTGCACTAAAAGAAACTATAACTGTAACAATACATCAGGCCCCCTACCTGTACAGTGTTGTTATCAAAGATGTAATTTCAGATGTTGAAGTGGTGTTATCAAGGATGCCATAGAACATGCCAGGAGCAATGTACTGTGAGGTTATTAGCAGTACATGGTGAGGGTGTGAATTATAGTTACATAAGGGCATGAGCTATAGTTAGTTGTGATAACTATAACTAGTGGATTTCAGTGATTCTGTTCATTGAAAACAGTATGTTTTAACTATTCTTTTCACCTAATTATGACAGTACTTTAACCTTTGTTTTTTTAAGTAAATTTCTCAGTTTTTATTTAAAGTAAAGTAAAATGTTGACCTCCATATGCAACTTGCTGTTTGGTGGCGAGCCCAGTCTATGGCCACGCCCTGGGTCCAAACCCCCCTGTGGGTTCCTTACCTCCCACAGTGCACGGCCTTCACCACCACAATGGGTGATGACTTGGGAGATTGGTAATTTACTTTGCTCCCTCCTGGTTGGAAACAACTTGTTACTGTGCTGCCTGATAGAGTGTGGGCTTTGAATAAAGTTTATATTTCCTGTCTGCACTCTGTGTGGTATGGAGCATCAGCACGCCCATCTCCCCAAAATTTAAAAATGTATATATATATATATATATATATATATATATATATATATATATATATATATACACATATATATATAGTAGTCACATTAGTCATTTAGTCATGTAATGGTGTGGATTAAATATGAAGACACACAAACATGGAGGGGATATAATTTTATTTCAGTGTCAGAAGGAAGCATTGCAAAACAAACAGAGTAGTCTTCTAAAAATTATTATTTTCCAAGGTGCAGAAATAGCGGCAGAATGTGTCCACCCTCCGTGGAACAACCAGTGGCAGTGTAAAGTGGACTTGCATGGGTCCTGTACAACCCTGGTAGGAGAGAGATATCGACCCTAAAAGCCTTCCAAGGAAGTATGGGGGCTGTGGGAGAGACCAAGAGTAGGTTTTCCAGTTCCTTCAAAAAAAAAATGAGACTTGGAGCCTTTTACATAATGTGCTATATTTCAAATAAATTACAGTTTATAGCCATGTAATATGGTAGGCAGGATATCCATCATGTTTTGCTGTTGTAACCCATCCACCCACG
Source organism: Pleurodeles waltl (assembly GCF_031143425.1). Lineage (NCBI taxonomy): Eukaryota > Metazoa > Chordata > Amphibia > Caudata > Salamandridae > Pleurodeles > Pleurodeles waltl. The sequence goes on from NC_090439.1 coordinate 150,421,314, forward strand.
TCTAAGCCCAAATCTGAATACTTGAATGAGAGCCAAGATTAAACATGTCAATCTTAGAGGGACCCTCGCCAACTACAGGATCCTGTCTTGTCCCATATAATGGATTTGACTTCCAGAAAGAAATCCTTGACCAAATTAGTTGGGTACAATAGGCTTACCTAATATCCCACCCTCTTTCATCATGGTTTGCCTGATATCACACTCAAGTCCCAGACAACCACAGGCTTTTACTTTATTAGTGCTATATGTTTTCTTGGTACTTTGTCCATAAACATTTAAAATCATAGCTCCAGTTCTCTTAATCAGATTTTGACTAGTTTCTCTTTTATTAAAGCATTTTTCTTCTCTTCCCAAATAGATTTGGGAATTTAATTATTTATTTTTCTGACTTTAATATTGTTTTGATGTTGCTTTAATACTTGACACATTTTTTAGGTAAAAGGCTGATTCCTGTATCATAGCTACCATATGAGTAAGCGTTTCTCATTGAAACTGTATTTTGGCCTAGCAAGACATTGTATTATTGCATATTGTATTGTGGCTTTGTATGATTGTTTTTCTGGGTGGAATTGTATTAAAACTAAACACGTTTGATGATGATGTTGATGAGTGTGACAAGTCTGACTGCCACACAGAGCTCCCCTGCACTGCATTGCCACTGCTTTGCTTTTCATTTCATTTTCACAACGCAGGGATGTGCTGTATTTAATTGAATATGGCATACCCTGTATTGTCCCTTGCCCTGGTGCTAAATTGAGCTTCCTAGCGCCAATGCAGGCATCCTTGCACCATCATGCAAGGATGTCTTGGTTGAGGGGTTTGATTGTTCATGTGTTTGAAGGTGTCCCTTCCTGCAAACAAACAATCAATAATGGTGATTTGGCACCAAGCGCCATTTTGAAATGATTGTTTATGTGCAGGAAGGGATACCTTCCTGCACATAAACAATCATGTCTGGCATTTTGATCTTTCTATGTGTGTTGCAGATTCGGGCACACATACAAAAAGCAAAAAGCAAGGAGGATTCCTCCTCATTGCACCTTGCTTACACCACCCTTGGGGTGGCGTTAGATTTTGGCGCTGTCTCAGGTTTAAGAAAACTCATCAATCTGAGGCAGTGTCAAAATGCAATGGGTGTTGCAGTGGCACGCCCAAAGCAACACCCATTGCATTCCCCTTCCACGCAAAGGGCTGCGTGTGAAAGGGCCCTATTAACAAGGTGACGTTAAGCCACAAAAAGTGGCTTGACGCCACCTTGTACATACAGTGGCGCTAGGGGCTCGTAAATATGCCCATCTATGTGCTCTCTACTTAACAGAAGTGCGTACCGCTCTCTCCTTTGCATTATCTGATACGTATTGGTGTGTGTTTTCATCTAAGACTGCTGCTGCCCATGACATATATATTTGGCCTGTGCCGGCAAATATATGCTGCTGGTGCCTGTTCTCTCTGTTATGGATAAATGGGAATTGAAGTTGCCAACAAAAAAGCAAAAATAGGTGAGATTGTAAATGATTCCTAAATGTGGCCATATGTTGTTTTGAGGCCCTAGCAACTTGCCAGTGGTGGCGAAATTCATGAGCAAAGCTAAATCTTTCCTTCTGCTTAAGTGAGGTCTGAATACATTGTTTTCCTTCTAGATTGAGCCTCATACTGATCCTCAAAATATGTCTAAGTACAGTATGCTAATTTGGCCCTCCACTGGTGGTCTCAGAAAGAGGTTATTAGCACCTCTTTTCTATCCAGAGGGACATCTAATGATCTTAAAGAGAGCACCATCAGATCTCTTTGTAAAAACACACAAACTTCAGACTTTGCTATTATTGAACCATAAGCGCAATATGCTCTTGCTTTCTACAGTCAAATGTGTGAAACATCATTTTGCTGCTTAACTTGGTTACTCCTTAGAAATCAACTCTCATTCTTTGGATTCAGAATCGGATTTACAGCATGGCCTAATTCTGGTTGCACACCTTAATGACCTCCCCGTGGTGGCAGAATCCAACAGGGTTCATGCTTTATATTTCTAGAGATCTGACCTTAATTGCATATCATCATGCATCATCTTCTTATCCACCACACGTGTGAATTTGATATTGGTAGTCAGGTCCTTGATTAGTGTTCATCCTTTCCTACCAGTCAGAAAACAACCTATCACCCTCAGCCACTTTACTTTTCTCCCAATATTATTAATTGTAGGGTATGATTGATTAACTCTCTTCCCTTATTTATTTAATCTCCTCACCCAACCTCTGGCCCAGGGTATGGGATCCCCAGGTCTACACTTCTATATTCATATAGAAGACAGTTCATCTATAATCTTACTGGGAGATCCTCTATTTCCTCCAACATTAAGGATGGCCCTGTGTAGGCCAGACGCAAGGTGCTCGGTTGGAAACAACGGCTCAAGATATTAGAGGTTGTTATTGTTGTCAACCCTATTTTATGGGAACTGCAACTCCTGCCTGGTGAATGGAAGCAAAAATATTTTTTCAGAACAGGTAGTGGTCCCACGGACCACTGCCTACTATGAAAAAATGTAAAGAAAACTTTTCATTTTTTTGTTTGAAATGCATCCCGTTTTCCTTTAAGGAAAACGGATGCATTTTTTTTTTAAACTGCTTTATTTAAAAAGCAGTCACAGACATGGTTGTCTGCTGTTCCAAGCAGGCCACCATCCCTTTGAGTGAGGCCATTCCCAATGGGGTTGCTAATTGCGGCATACCTCATGAACATTGGTAAAGTAGGTCATTTGCAAACCTATTGGAAATCACAAACAGTGTAAAACACACTGCTATACATCCCAGATTGTGATTTCCTACTAGTGAATCACTAAGATTCACTATTAGGAAATCGCAAACATACATTTATCTGGCCCCATGTGTTTTATCAGCATTGCATCTTTGCCCTCACGATTTTGCCACATTAGAGTCCCGAAATTATTTTCGCCATTGGTAATGTGGCTTTGTGGCTTTATTCACATTTTCTGGATTGTGTCAGTTGACTTCAGAATGTGCTCCAAGGGCCAGATGTATGATCTTTTCATTTTGTGAGTCTCTAATTGCAAATTGTTTTGACCTGCAATTAGAGACTCGCAATATTAAAAATGTACCAATATTTCTCAGACGTGGTATTCATGTCTCCATATTGTAATATTATTCAGTTCTGGTTGTCAATTTATGTGCGAGTGATAATACTATCCTCTCTTAAGGATTACAGTAATGATTCAAAGGTTTTTAGAAGCATTGTGGTTTCATCACTGTCACTGGTGGTAGATAGACGTTGACAAGGTCAATCACTCCTTTGCCTTTTTCCAACTTCAGATGTGGAATATAGGTCCTCATTAAGACATTGGAGGTAAGTCCCACTTAGCGCCATGGCAACTGCCGCCAACATACTGCAGCAGTGTACCGCTACCCATATTATGACACACACATAGAAATCCGTCACTATACAGACACACACACAAGTCCGCCAGCCCAAAGGTCAGTGATAAACTGGCTGTAACAAAACCCTCACCGTTACGCCAACAGAACTATACCCACAGCATTATGACACACGAATCACCGCAGCGGACATTCAACTGCGGTAAACCATTGGCGGTACATACCACTGCGCTCAAAATACACACACACATACAAAACAACACCACTTTGGACAATTCAAACTACACACACCTGACACCCAAACACATACCACACCCACACACCTACAACACTATAAAACACACACCCACATTACCCACAACCCTTTACGACTCAATTTTTTTTACAACTAAGAGAGTGAGACACCAAGAGCCCCCACACAACCAGAGCCACTGAACGCCATCACCCATACACCATCCACGCATCTCATAGCACACACCCCAACACATCACCCCATACACCCTCACATACACCACTCACACTACACCCATGGCACCACAAAGACACCCCAGGTTCTCTGAGGAGAAGCTAAGGGTTATGGTGGAGGAAATAATCCAGGTAGAGCCACAGCTATTTGGATCACAGGTGCAGCAGACATCCATTGCAAGGAAGATGGAGCTATGGCGGAGGATCGAGGAAAGGGTCAATGCTGTGGGACAGCACCCAAGAACAAGGGATGACATCAGGAAGAGGTGGAATGACCTACGGGGGAAGGTGCGTTCCTTAGTTGCAAGACACCAGATAGGTGTACAGAGGACTGGTGGTGGACCCCCACCTCCTCCCACACAACTAAAAACATGGGAGGAGCAAGTCTTGACCATAATGCATCCTGAGGGCCTGGCAGGAGTAGCTGGAGGACTGGATTCTGGTAAGTCAAATCATTACTACTTTCACCCCCCCACCTGCATGCCAACACAAACCCCCACCCTCTCTCCCATCCCTCCATCACTGCCCACACACCCCACCATCACAACCCACTCATCCCAATGCCAAGCCCTGCATGATATACCAATGCATGGACACCACTCACAGACCTGCATGGACAACCATCACGACTGCATGCACACTAGAGACAATCACCTGGCCCACCAAATAACAACTGTCACTAAGGCCAATCTGCCATGGCAATATCAACCATAGAGGGTAACATACCCATGCACAAGATGACACACACTGAAACTATAACACTGCATTTACATCCCACAGGTCCCCGACACAACGTCACCGGAGAGGAGGTGCCAGCAACATCCAGTCCCCCCACAGAAGAGGCCCACAGTGATGACAGCACCTCTGCACACCTGGATCAGGATGACCTACCTGGCCCATCAGGCCCTCCGGACAGTCCGTTACCGAGCCACAGTCCCATGCCACCACAGAGCCTTCCCTCTCAGGAAACACCAGCACAGCACCCACCCAGTGGGCCCATACCCCTGTCCCCAGGACACTTCAATCAGCAGTGTGTCCACCACGACAGGGACCCCAGGCCACCTCATAAACACAGGATGAGGGACCTGGGTTCAGTGGGCACACGGTTCAGGGGACAGAGGCACAGGACAACAGGGAAGCTGGGAGGACTGCTGTGCGACAGGGGGAGGACAGTCCCAGGGAACCGACCCTCCACGAGGCACTCACCAACATCCTGGGAGCATACCACCATTCCCCCGAGACGATGGGCCAGATACTGGCCAAGTTGCAGGAGATCCAGCGGCTGCAGGAGGGACAGTTCCTGTGGATCAGGGAGGACCTGAGGGGCATCCACACCACCCTGGTCACCATTGCAGGGGTGTTGGCTGACATGGCCAACAACATGAGGGAGGCAGTGGCACACCAAAGGACCACTGACACTAGCCACAACGATGAATAGCCCTCCACCTCTGCCAACGCTAGTGGACAGGAGACCTCACCACAGGAACAACAGGCCACCAACACCCCACCCCCTGCAGAAGGAGAACCACCACAAAACGGTCCCTGTGATCCAAGCAGAAGCCAGAGAACATGGCCAAGATTTCCACCAGGAAATAAGACTCTCCTGATTGTCACCCTTGTGTCCCACTCTGTTACCCCGTCCACCTTGAACTGCCATTGTTCCACTTCATAAACCCCCTTGCACATGTGATACAAACAGACTGAACTCTATCCTGGATGTTTCTCCATCATCACCCCAGCCCATTGCACATCCCCACTTACTTCTCAGCACTGATATAAAAACCCTCTTCAAAAATACAAGTATGGAGTCTGTCAAATGAATGAAGAATGTATTTGTTTAACAATCTGTAGACATTACAATTAGACTGTACAGTTATGTATACATAGGTATGTCCTGTAATATACTGCAGTCAATACACCAGGAGCCAGAGTAGGGCACAAAGATCTGTGAATAGACATGTCAAAGGGTACAGTAAGTGGCCAGAGTAGTGGGAATAGCAGCCTGCCTAGAGAGAATTAACTACACAAAACTGCATTGGAAGGTGAAGTTACAGTGTTTTACCTGTGTGTCCCCGGAAGTACTGCCGTATAATAGTTGTTCTGTTGTCCACATCCTCATCCTCTTCTTTGTCACTGTCCACAGGCTCCACAGCTGCCACATACCCATCTCCAGCCCCATACTCCTGCAGAAAAGGCACCTGGTGTCCCAAGGCTAGGTTGTGCAACATGCAACGATGATCTGGCACACCTTCTTGAGCGAGTAGTACAGGGATCCACCTGTCAGATGGAGGCACCTGAACCTGGCCTTCAGAGGCCAAAGGTGCACTCAATAATTCTTCTTGTATGCCCATGTGCTTCATTGTAACTTTCCTCTGCCCTGGTCCTAGCATTCCTCACTAGGGTAAGTAGCAATGAGAGGTTGGGGTAACCAGAGTCACCTGCAAATATCGAGGGATACCTGTTAGCCATACGCTCACCTTTAGGGCCAACCCCACACCATATACCTACATCAACTTGGTGGGGACCAGGGCTCACCTATTAGCCACACCCTGTGCCTCTGGAGTTGAGCCATCACATATGGGATGCTGCTATTCCTCAGGATAAAGGCATCATGCACAGACCCATGATACTTAGCATTCACATTGGAGATGTACTGGTTCGCCAGGCACACTATCTGCACTTTCATAGAATGAAAGCTCTTTTGATTTCTGAACACCTGTTCATTTCTCCGGGGGGGGGGGGGGGGGAATGCAATGTGTGTACCATCAATTGCCGCAATGATGTTGAGGATATGTCCCATTACATGTAGCTGTGCATGTGTTTCATCAGGGCAGACAACAGTCTGGTCAGCACGTTTGAGAACATTGGCTGAGACATCCCTGCTGCCATGGCCACTGTCGCTTGGAAGGAGCCACTTACCAAGAAATGTAGCACTGTTAGGACTTGCACAAGAGGGGGGATCCCAGTGGGCTCATGGATAGATGAGATCAGGTCTGGTTCAAATTGGGCACACAGCTCTTGGATTGTGGCCCTATCAAGTCTGTAGGTGAGGATACTGTGCCTGTCCTCCATTGTTGCCAAGTCCGCCAGGGGCCTGTACACTCAGCAGTTGTCCTCGAGGGATAAAAACAATGAGCATCTGGTCACTTTTCAACATTTCATCATTGTACAATGCATTGCATGTTGTGACAGAAACAGTATGTTTATATTCAATCCTAAAATGTGCTTATGCCGGCTGTGACGCAGTTAGGTGTGCCATGGCCTGCCCCCCCCTGAAATGGCAGACACCTGTCCTGTGTGGAGGGACACATGGAAATTAGGTAATTCCGCTGACATTGTGCGCCGTTGCTGGAGGCGGCCGAGAACCGGCGTGCAACTCCTCATTGGTTATCATTGGGCCCTATGGGTTCCAGTAGCCAATGGTGATGTACACTGGCGGTGACGGTACGCACCGCCGCGGACGTGACCGGCATTTTATATCTGTTCACTCACTTGCTACCTGACCTTCAACAGGAGAAGACCTACACTGCAAGTGCTGCTGTGACCTGTGACTGGAAGCGACCATGGCTCGAGTGTCTGGGGAAAGGGCCCCAGCCTTCACTTCGGAGGAGTTGGAGAGACTGGTAAATGGGGTCCTACCTCAGTACTGATTGCTATATGGGCCTCCAGACCAACAGGTGAGTACACTGTGTGCACAAAGCAAGGGGCATGAATGCATGGAGTGCTGTGGGCGTAGGCCTCATGGAAGGGGGGGCTGGTTGAGGGGTCCTGGGCAGAGTGCTGCATGTATGGTGGGCAATGTATGTGCGTAAGGGGATGGGAGGGCATGGGTGTAACAGGCCGGATGGTATGGCTGATAGCATTATTCAATGTTTATTTCACTGCAGGTCAGCGCCCATCAGAAAAAGGGTATATGACGTGCCATTGCCAAGGATGTTCGGACCCTGGGGTTCTTCGACAGGTGGGCGACGCTGGGCAAGGAAGAGTGCCGAGGCCCAACTGGGAATAGCCTCCCAACGAGGAAGGGGTGCCCGTCGAACCCTGACCCTCCTGATGTTCCACATACTGGCGGTGGCCTATCCGGAGCTGGATGGGTGCTTGAAGGCATCACAGCAGCCACAAGGGGGTGAGTACAGTTTCCAATTCTGCAAATTGCGTGTGGTGAGGTGTTATCTGGTTGGGGGATGTGGGCCTGTGGGTGCCCCTAGGCCAGGTCGAACATTGCAGGGTAGGTTCCATGTTGGGCAGGGTCTGTTGCACTCCACCCCCAAACATGCTAGTGGGCATCCACTACTGGGCAGGTTTCTGTGGGTCTCAGGTATGCTGCTATTGGCATTAGGCATTATTCTCCATGGCCTGGTGACTAGCACTGTGACTGGTAGTACATTGCCTAGTGCATAGGGCTGTCCCCTGTGTGTTGTGTACGCCAACGGTGGTGTTGTTGCTGGCATTGACCAAGTGTATCCTCTGTCTCTTCCCCCCCTTTTTGTTTTGTCACCCTGTCCTTCTGTGCATTAGCATCATCAGGCAGAGAAGCAGAAGCATCGGCGACGGAGGAAGCTGCATCCCACATGGGCCTGGAGGCCGAATCCACCGACCGTGAGGGCACCAGTGGGACGGAGGGTGAGCGGAGCACCATGACGGAGTATGGAGGGGACAGTTCATACAGTGATACCTCCTCTGATGGTAGCTCCCTGCTGGTGATGGACACCTCTGTGCCCACCCCAATTACAGGTACAGCCGCCACCCCCGTACCAGCCCCGCCCTTCCAGCAGCACCTCAGCGTGTTTCCCGTGTCCACTCACCCAGGAGGATAAGCATCTCCTTTGCCCCAGGAACCTCAGGCCCTGCCCCAGTCAGCACTGCTGCCCTAAGTGAGGAGTCTATTAACCTCCTGCAATCCATCTCTGTTGGGCAGTCAACCATGGTGAATGCCATCCAGGAGCTTGCAGGGCATTTGCAAGAAACAAATGCATTCCTGGAGGGCATTCACTCTGGTGTGGCGGCCCAACAGAGATCATTCCAGGCTCTGGCATCCTCCCTGATGGCAGCCATTGTCCGTGTCTCTATCCTCCCCCCTCCAACTTCCTCTACCCAGTCCCATTCTCCTCAAGCCCAGCCTATCCCAAGCACACCATCAGACCAGCATTCACCCAAGACAACACACAGGAGTGGCTCAGGCAAACACAAGCACCACACATCATCCCACAGGCACTCACACAAACACCATCCATATGCAGACATAACAACATCCACTGCTTCCACTTTGTCCCTCTCCTCCACCTCGTCTACCACCCTCCCAGTAGCGTCTACACTCACACCTGCATGCACTGCATCCTCATCCACTACCCCCATCACCATCACGCCTATCACTACACACCCCTCACTGGCCGTCACCACCCCCACATCCATGCACATGTCCCCTATGTCCTCTCCCACTGTGTCTGTGCCCCCTCCTCCAAAAGTACACAAACGCAAGCACTCAGACACCCAACACCCATCCACCTCACAACAGCATCCAGCCCATGCACCCAAACACAGCAGACAGACACCTCCAACCACCACTCCCTCTTCCCGCCCCAGTATCCCTAAAAAGCTTTGACTCTCCACCCTAGACCTCTTTCCTGCCCCTCCCCCCGTCCTTCACTTCGGGCCAGGGTAGGCAGAACCCAGGCCAGCACCTCAGCCACACCCGTCAGCACTGGCAGTGTGCCTGCACCAGCTGGCAAGGGCAAGGAGGGACCACCAGCTACCAAGGGCAAGGAGGCACCACCAACTGGCAAGGGCAAGAAGGCACAACCAGCTGGCAGGGGCAAGAAGGGACCACCAACTACCAAGGGCAAGGAGGCACCACCAGCTACCAAGGGCAAGGAAGCACCAGTGGCTGGCAAGGGCATGAAGGGACCACCAGCTGCCAAGGGCAAAGACAAAGGGCCAGCCACTGCAGGCAGGATGGCCTGGTGCTGGAGCTTGATCTGAGCACATAGCACCAACCATGGAACTTCAGCCATCCAAGGCTGCAGGGGAGGGGCTGGAGCCTCCCCCCACCACAGCCAGTACCGCCACCAGCCCCGCCACCAGCACCGCCAGCTGCACCACCTCCTGCAGTGCCACCTGCACCACTGTCAGCACTACTGCCAGCTGCAGCAGCCACAGTGGGCGGCCATCCGAAACTGCAGTGGAAGGGATGGAGCCTCCCCCCACCACTGCCAGCACCGCCACCTGCACCGTCACAACCACCACTGTGCAGCCATAGCCGCCAGCAGATGGACTTTAGTCCTGCCTTCAAGGAGTGTCATGCATCCTGCCCACTGCAGGTCCTGTGGTCCTGACACACAGGTGAGGGACTGTGACCTGGCACTCCCCAAGTGCTGCATCACTGGGCACAAAGCCCCCTCCAGAACCAGTGGAAGAAGGAATCCACTCACCCCATCCTTGCCAGGATGAAGCACACTGGGCACTAAGCCCCCTCGAGAACCAGTGGAAGAAGGCATCCACTCACTGCATCCTTGTCAGGATGAAGCACACTAAGCACAACCAGAACCAGTGGAAGAAGGCATCCACTCACCGCATCCTTGCCAGAATGAAGCACATTGGGCACAATGCACCCTCCAGAACCAGTGAAAGAAGACATGCACTCACCGCATCCTTGCCAGGATGAAGCACACTGGGCACAAGGCCCCCTCCAGAACCAGTGGAGAAGCCATCCACTAGAGAGACTGTGGCCTTGCTTTCCCCAGGACCAAGCAGTGGGCAAACCACCCACTAGAGAGACTGTGGCCTTGCACTCCCCAGGACCAAGCAGTGGGCAAACCACCCACTAGAGAGGCTGTGGCCTTGCACTACCCAGGACCAAGCAGTGGGCAAACCACCCACTTGAGACACTGTGGCCTTGCACTCCCCAGGACCAAGCAGAGGGCATATTGCACCCTCCAGGACCAGTTCCGTTGTACCATCTTCTGGTTGAGGAGCCCCCCTTCCCTGTCCCCCTGAGGTGCCTGTGAATTTTCGACCTGATGCCCCTGCAGTGTTCTCTCTGTATTGAGGCAGGAGTCAAGGGGGGCCTTGGCCTATGTGATATGACCCTCTGGCTCACAGACATTATGGACTGGGCAGTGTCCCTCCATTTGTATAAATGTATATACTGCTTTGATTTTGAATCACAAATTTCTATTACTGTATCTTATTACACTCAATTTAATAAAATCTTTTTGTCCTAGCATTATTCCTGAGGGGTACGGGGTGGATATGTAATGTTATTGCATTTGTTGGTGTGTATTGTGTTTGGATTGGGGGTGGGGGTGTTGCGTGTTGCGTGTGTGTGTCACTCTCTTTTACTCCCCCTCCCCTGTGTGCGAGGGGCGGTACTCTCTGTGGTCGTCTTCACCGGCGTTGGTATTCCTGGTGCAGGAGGAGGTAGACCAGAATGGGCAACACCTGTAGTTCGGGCTCCATGGTGTTGTGGTTGTTCCCTGATTGTCCAGAGGTGAGTCGTTTCCCTTCTGTGTACTGTTTCCACCGTGCTTTTGATGGTGTTGGTACCACCCCGGAAAAGGTGGCAGATTGGCTTATTGTAATAGGGTGGGTGGTACATTGTCTTCCGCCTGGCTGTTGGCGGTTACCGCCACAGTGCTTGTTGCTACCGCCGTTGCGGTCGGTGTGTTAAAGTGGCTGTCTGTCTGACCGGTTTCCGCTGTGGTCATAATTCCATTTTTTTTTACCGCCGGCATGTTGGCGGTATTACCGCCGCTTTATCACCGACCGGCAGGGTTGTAATGAGGGCTATAATATTTATGGAAAGGAAAGTTATTTTCAGTATAGGAGGCTTTGGCTCAGATGATGAGGCCACCCTTTGCCCTACCTCTTGGCTGACTGGTGGCAGGAATATTTACGGGAATAAACCCTTCAAGATCTATGGTCGCCAACACCCTGATCTTGCAGACAACATATGTCTTCTGCTCAGCCCTTATCTTCCCTCTTTTTATCTAGTCCTGCTATGTTCCAGCTGGTTATCTGCATTGGTTTCGCCACTCTAAGGCAGGATTTTTGTTTTCCCTATAAATAACTTTTTGGTCACTCTGCAGTGTCAACGTGATCCGTTCCCAGGTGATGTTACACTTGGGGAGGGATATAAGAGTGAGACTTAGGGCCAGATGTAGGTAGGTTTCCTTTTGCGAGGTGCAAATTGCGAGTCCCAGCGACTCGCAATTTGCACCTCGCAAAATGAAATGCAGAAAGGTGTCTCAGACACCTTCTGCGACTCGCTATGGGGTCGCAAAGACCCACCTCATGAATATAAATGAGGTGGGTCGCAATTTGCGACCCCATACCGAGTCTGGACACTCACGGGGATGGTGGCCTGCTGGAGACAGCAGACCACCATGTCCGTGACTGCTTTTAAATAAAGCAGTTTTTTTTTTTTCAAAGTGCAACCTGTTTTCCTTAAAGGAAAACGAGCTGCACTTTGAAAAAAAAAAAAAAAAACTTTAGTTTCGGTATTTTTCAGGGCAGGTAGTGGTCCATTGGACCACTGCCTGCCCTGAAAAATTATTTTTTGTGCCAGACACAAAGGGGAAGGGGTCCCATGGGAACCCCTTCCCGTTTGCACCTGGGTTACCATCCACTTCAAGTGGATGGTAACTGCGCTTTCATTTGCGACCGCAAATAGGAAGGGAACACCCCCTTCCTATTTGCGACTCAGAAATGCATTTTGCGAGTCGGTTCCGACTCGCAAAATGCATTTCTACATAGCAAAGTGGCTTTAGCGAATCGCAAACGGGGATTTTCGCAGTTTGCGACTCGCTAAAGCTTTGCTACATCTGGCCCTTAGATTGGCTTTGCACAATCTTACTGGTAGCAACTTTAGATCCATCGATGCAGCGTGCTTGGTTGTCACATGAAACCTTAATGTCTTGAGGTTGTCTTTTGTTAGGAAGGTATAAGAAGGATCGCATGCTCTGTTCAGAATTGAATGGTAGTCTGAGCGTTCTTTGGAGTTGGGGCCGCTGTTCCTTTTGGGTCCCATCTCATACATGGGAGGGTTTGGTTCTACAGGCGGCCCTTCATATATTATACCCCAGGATGCCAGTTCTTTGGCATGCTTAGTCATATTATCTGCTGCAGCATGATTCTCCTCAAGCGTTGGAGAATGCTCCCTCCTCTGTAGGCCCCCCCTATTGACGGAAACGTCCCTTGAGGTTATTGGGAACGATCCTGGCAAGGGATGGCCACTTTGAGGATATTGCCCCTATTTAGAGTGTCATGATTCCCCCATGACTGGTACATCGGGGTAAATACTAAAGTCGCTCTGCTTTCAGGTCCCTGTGCTCATCTGGGTGAGGCATCTAGATTCACTGTGGGTGTATAATGATTGAAAACCAGGCCCTTGATAGGACAGGCCCTGCAATGCTGCATGAGCTATGGCATTCGTAAGCATAGCTTCCTTTGCACAACTTAAGGTTTCGGGGGCTTCTAAAGGTCATCTTGAGGAGTGTTCAGTATTTATAGTATTAATGGGGACAGTGTGAAGGGGTACAAGACTGTTATCCTCTATCACCATTCTAAAGTTGGGCTGGTTTTGAGGTTACAAATTATCTATGCTGGAATTCACCAGGTAAGTATCAAGAAGATTAGATAAGGCTGAAGGAGAAAAAATGCTTTCCTGTGCAACAGTATCTCCTAGATCATCTTCCATCCTGTGTTGATTAATTGATTGCAATTCATCTTTGGCTGGGTCCATTACTGTATCTTTTTCCGCTTTTCCACTTCTTGCAGTTCCAAATTCCATCGTTGATTGTGGCTGATTTGGTCACACCTAGAGCTAGCAGGTGCAATACACCTCTAGAGACTCACCTGGGGACCCCATGTGGCAGCACCTCGTTAAGCTCACAGTGACACAGCTGTGAAGTTTGGACCAAACTTGTTGTCAGTGGAATCAAAGCTTGGGGGCCATTAATTTATGTGGCAATGTAATTAGAACAGCCAATATATGAAGCAATCTCTCCTTTGCTGATCTTTGGGCTGGCCGCCTGGGTGGGTCACCGGCCAGGGGAGAATCTGTTGATATGTCTATGTAGTTCACACTGTTTATTTCATAGGAGGGCGGGGTAGGTGGCGGATGGGTCCCGGGGAAGAGGGTACATTGGCTGTCAAACTTGTTGGATATTTGATAAAGAGCCCAAGTAGTGGCCACTTTGCCAACCAGAACATCAGATGACAGGACCTTTAAGGGATGCAAGTCATTTGAGGATGGATCAATAGATCTGGAGGCCATTGTGACCTCTCTACTTACCACACATACCCCATGCTCTACCTTTCTCCACAGTCTGCTACTTCTCAGATTTGAGACTACATTTTGTCTTAGGTTTGCTAGTAGTTGGTATTTCTTAATTGACTCATTTTTAAATTTGTGCACCCATGGTACACTGATTTGTCAGATCGTGTTTCTTTTTTTGGGTATCCTTACGAGAAACAATCTCTTTGGGGAGCCGGTGTATCAACATGTTTATCTGCACTCCACTGTCCATCTTTGATAGCTGGTTCTTGCACTCCTCAATTACTGTGTATAAGGTATTTGGTACTGTGAGACCTTTCATCTTTTGGTATGGTTTCCCCTGACTTTTTGCTTTCTGACCTCCTGTTTGGACTGTGTGCTGAACTTCGTTTTTGCTGGCTTTAGGACTTTTGCACTGATGACCAGTGCCATGTGTCTAAAATGCAGTACATTGGGTCTCTCCATGATTGGCATTCCTGATTCACTGGTAAGTCTCTAGTACAGTGCACTATGCATGTCCAGGACCTGTAAGTCAAAAGCTACTAGTTGGCCTGCAGTAATGACTGTACCTCCCACTACCGTAGTCTTTTAATCATGTCTCAAGCCTTCCACTGCAGAGCCTGTATGTTCAGTTTGAAACTGCCATTCCAAGCTGGCAAGTGTACCCACTTGCCATGCCCAAACCTTCCTTTTTATTACATGTACCTCACCCCTAAGGTAGGCCCTAGTTAGCCCTTAGGGCAGGGTTTAGTGTATTTAAAGGTTGGACATGTACCTTTAAGTTTAACATGTTCAGATAGTGAAAAACTCTTAAATTAATGTTTCACTAGTGCAAGGACTATCTCTCCCATAGGATAACATCAGGTTATCATAAAACATCTTTTAACTGTAATTTCCAATTGGGAAAATATAGAAATATGGAGTTTCGTGTTTTGATGAAGTTGGATTTTAAATTGCAGGTTTGAAAATGCCACTTTTAGAAAGTTGGTATTAGACCTGACAGCCTTAGGGTGGTCTCCCCCCAACTTTGTGCCTGCCTCCCTCCATTTTTGTGATCTCGTTTTTGCTGTTTTTAGGAGTCTGTGCACCTTACCACGGTTGACCAATGCTAAAGTGCTTGTGCTCTTTCTCCCCTAAACATGGTAAAATTGTCTCATACCCAATTGGCATATTTAATTTATTTCCAATTGGCATATTTAATTTACTTACAAGTCCTTAGTAAAGTGTACTATATATGTGTAAATTAAATGCTGGCCATCAGCTTTACCATCCACCATCAACCGACCCCTGGGCCCAGTCTCAAGGAAGATCCGAGGTGCCTGCCACCCCTCACCTTCGGCGTTCAGCAGCTGTTTCATCCGGGATGATTTCCAAGGCCCAGGGACGTGCCAACACCTGTGAGGTGGAGACCCTGCAGAGAATGCCTCGAAGCAGCATAAGCCACGACCCATAATGGGATCCAAGGATTACTCCTTACTAAGCAAGGCCACGGCTCCCGATACTCTTCGTCACAACCTACATTGGTGCATGATTTAGGGTGAGGCAGAGACAACAGGCCGCAGCAACTGACCACAGCAGCAGTGCCCTCCTGAGGCCCCATGTGGGACAAACATTCAAGCTTGTGCATCGGCAGCCTTGTGGAGCATGCCCTGTGATCAACTGGGCAAGGGCCCACTACAAGAGCCAGGACACAACCCATTACTGCCCGGGGCCACTCCTTACACAGACTGCTTTGGCACTCAGATTGGAGAGTGGGGGAAGCACATAGTCCAGTGACTGCACCCTACAAACCTTGGGAGCCACTTGCTCAGGGATCCAGGACACGGAGCGACAGTCAAATAGACTAAGTCCCATATTTATACTCTGTTTGCACTGGATTTGCGTCATTTTTTTTACGCAAATTCTGCACAAACTTAACTCCATATTTATACTTTGGCGCTAGACCCGTCCAGCGCCAAAGTTATGGAGTTTGAGTCATTTTTGTACGTGAAAACCCACCTTGCGCTTATGACATGCAAGGTAGGCGCTCCAATGCAAAAAATGACTCTAAGGCATGTGTGCCTTATTTATCCTCCCACATCATTTTGAAGCACAGGAGGAGTTGGGCCTTAAAAGTGGAACCCAGCCAGATTTGCGCCATTTTCTAACACCTGGGTCAGGGCAGGCGTTAAGGGACCTGTGGAATCATTTCCACTCCGACCATGGAAGCAGTCCACAGGTGCCCTTCCTGCCCCCAGGGACACCCCTGCCACCCTCGCCCACCCCTGTAGGACACCCATGGATGGGGGAACCCATCTACAGTAAGTATTTATTTTTTTACGTGGCATAGGGTGGCCTAACTTGGGCCCCCCTACATGCCACTGTGCCCAATGGCCATGCCCAGGGGACAAAAGTCCCCAGGGCATGGCCATTGGGCAGAGGGGCATGACTCGTGTCTTTGCTAAGACAGGAATCATTTCCATGGGGGTTGTGCGTCAAAAAATGACGCTAATCAGGTAGAGTCATTTTTTTTACTCTAACCTGACTTGCACCATTCTTTGACGCACAACCCCCAGTCTTCCCTACGCCTTTGCTGCCCGGTTAGAGTAATTTATTTTGACGCTAACCAGGTTGCAGCGCTGGCTACCATCATTCCTTAAATATGATGCCCGGCTGGCACGTTGGAATGGCGGTAGTCGTCGTTAAACTTTTTGACGCAAACCTGTGCTGGTGATAGGAGATAGGAGACTGATGGAACTACAAATTGAAGTGGGGGTTGGCCCCTTTGGATTGAGGGCGGAACTAGACTGGACCCGTTGGGGCTTGCAGTCTGCTTCTGGGTGCTCCCTCCCTAAATACAGAGTCAGCAACCCTGAAGCGTAAACCTACTTTTGTCAGCCCACAGATGATGACCACTTTTGGCCTCCACCCCACCCGAGTAATGATCTGTGGGTGAACAAGCAACAGCAACTTCACGCATACTGTATCTCTCTAAGCTAGGACACATGTTTGCTGCCCTCAAAGCTCCTCTTGCCGGACGGCACAGGGCAAGCCATCGCTGCCCACACTCCTGGCCCATAGCAGCTGAAGAGGGGATACACATTACCCCTTGAAAGATACAGTCCTTCTTCCATAAGCGCTGGCTGCCCTGCCATACCTGTCTTGCCCAGATCATATCTACATGGGCTGGCCGTGTTCAGTGATGCCCATGTGGGCACATACAACAATGGACCCCCCATCCAACATTCCAGACACCCCAATGCCTGGAGATATGCAGCACCCCTCGTTGTCCGAAATACTCAACAGAGTGCTTGCCGCAATTGAGAGCTCCCAAATATCTATGGCGACCAAAT
The DNA here is from genome assembly GCF_031143425.1 of Pleurodeles waltl. Taxonomy (NCBI): domain Eukaryota; kingdom Metazoa; phylum Chordata; class Amphibia; order Caudata; family Salamandridae; genus Pleurodeles; species Pleurodeles waltl. The sequence continues at coordinate 150,438,770 of NC_090439.1, forward strand.
TTGGTTTCTTGGCGATGGAGATTAGCTTTTTGTGCAATGACCTTCGCAAGCTTGTTCATAGAGTTACTGACAGGAAAACATTTTTTTACCTCTCTGCAACTGCTAGCCATGGATAATCAACATGCGATTTTGGACCTCCAAGTGCACCAACTTGGAGGAAGGGTAGAGGATGTTGAATGGTGCTCACATTAGAGCAACTTATGAATCCTGGAGGGTCGGAGGGGTTTGAGGGATGTGATCTCCTGACCTACCTAGATACCTGGTACAGGTCATTTGATTCCACATCGGACCTACCCACTTCTTCTTTTTGGAGAGAGCACACTTTGTGCCAACCTGCTGTCCCCTCCCAGGTGCACCCCACATCCCATGCTGACTTAGCTTTTACAATTCAAGGACTGCAACACATTTTTGAGGGCTGCTAGATTGGAGGTACCACTAAAGGTTGATGATAAGATCATTATGTGGTTTCAGGACTACACTCAAGCCTTCCAGTGGCAGTGCTCCTCTTTCCTGGGGATCAAACGACAGCTCATGCAACTGGATGTTCAGTATTCCTTGTTATTTCTGGCCCACCTCAAAATCATTATAAAAGGTGAATCCCTTTTTTTTACTGACCCCAAAGACGCTTAGGATTGGGCAGACAAACACCACCACTCCTCTACAGGAAAAGTGGGATGATCCCCTGTCTCTCCCAAACTCGGACGAAGTGACAAAACAGACCATGTTGAGGAACTTTAGCAAGGCCCCCTATGCCAAACTTCCTCCCCCTGGAACAAATCGTAGAGGATCATCGACAAACCTTCCAGGTGGTGGCATCCCCGGGGACAGATTCTGAGATCACAGACAATGAGAGAGGTCTGCACATCTTCAGCTCAGATGAGGAATCTGGTCCATCTGATGATTTCCGTCAGGACCCTCAGACCCCGCCACTGGTGACTCTTCAAACTATAATTTAATCTTGTTCCTTCATGCTTCGACATGGTTGCTAAGGTTGCTTGTCCCTATCACTGCCCTATGCTCATCCTGTGTCACCACATAGTCCACCACTCTTGCACCCGGTGCTTTGCCAGCACAAAGATCCCACTCTCTTACATCACATGTTGCGATCACTGGGCCCAGTACATCCTAGAAAGTGCCAGACCCAGTTACTAATTGTTGAATCACCAGCCCCACACTACTAAACAGTTGCAAATTATGAACTGCTTAGGTGTACTGCCATTTGCGGTAGGCCCTGTATGTTGTCATTTTTCTCTGTTGACATCACTCCCTATCCCTCCCTCACACACTCCAGCTGGGCAGGCAGGTGCTCCATGCATCATACAGCTATGGGAACATGGCACTAGCAAGCAGAGGTGGTCCCGGGAAGATTTTCAGCACACAAGCCATGCTTTCACTCTCATACTAGCGATGGCTCCTTCCAATAACTCCAGATTCCTCACTCTAAGTGTGCAAGAAAAGCATATGGCAAGGAAGACGTATTCTGTCTACTCATATCAAGAGCAAACAAGCATAAATAATATTCCTCCAGGAGACACACACCACCACCACACCACCACATGGGAACTAGAGCGACTGCGAAAACAACGGAGGGGTATGATACAAGGCACCACCTACTCGATGTATGTGTGAAGGCGATGGTCTGGATCAGCCTGGGATTTTCTTTTCAGGTCCTCAATGAGACCACAGACAGGTAGGAGAGATACATGCTACTCAAGGGTCGGCTAGATGGCTCTCCTGGGGTTGCATATTCTCTTAGGATGTATATACGCTCTGATAACTGATTAAGGAAACTTCTGGATCATGCTCTCCAGTGCACTAGCTCATAATACTCATATGCCATTGGTGCTAGGTGGAGAATACAACTGTATATTTGATACTCACTTGGACAACTCCAACCCCCACCTACTGCACACCCCAACCTATATGCAATCAGAGAGGGTAATGGTTTGGATCAGTCACTGGGGGCAGGCAGATGCATGGAGAGCCCTGCACCCTCACAGTAGACTCTACTCCTTCTACTCAGCAACCCACCACCTATATTTACACTTACACAGCATTCTCAAATCCTGTCCCTTGCTTCCCTTGGTCTGCCATGACGATTATCTTGGTCATATCATCTTCAAACACATTGCACATGTCGCCCAACACCTTCCCCAATGCCCTGAGACTGCCTGTAGATCGACTGAAACACAGGAAACCCACATTCAGCAATATTTTGCTGAAAACCACAACACTGCTTCCAATAGGACAATCAAATGGGATGCCTTTAAATAGTCACAAGGAGGGTCTTGCCTGCAGGAGATATTGTGAATCCGCATGACACTAGACAGGGAGATCACAGAGCTGGAGTGGCTCCTGCCACGGTTTGTGAAAGATTTCGACCACAATGCCACAAAACGCTCCGCGCTCTTGGAGGTTAAAACACAACACGAGGCCCTCTTGTAGTGCTTGCGACACTTCAACAATGACACACATGCATCAGGTTGTCTTCTCGCTTGGCTGAGAAAACAAGACACCCACACAAGTCATATCTTGGAGATTGTCACACCCCAGGTACCACCTCCGTACACAATGCAACATCCTTGAAGAATTTCTCAGATGATATTAAACTGTATACGAGGCACCAGCAAACACATCTGCAGATAAGGTGTACACCTTTCTCTCTGGCCTCATCCTCCCACTTATCCCTGAAACATGTGGGTGCAGTGATCTTTGTGGCTGACGTCAAACAGGATATTTGTTATCTTGCTAGGAATAAAGACCTAGGCCTGTCTGGGCTCAAATAGAATACTACAATACCTTTTCTGGCAGCAAGGCACCTCATCTGGCAGAGATGTTTAATGACGCACTGAGTACTGGAAAACTACCTTAGTCACGCCAGGAATCCCTTTTTGTCTCTATTCTTAAATCCAATAGGAGCCCCACCATTCTAGCATCATACAGAGCTGTCACTATTCTTGGAGCTGATTATAAGATCTTAGGGACGATTCTCTCCAGTAGATACACTCAGGTTCTTCCCAAGCTCATCCATCCACATTACAATGGCTATGTTCTGAAGAGCAGTACCTCTCAAAACATCAGGTGCTTATTTCAAATTTAGGATCAGAGGCAGATGTGTTTCCTACACAGAGCCTGCGAGAGGCACTTGATTTGTTAATGTGGGATCACCTCTTCCAGGTCCTCACCTGAATGGGAAGAGACAAGCAATTACTAGCATGCACAAAGCTGTTATATACCAAATCCGACCTACCGGATTTGCTCAGGCTGTCTTATTTCACTCCCTTTCCTGTGGAACGTAGAACCATGTAAGGATGCCCATTGTCCTGCTTGCTTTTTGCAATGGACCTGGAACCCCTTGCCATTAGACTGCAAAGGGAGGATCAGATCTAGGAGAATGCCCCTAGCTGGTAGGACACATGTGATGAGCCTCTACACTGATGTTTTACTCCTGTATTTACAGGATGTGGATGCTGATCTCTACCCACTACACACTATGCTGACTGGTTTGGTCAGAGCAGCAGGGCTCTGTGTTAACTGGGCAAAATCATCCATCTACCACTTAGTCCTGGCTTGACACCACAGGAGATCCATCTTTGAGATAACCCCTTTGGATGATGTGAGGCTTCAGTTCGCTATCTTGGAATCCACCTCTATCACACCCATTGATGTGTGTTAGTGCAGCATCCCAACTGCCTTAGCTGCTAAAAAATCCCAGATGCTATTCTGGATGACTTTACCCATTGCCCCTGTTGGTAATATAGCACTGACTAAAATGGTAATCCTTCCCCAGCATCATTATTATTTTGTGAAACTCCCTGTAATCCCCCTTCAAACTTTCTTTCTGTGAACTAGATAAACTGTAATGCGACCTCATCGTGGGAAACAAACAACGCTGAATTGCCCTGAAAAAACTGTAGCTGTGGGTTGGTTGGGGTGGCTTGAGTTCCCCATCTTCAAAGCTTACTTCCTAGTGGCGCAATTAGAGTGGGTGGTGCACTGGATAGCTGGGTACAACTTGGAAGAAACATGTCATATATCAGGTCCTTTGTCACCAGCCACAATCATGGGATTTTTGTTTCACAAAGTTATGCTCCCATCACTCTATTCACTACGGGTGTTGGTGGCTCACAGATGCCTGGCCCTAGTCCACTGCCTCATAGGTCAAACCCCTGCATACACTCAAGCACTCACTTTGGTAGGCCTCCCCAAACATCCTGGCTTCTACTTGACCTGGGAGCTATGGAGCTGGCGGGGGCAGTCCCTAACCCAAATTGGAGATCTGTTCACAGATAGACAACTCCTTCTATTTGTTCAACTTATCACAGACTATGACATCCCACCAGAACAATTTCTCACCTATGGACAACAGTGCACAACCTGTCACACTCTTTAGGACACACACGAAGCAGAACCCACCACACACCAAGCTCTACTTAGCATGGGGAAGGGCAGTTATCTGATTACTTGGACTTATAAGGCCATTCTGGAGTTCAACCGAGCTCCCCTAACCGCTCTGAAAGGCAAGATGAATGACAGCTTCGGAAGGGAGCTCCATGATGCAGAATGGGAGCGGGCCTTAAAATTTCTCCACCTAGTCTCTAGAAACACATGCTTTAACATGATACAATTCTTCATCTTTCACTTAGCCTATCTAACCCCTGCACAACTCAATTGCTATTTCCCCACTTCATATCTCTGCTCCCCTATTGCTGCTTACCAGATGCTGACTTATGCCATGTGCTGTGGTTGTGCCTGTTCCTTAATGGTTACTGGCAGTTGACACATTACACATTACGAGAGGTCACATTACTCATTGACATTCACACATAGGAGGCATGCATGTTAGGTATCTCGAAGCGTAGGAACCATCATAATTTATGGATGAGCTTTGCAGGTAGGGAGCTTCTATTAGCCAAGAGGGTGCTTTCTCTCCAATGGAGGGCCACATTGGTGCCACCAGTGGCGGCATGGCATCGAGCTATGCAAAAGTGTGAGAGGGCGGAGGAGGAGAAGGTTCTGCAGTATGAGCAGGTCCACCAACTTCGTAGGCCCCCTATCTCTCTTGAATGGGATACTCTTCTCACCCAACTTTTACAGCTAACGCGTAATGATAACCTTCAGCTGTGAACTACACTGGCTTTATCAGACACCCCACCAATGACCTGAGCACCTTTATTGAAAGAATTCCTGCCCTTCTTTACATCAACGCCTTTCCTGATCCCCTCCCCTTATTATCCGAGTCTCCCTTGCTGTCCTGCAGCTGATGGTCATGTGGGGTCCCAGTACTCCATACAGCACCTCTACCTCTGTGACTGCCACTCATCTGAATTTACTCTGATGCTCCTTTGTTGCGCTGACCCACCTGCCACTGTTCCCCAACAGTTCCCCTCCACTCCCTAGTTTAAAAATCCACTTCTGTTGGGTAGATCACATATGTGTACTTCGAGTGCCTATTCATTCTGTTTTACGAGAATAAGCAAGACATTTGGCAAATGTGTTACATCCATGTACCTTGCTACTACTACTCATCCCGGGGAGTAGCAATGTGGTTCTACGCCTTGCATGCATGCAACATTTAAGTGAATCTACTTATTGTTTGTCTCTACTTTGATGTAAACCCTAATAAAACCCTTTTTTTTTTAATCAATAAAAATACTGCTTTTTACACTTTCATTAGCTGCCAAAGGTGTGTGACAACACAAAAGGATGATGGACGGAGTGCTGAACAATGCAAACACTCAGCCCCAGTCAAAGATCTGGGTTTAATCCATTGTTCTTTTGCTCGCCATGCCACCCCAGTTTGAACCCAGCCATATGCAAATCAGTCTTGACCCAGGTGTATGACAGAGCAAGTGTTGCTTAGTCAGGCTACGCTAATGCATGTGTTGACATAACGCACATTGAGAAATATTTGCAAGAAACTGGTGCATCGGTCCCGATGCGCCACTTTACTTGCGTCCCCCTGCCCCGCTCTAACGTCACAATACACTGCACCATGGCGGTCGTTACTACAACAGTGTCAACATTTTTGGGGCTGTTGTGGCACTTTGCTTCACTAGCACCAAAAGAGTTCGCACTAGTGCAGCAAATCACAAGTAGTCCCGTAGGCCAATAAAGGAGCGTCACTTTAATGCCTGCCTTGGGCAGGCGTTAAAATAATGGAAAAAATGGCACAGTGAAAATTTGTACACTTCACTGCGCCATTTTTTCAGGCCTCCCTGTGGGGGAACGCCCCCTTGCATAATGTATGCCTTGCACAGGCATAATGTGGCGTAAGGAGTTAGAAAGTGGTGCAATGCATGCATTGCCCCACTTTGTAAACGTGGCGCGGGGGAATGGCCTCCTTAACATCGCCTTAACGTCAAATAAAATGATGCTGGGGTGGCTCAAGGCCGCGGTAGGGGTTTGTAAATATGCTCTATTGTGTTATGCGAGGCAGCACCCATCTTGAAAGTACAGAAAGCAATGTTTTAAATGCTTTCGAAGCTTTACCATAGCTTTTACCAATGCCTGAGCAGCTGAGCACGTCGCTCACTGAACACTGATAGATGAGACTGATAGACACTGGCAATGCTTGTTCTTATTTAGACCCCATTTCTGGTGAACTCTTCTGATTGACATCAAATCCATTAGCTCTCACCTCAATTGTAGGAAAAAGGCGAAACCTTCGTACTGTAGGCTTTGGTATATGTCCACTTTCCTAGCGCAAAGAGACCTTCCACTGTAAGAGTGCACTTCTATAAATCCTTAATAACATAGATAAAATGCAAACATAGCAGATGGTCACTTTTAAAATTCAATGTAGAAAGAAAGCCAGTGTGAAGGAAATAATCTTTATGAAAGCAAAAACGTCACCCTCTGCTTCAGCTCTAATATGAACTCTTTCCCATACACATCAATCTTAGCTATCAAGAGTATATAAAAAATAAGATCAAAAAGGCAATTAAGCATATGCATGTATTATTTTCAACAATGCTCTTAAAAAAAGTAATTTATCTTACAATGCTAGATCTGCATGTTCCCCTTACACACCGGATATCATTACGGCATAAACAGCTATGATAAGATTTTAGTTGTAATTAAAGATTAACATGTCAAAGTATTATGATGTTGTTTATCATGCTGAGTGCAAAGTAATTTAGTGAAATAACATTGAGGTCTACTTTGTGGCAGTGATTTAGCATTTAAGGCTTCTTAAGAGGCTCGACAGAGTTCTCTGAACATTTACATTATGATACTATTTCTTTCAAATTGCAGCTCCGGGCACAAAGTAGCAGCATACTGCAAGGCACCGTCGAGTGCTTGAAAGAATTTCACATTTTGCAAAATGAAATGTGATAATTAAAGAATTTTGCTTTGGTGTGAGGCACATAAACAAACTACAGAAGAGCAGGGAAACAAGACCGCCTTGGAACCTGTTGGTGTTTACCAGACGGCTGAAAACACCTCTCGGTTTTCTCTTCAATTTGGATGTCATTAGCTTTTGCCACATTATTTAGGAGTCTCAAGAAAGATTCTGTCCACTTGGTAAGGACATATACCAACAAGGCCGACTCAGGCGTCTTTTCTTCCGTATGTGGGAAATTCAAGACCATTAAATTATTAAATTAAGTAGTAGTAACATCTGTAATATACAAATCTTAGACGCGTCAGAAATGTAGTATGATACCTAGATAGAACAAAGTCTCATCATTATAAGACAGGCAGCAATTTACATAGCAACAAATTATGCCAATGCAAACCAAAACCCAGGTGCTGCAGTGGCTTGACGGGCAGAGATGGGGCAGAGAAATTGTGAGGAATATTTATTTCTTAGGGAACACACTATGCACTCTATCACCGACACTGCTCCGTTAGTAAAATATGAAAATTAGCAAATTTCCTGGCGATCCTGGCAGATAAGGAATAACATGCTGGTGCTAATATAGCTCAAAATGGGAAATTTTGGAACACAGAAGGCCATTAACACTGACGAAAACTGCTGTTCTGCGAGCCCATTGGCAAAAAATGAAGGTAACTTTTCTGAGTAGGCAAAACCTCCATCTCACTCACAAGTCAACCTCCCCTACAAGGTTTATCCTGCTGAAATGTACGAAATTGGGATCGTGGCATGTATGTAACTGCTTATCGGAAGCTTTAATAATCTCCCATAAACGTTCAAGGATACAAAAGGTGTTTCTTATGCATGGTAATACATGGAGATGGGGCATGGTGGAGCTGAAGGTATCTATGAAATTGGCTGCAATGGAGTTGGTACTCCACCTGCAATGTTTGGTAGGAATTGAGGACTGTGCCCTGATTGACATCTCTCAGGGTTGATATCCTGATTAGGTCCCACTTCCCGAATCCCACCAGGGCAGCCACTTGCGGAAACATCTTTCCCCTCCATAATGGGGTCTGCTCTATTAGCTTGCCCCACAATGTCAGTCATTGAACCAAGGATTGCCAAAGGGTCAGTACCAGCTGAGTTTCCAGGGGAAAACCATCCCATCTGCCCAAACTGTACTGATACACTTCTAAGGGGGAACCCCTGTTGTCCACTTAGCAAGGGCATATGCTGGGTCATCCTGTGTATCATACCACCAATCATTGATGATAAGGAGATGTGCTGCTATGTAATAGGATTCGATTCCGCCACAATAAAAGGACTGAAAGCATTTGCGTAGTGCGACACGGGGGTGCCCCCGATCCATAGGAACAAGTTAAGAATGTAATTCACTTTGCGAAACTATCGTCATGGGGCAGGGTATGGGAAATTCTAGATTTGATACAAGAATCTAGGTAGAGATACCATCCTAAAAAAAAAGACTAATTGTCGAGTCAAGGACGGGGGGGGGAGCACCAACCAAGTTTTTATGCCCTCTCCAAGGTGGGTCAGCCATATTTATTATTTTGCTAATTTTATCTGTATTTTTCAATATTTATTTTGGGTTATGTGAAAATAAAAAAAAGGAAGCTGGATCAATGCCTGAAGGCCTGACAGGTTTGAGTGATACAAACAAACTCAGATGATAAAATATGCACCTCTAAAAAAAATGTGCATTTTAGTATTACGGTTGTGCATATCTACTGCTGTTTAAGGCTCTTTACTAAAAGTCCTTTATTTTGTAGCCGATTGTTTTACCTTTCAGTCCACACACCTATTGGTCTGGCAGTCATGACTTACAGCAGTTAAAATCACTCAAAAAGCAAACCATCTTACCTCTTTTTAACTATCCTTTAAAAATAAATACACACAGGAAAATAAACGGATTTCTATCTGGGTTTATCTGTAAAAATCTGTAAAAACAGAAAACAGGGAGCCTTAATCGTAATTTATGGGTAAACAAATTCAACCAAGCACCATCTAATTTGTTTTGATAATCTGGAATTTATTGATGCCAATACATTCCAATCCGTGAGTGGAACGTACTGGCAACAGTTTTTAGCGTGGGTCGTTAAATCGGATTTCTTTATCAGGTCATGACGACTTCTCTATGCACCACCGCTCTCCATTTGGCCTGCTCTGTGTTAATTTTATTTGACTGATATTAGCTATTTTTCGTGAGTGTCGACTTTAGGCGATGTTATGAGAGTAAGTGACATGACTGATGAGGTTCAGCAGTAGACTTCTTCGGTAGTGCCATGCACCATTAGACAATGCTGTTCGTTTCAGGGCCAAAGATCGTGATGGATCACTGTGGAGTGAAACAACTAAATACTCTGCATGTCCGCCTTATGATGCGTTTACAAGCTGTTAAGTGAAAAGCGGGGCCTATCCACCAGAGAAAGATACATGAGTACCGGTCCCTCTCTATTTTCAGTGACGTTGTTTTGAAAACAAATGTATATACGTTCTATTCTTTCAACACTCTCCATAGCTCTAAAATATGATTAATTTATTTGTTTTGTTTTATGTTTAGAACATTTTGTTATATGTTAGCCAGGCAATCTACATAGGTAATTGCACCGAAAAGATGCACATGGAAATTATTCATCAGTACGAGAACAAAGGGAGGAGGGATGGGTATTCCTCCTGTCAATGAATGGTAATGCGGAGGAAGAGAATAAATGTTGCATAAAGCATGCAAAAAAATAATGTAATGGGAAACAAATTCCAATCTTTCTGTCACACTCGAGGTGCTGGCATTATTCAGGTAAAATAAACCAAATCGATTAAATATAGGTAGGTGCAGATAAATCAATTAAGAAGCCCTACCCTGAGGACAACTCTTGTCAGCTAAGGTAAATTACTAGGCGTAGACAATGGGTAAAGCAATGCACACAGATAGGGCTAGAAGACGATTTCACATTTGGGCCCATATTTCTGAAACATTATCCAAAACTACGCTAACACAGTTTTGCATAATTTTTCTTAACGCCATTACTTAGAGCCATCTTTGCGCCGTATTTATTATATGACGCAAGATGGTGCTAATGAATGGCTGGCATCTAAAAAAAGGCGCTACCCAGTCAGGGATGGTGTAAGGGAAAATGGAGCTAGTGGGTCTGAAATGACGTTAGGCTGGTTAGCGGCAAAAAATATGTCGCTAACCATCCTAGTGTCATTTTATGACGCCCAAGCAGCCAAAAGATTTACCTGGGAGGGCGTCCCCCTCCTGTAGTGTCCCTGTGGTGTGGGCGGTGGTATTCCTGGGGTTTGGGGTGGGCATCTTTGTTCCCATTCCATGGTGTTTAGCCATGGAAATGGGCCTACCTCCACCCTAATGCCTGGTCTGACCTAGGCATTTAATATTGGCACTAAGAGGGCTTAGTAACATTATTTAGGCCAACCTCCTCCTTGCTTGTCGTTTCTGTGCCTGGAGATAAATATGGCACTAGGGGGTTAGCACTGTGTTTAGGACTGGAACGCCTACCTTGCATCTCATTGATGCAAGGTTGTTACGCGAATCCTAAACATGGTGCTTACTCCTATATTTTGAAGCTAGACAGGTCTAGCGTCAAAATATAAATATGGAGTTAGGTTAGCGCCGCTTTAGCGCCAAATTAAATGGTGCTAAAGCAATTCTAATCATCCATAAATATGGGCCTTGGTGTTTTTGAGCGATCCTACACCATTAGTATGTGGTATAGAGGGGATTCATGGAAAATCCCCAGTTCTAGAACTAGTAAGAAGTATGTTAATCAATTGATCATAAGGGTTATTTTATACAGGAATGTTTGAGTTCTTTAAAAAATACGATAGGCAACATTTTGTAAGGAGGGAGTTTTCCATATTCCCTTGGTACAACGAGTTGAAAATTTCATGCGATTTCCAGTCGTTGGTCTCCCTTGCTGCAGACGTCATGAAAGCAGTGAGGTATGGAGAGCCTGATGGCAAGTTGTGGTGGGTTGTCTAATCATACAGTTTTATGTGATAAATAAGCTGTCCAAAGAGATTTTGTTCTGCATTGCGTAGAAAGGGTGTGAGGTATTGACTGGAGTGGAAAGTGCTGGAAATCGAACAGGCTGTCTCATGTTGAAATGCCCTTATGGAGGCAGGCAAAGACTTTCGAAAGTCATTCAGATAGGAGCTGGTAAAGTCCTCCTGGACAGAAGTAGGGGTCTACAAAATTGGCATAATTTGCCTGCACATAATTGCATGAAATTTCGGAAAAATGATGTTAAATATAAAACTGAAATTTGCCACTTTATGTTATAGATAAGCGCACCCTCAAGTAATTTTTGGATGCAAGGACACAGTTTACACTAAAAAAAACACAAGCACCACCTACAGCAGCCACTTGCATTATGGTAATTTGCATTGTCCACATGCGCGTGTACACAATTTTTTCCGCTATCTGGATGCAATTAGCTATGTGATGTAATAGCATGATTTGAGGAATTTCTGATAACAAATGTGATGTGAAATTACCAAAATTATGCAAGATTACCAGGGTAATGGACATTATGCCAGGGTCTAGACATACAGAGGTCTGGTACAAAAGTATAGAGGTTACTTTGTCTTCCTTCCTTCCTAAAATAATGGATGATGCAGTCAGAGCACAGATGTGACAACATCACAGGGCAATGTGCTGTCACTGGGCCTACTGAGACAAAGTGCATGCAAAGCTTCAGTAACATCCTTTAGACCCAGACCAACCTGGTATATACCCCAGACTCCATGTTGCAACATTACATTTTGCGACTGACCATCACCACACAAACGTTTGTGGGTTTTGGTTTAAGGCACTATGTATGGTGCTTACTATTCTACTATGTCTAACTGGAGCAAGTTAGTGTTGCATCTATCTATCTATCTATCTATCTATCTATCTATCTATCTATCTATCTATCTATCTATCTATCTATCTATCTATCTATCTATCTATTTCCTTTCCACTCTAGCACCTATTTCCACTGAAAAAACAGTTAAAGGTTATTTATCGTTGAGCACACAAAATCAAAAGCAGAAAATGACCTGACATTTGCTAGATATGGTACAATTTGCCAGGTATGCAACACAAAATAACTCCATGGGGACCAAAGCTATAGGCAAAAATCAATCAAAAGTGCGGCTGAACCACAAGTACACAGTAGAGACGGCCACTGTATGATATATATATGCATCCATATTCATGCATACACACATGTGTTTGTATTTGGAAAGACAAATCTCTAAAAAGTTAATTACACACAAGCTTTGTGTATAATCAGTGTATAATATGGGTTCCAAGGTTAAAGGTGGCAAAAGGTTGTGCAGCACAATATTGACCACAAAAACACTGGCACAAAAATATTATGCAAGTATGAGCAACTAATAGATCAACTTTACATACATATCCTAAAAAAGCGAAAAAACTAACAACAATATTTTGCGGTCCAAAATACCCACCATATTGGTAGGTATTTCTATTCAATTATTATAATTATTGTTGTAATTTCAAACACAATATGTTTTACCATACATTTAATTAATATAACAAACAATAACACTCTTATTAACACTAAAACATAAATTCTCAAAACATGTAATTTTATAGTATTTGTATCAATTAATAAAATAAATTAAATGATGAAGTACAACGCATTATATCAAATAAATAATTCTGAAGTAAAATACTTCATTATTTTATATCAAATGTAATTCAGTATAAAAGTGTATATTTTATTACCTTTAAAGCACAATAAAATATTCTTTACATTTATTTACAACAAACAGCATACCAAACATAGAAAATATTTTTAAAAATAAAACACAATAAACAATTTGTTAGAAGAGTTAAGATAATTTTAACATATATGTACAAAATTAATTACAAAAAACGTCTGGATTAAGTAATATGTAGTAACCTAACTCTAAAATACAATCATTAAAAACACACATTAAAAAGTCATTCAAATACACCATTCTAACCATAATCTTACAAATATTGGGGGAAATGCATATTTTTTGAGGGATGGTTGGATTTACTATTCTAACTTCAGCCTAAGAAACATTAGGGAAAGTGCATATATTGAAGGGGTAGGATCTCATTTGCTATTCTAATTGCAGTCTAACAAACATTGGGGAAAATGCATACATTTGGATGGTTAGATTTACTTTTCTAACTACAAGTCCAAAAAATACTGGAGAAGCTACATAAATGCGTGGGTAGGGGCACATTTATTATCTTAACTCTAGCCTATCTAACATGGGAAAAGTGAATACATTGGGGGTGGCTGGGTTAGATTTACCTCTCTAGATCTAGACTAATAAACATTGAAGAAAGTCACTAGTGAAACAATCAATAGGAAAATCGCATACAAAGCGCGTACATTCTAGATAGGTTGCAGTGATGGAGATTTAGGGCCATATGTACAAAAGCTTTTTCCCATAGACACAGAATGGGTAAAATCCTTTCGTACATCTGGCCCTTAGTTATCTAACTCCAGTATGACAAATAATGGGGAAATTGCACGCAAAGGTATGCTGGTGGGAGGACAGTGGGGTTCAATAATCTATCCCCACTCTAACAAGCACTCGGGCATATTTAATAATCTATTTCTAATATAACAAATTATGGGGAAGTGCATACATTTTGACTGGGTACCAAAGTAACTGCATTCCTACAAATATTGGAAAAAGTGCTTATACTGAAGGGCTCCTATTTATTACTTTAACTTGACTCTAACAAACATTGGTCCCACCTTACCTTGAATACTTTCTCTTATATACTACACCTTAATTGGGACTGGAAGACACAAATTGACCTATGGACTTTCACCAAATGTTATGGATTCTCAACTAATTGAGCCTGATCTAGTTCAGTAGCATTTACCATTGAGAGCACCCTTTATGAGTGATGTTACAAACATTTTGTCAGGGAATGTTGCAAGTCAATATTTAGCATTCCATGGTAAAGAATGGGTCTCATTTGTCACATGCCACATTGTTGTATAGCAGGAACCTTGGCCAGGGTCTGTCCTGAATATTGATAGCTATGCAGCTATTATAGTGACCGGTACACATTCTTGTTCAGGTACAGTCAAAGGTGGATTATTTGTTTGGGTTTCTGTTGATATCAATTGTGCTGAAATACATGTATTTAGGGATCACCAATAATAAAGGTGACTGAACTGCCTTTTAAAAGAACTAGGCTTCCTATTAGTGTTCAATTTTCATAAAGACTTTTTAGTGTGGTTAATGCATCACATATGATAAACCTGCCCTTTGCAATGGACCACATATCTGAAAATTACATCCCCAAATTGTACTTTTTCTATTTAATTATCTGTGGACTCTGTCCAACAAATACTAGGTAAAGTGCATCAATTAGGGCGAAGTGGGTCGTCTTTATTACACCCAAAAAATTACAGGTACTCATGAAAAATAAGAAATTTTAAACACTTTAAGAACACTACATTTCAATCAGACATCCTTAAATTGGAAAGAGTACTTCATGTTTATTGTGCTCACAGGGGCTTTATTTTTTGAATATGACAATATGGTTTTCTCCTATGTGACAATATTGTGGACCTATTTGGTCCAATGATGTTTTAGTATTTTAGTTTTTTGGTTTCCTTTGATTGTTTCCAATCTTTTGTCTACTGACATCAAGTGACACAAGCATTTGGTATAATAATTTTCTAATGTGATAATGTCTGATATACAATAATATTCTCATATAAGTATTTCTTGTGATGGCAATGTGGCAGAAATGGACATGTACAGTCAAAACTACACATTCTTTTTGATCACACATGCTTGCTGTTGCAGTTGCAAACATTACTTATTTTGCCATTCAAGATGGCACCTATTTTTGTTTTAATGTTGGTTTGAGACACAGGAATACAAACAGACCAAATGGGTCACTATGTCATTACCTACCCACTAGTGTTTCAAGTTTGCAGCTTCATCCTATGGTATATGCAGGGGAGCTCATGTTAATGTAATGTTCTTTAAAATGATGCATGTTTGTATTGCAATTTGACATGCGAGTAATTAAAGATGGCAACCGGTTTCTTCATTTATATTCATGAACACTGCACTGTTTACTTGCACTTTGAACTTTGTGAGATCTCCTGTGAGCTAGGCTGAATGTTGAACCTCTCTGAGGTGTTTGCATGTTTCACTGACACTGAGATGATTTGGCAATAAACAAACTTGGCCTGACGCTCTGGAATGCATGTGACTTCTTTCTAGAAAAAATCTGGAGGTTGTTGCTTATGTACACAAGTGCTACTTACACTCCTCTCATGCACAACCACCATTAGGATATTGAATGAGGTATTATTGCGGAAAGCATATCAGCTCTCGTGGACAAGAATGTGTAAAATACCAAATATGTACATATTTTTCTCTTCACATAAGGATTACTCCGTTCTCCAGTTATTTGACCATGCAATCACACTATGGACTCATTGAAGTTACAATGTATGTTTAAGATAGGATACAGCTAGAATGGACTCTTTGACTGTTCCAACTTGTTCATTGAACTATTGCTTTTCATATGTTTTTGGGGGTCATACTGATAGATATGTATTGTTGAGATATATGTCCTGTGCCAACCTAATATATAGATATTTATATAGATATAGATATCGTTAGAAATGGAGTGTATGGTTGGCTAGAGTATGCACCTGAGCCAGGCAGAACCCACTCACTCTAGTCAGGGCAAGGGAGTTACACGTCCAAAATATCCCCTGGTCACCCCCTTGGGCGCTTGGCAAACGCAGTCAGGCCTAACCCGGAGGTAATGTGTAAAGCGTTTGCACAAAACACACAACTCATGTGATGCAATATATACATCACAAAGTAAACACAACACTGAGCTATGTAAAAATAAACTGTATTGAACAAAACATAATTAGACCAAACATTACATGTCAGTAATATCCTGCTAACTTAGCAGTTGTCAGAATGTTACACAGGTTACTAATACTCTGCAAGAATAAGCAGTAGTCACATTATAACACGTAAGTAATCAGGATTCTGCAACATAAGCAGTAGTCAGGAATCACAGTACATGAATAAACACACTTGTCATAAACGTATCATACATGCCTTAAATCAGGGACATTATAAAACCATATGGCAAGTAACCAACACACCAAAGCATGACTGACCCCTAAAAAGCACAAGTATATGGCGCAAAAAGACACAGGCTAACATAATTAATCCACCACGTCCATACTAGGAACATCTGAAGTCTTATGTTCTTTGAATGTACCTGTTCTTATGCTGCCAAGGCACCTCTAGTGCCGTAATGTGGACAGGCCGGGCCCCTTGCACTTCCTGTGCAAAACAGGGACCGTGTGTTGATCCTGGGCGGAGGGGGGCGGTCCACATCCCCTCAGGGGTAGGTTGGGCCCCTCCTGGGACTCACGATCCCCTGGGTTGTCCCAGGGCTGCTATGGGCCCTCCACAAAACAGGGGGGACAGAAAACAAGGCCTCCAGTAATCTCTGGCCCCGATGAGACCAGAGCGGGGGGTTAATAAAGAAAAAGAGCCTGCACCCACGCGGGAGGCGGCCCCTCTCCTCACACGGGGGCTGCTTGGAGGGCCAACAAGCTTTCTGGAGGGATCAGGAATCCGTGCACCCGCTCGGGCTGGCGAGGCCAACTTATCTTCCCAGCCGGCAGTGTCCTGTGGCTCTGGGATGCTGCTTCGCTTCTCGGCACCCCCCTCCGTCCATCAGGAGGGGTCAAGCACTTCCCAGGGCTGCTCAGGGTCCCAGGAGTTCCTCTGGCCCCACTGGGGTCCTCGGGGCAGGTCTGCCACAGGGGAGAGACCCGCGTGTTACAAACTCGGGCTGCTGCGGTGAATCAAACTCCAAAAGGAGGTGTCTGTTGGGGCCACGGGGGCACTTGCTTCACTACTCACCGCCCCGGGGGCACTCTCAGGAGCCTGCTCGCTCCTATCTTCCTCTGCCCATGCCCCAGGGGTCCTCAACACAGCGCATTTCCGGCATGCTGCAGAACCAAGTCTGCCCGGGTTTCGGTGGTGATTTTCCCGGCAGCAGCGGTCACGACAAGTGCTTCCCAAGCGCTAGGGGGGTCATATGTAGGGCACTTCTTCAGGCACTGGGCTCCTGCCCTGAGGCCCCTAAAAACAGCGCTGTATAGGCAAAAAAGAAGCACTTCTCATGCTGTATAGGTGCAGAGGTCAGTGGCCACGGCACCCTGCCCCTGGAGACAGAATGGGGGGGGCACAGGGCTAGCAGGCCCAACAACAGGCCAGCACAAGGGTTGCAGATGGTGGCAGATCCTCCTAGTGACCTAGAGGGTCTCAGGTCAGCACAGCAGCAGCAGTCCAAGGTGGGTCCTGGTGAGTCCATTCAGCACTACTCCGTGTCCACTTCCAGCAGGATCTCTGGTATCCTAAGAATGTCTAAATTGTGGGGAAAATACCCCCTGTACTTATACTCAGTTTACAGTGTGTTTTACAAAAGAAGGGGAGAGGAGGTTCCAACCAGTTACAACTGGTACTGGGAGTGCCCCCTTTCTCCTGCAGCACAGGCTCCAAACATCAGTGGGTGGTAAACGGCCCTATTGTGTGAGGCCAAGGCACAGCCTTTACAAATGCAGGTGTGCCCTACCTCTCCCTTCTCTCAGCCCAGGAAGACTATTCAGTATGTAGATGCACCTCTGTGACACCTCCACCCTCCCTGTGTACAGGCTGTCTGACAAGTATGCTCAAAGCCGAACTGTCACTCTGCCCAGACGTGGATTGGAGTCAAGCTGCAAAACACCAGAGTCATAAGCACAGAGAAATGCTCACTTTCTAGAAGTGGGATTTCTGTATTGGTAATAAAAAATCCACCTACACCAGTAAGCAGCATTTCTCACTACCATTACAACAATACCAAACATGCCTACGCTACCCCTCATAAATCAGACAATGCCCCTTACACTTAAGGCAGGGCATTTTCAATGCAATCCTATGAGAAGGCAGCACTCACAGCAGTGAGAAACCAAATAGGTTATTTGTCACTACCAGGACAGTCCACAATACTAGGTACATGTCCTGCTTTCTACATACATGGCACCCTGCCCATAGGGCTAGCTAGGGCATACCTTAGGGGGGACCTACATGTAGTAAAAGTGGAGTTCTGGGCCTGACAAGTAAATTTAGATGCCAAGTCCCTGTGGCAGAAAAGTGCACACACAGGCCATGCGCTAGCAGGCCTGAGACAGGTTTGAAAGGCTACTTCAGTGGGTGGTGCAAGCTGCGCTGCAGGCCCACAAGTAGAATTTAATTTACAGGCCCTAGGTACAGGGATACCCCTTTACAAGAGACTTATGGGTAAATTAAATAGCCACAAATATTTTCTAGGAGGACAATTTCCTGGTCTACTTCTTTAAGTTTTTGTGAATTCATGAAAGCCTGTAATTGAAAGAGATACCGGGGGGTACTTTTGTGATTTTCTTTAGGAATCGAGTCCCTAATTAGGTCTGGCCTTAAAGACATTTTGTTTTATTAAACTTAATTCTCTCTCTATCGGGTAGTTTTACTGTGAGTGATCACATTATGCCTTCCACAAGGAGTATATTGACACACAAAGTAGTCATGTTCAGTGGCAGGAATCACTGTGGTAATCAGTGGCGTAACAAAACTGGATGGGGCACCCCTGCAAAGAACATGGAGACCCCCTCTCCTCCAGACTCACTCAGGGCAGGTGCTGTGCTGAGGCCCCCCCGGAGGGTGGTCGCGTTGCCTTTGTTACACCACTGGTGGCAATGTGTCCTTTTTGAGACCAAAACCTTTTTTTCATTTTTGCCAGTGTTTGTTACAATGGTGAAGGCCTGGAAGTGCCCACAAAAATAAAGTGTTACAAAAGCCATGCCAAAACAAGACAGGCATTGGCGAAATTAAAAGACGCACAAAAAATGTCGGATCAGTTGGCTTTGCCAGCGCATGTTTATTTTCATGTTTCCCATAATCTTGTTGAAAATGGTTACACTGGTTTTCCATTAGGAATATTTGTTTGAAAATACTAGCATGCATCAACACTTTTTACTAAACGAGACCTCAAAGAAATATCACCTAAGATCATAGTAGCAAAATGTTTTTTTTTCCTACTTGCATTTTTTTCTGAACATTTTATTTTGAAAGCAAAGAATGATCACTCTTGCTTACAGGCTTCTGCCAACATTTGCATCTAATCAGAGAGCATTCTGGGAGCACTACACTAAGCCTCATAGTGTTAAACTTTTCAACAGTGTGTACACATTTTTTAACTAGAACCCCTGTCATTAGCGCAGTGTGACCTTAAAATGTTTATTTACAGTGCTCACCCTAATAATGAAGGTTTTTAACTAATGAACCATAAATACAAGTATGAAAAACTTAAACAGACAGGTCCACATTACCTCAACTGCAGACAGTTTACTTCTTTATAAACTTGAAACCAAAGGGTTCATGGTGCAGGGGGTTGGGCCTACCTGTCCCAAAGTCAAAACAAACATGTCAACTTGTTGCTGTTGATCCCAAACAATATGTCCAGGGCAACAATGTGTAATTTGCAACTGTGGAAAAAGTCCATTCTAGCAGTATTCTATGTTAGTATGATTATATAGCTGTCCCCCAGTCAGTAGTTATAGTTAGTTAGGACCCAGTTTCCATACAAAAAGTATTTTTTGCCTATATCTTTGGCACCCTTTGACAAATCTTCACAAAATTTTACAAAAAAAAAAGTTTCAAGTTAGATCTTGTGGTGCATGTGAAGTTTCGGGGTGATCTGTCAAACAGGGGCAGAAAAAAAGGGGGGGCATAAAAGTGCTTTTCCCATGTTAATTTCCATAGACTCTTTAGAAACACCTGCAGCCCGAACCACTGGGCAGAATTACACCAAATTTGGCAGAAAGGTAGCTTTTGGTCTGCAAATTACACTTTTTGTTATTTGGTGTAAATCAGGCCAGTCCCTTCAGGCAACCCCTGCTGCACATGGCCAAAGGCCGGTCGTGGCTCGGGGTTGGGTGGTTATAGGGAGTTGGCCGCTAGTCTTAGTCACAGGAAAGGCCCTGCGGCCAACCCCTGCCACACAAGGCCTTTGGCGCTAGGTTGGGTGGTTAAAGGGTCCTCACCATGCACTGCCAATTAACCCACATATTACAGCACTCATGACATCTTTTAAAACATAATTGATAAGAGCAATGTAATATCTGCAGTAACATTTTTGAGGAAAAAACTGTGCATGGCGGGAGTGTGAGTTATAGTAACCTCAGGGCACAAGTTATAGTCACTTGAAATAACTCTAACTATAACAGCTGAAGTTCCATGGTATTGTGCATTTAAAATGTGAGTCGAACTGTAGCGTCCCTGTAACCTTTGTTTTTTTAAGTGAATTTCTATGGGTTTTTTAAATTCTATTTCCTAACTATAACATCCCTGTAACCTTTGTTTTTTTCAATGAAAATACACAAATATATATATATATATATATATATATATTTTTTTTTCTCCAAAAGGCCCCAATCAAAGTGCGCTCCATTAAGTCGGTGCTCTTGTAAGGGACGGGCCAACCCTGTAATTACTTTCTCCACCAAATGACACAAGGTCAAACACGGCACACACAGGAAACCTTGTGTTTGAAGAAATTATTCTTCCAAAGGAGAAAAGAAACCCAAACTTCACCAACGCGTTTCAACCACCAAAGTTCTTGATCACGGTGAATGAGTGATCCATTTACCACTCAATTTATACTTTTTCCTATTGTCTGCCATTATGCGGCATTCTGGGAAATGTAGTTATAAACACCTTTTTGTCATTCTATACCTTTACTCCTATAACAAATCCAATAAAACACTTCTATCTCACATACCACAGTGATAAAACAAAGCATAAATTTTACAGATATTAAAACCAGAAAAAAATATTAGCATTAAACTATTGACCTTGTCTTTTTTTGCATACAAAAAAATCCAACCTTTTTTTTTTTTTGGGGGGGGGGGATTATAGATCTTTTCTCTAAAGTTTTTCCATGTCTCAGAAATTGGAAACAAGGTGGAAAAAAGGAGGAAAAAATGGGAGGAATAAAAAAGAGGAAAGAAGAAGGAAGAAAGAAGAGAGGAGAAAGAAGGGAGAAAGCAAGAGGGGGAGAGAGGAGAAAGGGGGGACAAACATCTCATCACCAACAAGTTTTTTCGCTACAAAGTAAAAGAGCAAAAGAAAAGGAATATCTCTATATATACCCCTATTGTTCATACAGTGTATTATCCACTTTTGGGGTTTCCTTTTGTATTGTTTAGAAATTTTTTGTTCTCTCTCATAGCAACAAATCCCATATTTGCTGCTCAACTGATACTGGGAATATATCTCCTTTATATGCTATCCCCATCTGATTATTTCCCTAGGCAGCTCTTAACATTCTCAATGATATAAGGCATATTCATCTCCATATGTATCAATATCTATATATTCATGTGATGGCTAATCCTAATTCCACACACAATAATATGCATGGACCAATACCTGTCTGCATGTATTTAGCATTCTAACACGACTTAGAGATGACAGTAAAGTTCTTCATCCCCATTGATCCCATATGGGGACTTAGGGCCAGATGTACCAAAGGATTTTACCCATTCTGTGTCTATGGGAAAAAGCTTTCGTACATATGGCCCTTAGTCTGTAATCTGATTATCAGCCTTCATTCTAGGCGACTTTATATGATGCTTGTAGAAGGAGAGTCCTCTGTCGAGGTATTCTGGTCCGGTGTTGTATAGTGCTTTGTGAGGGTGGATGAGGAGTTTGAAGGTGATTCTCTTGTTGACTGGTAGCCAGTGCAGGTTTTTCAGGTGCTCTGTGATGTGTCAGTGGCGGGGGATGTCCAGGATGAGGCGTGCGGAGGCGTTCTGGATGCGTTGCAGCCTCTTCTGGAGTTAGGCTGTGGTTTCTGCATAGAGAGCATTCCCGTAGTCCAGTTTGCTGCTTACAAGGGCTTGGGTGACTGTTCTTCTGGTTTCGGTGGGTATCCATTTGAAGACCTTTCGGAGCATGCAGAGGGTGTTGAAGCAGGATGAGGAGATGGCATTGTCTTGCTGGGTCATGGATAGTGAGGGGTCCAAGATGAATCCTAGGTTGCATGCGTGGTCGGTGGGAGTTGGAGCCGTTCCAAGAGTGGCAGGCCACCAGGAGTCATCCCATGCGGAGGGAGTGGAGCCGAAGATGGGGACTCCCGTCTTTTTGGAATTGAGTTTGAGACAGCTGCTCTTCATCCATTCGGCAATGGCCTTCATTCCTTCATGGAGGTAGGTCTTGGCGGAGTCCTTGGTGAGGGAGAGGATCAGGAGGGTGTTGGTGTATGAGATGATGTTGAGGTTGTGGGATCGGGTGATATTAGCAAGCAGGACAATGTAGACATTGAAGAGGGTTGGGCTGAGGGACGAACCCTGGGGTACGCCGCAGATGATTTTAGTGGCCTCCAAGCGGTATGGGGGAGGCAGACTCTTTGGGTTCTGACGGTGAGAAAGGAGGTGACCTAGTTCAGGGCTCTGTCGCGGATTCCAGCATTGCTGAGGCGTGAGCTTAGGATGTGGTGGCAGACGGTGTCGAATGTGGCCAAAACGTCCAGGAGGATGAGGGTTGTGGTTTCGCCACTGTCCAGTATGGTTCTTATGTCGTCGGAGGCGGCGATGAGGGCAGTTTTGGTGCTGTGGTTGCTGTGGAATCCGGATTGGGGAGGGTTCAGGGTGCGGTTCTCCTCTAGGAAGCGGGTTAGTTGTCTGTTAATGGCCTGCTTAATGACATCCCACCCTCCCCATCAAAAGTCTGGCCTCCAAGGGGCTGAATTCTGGGAGCTCTTGAGGATGTTCACCATAGCAGCCTAGAGCGTGAGGAATCTGCGGGTATTTATGGAACTGTAGTGGAAGCCCTCTCAACGCAGCAGTGGTCCCAGCCAGCAACCTCACCGTAGGATGGTCTGCCCAGTCAGTTACCCATCCTAACCCATGAAGCACAGGGCCCCCTTCACATAAAAAATATCAAATTAGCATAGATTTTGACATCAGCGTTAATTAAGGAGATAGTATGGTAGTACCCACAGTCCGTCGACAGCTGGTCCGGCTTGGGGATGGTGGCAATAGTCGCCAGGTCAAGCTCTTGGGGTAAATATCCCTTTTGTATAGCTTCCACTAGATCAGGAGCAAGTGAGGGACCACAATGTCAAGAAAATGGGAACAATATTCAGGAGGGAATCTGTCTGCAATCTGGCTGAACCCAAAGTCTTCCTGGAGTTCAAGTTGTGAATGGCTTATTAGACCTCGTCCTCCATAAAAGGTTTGTCAAGGGCCCTGTGCAGGGCCTATGTCAGATGAGGAAGGAGTATACTGGCAAGCAGCAGCTGAGCTCACTCGGCTGGAGGGCGAGGCCGACAGGCACAGAGATGTTCATAGTAAGATGCAAATGTTGCAGCAATCTTCTCAGCTGTGGTAAATCAGTACTCTGAGAAGTCAGTCACAGCAGGAAAAAAGTCACTAGTACATTTTCCTGATCGCCAAATAATACAGAAGCACACCACTTTGTCGCTGTGTTCATATATGCACTGGGTGGTCGCGCGCCAGCATTGGCAACCAGGTGTGGAGTGTCAGGAAGAATGCTGCCGGAGCGGCCTGGGCAGGGTCTCAAAAGAGACAGGACATTGAAAGGAGAGTAAAATCCAAAGTTAAACAAGCAAAAACATACAAAAGCCAAAGCAATACCCACAACAACTTTCCCCAATCACTCCTCACCCGACACTACTACCCCAGATACATCTTTCAACCAATAACACCTATTAACAATAACAGAAACTATCACTGGGCCTTCAAAAAAGACCTCCTCTATGTATGAATCAAGATGAAAAAAATATGGATATTGTTAGGCACCCTGGGTCAAGGGTAAGTATTTGGCAGTCTGGTGGGCAGACCAGAGTCATTTTGTTCCCAACAATGAGTTCATGTTCTGGGGGGCAACAGAACTTTCAGCCTCCGATAGGGCATGAGGCAGCCTGGACACAGTGGCACCATCAGCGTGTTGTTAGGGCCCATGAAGTACAACCTCCAGGGATAACTGTGATTATCTAAGTCCACCTCCGCTACCCTAGGATATGGGGCGATGAGGAGCCTAGGGGCGAGTGTTGGCCCATTTTGAAGGAACAGGGGCCATTTGGGAACAGTTTCTGGAGGAATGTATCTACGAAAGGAGCACTGCACAGTGGCCACTCAGGGGCAGCCTGTGGAGTATCGAAGAACGGAATGTGCGAGTAAGGGATGACCAGCAGCCTTGTGGGGAAGAGTGCCATGTAAGGAATCGGCATTGCTCTGAGTCTCAGTTTTACCCCATCAAAGGACTTATGTTGCAACTGTGTTGCTCTAGTATATTCCAGGAAAGCTATAACATGAGAGGATTGGTGTAGAAGTTCGCCATGGGTGTGGGCCTCATGAAGATTTGCATCTCTGAAGTTCAGGATTTTAATTATTAGTGGTTAAGGGGATGACCCTGGTGGGGATCGCTGAGTCAAGGAGCAGTGCACTCTTTCCCCTTACAAGCCACAGGGATAAGGATTCTTCCAGGATCCTAGACCAAAACCAGGTCACCACAAAAGTCATCAGATGGGGGGCCTCAACTCCCTCAGGTGACCCACCAGATGGAGATTGCTCCCGTGGCAGCAGATTTTGGCATCCTCATCTGTGGTCTCTAGAGTTCAAACAGTCGCAAGTAAGGTATTCACTTTGGATTTGCGCTCAGAGGAGTCATCTTTGAGAGTAGAAACAGGGACTTCAACTTCCATGACTCACTCTTCCACACTGCAAAAGCCCAGTCACAGCAAGGCCACATTGCTGTCAACCTCTCCATTCCTTGATTTTAGGGCTTCTTTGGACGTCTGGATGGCCTGGATATATTGTACATCTGGGGACTCAGAGGACCATGGAGTGGGGTCCCAACCTATGGAGCACTTGTGGTGAATTTATCAATCTTTCATTGAGAACGCAACACCAGGGGTTTATCCTTCCCCATGGTCTCGCCACAGGGAATTGACTACTGTAGGGAACCCAAGAGCCACCGTTGCCAGAGAGAGGGAGCGAGATAGCAGATCATTGCTCCAGTACAGTGCAGTTCAGACACCAGTCTGTTCATGTAGAGCTAACGTCCTCCTCTCAACCCGCTTGCTCTTGGCCAGAGGTAGCACGCGCCAGGGCAGGATTTGTGTGGCTCCAACAGTGAGTACAAGATCAGGAACTCTGACTCCCAAAGCCCACCACTTTCATCCAACCGACATAGGGAGGTATGGGCAGTATGCTGATCACCGGAGGGCCTAGGCTGGTAGTCAAGTATGGGTGGGCCCCACAAGCTCATACGTATCACAAACAAGTTGGCACTGTCCCTGCATAGGTGTTTATTCAATCGCTACACTGAGAGGCAGGTAATGATGGGAGGGACTGGAGCGGGAGACAAGCTGTAGATCTGTCCATAGGATGCCTTCTTTTCTAAAAGAAAGCATCACCACCCAGCCCCCAAGGATAAGGTCAGAAGGGCTGGAGTGTGAGGAGGTCACCACCATGGAGGGCAGTGGAGAGGGCAAGACATTCACTGGGAGCTGTGTGGGCTGTAATGCATGGAAAGAGGGAGGTGGATTGATATCTCCAGGTGGGTGGTGTCACAGATGCCGGTCTTAGGGGATGTGGGGTGAGGCCGAGGTTGGAGAAAACTGCCTTCACAGACACATTATCAGGTAAGATGAGATGCAGCCTCTCTGCGCCGCTTGATCCTGGCCTCAGGGCCGGAACAATGTAGGTCTTCCCCAGGGAATGTTCAGCCCCATGCATAAGCAACTTCCCCATTGGGCCTCGCCCCAGGACAGCCAAGGGTGACCTGGATGGATTAAATGGGGCAGGGCCAGTGTGGGAAGGTGGACTACAGGAACCCCTGGCACCATCCGAGCAGGGTCCAGAAGTGGTGCAACTCGCTGCTCCTTAAGCGCTGTCCCAGTCATCCGAAGGGTCCAGCATCACATGGCCGCACAGGAGGCAGGTTGCTTCAGGCAGAGAGCAGCCCTCAAAATGCCCCCAGTTAACAGGCAGTGTCAGGGCTCCTCCGCTTTCACATTTCACTGAGGTGAAGGTGAGCGGTACTAGCGACTCGACATATGGGTTGCCACCATCTTGTGCACTGGGAAGTGGGCCATCAAGCCAGTGTCCGCAGATCCACTGCAGCTCCAATGATCAGACAATGACTCCAAACAGCAGATGGCATGCCACAGGACCCATAGTACCAGAATCAGCAGGATTGTCGAGGAGGTCTTGGTATCATCTATAGGACGTGTCCTCCAACTTGGCTGCATTGGCCAAGCCCCAGAGATAGGTCATTTATATACAGAGAAAGCACATGTTGCAAAAAAAAAATGGAACAGAAGCAAAGGAATGCCAGAGAAGAAAAAGATATTCAAAATATCAACATAGTATGATTTTAAGTGTTCAAGATGAAACATATGAGCTGTAACTCTGAGAGTTATTTGAAAGCCATAGATATTTAGAGCTGCTCTGGGGGTTGGTTTGTAGGGGGTTCCAGGCTGATGGGCCTAACCCCCAAAAGACTGTCCTAGGCTCCAGTGCTTCTTAAAACCTGTTTAAACCAGAGACGTATTGCAGAACAGTTGAAGACAGCCCCTCTTGAGGTGATAAGATACTGCACCAGAAATTGGAGAAGGTTTGTTCACGTTTTTATGAACCAAGCAGGCCTTTCCATAAATGCACGTTGCACTAACAGGTAAACATTGCATTGTATTTTGAGAATAGTTTTTGATGATGATACCATTTGCACACCGCAGTACTATGTAACTTCTCCAGGCCTTGGGACTCCTAACACTTAGAAACATTAGCACACAAGCATCTAAATGAACAAAAGTGGTTTAATGCTAATGTTACTTTAAAGCAGGAAAACAAGTGTACATGTCAAAGATGCTTAGGTGGAGGGTTCCACCTGTGATTTCCAAGGTTGTAAAATCGTAGCAGTCAGGCAAAAATGTATCTGCTGTTTCCAAGGGGATTTAAACAACAGAAACAAGCACCTGTAGAAGATGAAAAAAAAAGACCTGCTTGAGATGAAATTGTTCAAAGAGTGCAATTCAGCAAGTTGTATTTTGGGGAGGTAGGAAATTCCTACATGGAATCAGGCATTCTTCGTATTGAAGGTAAGCCTCCTATCTAGGATGGTCCTGAGAGATTTGCCGTAAGCAATGATGATGCATTCAGATGTTTAACAGGTGGGAGAATCTACCCAGTTTGGACAGAAAGATTACAAGAGGGAAGGTCAGCAGACACTCAGGGCCTCATTACGACTTTGGCGGTCTGAAAGCCAGACCGCCATGGTGGCAGCCACCACAAGACTGACTATTAGGAGTTACACAGCCAGGACCACCAAAAGCCAATCAAAAGTCTGACTCCACCAGGTCTCTGGAGGGTGGGAAAGAGGCAGTTCCACCACCAGCACTGCCAGCCCATCAAAAACCTATTATGACCCACAAATAACAATAGTGCTTCTCTCATGTTGGAAAACCAATGGCAATGCGGAACACGGTGGTCACCACAGTAATACACAACACCACATAGAATAGTTTGAATCCCACACACCTGACACGCATCCACACACCCAACACACCTACAGACTGTAGTATAAAAGACACACTTTCACACACCACAATCCTTTGCAACCAGAACGCCACACAAAGCAGGATAGAGGTTGCAAATAGAAAATAAGAACCATAGGTTAGGCACCCCTCCAAACTTCGAATACCACACATCCCGCACCTGCACAACATACACAGCACACAAATTAGTACCCTGCACATCAGACACCAACTGTCACCCCTCACAATACAGCACCCACACCTTAACACTCCCAACACAGCTCCCACCCATTATTTTTCATCTTTTCGTGTCATCCACCACCACCATGTCCCCACAAAATCATCGCCTGTTCCACAGGTGATGAGTTGAGGGTCATGGTGGATGAAATCATAAGAGTAGAGTGACACCTATTTGGAGCCCAAGTCCAGCAAATTTCTATTGCCAGGAAAATGGTGATGTGGCAAAGAATAGTTGACAGGGTGAATTCTGTAGGCAACTATCCAGGTACAAGGGAGGACATCAGGAAGAGGTGGAACAACCTCAGGGGGTAGGTCCACTCCATGGCTGTCAAGCACCGGCTGGCAGTCATCAAGACTGGTGGTGGACCCCCACTTCTCCCCCAATGTTCTCATCATGGGAGGAGAAGGTCTTGGACAGCCTGCATCCTGAGGGCTTGACAAGAATACCGGGGGGAGTGGACAACAAAAACAAAATGGCACACAAAAGTTTTGTCTTTCATGATCACTGATCACCTTTTGACACTTTAACAGCCAACCCACTCACCACCCCTGTGTCCAACAAAACAAAACAAAATTGCACACAACAACAACATAAATGGCACACAACAACAAAAATTGCACAAAAGTTTTGTCTTGCATGCTCACTGATCACCTTTTGACACTTTAACACTCAACCCCCTCACCACCCCTGTGTCCAACTGTCCAAATACACCTATTTGGCATCCCAAATGTCAACTAAACTCACCTCAGGCCTCAGTTTCTGTGTATGGTGTGGGTAGTACAGGGACTGACAGCAATACAACTCTTAGCAGGCACTGTTCCACCTTAGGAAAACCAGAACAGTGTATCACAATGACAATTAGCTTGCATGTCAACTAAACAATCAACTAAATCCACCTGACTGATCTACAAATGTACAGTCTCTGGCACTGACATCAATGCTATGCTATGGGCAACTGGCAGTACATTACCACAGACAACAAGCTACAGCTGTGTCATCAGCTAAACTGGCCCTACTACCTCCCATCGCCTATTGAAGTATACTCACATTGGGGGAACACACATTTATGCAGTGTGATGTACTTCGTGTGACCTCACTCATATGTGTAGGTATAATGTTTACTCCTAAATTGATAGACAGGTCAGTATCCACTTTACATTGTGCAGCTGTCTGATGACTCAATATTGAACTACTGCTAACTGGGAGGTAACATGAAAATTAGAAAGCTACAGAGCAGACATGATATGTTTCTATATCCAGACATCAAACTGCCATGAGACTCTAACATTATGTAGCAGGGTATATGAGATAGGTATTCCCTGTATCCCATGTAGCTGTTCCCCAGAATTGGAAGCAGATGTCACTGTCATATGAGGGGATCAGGCAAAGCCTTTCTGTACACGACTCAATGCATATCTAGCTGTCAAAGTTTGTAACCACGTTGCATTATAATCTGTAACTGTCTGTTTCACTTCTTCAACAGGTCTACTTGCCATTGGGATGATGGAGACCTGAGACAGACACTTCCCACCTGGATGAAGTCCTCAGTGAGGAGAAAACTCCTGGATGTGTGGACAAGGAGGAAGACTCTGGCCCACCTGGGATACCTGGTCAGTCTAGAACTGTCAGCCTCATTCTATCTACATTGACTCCTCGCAACCCTGTTGCATCTACATCCCAAGCAACCATTTGCCCCAAAACCTGATCATGTGCCCCCCAGTACTGGTACGGAGTCACAACTAGAAAACCCTGACAATGAAGGACCTGGCACTAGGGGCAGTGGGCAAACTGTGCCAAGGGCGCAGGCACATGGGGGTAGGGTACGTGGGAGGGATGGTGTGAGCCAGTGGCTTGAGGCTGGTAAAGATACAACTGGCCAGGACATCATCTCACAAATCTTGGGAGCTTACCAAAAGTCCCAAGGCGTGATGGGCCAAGTACTTGCCATGATGGGGGGCATCAAGCAGCTGCAGAGGGATAATCACCAGGAAGTCATGCAACAGTGGGATGCTAACATGGTCTCCCTAACAAGGGTGCTGAGAAAACATTAACACCACCCTGAGCACGGTATGTCCACAACACCAGACCCCTTCCATTGGCCATGTGACATCAGCCCCTTCTACATCTGTGGCAGTGGAATGGAGGCTCTGCCAGGGGAAGGACATGCCTCAGACATCCCTGCCTCTGTAGCTGAAATACTTCACCTCAAACATGGACGGCCACACAAACAACCAGGAAGAGTGGATACTAAGACTACAACCACTGCCAGAAAGTGATCATCTACTAATTGGTTCCCCTTGTGTGCCACTGATACACCCTATCGACTCTTCTACGACCACTGCCTATTTTGCAAGGATAGTACGACACTGGGCTTGAGACTCCAAATGTTGAAGTAGCTACCCTGATGATTACATCCACCATGACTGAGCCCTTTGCTGTTTGCACTTCATTGCTTTGATCCCATTCATATTATTTACATGTGCACTTGTAAATAAACACAACTAAACCACAACATATGTTTGAGAGTCATATCTCATCTATGTTGAAACATTAACTGTGAAATTACTTGCTTTTACACGATAAACACAAATGTAGCAAATGTGGGAAGGGACAGGTCACATGGACTGTTGAATCTACACAATGAATGACAATCATCAATCCCTATTAATAGCACAGTGCTGCAATAGGCTGACCACACACTAATGATCACACAATGAAGTACATCTTCACAGATTTGTGCTCCAACAAAGGTGTTGTCAACTAACATCCCACAGACCACTGAAGTAAGGGACACATCAGTCTTTGTCTATCCGAATAGGCAGATTGATGCAAAGTGTCGTCAGCTAAACCCTTATCACATACCAATACCATACCTACCAAATGAACATACCCATAATACAGACAAAGGTCAGTACAACTGTCCCCAGTCAGGGAGCCTCCCACTTTCCATGGTCAGGTATCTGTAGGCATGCTACTCACCTATGTCAGTCTTGACACACATGCACAGTGGCCTGCAATGAGGAAACACAGTGACAGCTACAAACAAGTAAGTTGTTATCATTATCAAACCAATGAGAAGGTTTAGGGAATGGATTGCACAGGAAGATATGTGTCATAGACACAGGACCACACACGTGACACAACTGGATCCACATACCAGGACAAACAGGCCTATTGTGTGAGAGAGAACACTGCCATCCCACTGTCCTGACAGCCTGGGCATGCCACTGAGACACCACCTATAGAATGCCATACAGTACCTGGATCAATCCATCTCCACTTCACATGTCAGACCTGTTAAACCCACCTGCCAGTAACACAATTCAGAAATGTCCATGTAAGGATGACGTTGGGAAGAAATCAGGAAGTGAAAATGTAGAACAAAAGATTTAGGCAGGTGATGGTAAACATGACCTAGAAATACATGCTCCAAATACAATGGTAACTCAGATTGTGCATTGTGACAAACACAAACATTTGTGTTTGTCACAACTCCATGTCCTATTTTGCTTGAAAACCTGAGCTATGTATTGCTATGCAACT
Organism: Pleurodeles waltl; assembly: GCF_031143425.1. Taxonomy (NCBI): domain Eukaryota; kingdom Metazoa; phylum Chordata; class Amphibia; order Caudata; family Salamandridae; genus Pleurodeles; species Pleurodeles waltl. The sequence continues at coordinate 150,470,561 of NC_090439.1, forward strand.
AATAACCTGTCTGATGGTCATAAAAAGACCCTTCTCAAACATCCCTAACCCTCCCAATACCCCACTGAGTCAATCATTATACAAAACAACACATACCTACAGTCAGTTGAAGTACTGATTGATGAGATCTGCCCAGATGTCTCCACCTTCATCCTCATCACTGTCATCCTTACTTGGCATTTCTGCATTCTCATCCGGTGGAACTGCTGGCTCCCCCTCATCTGGGATGTATGGAATCTGATGTCACTGGGCTAGTTTGTGGAGCATGCAGCAGGCCACAATGATTTGACACACTTTGGCGGGTGAGTAGAGAAGGGCGCCACCAGACTTATCAATGCTATGAAATCTTGCCTTCAGGAATCCAAACTTCCACTCCATGTCCTTCCATGAGCCTCACTGAAGAGGACTTCCTCTGGCATAGTTGAGTACCTCACTGGTGGCAACAACCAGGGACGGTTTGGGTAGCCAGAATCCCCTGTATGGAAAGATTACATATGTGCAAAAATAAATCTTGGGCAGCCTTACATTTGGCAGCAGACATACGACACAGACACACATGACATATATGACTTATGAACCAGCCAGGCCCTCTCTGTGTACTGTCATGTCATCAGCTGTGGGATAGTGCTGTTCCGCATGAGGAAGGCATCATGGACTAAACCAGGGTACTGTGCAAATACTTGGGAAATGTAGAGATTTGCTAAACAGGCTACTTAGAAATTTATGGAGTGGAAGCTCTTCCTGTTCCGAAACACCTGTTAATTGCCATGTGGGGGAACCAAGGCTACATGGATACCATCTAAGGCTCCCACTGCATGTGGGATGTGTGCCAATCCATAAAAATCTGCCTTCACATGGACCAAATTCTCACATTGTGGAAATCTGATGTAGCTGTCCAGGTATTTCAACAGTGCAGACAGTACAGACTTCAAGACCAGACTGAACATACGCTGGGACATCCCTGCAGTTAGGACCACTGTGTTTTGGAAGGAGCCTGTGGCCAGGAAGTGCAGCGCTGACATGACTTGTACAGTGGATGGTGTGCTATTTGGATGATGAATGGCAGGCATCAGCTCTGGCTCCAACTGATGACAGAGATCCTTGATTGTCTGCCTATCCAGGCGGTAGATCTGAATGACATGTCGATCCTCCATGGTCTGCAGGTCAGCTAGTGGACGGTACACTGGAAGTTGCGTGCCCATTCCCATTCCATGGTAACTATGCGAGAGGTAATAACAAGGTATGTCCATCAGTCATTGTGTCCCTTGTAAGTGTCAAAATACATATGTCTCACATAATGATTGGACATGCCATATGATACAGTAAAACATGATACACAGCACAGACCTATGGAAATAATGGCATATTAGTGAAACCTCATCCCATTCCCTCAGTTTTAACATAGAAATGTAAAAGCATGCCTCAGCGAGTCTCTGTGATATTGACATCAGACCATGTTTTTCATTAAAATGGCACAAAAACTATCTATCCTATTGCCATGAGGATGCTGACTGTGCCACTAAATATACCTTAATATTATTTTACCAACATGACAACACATCTCTTCATTCTGACAATTCATACATGTTTGTGCACTGCCAGCACTAAAGACTTTGCTGAGATATCTTTCCCACCTTGTGACGCATCAGTAAATTAGCTTTCCCGACCATCAAAGGGACTTCAAATGGCGGATGCCTGACCTACTGTACTGGACAATAGGAAACTACCTGCGACCTCTGGCGGAAGTTGTCATGGCGGTAGGCAGATAATACCGTGGTGGACATTGCCATTGGAACATGTGGCTGCCTTTGGCGGTCTGGAGCCAATGGCGATGTCCACCGGCGGTGAAGGTGTCTTATGTGGTGGACGTGACCACCATCTCATAAATCATCTCTTGCTTGACTCCTGACACTGTTGCCAGCAAGGCCTCCATGATCTGAGTTGCTGTGTACTGCCTCTGGGAGCAATCCCGCCATGTCCTACAGGTGATAGGGCCCCTCCCTTCTCACCCAGGGAGCTGGAGAAGCTGGTAGAGGAGGTCTTACCCCTGTATGGACAGCAGTATGGTGCACTAGAGGAGTAGATAAGTGCACAGTGTGCACATATGTCTCATTAGAATGTCTTTTCTTTGATATGCTAAGCAAAGGGTGATGGCAATGCACTTGATTGTGTCCCTGAAGTCTTTTGGGTGCTAAAGTTGTGCTAGAATGGGTGACTCCCTGGACATGTATTCATGTTTGGTGAGAGAGTTAGATTCCTGAGCCATTGCTATATGTTCCCTGACCCACCTTGTGACTGCAGCACATGGTTACCTGAGGTTTAATGCCATACTCCGCCTGAAAAATCTCAAATTCATATGTGTATGGTGTCTGGTCATATGTGATAACATGACTGCTGATGGTGTAAATGCATGTTGTCTGCCTGTTTCAAGCTCACACATGTCCTCACTGTATGTGCTCTTCTATCAGTGTTTAGGATGGACAAGACAGTCTGTGTTTGGCTTACTGTACTAAGTTGTAGATAACTCTGCCTGTTTTAGTATGGTATATGTGGACATGACATTCTTTATTGACTCAGTCATCCATGCAGGTCAATGCCCATCAGAAGAAGGGGATTTGGCGTGCCATCACCAAGAAAGTATGGAAGAGGCGGGAGGACCTGAGAAGCTGGGCCCAGAAGACCGCAGAGGCCCAGCTAGAGATGTCCTCCCAATGAGGATGGATTGCTAGTTGGACCCTGACCCCCCTAATTGCCTGCATTTTAGCAATGGCCTACCCTGAGTTGGATGGGTGTTTAAAGGCAGCACAGCAGCCACAAGGGGGTAGTTACAGCGATAACACGTTTGCCCCTTTGGCAGGTGACTGAGTGATGTTATAGAATGTTATCTCTGTCAAGAGGGTAAGTGCAAAGTGTCACAGATCTCCTGTGAACACACTGATGTACAGTAGCCAGGGGTGCACATACAAATGTATTTTGAGACATGTTACTCTACTATGTTGTCCCCTCAGTACAATGGCACATAATGCTGGACATATGACTGTATCATATGTGTACCACTATACAGCTTCTTTTACCCTGGTAATTGTTACTTCCCACTAACAAGTAGTTCCTCCCATTGCCACAATGGTAAGGTGTGCACGTCCTTGCTCCCTGTCCTCTGCAATGTGCCAAGATTCATGTCTATGTGAAACATAGAGTCAGACATAATGAAGTAATCTCTAGTTTTCTAAGGGTTTCTGAGAAATGACAGCATCATGTGAGGTTGTGATGTCCATCTGACATGTCTTATGACATACAAGGTTGACATCTTCACACCTGTGCCAAGGTTATCCCCCTTGGTAAGCAAAGGATGCATATAGGCATTTCTGAAGTCTCATCAGAGTAGACAATATGCTTGTTGGAAACCATTGAGGTATTGCCACTTTTCTATAGGCACACATACCTATTGGTATCAGAGGTAGGTTTGTGACTACCATGTTAATGTTCTGATAGTAGTAAGAGGCCACACAGCTGTGTCCATAGGCATACTGTTGTAGGTATGATATATAGGCAATGGTAGCCTATTCATAGTTATGGCCCGGACATTTATTTGTCAACATCATGTGTCAATAGAAAAGTTAAGTCATGATTCAACATCGTTTTTTTTAACGTGTACCTGCTGTGGCTAATGAAGGATATGTCAAATGAGCGCAGGCTGTATTGGAACCTCATGATTGCCATGACACCTATTTGGTGAGTTGTGGTAGATCATATATACCTGTGAGTAGGTTGGTAAGTGTGTCCAGGCTATTGGCTTGCATCATGGTTAGTGTAGAAGTCATGTTAGCATCACATATGCCTTGACTCTAGGATTCCTCCACAGACAGATGTCAGGCTTGCAATGTCTTATGTGCTATTAGTGATGTCACTCAGTCAGTGGCCTACTGATGGACTAATTGTTTAGTTACCAGGGTCTGACCGTCACCTTCCTGCACAGTGCAGTGCTTCATTTGGTACATACACTTTATTGACAAATTGTGATTGTGTGTGGGACATAAGTCTGAGCTTACTTGGTCCTTACATGACTGATAATGTTTGTTTTCTGGAGACCAGTGTCCTAGATGCCTTGGTCCATATTGTATTTTTACTCTTTGTCCAGCACAATTGGCGCATATGTGTGGGACATGTGTTCTGACTCCTAGACCTAAATTTGACTTGTGTGACAATTTGAGGTGTTACATGTCAGCATGTGTCCGTAGTATATAAGAGTAACTATGTGACATAAAGAAGGTATGGCTTGTTTGCAAGGCTAGCTTGCCTTTACTTTACAACATGCATCATTGGCCGGTACATAACACCAGGGTAAAGTATTAGTGTGTTATATATGTGTATTGGGATTGTGGAAAGCTATTTCACATTTATGAACTATTGATGCTTGATTATGTTGTTCTGGATAGAGAACCTGCATCAAGTGGCATAGTCACCTTGTCATGGTATGGTCAGTCTGATGGGTCAATTTAAATCATGGTAATGTAGGTGTCTAGTAGGTAGCTTTGCTGGTGTGTCACAATGTAGATTTTGAGGTACATTCATCATAATTTGTTGTGACATGTTGTTGGCACTATATTGGCACTCCTTGAGGGTGTTAGTGAACAGGACGTTATGGGACTTTTGTGCAATGTATGATGGAAGTGTTATCTTGGAAATGTGATTACACTACTTCACTATCTATGTTCAGCATCAGCACCGGCAGGTGAGGGAGACAGGGCACAGTGAGTGGGGAAGCTTCTGGCCACAGGACCTCCATTCACGACAGCACAGAAACCGAGGGACCCAGTGGCCTGGCGGGCGAGTGGAGTGCCACAAGGGAGACCGGATCCACTACATCTTCTTCGGAATCCTCCTCTAGTAGCCATTCCCTAGTGGTGGCAGACCCATCTGGTACCACCCCAGTACCATCTCTGTCCGCCACCCCACTTTCTATCACCTCCCATCCAAGAGGGTGGCATCACCTTTGCCACAGGCACCTCTGCCCCAGCCCCTGTTAGCTCTGCTGCCCTCAGTAAAGAGGCTATTGACCTCCTGAGGTCTATCTCTCTGGGTCAGAAGGCCATTGTGAATGCCATCCAGGGACTAGCCAACCAGATCTAAGAAAGCAATGTGTTCCTGGAGGGCATTCACGGTGCAATCTCTAGCCTACAAAGGTCATTTCAGGCTCTGGCCTTCCCCTCTCCACCTTCCTCTTCCCAGTCCAAATCCCCCCTTCCCTGACCAAGCCAAAGCACACAAACAGACAGGCATACATCCACCTCAACATCCAAGGGTAGCGCAGACAAACATAAGCACCACAAGACACACCACTGGCACGCACACAGCCAAATCCACCTGCAGACACAGGAACAGTCACAACCTGCCCTGACACCCCCAACCACTCACTGCTTCACAGACTCGACACCAGACACACCTGAAGACACCTTACCAACATTCAGTGATCCAGCCACCACACCTATCCTACCCGCAGACAGCACCCCAGCAGACCCTCAGACATCCACCCCAGTCACCACACCCACAGATACCACAGTCACTGACACATCTATATGCAGCACAGCCACCATACCTGCATTCACCCACCCAACAGACACTCACCACCCACAAGCACACCTCCCACAAACACACACCCAAGACATCTACATATAAACAACACACAACCACTCCCTCACTATTCACATGCAAACCCCCTTCTGATGACTGTACCAATGTGTCAAAAACGTTTTCCTTTCCATGTTTAACCTTTTCCCTACTCTTCCCAACTGTGGCACCCCTAAAAGGACAGTTTTCCTCTCCAAGGCCATCCCTTCCATCTCCAAGACCTCTCCTACCCCCCAACCCCACCAGCACCCATGCCCCTCCTCTTGCCAAAAAGAAGTCCACCCCTCCCAAAAACGTCCAACCCCCCTCACAAACCAAAGCCTAAAACTCCCCTCCAAAGTCCAATCCCAACACCCCCACTACCCCCAAGAATCCCAAGAATCCCTGAGGTGCCTGCCTGCTCCCTTGATGCCCCTTCCTGTGGAGGTTACATGGCAGTCAGTAGTGAAGTAGAGGCACCATTATGTGCCTCTCATGCCATTAATTTGGACTATGGACAGGCCTATGGCCTTGGACATTCCTATTTGCTGGCGATTTTAAACATTAAAACCAACCAGTTGTTGGTCTTTTTGGTTAGATATTTGTCCTGGATTTCCTTTCCCAGGTTTGAGTTGTTCCTGGCTGTCACTGGTAGTGGGTCTGTATTTGTGAGTGTGTGCTGCTTGTGCTTCATGTATTGTTAGAGCAGTATGTGAGGTTGTGTGCAGTTCCTTTGCCCCCCCCGGATAGGGTGTGTGTTGTGTGATGGCTTATGTATATGTAGGAAAATTTGTTGTCATGCTTTTGTGTTGTGTTTGTGTTGATGTGTATTTGTTGTTGTGCTATATGGTTTTGTGTGTTTTGACTGGTTAAGTCTACATGTATTGGGCATGGAATAATGATTGCGATGTGCTGTGTGTATGTGTGATGTGTGTGTTGATTGCTAGGTTGCATGATGGTCTAATTGTGTCTGTACCATCAAAGATGGTTGTTCATTGTGTTGTATGTGTGTCGAGTCCCTGGCCAGTGTTGGTTGTGAGTGTGTGACCAGTTTATATTTTTGCGGTTGTAGTGTTGTTATGATGTGTTGGTATGCTGTATGGGAATCTGTGAGGCTGGGCCGGTGCTGTGTAGCCATGTTTAACTGTGTGTTATTGACTTGTGGCGTGTGTGTTTGCTGGCTTTACTGGGTGTGCTGTGTATCTGTGGATGGCTTTAAAGTAGTATGCAAGTGTGTGTATCACTGTACTGTTACATGTAAGTGCAGCCCTCGCCCCCCCCATGGAATGTTATGTAACTATACAGAATTTGACAATTTACAAAAGTAACAGGTGAGTGTGTACTTATGGTTGTTGTAGTCCTTGTCGGCGATGATTTGTTTGGCTTTCTGTGAGCAGGAGCAGCAGGATGACATCCAGTTGTGGCTCCATGGCGGCTCCAGACGTGTATGGCTTTCTGGAAGTGTGTCTCCTTTTATGCTGTTTTGTTTTTGTCTGGTGTTCTGTGGTGGTCAACCGCATCTGTTATTTTGGCAGTGTACAACCTCGTGATGTGTCAGGTGGAAACATGGTCTATGCCGAACTGTTTGTGCCTCCATTCGACCACGGCGGTTTGTTGGTGCTTTGGCGGTCTTCCGTGTTCACCACTGCCAATCTCTTAATTTGGCAGCCTTCTCCGCCAGCCTGTTGGTGGTCAGGACGCCACTGCCAACATGGCGGTCACAGGTTTGACAAAGTCATCATGAGGCCCTCAGTTGTTTTCTGCACAATGGGTTTCAAACACATTTCGTAATGAGTTTCACACAATTGACTCACTCCAAAATCCTCAATCTTGTCTTCTCAATATCAACAATTCAATTCAAGCTGCCCATACTACTGGCTCTGACAAAACTCTTGGCCACCCTATTTCTCTGTTCAGTGTCCACCAACAAACCAAGATCATTCAAGAGAGGTGACCAAAACTATACACACTCTTCAAAGACTTCTCCATAGACAATCTGTTGCTTAAACTTCTGTCTCAGCCACAACACCTTCCTAAACAACTTCAGCACTATTTGAAAAACTATAAGAACATCCATGTCCCAATTAAAACACAAAAGTACAGGCCAAAGCCTTTAGCACCTCAGTATTCTAAGGCCCATATTTATACTTTTTGACACAAAACTGCGCCTGCGCAGTTATGCGTCAAAAATATTACCGCCGGCTAACGCCATTTTGGTGCGCCGTGCGGGCGTCATATTTATACTTTGACGCACGGCACCGCAAACAACAGGTGGGAGTCATTATTTTTGACGCACACCGCGGCATCAAGTCGTAAAGGAAAACGACGTTAAGGCGGCGGAAATGACTGGGGGTCGATTTACGACACCGCAAACCGGATATGCGCCGTTTTTTTTACGCAATAGCGTAAAAAAACACAGTGAACACAGCCATTTCACCAGAGGAGAGCCAAAATGGATCCCAGATGCCACTACAGACCTCAGGAAGATGACAGCAGACCAGGAACCAGCCAGGAGGACCCACACAAGAACCAGGACACTTTTAAGAAGAAAAGAAAGTGTCGCTTCAGTGCAGAGGAGCAGGAAATCCTGGTTAAAGAGGTGACGGAACACCAACACCAACTGTTTGTCACATCAAAGTTTCCAATCAGTAGGAGAGAGGCTATATGGCAACAAATTGTCGACAAGATTAACAGTGTGGCAGAAGTACGCAGAACAGTCATCGAGTGCAAGAAACGCTGGCATGACTGCAAACGCAGGACCAAGGAAAAGATGGCCAGGAATAGGAAGGCAGCACTGCAGACTGGAGGGGGAGTCCAGCACACCAGGAGGCCCTGGACCACATGGAGGAGATGGTCGCAGCCGTCATCCCTGAGGAGATCGTCACAGGGATTTAAGGACAGGACAGCGCAGACTACCAGGAGACAACGCACATGCAGGGTAAGTCGCATGGGGAATTGAAATGCACTAATGTCAACTGCAACCGGGGGGGGGGCGGAATACCTACTACACATTGCATGTAAGTCATCATATACATGGAGTGGCATGGTTAAAGGGGCACGGCAGGGGGGCATGGCCCATTCTGAGAAGACCTGGGGCACACCATTACACAACACCAACAACAGTCCCATGGGGGCATGCTGTCATGCCAACGATGGAGCAAAGGGAAAGCCACGACAGGAGGGAAGGCCACTACGTCAAACTGATATCCTGGCACTCGTCAGCTAACATACCTCCTACATTAACTAGGGCCCTATTAGCAATCCTCTAGCCAAACCGACAAATGCAATGTAACTGCGACAACAGTTGCCACTACCACCTCTGATCTGTGTGCAGCTCAAGTAGCCAATGGCAGTAACCTCCCCATGGAACATACATACCTAAATTAGGGGGTGAGGATGACATCTGCAACAATCTCCTGAAACAAGACAAAGCCCCCAGTACACTCAAATGTCAATGCCCATAGTTGTCACAAGCATCAGCCAAAGTAAACAACAATAGGAGCGACACAGCACTAAGGACACACCCATGCTGCATATGTCAGGGTCCATCCTGTGCCTGGGTAACAATGCAACATCCCAAATGTCATACTGCTCAGACAACAGCATTGAGGAGGGGACACATGTAACTGGTCACTGAAATACACCTGCACAGTCAGAGGACGAAATAGGACACTGATATGACTATCAGGGCAATCCAATGTAACACACATTACCCAACATCAGCAGGACCCATTAACAATGTCAACATCCATATCAGATCATAACATTGCCATGCATAGGATATGCAACATGTCAATTACATTTAAGTCGATGTGAACGATCAGGGATTGGGGCAGGTCCTGATAGTTAAGTGTGCTGCCAGGGCCATCAGAACACCCACAGCCAGTGAAAGGTCTCACCATGAGAATGGATATGCACAGAGGGTCGAGTAGGACAAGAAGGTGGCAATTCTCTATTTGACATAAACCAACACCTAGAGGCGATGAGGCTGACAAGTCTGATAACTCAATAACATACATGTGACACACAGGTGGGCCATAGGCCTGAAACAATGCCCATCTGAAGGACTGCACATATTAATACAAAACCAGATCACAAAGTGAATTCATCAAAAGGCAGGCACGTCACGTCAAAATTGTCACAACACAGACACACTAATTGTACCCTGTTTCATTGCAGAGGAAGATGGATCTCCTGCTGATATGCCAGTCCCAGATTTCCGTGATGAATTGGGTGACGAGACGATAAACATTCCCCGAGAGACTATCCAAAAGGTCCTTGAAACCTCCAGACCCCACCTTCAGTCACAAGGAGGAGCACAGAACAAGCAGCCATCGCAGAGGATCCACCCACCACCCCAATTGTAAGACCTGCCAGCTCCAATACAGCTGAGGACTCAGACGACACTGGCACCAGCTTTGAGAGAACTGTAGTTGGAGTACAGCGGGAGCTGGCCAAGGAGGTGCGGGTGGGGATGCAAACTATGGCAGCCAGCCTTGAGGGGGTGCGTTCGTGCATAATGTCATCTGCAGATCAGGCAGCTATGCAAGCCCTAACATCTATCTTGCAGGAACTGCAGAAAACCCAGAAGGAAATCATCACAGCTGTAATACAGTTGACCCAACACCTCCAACAACAATCCTGTCAACGCGTGCATGAATGCAACATTGAACCCCTCAGGGCCGACCTGGCTGCCTACCATCGTGATGTGGCTGCTATTCTCAAGAACCAGCAGGCCCTCCTTGTAGCAGTACTGCCCTTAAGACCTTCACAGGGAGAAGCAACCGGGATGTCTGACTCCACGTCTTCTAACACTGAGGTGTGTGTTGCCCCTTCACAACCAACAACTACAAGGACAAAGCAGGCAACACACACATCAGAAGAAGAAGACATGGAACAGATCACATTCACAAGGAAAAGTACCCGGAAGCACTAGTCCCTGCCACATGGCCAACTATTACCAAGGTCCTGCGATTTGGAACATGCCAGTTTTGCAACAACTGTACTCAAGCACTGTTCTGCAAACCACTGTATATCTTGTCACCCAGCCCAGTGATTGTCTCTCTCCTACTCATTGGCTAAGTCTGTCCCTCTGCACTGTCTGAAACAGCAACCCCAGCATGACAAAAGCATTTTGGTAAACCCTTCTGTTGGATCACAATGGAAGATATTACTATAATGGACTCACAATCATGGACAATGTACATATAGCACTACAGCACTTTTCAATAGATAGCACTTACACAACAAATCTGTCTCTGGGTAATGTGACATATCAACTGCGCAGTAGATAATTGAAATGTCCCTACTGTCAAATATCGTAGCTTGTCAATACAACTGTCCAGATATTATGTAGTTAGTGAAATCTGCACAGTGACCATGATTGCATCATACTCTGCCCATCCTGAGGGACATATCTGATGAAGTGAATAACCATACACCACCATGCTGTGTTGGACAGAAGAATGCTTCCTCAGGGGATAACTAAGTCATCAAATAGTGCCCGCTAAATGTTGTCAACGTGCAAAAATAACACAATAAACATGCCACACTAATCTAAGTAAACACTAAAAAAACTGCACAAATGAAGGTGTCTGAGTTAACATACAAATAGGTAATCATGCCGAACTGTGTCACAAATGATGTATGAGGGTCATGAAGACAAGAATACAAGATTGCCAATGAGAACTCATCTTATAAGGGTGTGCATGATCATCACACTGCAGTCAGACCTAAAACTGTTTCCCCAATATCAAGTCTGGAAGCACTGTTAGTGACTTTGAAAACACACTTATCAACAGAAACACATTGTCATCCATATTAACTGTGATTGGTGGTTGCAACAAAGGGTAGACACTTTGCAAGTTAGCTCTGGGTTAGCTGCCAATCGTACAGCTCAGTTGGGATTTGTTTGTAGCATTGGACACAGATGTTATAGTACAAAAGAGATGTACACGGAATCCAAACCCACGATCAAGTACCATTCAACACATACTATTAAGGGGTAACCAAATATTTATTAAAAGCTAACCATAGATGAGGAAACTGAGGACAAAATCTTACCTACCCTAATCTACCCTGACTACTCATTACCCACAACTGTCCCTAACTAACCTAAGCTACACTTACTTATCACATGTAACGAAACGTTCTAAACATCTACCCCCCACCCCCCTTATGAGACGGGACACATGGAGGACAACACATACCAACCTAAACACATACTATACTATCCTATACAAATATATATTTTTGTTGGTACAATTTGTTTAATGTTTTTTGCTTTTTTTGCTTTCTTTCTTTTTTTTTTACACACAAGAACCCCAACATAGCCCCCCACCCACCCACACATGTAATAAGTCAAAAAAGAAACAAGCAGGACCCTCTACCCCCCACCCACTAACACTGACTAAACTAACAGCCTATACTAACCTAACACTAAGCCCCCTAAGCCCACTAAGTATAAGAACAAGGAAAGAGGAGGGAGGGGAGGGTATCATGTCCATCTATTCAACTGTCTAGAGGTTGGCCCTCCGGAGGGTCCTCTTGATATCCTTGACCCGCCGTTTAATGTGCCGCACGTCCCGGCTTAGGTGGCTCACCTTGCGCAGCACTTTGTCCATCTTGTTTTCAAGTCTATTGAAGGCTGCAGGGTCAACAGCTGGAGCTGTGGCAGTCTGGGTACCGGTGGAGGAGGTCTGTGTGGGCTGTCCTGCACCGGTGGCAATGCTGGGGCCAGGAAGTCCAGCAGATGTAGATTCAACAGAGGCAGCTGTGGGTGGTGCCACCTGACTCAGATTGGTGGTTGTTTCTGTGGTGGCTGTGGTGGGCACAGTAGGCCCACCCTGTGGGAAGGCTCGCCATGCCCCGGAGGCACGTTCATGGCGATATCGCCGGGCCATCCTCCGGAACCCCGACTCCACCAGCAGGATGTGCTGGTATTGCATGGCTCGACACTGAAATTCACGGACCTGATCTGGAGTCATGTTAGCTGCTGTGAAGACAAATGCAGATATGCCACATTAGTAACTGCATTGTGTGAAACAGCACAGCAGGTTAATCAGACAATACATCTACTGTACTTCTAACAGCTCATATCACGATACAGAGCATCGTATGTCCCTGAGGAAGTACATGGCAGGCCAGACAACAAAGGTCACATCACACAAAGCACATTCATAACCCACAAGATGGGTAACAACTGGCCTTGACTTGCAATCTGAGTTCTGACAGTTAACATCTAAGAATCATGCTGCATATCCTCCACCAAGAGCTGGGCTACAAATGTCAGCGTACGGAAAACAAAACTAAAGCCACATGGACTGCAAGTTGTAACTGGACTTTCCAGTATGGTACCAAGTGCCAAACCTGAGTGTGTATACTAGTATGCAACCAAACCGTTACTTCTTCACAGGTATGTGTAACATACTGGTAGCATCAATACTAGGTACCCCATTCACAAACCCATGGCTGTGTTTGAGGGGGGGTGGTGGATACACAACTATAATTTGCCAACAACATGTACACCGAGGAGTGTATAGGCTAATCCACTCATGTTTGTCTCTACAGACACACCACAGGTAAGGTCTATCTACATTTTGGAGTCAGCAAACCCTAGAGCACTCATAGGGTCAGACATATCAGGAAAATCAGAACTTAGTACACAACATATACTTCCAGTGTGGCCTGACTTACATCAGACACAGAGTTGATAGAACACCCATGATCATGAATTGCATGCACACCTAGGCCATTACACTCAGGTTCCACAGACTTGATGCACTACATGTGGAAGTACATGATGCTAGGAGGTTCTACCTACTGTTTCAAAATTACGTAGGTAAATAGTGAAGCAGATGTCTATTGGGAAGCTATTAGCTCCACCAATCTTAGAGAATGTGGGTCTGACAGGCTGACTAAATAGGGGCTGACTTCCATTGCGACTCTTGGTGATACAAGTGTCAGAGACATGACTATCCCCTGAACTCACAGTGGGGCCTACAGGGATGTCCTACAATCCCTACATGATACCATTGGATACGCATTGGCTAACTCAAAACATGTGAAAACTGCATTCCCACTCATGGAACAAGTGAAAAACTTGCCCACAGCATCACACCTTGCTATGCGTCCAACTCACACGAGTCCATAACCAGCAAACACAACTCATAACAGACATATCAACACTTCCTGTAGTGGTCGGGGTCCTCAAATGTCGCCACCTCTCCCACAGTGTAGGGCGCTGGTCCACCTGTAAGGTATGGAAGGAAGAAATGTGCTCAAAATCTGTGCACAGTGCAACATTTTCAGTATCATTTACAATGTGTAGACTGAATAAGTAAATGGCAGCCATTCAGACATGATGGTACTGCATCTGATATTTCACGGCCAACTTGTACATAGCATGGGTCTCCTGTGACAGTTACACACATATCTGCACACATACATTGGCCCTAACTATCATGTGGTTGCAAACTTGACCCATAATTGGTGAGCACTAAAAAATATGGAGTGTAATCGTCTCATCATGTGCATCCAAGAGAAACATCCAACGCCTGGTTACTTGAGGACTGCATTACCAGTCAAACATGCCTTGTGGCCATGACACATTTAGTGCACATAGGCCCAATGTACAGAGGGAGGGGCAAGGACTCCTGTAAGCCATCCTGTTGTTACAGTATAGTCAATTGATGTGGCCCAGCTATTGTGATTTGCACCAACCATGGAGATGTAAAGCCATGTGCATACACTTGGACTGCCATCCATATTTGGATTGTGGCTCAACCGATGACAACAAACATTTTACGATGTTAGCTGAGGGCACCTTACACCTTTACACAATGTATTCAAATCATGAACTGACATTTATCCAAAAAGATTAAGAAACACAATAATCCCACACATTCATAGTACTTCTGTGAACGCTTTCGTTCCACACTCACCAGACTCACATGAGACCAATGTTTGAGCCACTTTGCTATCATAAATTGTCGTGAAGACAGCACTCATTTTCAGCATCATGTAGTGATTCTAAAGTCAGTCTAGCAATTGCGTCAACATAGTTGGCCTAAATGTTGGTACATCTGTACTTCTCTTTCAATAATACCCTATATAGACATGATTTGCTCCTATTTTGTTAGCTGTGCTGACAGAAAGGCCGCACCAATTTCCTTCATGGTAAAGTTACCTGTAGGTTTGCTGAGCACGTGCTACCTGAAAGCTGGCAATTGTGATCCTTGCCATAGTGCATCAATGATCCCCTTATATGTCCCCAAAATTACACACAGTCATCAAGTTAGCTGGCAGACATTGCACTAATCCACTGATGTCACTACAGAGCATTCATTTGTGCACAATAACAATAGTTGTACTCATCAACAGTGCCACCAATCATGATTCCCAGGTGGTCCAAGAGATCCTGCTCCCTGGTGATGAGGTCAGCCCACCGGTGCTTCAGCTGGTGGTCACTCCTCTGGCTGGCATACACACGCTGCAGGTGATGCAGCACCTTTCCCCACCGGATTCTGCACGCCTCTGTCGGGTACCCCTGTATGACCCTGCCTGGATCATGAGCGGCAAGAAATGTGTCACCAGCCAGATGAAGCCCCCCAACTCCTCTTCCCCCATCCTGCCAAGACGTGGCCTACCAGACATACTTATAATTGAAGTGAAGGAATAGGCGTAAATGAAATAGAAAGGGGAAATGGGTGAAAGTAGGGGTAAAAAGACAGGAAAAAAGTAAACCTAAACACTAAAAGAGCCCAACTATCCCCAAATTAACACTACCCACAACAGACTCCCACAAACAAGAAATACACAAGATAAATGGACAAATGTAGACAAAACCCAGTACTACAGTATACACAAACACAATTTATTTCACAAAAGGACTTTACAGATAGCACACAGGACAAATACAGCACAAAATCTCTGGACAACACTCTCTACACAGCCACACAGTCTAGAAGGATCATAGACTGCAAAGTGAAAGTGAAAGTACACCCACTGTACATGATCTGTAAACAGGATATCCTATTACATCACTTCCTGAAAGAAAAGTCCCGCCTTTTTCACATAATGCATCATTTTTTGTTGACAAAACTGTATTTGCGTCATTTTTTTTGACGCACAGACGTGAATATTAACCCGCATCCACATAATGATACATGGACTGTACAAATATCTGGATGCAGGCTATATTTCACTCCTGTGCGTCCAAAAAAATGACGCAAATACAGTTTTGGTAAACAAAAAATGACGCACACCGCTAGGGACGTCAAAATTACAGTGCATTAACTGGTTTGGGGCATTTTTACTTGTTTTTGGGTTATTTTACATTTGGAACACATCAGAGATTGGCTAATTGAAGACAGTATGGTGTTGATGGTGTATGTTCACATGTGTGACATCATACTGCAGCGGAACATCATCCACTACACCCTTCACAGTATGTTTACAGTTGGCTGACGTCATAGATGGTCATAAGTGTGGCCTACATATATGTGTGGCACAAATTGTGCATGTTTGCCATAAGGAGAGGATAGCAATGTGACGCACATATGTACAATACCTAATTGCCTTTGGCTCAAAGTGTGTGCTTTGACAACTAATTTGTTGGTTGACCAGGTGTGTGTGTACATCACATGAAGCATTATTGTACATTTGGTTTTATGAATGTGACGTCCATGTGACCAACCCTAAGATGCGAGTAAAAATTGGAATGAGCAGGGTCATGTGTTAGTCATACATGTAACAACACCCGCAAAGTATACTTCCAAGTTTTAGGGTCACGTAGACACCACATGTGACATAGCATGCACCAGATGGATGGCAGGCACATGTTCATGTCAAAGGTCCACAATTTCTACATCCTATGTCCTAGAGTATTGGTAGGAGCTTCCTAGGCACTAGTTCATGAATCCCACAGTGAGTCATACACATGCATTGAGGAAGTGGGTACCATGTTGTTTGCACAGACAGACAAGGGTCAATCTCATATGTATGATGACACCACAGTTGAGGCCATAGAAGTAAGCCCTAACTATCAAGTGGCTGTGGTGGACCAGCATACAAGACAGCACGTGTCCACATATTTCCAGTGATCATTTGCACATAGGTGTCTTGTTCATGTGTGTGGTCCAATGATGATCATGTAGATTTTTTGGGATGTAATTTTTCACAGTTCGGACCAGGACTCATCATGAGTCAGTGGCAGCTATTCCTGTAACTACTGAGTATCCTTTGTTGATCAATGTGAGTAAAGTAGATGTGGACATGTGAACCAACATGTGGATGGTCCCACCCTGTCACTAAAGACGTGTAATGAGACAGTCAACAGGGCAACCTTGGTGTGCTGAGTGAGATAATGTCTCAATTGTCATGTTCCGGCAGGTGTCATTACAACATTTGTACACAGGTTGGCCTCTGCACTTCCCACTGCATCTGGGAACATCATAGCCTCTGTGCTGTTTATTCTCGCAGCTATTCACCACACACGGCCCATCACTATGTTGTGTGCACTGTGATACTGTGTGTGAACTGTCATGGTTCTGACATTTGTGTATTAGTCATGTACATTATCAGAGGTTGCTGGATGTGCTGAAAGCCCCGTACCCAAGCCCTGCCTATGATCCTGGGACACTGTCGCACTTTGTCATTCATGCATAAATGCAACCCAGAAAAGGGATGGGCCATGAATTTTGCATTTCCAAGAGGATTTAACTCAAATGGTACAGTTAAAAGGCAGATGATGCTATACAATGTATTTGTGTATGCATGGTAGAAGCCCATGCCCAATTCCCCCTGATGAATGGCAGGTTTGCTAACGCAAGTGTGGTACATATGTAGACACAGGGATACTTTAGTGTGACGCACAGACAGTTGCCAGTCAGGCTGACAGAATGCAAGATGATTCAGGAGCCAGCTACTGGACAAGTTACATAATCAGTGGTCTGACTGAGACTGTTTGGAGGACAAACTAGACAGTTGACATGTCAATCTGTGTATGTCCTGTGTTTTTGAAGGTGACAAATGAACCCAAGGGCTGTGTTACACGGCTTAATTACTATCAATGGTTGACGATGTATTTGACATAATGGCAACTCCTATGCTGTTCCAGGCATCATCAGGGGCAGTGCTTTTTGTAATGGGTGGTGTGCATGGAGGTGATCACGGGTGTGGGCTGCATCTGCTTCTCACCAGTCCTGTAGGTGAGACTTGCATTCTAAGGGCCAACAGACATTTTCACAAGGGGAAGCAATCTACATGTGCTAAGAGGGCTTTGAAACTAGAAGACAGTGTATAAATTGACCTGATGTCCTTGCAGTCAGATGTTCTTTGACAATGGCATACCTTAGGAAAGGGTGTAGCACACTGGTTTGCTAATGTTGGTCTGTGTTTGTAGAGGAGGTATTATCAGGGTACACATCTTAGTATTCCAGGGACCTCTTCCGACAGGTGGGTTGTGACCAGGTGCATGGGTGTGTCAGGAGTTAGGAAATGGGCTGACATGTACATGGAATGTCATGTGCGCAATGCATGTCATATGTGTTGCACTTGTGCTGTCTATGATCGGCTTCTATGGAACTCTAGTCACAGATATTCCTTGCAAATATTGGATGCAGTTGGACTAACTGCTGTCAAGGGTCTTGTCAGACATTCCTGTTAGTGATGCCAAAGCACATTGACTGCCTCATGTATGAGGCTTGTTTTCCCCTTATTGAGTGATGGTGTCATAGTTGTGTGCCATATGCTGCGTTGGACCTTGCTTTCAACATGTATGTGTGAAATAGTTGTGGTCCTCTGCTATAGGCCTTCAAAGGAGATATGTACATGATATATGTCATTAAGAGTGTGTGTGTATGTGGCCATTGTATGTTAGGCATCACATAAGCTCTGGGATGTTCCGTGTCCTACTCAGTACCTCAGCAATGCTCAATGAGGCAGCACTCTTATTCTGATAAGTAGAGATGAAGGTGTGTAAAAAGGAATAGCCAGACCATGATATGGTGATTATAATAGGTGTTTATTTACATTAGTTAACTAAACTGCTGAAGGTGATCATATTCAGAAGAAATTATTTACAATCTGTTGCCGCATGTGTATACCAGCAGCTGTGTTCTGTAGTTCCCTCTCCTGTTGCAGGACAGCATCCTCCTCTTCCTCCTCTTCAGGCATGTGTGGCTCTGGTTCCAGGAGGGGAATGTTTATTCTGATACAAATGTTGTGCAATATTGCACATGTGAGGATGATCCTACAGACCATCTCGGGGGAATATAGGAGGCTACCACCAGTGATGTCGAGGCAGCGGGACCTTGACTTGAGGGTGCCGAAGGTCCGCTCGACAATGCTGCGTGTCCTCCTATGGGCCTCGTTGTATGCACGCTCTGCAGCTGTACTCAAGTTGCCAAATGGTGTCATAATCCATGGCTGGATGTCATACCCCTGATCAGCTGCAAGAGAAAATGAATGGGATCATGTTGATGTAGATGGCACTATTGAAAAGAACTTTAATGGCAGTAGTTGTCTTGCGTTGTCTGTGACTCTTTTGTGTACTAATGTGACATCCTATGCTTGTAGGCTATACCATCTGCATTGTGTTGTTTCCTTGGCTGAACAAGTGTTTGTCTGCTAACCGTTTGTCAGCAGTATGTTTTGGGATTTTCAGTACAGTGTGCCCTCCCTAGCATTGTGACTTGTGATACAGGTGTCCGTGTGTCTTCACTGGGGATGAGATGATAGTTCCATGCACAGTTAAAATTGAAAGTGTTGTTAACACGTTCATATCAAAGTACCCTGGACATCCCATACCTTTAGACTTAGGCAATGTATTAGTGTAAAGGTCATTGGGACACTTACAATTTGCAAGGTGACATTTAGGCAACCACACTCATTGACGTCTTCACATTAGGCTGTACAGTAAATTCCGACGTGTGACAGGTTCAATGGTGACTTAAGAAACATGGCTAGCGATGTCACGACCTCAGTGTGTTCCTGTCGACATGTTGCTGTTGTGGTGTATGTGTTGTGTGTCCTAGAGGGTTGCTGTGCAGTGTGTAAATAAGTAGGTTTTTGTACTTACCAACAAGTAGTCCATTGCCATACCGTCCATCCTGGAAGTGTTCATTGATGGTGCAGTGACGGAAGATGTATGAGTCATGTACACTCCCAGGATATTTAGCCACGATGTTGGTGATCAATCCTTGGTGATCGACTATGGCCTGCACGTTGATGGAATGTGTGTGCTTCCTGTTGCAGTAGAGGTGTTCAGTTGCAGCAGGTGGCACAAGGCGTACATGTGTGCAGTCGATTGCACCAAGGACATGTGGGAAGCCACTGATGGCGTAGAACCCCTGCTTTGTTTCCTGCTGCTTCTGCAGTGTGTTAGGGAAGCAGATATGGCGGGGTGTCAGTCGAATGATGGTGTCCAGTACTTTGGGCAAAAAGGCGGAGAATGATGGTTGTGATATTCCGCCAACCAGGGCACCAGTTGTTTGAAAAGAGCCACTTGCCAGCATGTGAAGTACGGCAAGCAGCTTTGTTTCTGTTGGGATGGTGCAGGGTGTCACCAAAGTGGGGGCCAACTGCTGTTCAATGTTTCACAGCAGCTGCTGAATGGCCTGCCAGTTCAACCGTTACCTTTGTATGATGTCGTGTTCCCTGAGGCCCTGAAGGGTTGTTCTTGGGCGAAATATCCTCTCCTGCCTTCTGAGCTGCCTTTGGGGTCCCTGCTGGTGTTGTTGTAGCTGCTGTTGTTGCTGCTGGGCTCTGCGTCTGCGTGCATGCTGGATTAGAATCACCTCCATGGCTCCCTGTTGCTGTTCTGCTGCTCTGCTGTTTGTTCTGTGTGTTCTGATTAAACACAGGTGTGTTTGCCCCATTTTAACGCCTGCCCTGACCCAGGCGTTAATTTTTGACGCAAATCGGGCTGTGCGTCATTTTCTGGCTCCGCCTCCCGGCCGTGCGTCATTTTTGCCCGAAAGCATAAATACGACGCACGTCCCTTTAAGCCATTTTGGGGACGGGAACGCCTACCTTGCATATGATTAACGCAAGGCGGGTTGCCGCATCCAAAAAATGACACACACGGCGGAATTTTATCATCCGCAGGCGTCAAAGTTTAAATACGGGGCAACGTTTGCGCTGATTGTGCGTCAAATATTTTGACGCACAATCGGCGCAGACGGAGTATAAATATGCCCCTAAATATCTTGCTGACATTAACAACAGGAGAGGAGAGAAAATGGAGGAAAAATAAAACGACTGATGACCTCATGATATGGAAGTCTCTCCAAGCAACACACAGCCAGCTCACCACAACAGGCTAAGCAAAGTACTATACCTAAATCTTCAACAAAGTCACCAACTGAATCAGAATATTTTTAAATACAATAAAGCAAGGCATTAATTTCCTGTCTGACCCACCTATTCCACACTCCAGACAAGTGCAATGTCTTCAACCTTTTCTTCAGTTTAAAAAATGCAGACTATCTGACAGCACAGCAAAAACACCAAGAATGCTTCATCTCCGATACCCACCCCTTCTCATATAATCCCACAATAGTCATCCTTCAAAGCTGCAACTATTGCAGTTCTTGTCAACATATTGTCAACATATTCAACACAACACCCTCAAAGTCACTTCTTAAGAAAACAATGTCTTCTCACCCCGCCCTTCTTCAAAGCCCTCTTTGGGGACACTCTCTCTCTCAAGCCATCTCATCACTGTCAATGCCTTCCTCACTCGGGACATCTTCCCAGAAGATCTCAAGACAGGCCATATCCTCCCACTCCTAAATAAATCTACACTTGGCCCTGATGACCTTGTCAACTACTGGATAATCAATTACTACCATTCATTAGCAAGATCACTGAAAAACAGTCTATGTTCAAGGCCAAGTTCACATTAAAGCTAACCATTTCCTGCATGACTCCCAGTCTGCCTTTAGATCACGCTATAACCCGCTGCAGCCCAAGGTCGCCACCTTACTAATCACAACCCTCCTAACCATTGACTAAGATAACCCTTACCTCCTGATATTGCTGGACCGCACAGCTGCCTTCAAAACAGCTGAATACCACATTCTCATACACACCCTGTATTCATGAATGCAGTTTTTGCAAATGGGCACCTCCAGTTCCCAAATGATCCTTGCCACCTGCACAGTTCCCGTAGGTGCCCTACTGTAGTAGTAGTAGCAATAACTTTATTCGGTTTTGGGAAAAAACATGAAAACACAGAAATAGAAATATAAGACAATATATATACATTTTCCGAAAATTTAAAATAAGACATACAGATTAAAAGAATAATACAAAAGTGATTACTCACCTCAGGAATTTAAAATGCATTAATAATCATTTCAAAAACAAGACTTCAGGGTTACATGTTACAATTCATACTGTAGCTTGAAAAAAAGTATAGAATCAGTATACCGGATAGAATAGATATTAACAGTTAAAAGGAGAAGTCTTCAAGTGCAAATGGAAATTTGATCCCCAGTAAATTTTATTTCAAGCCCTGAACCACTTCCCCAGATATGTCAGCATCAGTAGTGGGATCTACTATTATTTGTCAAAAAGCAATATCTACTTACGTCTCACTCGCCATGCGTACAACAAGTATCTAGATAATCTGAAAATGAGCTATGGAGTAGTGTTAATGAGTATTCTGATGGCAGGCCTCATTTTTCTCACAGTCAGAATACGGGTAATCCGAGTAAGCTAGTTTGTGCAAAAGGACACCCACAGTGCCCAAATTATTTCTGCCACCTGCACAGTTCCTCTAGGTGCCTTATTGTCCACTGTCATCTTCAACCTCTACATGGAGCACTGTGTTGCTCTACTCACAAATAATAGCGTGAACATTCACAAATATGCTGATAATATGCATTTCTACTTGAATGCCTCCTCTGCTTCAGACATTCAATGCCTCAAATAGTACTTACACATCATCCAGACTTGGAAGTCCAGAGTCTACATGGAGTTCACCCCAACCAAGGCATAATTATTTTTATTGGCAAGAACAAGAAACACTACAAACTTGGTTCCATTACATGAATCTCAACAGCTTCAAATCCCAACTTTCACTGATTGCCAAGTCACTTGATTTCAGCCTTGGAACCAACATCACCCTTACATTTCCAAAAACACAAAGACTGACTTGTATAAGCTCTCTCTTCTAAAGAAAACAAAACTATTTCTTCCAGAAAGCAACTTCGGAACTACTGTTCAAACCCTTGTACTCTCCCTTCTGGATGGTGGTGATGCCCTTTTTCATTGCCTGCCAGGCTCCAGACTAGCACCTCTTATGGGTTTCCAACAATTGACAGCATGTCTCATACAGGGCCTAATCAGCATTATCCTAATGGAACTCCATTGGTGCCTCTTGAAGACTAGCACCAGTTTCAAAACCTGCTGCATCATTTACAAGGCCATACCTACCAGCACTCCTCTTTATCTTGCAACAGCTGCATCATTTACAAGGCTATAACTACCAGCACTCCTGCTTACCTTGCAGACAAGCTTGTCACAACTGCAACAAGGGTACCAGCATACGTCAAACTAAAAGGTGTAAAAACGGGAAAAAAACACAAGGCAACAGCCCTTTCCATCTATGAAACTAGGACCTGGAACATCATCCCTGCATCCATTACCCTACCTGGATGATACTCCAATTTAAGAAAGAGTTGAGGATGCACTTCTTTAAAGAACACTACATCACAATGCACTTACCGCCCACGAACCTGCTACCGCTCCTCTCACGAATGGCTTTGTGCTTGTCTTTGACCCTGCTCAGATGCCTTTTGGCAGGTTCACACTATGAAAACGCCATAAACATATATTCATACATACAGACGTACAGATAGTATGTATGAATATATGTTGGAGAATATATAGAATATATAGATAGTTGGGAAATTACATTTTCCCTGGATCAGGTAGATATGTGAGATATCAGATGCAGAGAAGGTTTTCAGGTATAACTTTGTATCATTGACATATTATCCTTTGCCAACTAGAGCAGCTCTTTCGTTCCATAAGAGTAACTTTAGCCTCCCACAGGGTTAATGTCTGTAACTGAGATTTGGTTTTGTCATGATTGAAATTTTGGGATTGTTAGAAGATGACCTCCTAATAATCTGTGCTATCTCTTGGTATTAGGTCATGCCATCACTGCAGACTCCTGGCATAATATTATCTCATGGCTCTTCCCAACAGCTGTAGACTGTTAACAACATTTTTAGATTTTCTCTGAATAAGGGAAACCTTTGGTTCACAGACAACAGTGGGTGTTCCATTTTCACCTTGAGTACAGACATGACACAATCTCTCAAATATTAAATTAATGTTCTGGACCTTGACTACAGAACATGACACAATCTCTCAAATATTAAATTAATGCTCTGGAGAAGATCACTGTAAGCCCACAGTGGATTTTATATTGAAATTGAAATTAATTGGTGATATTTTTTGTCTGGAAGGGAGAGCTACGGCTTGGTATACTGTGCCTAGGAATCAGTATGCTCAGTGCTACTTTTAGTTCCTCTCAGAACAACTGATCAAGAGTTTTGCTAGATCACGATAAACACCAGTGGCATAGTCAATAGGCGAGAATTCTAATTCTGTGGTGAACTCAAGCCTTTGTGTGAATTCTAGGGAAGGAAGCATTTGTCGCCAGGGTTTTGGTTAGAATATGATTGTATTTAACACAATGGTTGCACTTTTTCACAATCAGCAAAAACATGCAATAGTATGTCTGCAATGGGACTAGATTTCTAAAACTTATCAAATTTCTGAGACTTGAACTACAACAATGTCTTTTGGGTGTGATAAAGCTTTAATTCAAGCTACATTGTTAGATAAGTAATTGGCCTAGGTTGGACTGAGAGGTGGGAGACTGGCTACAATCCAATTCACCAAAACTATGTTGTCATTTGTTTGTCTTTTCATCTGGAAAAGGAGTTGAATTTTTTTAACTATGCCAAAGCCGGAAAGCGACTATTTCTTTTGGGCGGTTTCACTGAATACTTAATAATACAGTAAGGGGCTAACTTAAGAGCCCCTAGCGCCTTCTTGCACCACATTAGAGGCACAACAAATTTACAAAGTGGCACAATGCATGTATTGCACCACTTTGTGACCTTTTGCTCTACATTAGCCAGGCATAATGTATGCAAAGGGGGCGTTGCTCCAATAGGGGGGTGAAGAGGGGGGGCAAAAAAATGGCTCAAAGAAATCTAAAAGATTTCTTCGCTTCATATATTTTGGCACTTTTAACTCCTGCTCAGAGAAGGCGTTAAAATGAGGCATGCCATTGTTTTCAATGGGCCTCAATGGGCTTTTCAGGATTAGTGTCAACTTTTTTAACGCTAATCCTGTAAAGCTCAGAATTAGCATAAAAACTGTTGACGCTAGTTTCCCTAACTACCGCCATGGTGCGCCGTATCTTACATGTGGCTCACACATGGTGACGTTAAGGGGGTGCTAAAGGGCGCACGAAAAGTGGCACTGCACTTGGTGCAGTGCCACATTTTTCTTATATCAGGGCCTAGGGCCCAGATTTAAGAAAAGTGGCGCTGCACCTAGTGCACCTCTTAGTGCCCCCCCACTGCCACCATGTTTGTAAGGTATTTAAAATATGGTGCACCATGGCGCAGGGTAGGGGGCAATAACATAATTTTATATGACGCTACTGATGTACTCTGCAGGAGTAGTGCCAAAATGTTGTATATAGGAGCCCATTATAAATAATGCTATTCCACCTTTTGCCGCCTGCTCTGAGCAGGTTTTAAAGGGCTGAAAAAATGTTGCAAGGAAATCTATGAAATTTTTTCAGGCCGCCTAATGGGGGAATGCTCCCCTCGCATACATAATGCCTGGCGCAGGCACAATGTTTCACAAGGTTTTACAAAGTTGCCCAATGCTAGTATTGCACCACTTTGTAAATATGGCACATGATAAACCACCTCAACGCCACATTTGCGGAAAAATAAATACCGCAAATGTGGCGCATAGTGGCGCTGGGACTCATAAATATTCCCCTATGGCCATATTTATGAAAAATGACACACAACTGTGCTACTGCAGTTGTACGTCAACATTTTTAACAGGAGCTACCATCATTTCCTAGAGCCATCCGTGCGCCATATTTAAAAAATGGTGCACAATGGTGCTAAGGAATGGTTAATGTAAAAGAAAAAATGAAGCTAACCTTGGTGACATACCGTAAGAAAAAATGACCCTAATGCTGCATAAGTGGCACATATTTTTCACCCAAAACAGGTTAGAACCATTTTTAATTACATTAGCATAAAAAAATGCACAAGCAATAAAAATACAATTTGAAAGACAAGATGGAGATTGCAGGCCAGGAGAGAACCCAGGGAGAACCCAATCACCCAAGTATCAGCCTGGAGGGTCCAGCAATGTCTCAGGAGAAGGAGAAGAGGAAGCGGATGTTTTGCGTTAATGAGGAGGAGCATGACATCCTAGTCAGAGAGGTGACGGAGCACCAACACCAGCTCTTTGTCACCTCTAAATTGAAGATCGGTAAGAGAGATGCCATATGGCAGGCAATAGTAGACAAAGTCAACAGTGTGTCAGAGGTGAAGAGGACTGTCAACGATTGCAAGAACCACTGGCACAATTGCAAGTGCAGGACTAAGGAACCGAAAGGCAGCACTGCAGACTGGAGGCGGAAGTCCTGCGCACTGCAGGACCTGGATGAGCTGGAGGAGATGGTCTCAGCGGTCATCTGGGAGGACCTGGTCACTGGAAATGCAGGACAGGACAGCGCAGACTACCAAGAGCAAACACAAATGCAGGGTAAGTTGCAGGGGGAGAATATCTGGAATCTCACAAATGGCAGACAAAAGAGACACTTAGGACACACTCAACGCATGCTAAAGGTCAGCATCGGGACTCACAGGCCCTGAATCAAAACACTCCATCGTCTCCCAAGCCACACTTGTACTGACTCTTTAGTTATGAAATGCACTCCAACATATACACGACGTGGACATAAGTCACTCACTAATGCTATACTCCACCATGTAAATATGCAGCACATTGCCTGAAAGTGACTTGCAATTAGTGTGGCTGTAGCTGTGCCACAACAACACCATTTGCATATTGTCATAGCCCCTGATCCAACACAACTTGTACATCAGAGACTAGGACTGAAGTCAATACCACTCCAGAGGTGGTGTCGGGATGGTGTAACAGGCCAAAATGCTACCCTTTCTCCTTGTCTCATTGCCCTTCTCATCTATGCTGCATCTTGCAGCACACATTGAAATGTCACATTAGCAAAATAGAATATCCACGCGCACAAAGGGACCCTCCCTGCACATAAACAATATATCCCCTCAAGGCAGGCACCCCTCCATCATGCTGCAACATTGCCTGTTCTAATGCAGGGAGAACAAATCTGCACAGGGGGGATTGCAGGGGTGTACTGTATTCCAGTAAACATGTCACATCCCTGCATTTCTAAACTGGTGCACCATTGTGCAACACATACTGCTGCTGTACTGAGCTGTGCCACTTGAGAAAAAATCAGGCCTAAAGTGTGCAACCTGTGGAATGCAAACCACACAGGGCGAATCCACAGCAACTCTCACACAAGTCCTTGCGTCTTATGGGAATGGCCACAAAATTAGACCAATACAACACATGGGGCATGTCTGTGAACATCATGTGTGCAGCTTTACAAGTAGCTGCAATCTCACCATCTGAGAAGATAGAGGGGGTCATTATGACCCTGTCGGAAGGCGGAGAACCGGCGGTAAGACCGCCAACAGGCTGGCGGTCCGCCGGTTTTCCGTTCCGCCCGCCAGGGCGGAGACGACCGCTGGGCTGGAGACCTGGGTCTCCAGCCCGGCGGCCGTCACTAGACCGCCAGCGGTATTTGGACCCGGCTTACCGCCGTGGATTTCCAGCGGTTTGAACCGCCATGAAATCCATAGCGGTAAGCACTATCCCTGGCACTAATAGGGGTCTCCCCCACCCCCCCCCACCCCGACCCCCAACATCACATCACCCATACCCACATGACACGCATGCAGGCACCACCTACACACTTACACGCACACACGCTGACATACATGCCTACATCCACACACAGTCAGACACGCACACCCACATTCAAACATACACGCACACATCCATACAGACAGACCCACAGACATACACGCACTCATTCCCATACACACAACACCCCCGCAAGCATACACGCACTCACACAACCCCTCTACATACACACACGCACACCCCCATGCACCCACACAACACCCCCCCACCCCCCTCCCCTCACAGACGATCGACTTACCTGGTGCGACGATCCTCAGGCAGGGGACGGGAGCCATGGGGGCAGCTCCGCCGACATCACACCGCCAACAGAACACCGCCATGGCGAACCAAAGGACGTGATTCGCTGGGCGGAGTTCTGTTAGGGTGGCGGGTGAGGTGGAGCAACCTCCACTTCCCCGCCTCCCGCCAGTATGGCTGTTGGCGGCTCTCCGTCCGTAAAAGGACGGAGAGCTGCCAACGGTCATAATAGGCCGAGCGGCAAACCGCCACCACTGGCGGTCTTCCGCACGGCGGTCCCTCGGCGGTCTTTAAAAAAGACCGCTGAGGTCAAAATGACCCCCAGAGTGTCTTGTGTGCATGGTTGGTCTATTGTTTAATGGTACAATCAACATGCGTGAGAACTAGCACAAGTGGCATCAATGTTGCACTACCAGTACAATGTCACTAGCCCGTAATACAACTGTATCATCATTCTAATAATAGCCCATGTGGAAATAAGCTGCACATTATGCCACATCTATAAAGTCACAAAATGCATGCATTGATCAACATTCAACATTCTTTCACCAACACATGCATGTTGCTGATATCTTTTGTGTAAGGAAATGTTCCTAATTTAGGGAGGGACAATCTAACGTGCAGACAATCCATAATGGTTGCACTGTCCCTTTCAAGTAGCACATATGTGGGGCCTGCTATAGGCAGATGAGAATGCAACAAAAGCATTGTATGCAATGGAGCTACCTGTGCTATACTGCACTAGTCCCATCATTCATGGTGCCAATGCATCATTGCGCCAAAAGAGTGACAGCACAAATTACACAACTGTGGCAATGTCCACCATGGTGAATAGGAAGGCTAATTACATGCCACCATTTTGTCAGTGTTAGTGACTTGCGGCCAGATGTAGGTCCGAGATTGCGACTCGGAAATTGTGAGTCTGTCCGACTCGCAATTTCCGAGTCGCAATCTCGGATGCAGAACGGTGTCTCAGACACCGTCTGCGACTCGCTATGAGGTCGCAAAGACCCCCCTCATCAATATTAATGAGGTGGGTTGCATTTTGCGACCCCATCGCGATTCCCTGCACTCACAGGGATGGTGGCCTGCTGAAGTCAGCAGACCTCCATGTCTGTGACTGCTTTTTAAATAAGCAGTTTTTTTTTTTCATTTTGCAGCCCGTTTTCCATAAAGGAAAACGAGTTGCAAAATGAAAAAAATACCGAAACCATTTGGTTTTGTTTTTTCAGAGTAGGCAGTGGTCCACAGGACCACTGCCTGCTCTGAAAAATTTTTTTTGTCGCCATTCACAAAGGGGAAGGGGTCTCATGGGGACCCCTTCCCTTTTGCGAATGAGTTACCACCAGTGTGACACTGGTGGTAACTGCGAGTTGCTTTGCTACCGCATTCGCGGTCACAAAGCAATTCTGAATTGCAATGCAAGTCGCAAATAGGAAGGGAACACCCCTTCCTATTTGCGAGTCGCATTCCAAAATTGCGAGTCGGTACCGACTCGCAATTTGGGAATGAGCATCGCGTTAGGCTGTTTGCATGGCGCAAACTGTGATTTTCGCAGTTTGCACCATGCAAAGGGCTACCTACATCTGTCCCAAGGCCTCTACAAGGAAGTAGGTGGTGTGGGACCAAATCACAAAGGGCCAGATGTAATAGGAAATGATGGTGTAACACGCTTCCCTAAATTTGGCAGCGTTGCGCACCATCATTTTCAAAACTCACTGATGGCCAGTATTTAATAGAATACGGGGCACCCCTGTGACACTCCCTGTGCTGGGTCTAAATTAGCTGACGTGGGTCAACACAGCAAGCCTTGCACAATAGTGCAAGGATGGCTGCGTTGAAGGGGTTTGTATAGGAATTGGCTCTGTCTATGTGTGCTGCAAAATGCAGCACACATTGAACAAGTTCAAAATAAGGAGAAAAGTTGGCATATTACTTCATTGCGCCATGCCAATGCCACCTCTGGAGTGGCATATACATTTTGGCAAGGACTCTGGTTTATGAAAACTCATAAATCTGAGGCACTGTCAAAATGTAATGGGTGTTGCTATGGCATGCCCACAGCAGCACCCATTGCACGCGCCTACCACGCAAAGTGCTGCGTGTGAAGCGGCCCATTTTACAAGTTCTAAGCCACAATAAGTTGCTCACTGCCACCTTGTAAAACCGTCACAGGGCATTGCGTCATGAAAGTAACGGTCAAGTGGCTCCAGGGGCATCTAAATATTCCCAAAATACCTTGTGAGCTTTGTGATGCACAATGCCACACATAATACACAACTACAACATTGAGGGGGTCATTCTGACCCCGGCGGTCTTAGACCGCCGGGGCCAGGGTCGGCGGGAGCACCGCCGACAGGCCGGCGGTGCCCCGCAGGGCATTCTGACCGCGGCGGTAAAGCCGCGGTCGGACCGGCAACACTGGCGGTCTCCCGCCAGTGTACCGCCGCCCTTTTGAATCCTCCAAGGCGGCACAGCTAGCTGCGCCGCCGAGGGGATTCCGACCCCCCCTACCGCCATCCAGTTCCCAGCGGATATACGTACTTTAGGGTAGACAGAACATCCAAAAGAGGAGGCGTATTGGCGATTATCTACAGTTCCTCATGCATATGTACAATCAATCAATCAATCATAGTATTTATAAAGCGCGCTATGTACCCGTCAGGGTTTCGAGGCGCTGAGGGGGGGGATGGGGGATGGGGGGGGGGGGAGCGCTCCTGATTTAGCGGTCGAAGAGCCAGGTCTTGAGGAGCCTTCTGAATGCGAGGAGGTCCTGGGTCTGGCGAAGAGATGTGGGGAGAGAGTTCCAGGTCTTGGCGGCGAAGAAGGAGAAGGATCTGCCGCCGGATGTCTTGCGCTGGATTCGGGGTACGATGGCGAGTGCGAGGTTGGCGGATCGGAGTTGACGTGTTGGAGTGTAGAAGTTAAGTCTGGTGTTGAGGTAGGAGGGTCCGGTGTTGTGGAGTGCCTTGTGAGCGTGGGTCAGGAGTTTAAAGGTGATCCTCTTGTCTACTGGGAGCCAGTGGAGTTCCTTTAGGTGAGGGGAGATGTGACTTCGGCGGGGTATGTCGAGGATCAGTCGGGCGGAGGCATTTTGGATACGTTGGAGTCGTTTGATGTCTTTGGTTGGGATGCCTGTGTAGAGTGCGTTGCCGTAGTCAAGTCTGCTGCTGACGAGGGCCTGGGTCACCGTCTTTCTGGTTTCTGTTGGAATCCACTTGAAGATTCTGCGGAGCATTCGAAGGGTGTTGAAACAGGAGGAGGAGACGGCGCTGACCTGTTTGGACATGGTGAGGGCGGAGTCCAGGATTAAGCCGAGGTTTCTTGCGTGGCTGGCAGGGGTGGGCGGGGGTCCGAGGACAGAGGGCCACCATGAGTCATGTACGTGGAAGAATATGTCATCCGCATCATGTGAAGTTATGGATTTTACAATCTCTTTTAACACAGTAACACTTCTGGAAGGCCTTTTAATTTACCGCACCCCTGGTTCCTGCTCAGGCTTTGTTCAAACCTGGGCAGAACTGATTGAGCCCCTAGTGATGTCCCCCAAGGCGATTATCTTGGGGGACTTTAACATTAATTTAGATGAAGTTGACAATGCCGTGGTCAGGGAATTTCTGGATCTCATGTCGACTTTCAACTGGACCCTTAAGGTTACCACAGCCACTCATATAGCTGGACATTTGTTGGATGGGGTTTTTGCCCGCATGCAAGCTCAATTGGAGATTATCAATACCCCGCAGAGCTGGACTGACCATAATTTACTTATTTTCCTGGTCACTGGGGACCTCCTTTCTCAAGCTCATGGACCTAACAGCAAAACTGTTAGATTGTGGAAACAGGTAAAGCTGACGGAATTGGCTCCCATTCTGGAAGCAGAATGGAATAGGGCCAATGAGAGGTCTTTTGCCTTTACTAGAGAGTTTCAATTTAGGAACTGCAATTGCAATAAAGCAACTTGCTCCTACTAAGTGTCTGAGGAACCATAAAACCAATAAACCGAGCCAACCTTGGTTTACAAAGGAGCTCAAACTCCCCCAGAGAAGATACCGCCAACAGGAGCGGCATTGGAAGCTTAATTCTTCCCTTGTGGGAAAAGATGAAGTGAAGCTAGCACTCAAATCATATAAAATTGCACGCTTTTAGCTAAATCTGATTTCTATGCTACGAAAATCAAAGAAGCTGCCAATTCGCCCTGAGAACTCTTCAAAGTTGTTAAGGCTCTGTCCTCCTCTCCCAATTCATCGGAATTGGAAAATTCTCACTATTTCTGTAATAAAGTCGCCACATTTTTCCACAACAAAATTTTAAATATTCACTCCAATTTTATTCCTTCGGGAGGAATGAAGCATCACTCTGTTTTGACTGAGGGAGATCAGTCCATTAAGCCTGATTTAGAATCTAACACTAGCAACTTGATTCTATCTCACTTTTTACTTCTCTCAAAAGATTATATTCTAAAGCTAATTATGGAGACTAAGTCAGGCTCTCCTTTAGATCCGTGCCCCCCATCCATCTTTCAATTAGCCCCTGAATTTTTTTCTCGGGCAATAGCTCCTATTCTACAGGAGGTCCTATCATCTGGAAAGTATCCTGCTGCCTGGAAGGAGGCAACAGTGATTCCTTTGAAGAAGAAGGCAAATGGGGACCACCTTGATCTGAGAAACTTACGCCATATTGCTCTTCTCCCCTTTTTAGCTAAAATCTGCGAAAAGCATATAAATAAGGAACTCATGGCTTTTCTAACGACAAAGGGTGTACTAGACTCTTCACAAAATGGCTTTAGAAAATCCCACAGCACAGAGTCTGCCCTTATCACATCCTCAGATTCTATATGGAGGATAGTGGATGGTGGGAAAGGGGCTAATCTGATTTTGCTGGATCTACCAGCAGCCTTTGACACCATCTCACCCCAAATTCTATTAACTTGATTATTCCAGGCAGGCATTAGAGATCAAGCATTAACACTACTGGAGTCATTCCTGACGGACAGATGGACTTCAGTCAGTTGCGGGATTTTAGATCAGCAGCTTATCTTCTACCGTGTGGGGTCCCCCAGGGCTCTTCTTTAAGTCCTACCTTGTTTAATGCTTATATGTCGCCTTTGGCCACTCTAATACAGTCGTGTGGATTTTTGCCAACGTCCTATGCTGATGACACTCAGCTTATTATACCCGTGGACAAGAACTGGGAGGAGGCGGATGATTGCTGCCACAATTGCATGCTAGCCATTAATAATTGGATGGGCAACAATTGGCTGAAATTGAATGGGGCAAAAAACTAAATTATATGTTTCGGATCCGGGATAGAGCGATGGAATTCCCGCTGGTGGCCTGCTGAGTGTGGATCTCTCCCTGTTCCCACTACCTCCAGCAGAAATTTAGGGATCATCTTTGATGGCCATCTATCTTTCAAAGCCCAAGTCACTCAGACTGTTTCGACCTGCTTATGGATATTGAAAATGTTAAGGAAAATTTTCCCCTACTTACAACAGGAGTGGAAAGTTACTGTTACATTAGCTCTGGTTACGTCTAGGCTTGATTACTGTAATGCCCTCTTATCTAATCTGGACAGTGTTTCTATGAAAAAACTCCAACTGATCCAGAATATGGCGGCAAAATTTATTCTAAATCTAGCACGCTCTCCCTCAGCTACAGGCAGTCTCAAACTGTTGCATTGGCTACCAGTTGTCCAACGGGTGACCTTTAAAATCTTGTGCTTGACCCACAAAGCAGTGTATGGTATTGGCCCTCGTTATTTGGTCACTCACCTCTGTTGGTATAGGCCCAGGCGAAATCTAAGGCTCCACGAACAGAGAAAGTCAGATGGGGAGATAAAGCCTTCACTGTAGCTGCTGCTAGACATTGGAATGCTCTTCCAATCCATATTAGGAAGGAATCAAAACTTTTCTCTTTCCGCGCTAATTGATGTCTCATATATCTGGCCTTCTATTTTATCTTTGTACCTCCTGCATCGTGCCTTTGTTTCTTTTTTCTCACCTATTGTCTAGCGCTTTGATGCTCTTTTGAGCCGGAATGCACTCTAAAAATCCTACCTACATACATACATACAGAGGCACCTACTCCATGCTACATGGACTCCAGCTTCCCCTGGCCGACATAGCTGCTGCCATGAGGCTGAGGCTTCAACAATAGCCCTCACAAAGTAGCAGCAGCATGATAAACAACAGGCTGGGAGCTATACAGAGTACCCTAAAGTCCACACAGCAGGAAGTAGCCTCCCTCAGGAAAAACATGACTGCCTACAACTGTGATGTTCCTGCAATCCTGAGCCATCAGCAGTTCCTCTTTGCTGCAGTGATGCCTTATGTGTTCCCACAAATGGCAGCTGCTGGGACCTTTGACTCCGTATCTCTGTCCCCTGATGGGTGTGCACCCCTCAGCCTCAACAATAGCACCACCCATGGCACAGGAGGCATCACACACATGGATGGAGATGTGAAAGGAACAACAGTCACAAGGAAAACCACCCGGTAGCCCTAGTCTGTGCCACTTGGACAGTATCTACTTAGTTCTGGGTTTAAGATCATGCCAGTGTTGTGACAGCAGGAAATGTGCCCCCTTCACTCAACCACTGTTGACTTGTCGGCTATATACTGTCATTGTCTCAAATACCTACTGGCAAATTTGACACCACCTCACTGATGCAACTTCTCCTAACCATGTCTCATTACATATCCCTCACCCCTGGACTCTGATTGTACTACAGATGGCTAGGGTTCTCTCATGGGGTCTGTGAACTTGATATAGCAGTTGAAATTACACTTGCACCTGTAAATAAAGCAACTTGTTCACATGTAACATGTACGCTTACTGTGATCCATCAACTCAGAAAAAGTATTGCATTGTGTGAATCCATGTCAATGAGTACAGAACATCATTACATTAGTGCATTACTGTCAGACACAAAGCCATACACTAGGATCCTAACATGAGAAAGGTGAATGATGGGGTTGTGGGCTACAACCAACTTGCAGAGTATTCAATACATGTATTGAACAGAAATCCTTGGAAGTTGACATATGGCGTGTATGGCTCAGAACCAAGTCAATGGTAATTTACCCAGATGGGAGTACAAGTACAACTAATATGTGTGGTACAGAAGAGGCTAACCTAATCAGTGACGAGCACCTGTCAGTGTTGCAGGATACAGTACCAAATTTGGCTTTTGTCTGACACGTATTTAACTACGCCATATTGTTAGAAATTGGGTCTTTGGTTGTCAGTCAGGTTACACCCTGTCCAGGCAAGGACCCTCAATCTAGTCAGGGTAAGTCACACACAATCCAAATTATCCTTTGCCTACCCTCTGGCAGCTTGGCACTCAGCAGTCAGGCTTAACATAGAAGGCAATGTGTAAAGTATTAGTGCAATAAATCATACAATAACACCATATAGCACCACAAAAATACACCACACAGTGTTTAGAAAAATGTATAATATTTATCTGGGTAAACACAGGTCAAAACGATTAAAATGCAATAAGTATATGTTTGAGATATTACTGAAAAGTGATTTAAAGTGTCTTAAGTCTTTGCAAAACAAGTAAATGTCTCTGAAAAACAATAAAAGTCTCTTTCAAGCACAAAGTACCTGGTTTGCGTACAAAATCTCCACAAGGGACTGCAGAGGACCCGATGTGTGGAAAACGGGGAGGTGTGCGTCGGTTTCGCCCCTTCTCACACCGACTTATTTTTTTTCACGCAGAAGAAGGCTTTGCATCAATTTCTGGTGCACAGACTTAGTTGCTCTTCAGGTTGCGGGGTTTTGTGGTGCCCCAGGGACGGTGCGTGGAATCCTGGGCTTAAGGAGCAAAGTCACAAGTACTGTGTCGATCCAGTGGGCGTTGCGTGGAAATTTCTCCCACACAGCAGGTTCTGCATCGATTCCTCTCTGGTAGTCGGGCTGCGTCGTCCTGGGTCAGCTGTGCGTCGATCCGGTGGGCCTTGCGTCGAAGTTCCGGTCGCAACACAGGAGCTGCGTCGATCTTCTCCTTGCGAAGTTGGGCTGCGTCGTTCCGGTTCGGTGTGCAGTGAATTTCTCACAGCGGGGCAGCCTGTGCGTCATTTGTAGCACGCTGTGTGTCGAATTTTCGCTGCACAAGTAGTCCAGTTGCCGGAGTGAAGTCTTTTTGATCCTGAGACTTCAGGGAACAGGAGACAAGCTCTATCCAAGCCCTTGGAGAGTACTTCTCAGCACAGCCAGGGAGCAGCAAGGCAGCAGGGCAACAGCAAGGCAGCAGTCCTTGTCAGAAAAGCAGTCCCAGTGAGTCCTTTGGGCAGCCAGGCAGTTCCTCTAGGCAGGTCTGGTTCAGGGATTTGTCACCAGCAGGTTTCTTGTCCAGAAGTGTCTGTGAGGTAGAGTGTCTATCTCAGGAAGTGTCTACAGTCTGTGGTTTTGGGTTCTCTTCTTATACCCATTTTGGCCTTTGAAGTAGGCTTACTTCAAAGAAAAGTCTCACTTGTTTGTGAAATCCTGCCTTGCCTAGACAAGGCCTCAGACACACACCAGGGGGTTAGAGATTGCATTGTGTGAGGGCAGGCACAGCCCTTTCAGGTGCGAGTGACCACTGCTCCCCTCCCTCCTAGCACAGATGGCTCATCAGAATATGCAGGCTACACCCCAGCCCCCTTTGTGTCACTGTCTGGAGAGAAGTGCAAATAACCCAACTATCAAACTAACCCAGACAGGGAATCCACAAGCAGGCAGAGTCACAAAACTGGTTCAAGCAGGAACATGCCCACTTTCTAAAAATGGCATTTCCAAACACAGAATCTTAAAACCAACTTTACTGAAAGATGTATTTTAAAATTGAGTTCAGAGGTCCCAAACTCCACATGTCTATCTGCTCCCAAAAGGAAGCTACGCTTTAATCATGTTTAAAGGCAGCCCCCAGGTTAACCTATAAGAGAGATAGGTCTTGCAACAGTGAAAACCAAATTTGGCAGTATTGCACTGTCAGGACATATAAAACACAATAGTATATGTCCTACCTTAACCATACACTGCACCCTGCCCATGGGGCTACCTAGGGCCTACCTTAGGGGTGTCTTCTATGTAGGAAAAGGGAAGTGTTAGGCCTGGCAAGCGGGTACACTTTCCAAGTTGAATTTACAGTTTAAAACTGCTCACACAGACACTGCAGTGGCCGGTCTGAGACATGATTACAGTGCTACATAAGTGGGTGGCACAATCAGTGCTGCAGGCCCACTAGTAGCATTTGATTTGCAGGCCCTTGGCACCTCTAGGGCACTCTACTAGGGACTCACTAGCAAATCAAATATGCAAATCATGGATAAACCAATTAATAGTACGATTTACACCGAGAGCATATGCACTTTAGCACTGGTTAGCAGTGGTAGAGTGCTCAGAGTTCAAAAGCCAACAAAAACAGGTCATGAAAAATAGGAGGAAGAAGGCAAAAAGTTTGGGGTGACCCTGCAAAAAGGGCCAGGTCCAACACATATGCACATAGAATTGTCATGTAGGTGATTTATTGCCTTACATCTCTATGACCATATGGGGCTGCATGACACATCATTCTGCCTCTGAGGGGCATGCAATGGTTGTTGCAGTGGCCATCCTATTGTGACACCCAACGCTTTTGAGCCTGCCCCAGATGTTGAAGACATCTAACTCATTGTCACATCAG
Source organism: Pleurodeles waltl (assembly GCF_031143425.1). NCBI lineage: Eukaryota > Metazoa > Chordata > Amphibia > Caudata > Salamandridae > Pleurodeles > Pleurodeles waltl. The sequence continues at coordinate 150,508,169 of NC_090439.1, forward strand.
ATAGATGGACAATGGTCCAGGGGTTGTGTGAGTATTCCAAAGTGTTGGGGAATGCTTGCATACATATTTCAAGTTACTAATATGTGTGTGCCATTACAAAGCACACACACTTGAGCTATAATGCCATGGCAGTTTACTTATGTTTATTTAGTTGTTCTTACCTGCACATTAACTGATTGAAATTATGGATGTCTTGCCAATACTGTGTGGTCAGCCATTGTTGCCATGTTATTCCATTAATTGTCCAGGAAGGGATACCAACATGCGCATAGACACATACCTCAACCCAGCTTCCTGGCCTCTGTGGGGTAGCCCTTGCTACCACCATCATTGGCAAGTAATGCTGCACAAGCCATATAAAGCCTCCCAGCTCATCAGTCTCATGTTCGACATCCTCCTTTGCCCAGACATCATGCAGTGTTTGTATACTGCAAATGTAATTGCAGGAAAAAAATTAAAGATAAAACTAGCCCAACTACCCCAAATACCCAACAAACTATCCTAGCCCTAGACAAATACCCCACAAGACAGTGCACATACAGTACAAATACACTACAAAAGACAGATTAAAAGGCAAATATGACACAACAGTAACAGGACACAGCACGAAACCATTCCAAAAACTCCAATCCACCAACAACACCAGCTCCACACACCCTCACACAGTCACAGACAATAAGGCTGTGAAGTGAAAGTGAATTCACTGTACCATGTATGCAGGCAGGATGTCCTGTTTCTTCACTTCCTGGGCCTCTGCATCACGTTTTCAGCTACGCGTCATTTTTTTGGACACATGACGGTCATGTGTCATTTTTTACCTATTGTGCCTGACAAGACATGTGGACTTGCGATTGAGGCTCAGGGGACAGGCGTCGTTTTTCTGCTTTGGAAAGTATGACGTTTAGGTGTTTACGTCTAAACTTTTGAGGCATGAAGGTCATGGCGTGGTATTCCTTCCCATACAGGCTGACAAGGCCTGTGGCTGTGAGACTGACGAGCAGGGGCCAGCTGTCATTTTACTGGGCTTGCGGAGCATGGAATATGGCGGTTTGCCTCAAACATTTTTTAACGCATAATGGGAATGCATGCAAATTATTTATGAACGCTTATAGTGCACCCAGATTCATATACCATGTCACAGGAGCTATGCAATGATGTTGTCAATATTGGGTGACTACATGTGTGTGATGTCCGTTCATATCTTGGCGGTGACATTGGCATGTTAACCTATATGTTTATTTATGTATGTGATGCATGCGATGACTGGTACTGTGTGCATATGTGCATTTGTAGCTAGACTGTGTCCACATACATGTTAGCACATGTGTACTATGAGTGTACATATGTGTACTAACACATATTCATGGGTGTACCACATTGTTATGTCTGATATACAAACAAACTCAAACCAACAACACAATAGATTTGATGGGCTAAGTACAATAAATGGTAAGGCATGTGACAGCCATGAGGATTGTACTCAGAAGATGCAGTCGACCATGGCTGGGTTTAAATCACGTTGACCCAGGCACTGTGTGTGCATGTGTGTCCACTCTGTGCTGTGTTGTAGGTTTAGCCTTCATGATGTTCTGCTCCACGTGTAACACATAGTTCCCCGTTCATCCTAGTTGCAGGAGATGGTGTACACACAAGTGTCAATGAGGGTTGCTAAGTGCTGTGTGTGTGTAAAACTATGTGTAGTTCATTTCAGTGACATATGACCACAGCGTTGTGTTCATGGAATATGAAACCTCACATATCTATCTTGCTGCATGGACAAATGCTGGATTTTGACAAATGCCTGTGTAGTTATATCAGTGCCACCTATGTTTCCATATGTCAGAACACATGTGAAGGACATTTATTTCTGTCAATGATTTTGTGATACATATGCACTTACATTTGTCGTAAGTTGCCTTTTGTTTAGACTCCAATACACATTACCAGGCCTGTGTCATTTAAGTGGTACATGTGTGCAAAGATATATGACATATGGGTACATGCCACCAACTAGGTACTCACAAAGGACCACATCATGCTTGTTATGACTGTCACATACAATGCCATACCACTGTGTAGCAGTGTTGCAGTCTGGCAAAGATGGCAGCCTACTCTTCATCACTACTGTGGCAGTTTTTATGCCGACACAGACCCATTGGTGCATGTGAAGGCACAGGTTTACGGAACTCCAGACTACTCAATCCACTGTGCACATGCATTAGGCCCCTGTCAATGTCAATAGTCTATGTAGCCAGAGCAGTGGTGTTAGGGTGTTTTGGGCAGGGATCTCGCCTCTTCATGATTGCTATTCAGCAGAGCAATGCACAGTCCCCTGCAGACAGACACCTGCTCAATTGTGATCAAATGGACTGGGACAGGCATTTTTCCTCTTGAGTACTCGATGTCAGCCTTCCCCTGTCATGTACTGAGGACTGGTTACTTGCACGTGCAAGACATGTCTCATCATTTGGCATGGTTTGAAAGACACGATTTGATGTCCTTAGTAATTTCCATTTGCAGCTTGGTTAGGGGTCGTATCTCTGTACACATCTTCTACTACTGGCTACATAATAGTCACCGTCCCATTGCCTGGCTTTGCAAGATTTAATGAGTGCCACACACATGACATTGCACCATGTTGTATTTCCAAGTATATGTGGGTATCTCTCAGCTGTCCAGGCACATCCTTTTTTGAACATGGGTATGCATTTATTCCTGCATTCCACAACTCTCACCATGACTGTCTGATGTTAATGTGTGAAATCTTCTCTGTGCTGCCTTTTTCATTGGCCACATGCTAAATATCGGTATACTTCTACTCCCATTCATTTTTGAATGGGTCTGTGGCAGGTTTGGACATTGCTGGACATACTTGCACATCCCACACCTGATTGGCATGTTGGAGACCTAAACATATTAGGGAAATTGCTCACTGTTGGTACCTTGCTCTTGGTCTGGCATGTGAGTGACAAAGAGTGGTGTGTATTGCTATGTGCTGTATGATGGTGTAATACAGACTGTACTAGGTTACCTTGCTGACACATCAACCATTGTTGGTACGTGCAAACTCTTTGCTACCTAGGCCATACACCTGTACATCAGTCTTTACATGTATATCCGGATTTGCTGTAGGCATGTGTCAACACAGCAGATTTGTGTGTCAAGTGTATATAGAATGCTACCTAGGACATTCACCCGTACATCAGTTTTCACATGTATATCTGGATTTGCAGTAGGCATGTGTCAAGACAGCAGGTTTGTGTGACAAGTGTGTACAGAATACACATTGGGAGTGGAACACACTCTGCCTATATTCCGCCCAGACAATAATTTGGTGGTGCATTGTCCTATTTTATTCTTAGATTCTTACAATGGGCCATATGTTTGGATAGTGGTTCAGCACCCATTGCTACTTCATTTGTCTGGCAACCCATAGTGCACTCCACAGCCAACGTGTATGTACCATAGGTGAGCTATAGCACACCATGTGTCAGGGTTGTGCCCAATGGTAGTGCTAGGACATAAGCCCATGGATACACAGTGAAGGCTATGGCTTTAAGATTGGTTACAAATCTCATACAGTAACTGAAGGTCCATAGTTACCAATGATGTCACCCCTTGTCACAAATGCACAGTGCTGGAGAAGCAGCAATCCACCTGAGATGTGACACTGTTCAATCCCTACATTACTTAAATACCATTTGATAACATCCCTTACCGTATGTATGCCTGCTTGCATACACCCTGCCAAGCGTGGAGATGATGTGGGAAAAAGGCTAGGAATTTACACATTCCCCACTTAACGTCACATTATATGCTGTGGTGCATGGATCTAGGTGTTTAAAAGCCACATGCCCATGAGTTACGTGACACTGATGCTTGACATGGAAGCACGAGACCCTCTTACATCACAAACTATGTTGCTACCATACTTTTAACTGTTGTGTTTCTTTCCTGCTCTCCAATGGTACATTGTAGTGATATTTGTATTTTGACCACTGACTTCGTGTCGCACCACTTTGCGCTTGGCTTAGCTGTCCACTGTCACATTAGTGACCGCCAGTTACAGAATCCATTTTGTAGTCAGCGTAGCCTTAGCTTCACTGCCACGTTAGAAGTGCAAGTAGTTTTCCATACAAACATGTTATGCAACGTGTTTTCTATTCTGCATGTTCTTTTTCTCACCGAAGAGCAAGGACATAAGGTGGAGGAGTCAGTTAGGGAGATAAGGATGTACTAGGCTGATGTTTATGGTAAAGCAGGGAACGGTTTCGTTTTGGGAAAGACACCTCGGGATTCTGGCCAAGTCCTGACGTGTTTCTTTCAAAGCTGACCTAAAATAGCCAGCATTTTTTAATACTTCTTGCTCAGCAGGAAGGGATTTTCCAGAAAGCTCATTCCTCATTTGTTTAAAATATATAAGAGACCCAGATCGACAGTGAGAGATTCAGAGACCTCAACCAGGATTTTAGACGTCAAATGTCTGATATATAATTCCCGTGAGGGTAGAGTTCTCTCTTTCTCTCAGTCGAACGGGGTCATCGGCTTGCTGGCAGGAGAAAGATGAAGCACCTGACATGCCCTATAGTGATGCATTTTTATTAATTATTTGCTTTGCATTTTGTATGAAGATATATACATATATCAATATACGTGTTTGTATCCTTGCATGTACATATTTGCTGTTTATAGAGTGAAGATTCTTTGTACATGGCCCTACTTTATTGTTGCAAATTTTAGAAGTACACTTTTGGCTATTCAAGCATTCCTTCATGAGCCTTGCGAAAAGCTATATTAAATGTCTTCTTCAGATTAAGAAGTGCATTCCAGAGAATCTTTTCGACTCTTTTCGGTGTGTGTATTTTGGCTCAGTCAAACGTAAAGCAAAAAATATACATGTAGTGGAGAATGAGTAGACCATGGAGATTCAGGAGCAAAGTAATTTATTGGTGATATTTACAACCTGATTATATTTGTACAGTGACTATGTGTTCTGTACAATTTGTAGTCTCCTGTGAACTCCTGCAGCAGTGTTTTGTAGTCTCTCCTCCAAATGTGCTGCACCATTGTCATCCTCCTCCTGTTGGGGACATCTACCTGTTCATCCCAGGGATCATTGGTCCATATACATATATTATGCAGGATTGCACATACCAGCATCATCTTATACTAGTGGTGGAGCATACAACAAACCTCTCCCTGTCAGGGCCAAACACCTGAACCTTGACTTTAGAAGCCCAAATGTCCTCTCTACCACATTCTGCGTTTATCTGTGCCCTTAATTAAATGCACGCTCTTCTACCATTGTGGTATTGCCAAATGGAGTCATGACCCATGGCTGTATGCCATAACCTTGGTCGGCTGCAAAGGCATGAGAGAAGATGTGTTGGTAATGCTTGACAGTGGTTTGGTATGTACCTTGGCAATTGTGAGTTTTAGGTGGAGTGGTGACTCAGACTTGCTTCTGATATAGTGTATGTTCCTGCTCTGTGAAATGGTTTCATATGTTAGTGTTGATGGACATGTCAGTCTTGGGTTGTGGCTCAGGGACCTGGGGATTGTAATATTCAATCCAAACAGATGGTTCAGCCCTTACAAATATGTGTTGTGTTGTCCATATTTGTGCCAGTGTCCTACTATTGGTGGAACCTTCCACCTCCTTGCACCACAGTGGTGTCATATGTAGAGACACCATGGAAGCCCTACAAAGCCAAACTCTGGCCTCTATGTTACCATGTGGCACTACGCATGCAGTGCAACACATAGTGACCCTTTATGGCAGGTAATGGTTGTGTCAACCATCAAGTGTACTAGGGTGTGAATCACACATTTGTAGGATGATCAAAATATGGTACATTAGAATCTCCAAAGTTCCTATACATGATTTATCACAGACAATTTCAACACATGCACAGTGCTGGCGTTGGAGGGGGCACACCATTCTTTTACATGGGTCCCTATGCATGGTGCATGAAAGGTCAGGTATGTCCTCTATACTCCTACACAGTCCTACACTAAGGGGCGCATGTGAGGTGGCACTGGACTAGGTGATGCACAACTTCTCGTCACTCTGCCCCATGGTTTTTCATGGCAGGTTATGTTGTATTCCTATGTATGCGTCACAATGCAGCAGACAGGTGAATGTGCACACTACAGGTATGTCAGGTACGTGTAGGTGATATTTAGTTGGTCATGGCAACACTTGGGTGCCATTTGATATTGGTGTCGTCAGATGCTTGAACCCCAGGACTGATGTGGGGCTGTACCTATGTGTGACTTTCTTTACATTGACATGGCCTACGCTATCTGTAGGAAGTTGGCTCTGTATGCACTATTTCAAAGTAAGGAATAGTATGCACAGAGTCCAAGGGTTCCCCTTAGAGGTAAGATAGTGGCAAAAATAGATAATACTAATGCTCTATTTTGTGGTAGTGTGGTCGAGCAGTAGGCTTATCCAAGGAGTAGTGTTAAGCATTTGTTGTACATACACATAGACAATAAATGAGGTACACACACTCAGAGACAAATCCAGCCAATAGGTTTTTGTATAGAAAAATATCTTTTCTTAGTTTATTTTAAGAACCACAGGTTCAAATTCTACATGTAATATCTCATTCGGAAGGTATTGCAGGTAAGTACTTTAGGAACTTCAAATCATCAAAATTGCATGTATACTTTTCAAGTTATTCACAAATAGCTGTTTTAAAAGTGGACACAGTGCAATTTTCACAGTTCCTAGGGGAGGTAAGTATTTGTTAGGTTAACCAGGTAAGTAAGACACTTACAGGGCTTAGTTCTTGGTCCAAGGTAGCCCACTGTTGGGGGTTCAGAGCAACCCCAAAGTCACCACACCAGCAGCTCAGGGCCGGTCAGGTGCAGAGTTCAAAGTGGTGCCCAAAACACATAGGCTAGAATGGAGAGAAGGGGGTGCCCCGGTTCCGGTCTGCTTGCAGGTAAGTACCCGCGTCTTCGGAGGGCAGACCAGGGGGGTTTTGTAGGGCACCGGGGGGGACACAAGCCCACACAGAAATTTCACCCTCAGCGGCGCGGGGGCGGCCGGGTGCAGTGTAGAAACAAGCGTCGGGTTCGCAATGTTAGTCTATGAGAGATCTTGGGATCTCTTCAGCGCTGCAGGCAGGCAAGGGGGGGGTTCCTCGGGGAAACCTCCACTTGGGCAAGGGAGAGGGACTCCTGGGGGTCACTTCTCCAGTGAAAGTCCGGTCCTTCAGGTCCTGGGGGCTGCGGGTGCAGGGTCTCTCCCAGGCGTCGGGACTTTAGGTTCAAAGAGTCGTGGTCAGGGGAAGCCTCGGGATTCCCTCTGCAGGCGGCGCTGTGGGGGCTCAGGGGGGACAGGTTTTGGTACTCACCGTATCAGAGTAGTCCTGGGGTCCCTCCTGAGGTGTTGGATCGCCACCAGCCGAGTCGGGGTCGCCGGGTGCAGTGTTGCAAGTCTCACGCTTCTTGCGGGGATCTTGCAGGGTTCTTTAAAGCTGCTGGAAACAAAGTTGCAGCTTTTCTTGGAGCAGGTCCGCTGTCCTCGGGAGTTTCTTGTCTTTTCGAAGCAGGGGCAGTCCTCAGAGGATGTCGAGGTCGCTGGTCCCTTTGGAAGGCGTCGCTGGAGCAGGATCTTTGGAAGGCAGGAGACAGGCCGGTGAGTTTCTGGAGCCAAGGCAGTTGTCGTCTTCTGGTCTTCCGCTGCAGGGGTTTTCAGCTGGGCAGTCCTTCTTCTTGTAGTTGCAGGAATCTAATTTTCTAGGGTTCAGGGTAGCCCTTAAATACTAAATTTAAGGGCGTGTTTAGGTCTGGGGGGTTAGTAGCCAATGGCTACTAGCCCTGAGGGTGGGTACACCCTCTTTGTGCCTCCTCCCAAGGGGAGGGGGTCACAATCCTAACCCTATTGGGGGAATCCTCCATCTGCAAGATGGAGGATTTCTAAAAGTTAGAGTCACTTCAGCTCAGGACACCTTAGGGGCTGTCCTGACTGGCCAGTGACTCCTCCTTGTTTTTCTCATTATTTTCTCCGGCCTTGCCGCCAAAAGTGGGGCCTGGCCGGAGGGGGCGGGCAACTCCACTAGCTGGAGTGTCCTGCTGGGTTGGCACAAAGGAGGTGAGCCTTTGAGGCTCACCGCCAGGTGTGACAATTCCTGCCTGGGGGAGGTGTTAGCATCTCCACCCAGTGCAGGCTTTGTTACTGGCCTCAGAGTGACAAAGGCACTCTCCCCATGGGGCCAGCAACATGTCTCGGTTTGTGGCAGGCTGCTAAAACTAGTCAGCCTACACAGATAGTCGGTTAAGTTTCAGGGGGCACCTCTAAGGTGCCCTCTGGGGTGTATTTTATAATAAAATGTACACTGGCATCAGTGTGCATTTATTGTGCTGAGAAGTTTGATACCAAACTTCCCAGTTTTCAGTGTAGCCATTATGGTGCTGTGGAGTTCGTGTTTGACAGACTCCCAGACCATATACTCTTATGGCTACCCTGCACTTACAATGTCTAAGGTTTTGTTTAGACACTGTAGGGGTACCATGCTCATGCACTGGTACCCTCACCTATGGTATAGTGCACCCTGCCTTAGGGCTGTAAGGCCTGCTAGAGGGGTGGCTTACCTATACTGCATAGGCAGTGAGAGGCTGGCATGGCACCCTGAGGGGAGTGCCATGTCGACTTACTCGTTTTGTCCTCACTAGCACACACAAGCTGGCAAGCAGTGTGTCTGTGCTGAGTGAGAGGTCTCCAGGGTGGCATAAGACATGCTGCAGCCCTTAGAGACCTTCCTTGGCATCAGGGCCCTTGGTACTAGAAGTACCAGTTACAAGGGACTTATCTGGATGCCAGGGTCTGCCAATTGTGGATACAAAAGTACAGGTTAGGGAAAGAACACTGGTGCTGGGGCCTGGTTAGCAGGCCTCAGCACACTTTCAATTGTAAACATGGCATCAGCAAAGGCAAAAAGTCAGGGGGCAACCATGCCAAGGAGGCATTTCCTTACACAACCCCCCCCCAAACGAAAGAGGATGAGACTAACCTTTCCCAAGAGAGTCTTCATTTTCTAAGTGGAAGAACCTGGAAAGGCCATCTGCATTGGCATGGGCAGTCCCAGGTCTGTGTTCCACTATAAAGTCCATTCCCTGTAGGGAGATGGACCACCTCAACAGTTTAGGATTTTCACCTTTCATTTGCATCAGCCATTTGAGAGGTCTGTGGTCAGTTTGAACTAGGAAGTGAGTCCCAAAGAGGTATGGTCTCAGCTTCTTCAGGGACCAAACCACAGCAAAGGCCTCCCTCTCAATGGCACTCCAACGCTGCTCCCTGGGGAGTAACCTCCTGCTAATGAAAGCAACAGGCTGGTCAAGGCCATCATCATTTGTTTGGGACAAAACTGCCCCTATCCCATGTTCAGAGGCATCAGTCTGCACAATGAACTGCTTAGAATAATCTGGAGCTTTTAGAACTGGTGCTGAGCACATTGCCTGTTTCAGGGTGTCAAAGGCCTGTTGGCATTCCACAGTCCAGTTCACTTTCTTGGGCATTTTCTTGGAGGTGAGTTCAGTGAGGGCTGTCACAATGGATCCATATCCCTTCACAAACCTCCTGTAATACCCAGTCAAGCCAAGGAATGCCCTGACTTGAGTCTGGGTTTTTGGAGCTACCCAGTCCAGAATAGTCTGGATCTTGGGTTGGAGTGGCTGAACTTGGCCTCCACCTACAAGGTGGCCCAAGTAAACCACAGTTCCCTGCCCTATCTGGCATTTGGATGCCTTGATAGAGAGGCCTGCAGATTGCAGAGCCTTCAAAACCTTCTTCAGGTGGACCAGGTGATCCTGCCAGGTGGAGCTAAAGACAGCAATATCATCAAGATAAGCTGTGCTAAAGGACTCCAAGCCAGCAAGGACTTGATTCACCAACCTTTGGAAGGTGGCAGGGGCATTCTTTAAACCAAAGGGCATAACAGTAAACTGATAATGCCCATCAGGTGTGGAGAATGCTGTTTTCTCTTTTGCTCCAGGTGCCATTTTTATTTGCCAGTACCCTGCTGTCAAGTCAAAGGTACTTAAGAATTTGGCAGCACCTAATTTGTCTATGAGCTCATCAGCTCTTGGAATTGGATGAGCATCTGTCTTGGTGACAGAATTGAGTCCTCTGTAGTCCACACAAAACCTCATCTCTTTCTTTCCATCTTTGGTGTGAGGTTTGGGGACTAAGACCACTGGGCTAGCCCAGGGGCTGTCAGAGCGCTCAATTACTCCCAATTCCAGCATCTTGTGGACTTCCACCTTGATGCTTTCCTTAACATGGTCAGACTGTCTAAAGATTTTGTTTTTGACAGGCATGCTGTCTCCTGTGTCCACATCATGGGTACACAGGTGTGTCTGACCAGGGGTTAAGGAGAAGAGTTCAGGAAACTGTTGTAGGACTCTCCTACAATCAGCTTGCTGTTGGCCAGAGAGGGTGTCTGAGTAGATCACTCCATCTACTGAGCCATCTTTTGGGTCTGATGACAGAAGATCAGGGAGAGGTTCACTCTCTGCCTCCTGATCCTCATCTGTTACCATCAACAGATTCACATCAGCCCTGTCATGGAAGAGCTTAAGGCGGTTCACATGGATCACCCTCTTGGGGCTCCTGCTTGTGCCCAGGTCCACCAGGTAGGTGACCTGACTCTTCCTTTCTAGCACTGGGTAAGGGCCACTCCATTTGTCCTGGAGTGCCCTGGGAGCCACAGGCTCCAGAACCCAGACTTTCTGCCCTGGTTGGAACTCAACCAGTGCAGCCTTTTGGTCATACCAAAACTTCTGGAGCTGTTGGCTGGCCTCAAGGTTTTTGGTTGCCTTTTCCATGTACTCTGCCATCCTAGAGCGAAGGCCAAGTACATAGTCCACTATGTCCTGTTTAGGCTCATGGAGAGGTCTCTCCCAGCCTTCTTTAACAAGGGCAAGTGGTCCCCTTACAGGATGTCCAAACAGAAGTTCAAAGGGTGAGAATCCTACTCCCTTCTGTGGCACCTCTCTGTAAGCGAAAAGCAGACATGGCAAGAGGACATCCCATCTCCTTTTGAGTTTTTCTGGGAGCCCCATGATCATGCCTTTTAATGTCTTGTTGAATCTCTCAACCAAGCCATTAGTTTGTGGATGGTATGGTGTAGTGAATTTATAAGTCACTCCACACTCATTCCACATGTGTTTTAGGTATGCTGACATGAAGTTGGTACCTCTGTCAGACACCACCTCCTTAGGGAAACCCACTCTGGTAAAGATACCAATGAGGGCCTTGGCTACTGCAGGGGCAGTAGTCGACCTAAGGGGAATAGCTTCAGGATACCTGGTAGCATGATCCACTACTACCAGGATATACATATTTCCTGAGGCTGTGGGAGGTTCTAGTGGACCAACTATGTCCACACCCACTCTTTCAAAGGGAACCCCCACCACTGGAAGTGGAATGAGGGGGGCCTTTGGATGCCCACCTGTCTTACCACTGGCTTGACAGGTGGGGCAGGAGAGGCAAAACTCCTTAACCATGTTGGACATATTGGGCCAGTAGAAGTGGTTGACTAACCTCTCCCACGTCTTGGTTTGTCCCAAATGTCCAGCAAGGGGAATGTCATGGGCCAATGTTAGGATGAACTTCCTGAACAGCTGAGGCACTACCACTCTCCTAGTGGCACCAGGTTTGGGGTCTCTGGCCTCAGTGTACAGGAGCCCATCTTCCCAATAGACCCTATGTGTTCCATTTTTCTTGCCTTTGGACTCTTCAGCAGCTTGCTGCCTAAGGCCTTCAAGAGAGGGACAGGTTTCTTGTCCCTTACACAGCTCCTCCCTTGAGGGTCCCCCTGGGCCTAAGAGCTCAACCTGATAAGGTTCAAGCTCCAAAGGCTCAGTTCCCTCAGAGGGCAGAACTTCTTCCTGAGAAGAGAGGTTCCCTTTCTTTTGCTGTGTTGCAGTTGGTTTCCCAACTGACTTTCCTGTTCTCTTGGTAGGCTGGGCCATTCTTCCAGACTCCAGCTCTACTTGTTCACCCTGTGCCTTGCATTGTGCTCTTGTTTTCACACACACCAGTTCAGGGATACCCAGCATTGCTGCATGGGTTTTTAGTTCTACCTCAGCCCATGCTGAGGACTCCAGGTCATTTCCAAGCAGACAGTCCACTGGGATATTTGAGGAGACCACCACCTGTTTCAGGCCATTGACCCCTCCCCATTCTAAAGTAACCATTGCCATGGGATGTACTTTTCTCTGATTGTCAGCGTTGGTGACTGTGTAAGTTTTTCCAGTCAGGTATTGGCCAGGGGAAACCAGTTTCTCTGTCACCATGGTGACACTGGCACCTGTATCCCTCAGGCCCTCTATTCTAGTCCCATTAATTAAGAGTTGCTGTCTGTATTTTTGCATGTTAGGCGGCCAGACAGCTAGTGTGGCTAAATCCACCCCACCCTCAGAAACTAGAGTAGCTTCAGTGTGGACCCTGATTTGCTCTGGGCACACTGTTGATCCCACTTGGAGACTAGCCATACCAGTGTTACCTGGATGGGAGTTTGGAGTGGAACCTTTCTTGGGACAGGCCTTGTCTCCAGTTTGGTGTCCATGCTGTTTACAGCTATGACACCAGGCCTTTTTGGGATCAAAGTTTTTACCCTTGTACCCATTGTTTTGTGAAGAGGCTCTGGGCCCACCCTCCTGTGCAGGTTTTTGGGGGCCTGTAGAAGACTCTTTACTATTTTTAGTTTTGGTTGTCTCATCACCCTTCCCCTGGGGAGTCTTTGTGACCCCTTTCTTTTGGTCACCCCCTGTTGAAGTCTTGGACACCCTTGTCTTGACCCAATGGTACGCCTTCTTTCCCAATTCTTGGGGAGAAATTGGTCCTAGGTCTACCAGATGCTGATGCAGTTTATCATTGAAACAATTACTCAATAGGTGTTCTTTCACAAATAAATTGTACAGCCCATCATAATTACTTACACCACTGCCTTGAATCCAACCATCTAGTGTTTTCACTGAGTAGTCAACAAAGTCAACCCAGGTCTGGCTCGAGGATTTTTGAGCCCCCCTGAACCTAATCCTGTACTCCTCAGTGGAGAATCCAAAGCCCTCAATCAGGGTACCCTTCATGAGGTCATAAGATTCTGCATCTTTTCCAGAGAGTGTGAGGAGTCTATCCCTACACTTTCCAGTGAACATTTCCCAAAGGAGAGCACCCCAGTGAGATCTGTTCACTTTTCTGGTTACACAAGCCCTCTCAAAAGCTGTGAACCATTTGGTGATGTCATCACCATCTTCATATTTTGTCACAATCCCTTTGGGGATTTTTAACATGTCAGGAGAATCTCTGACCCTATTTATATTGCTGCCACCATTGATGGGTCCTAGGCCCATCTCTTGTCTTTCCCTTTCTATGGCTAGGAGCTGTCTCTCTAAAGCCAATCTTTTGGCCATCCTGGCTAACAGGAGGTCATCTTCACTGAGAGCATCCTCAGTGATTTCAGAAATGTGGGACCCTCCTGTGAGGGACTCACTATTTCTGACTAACACAGTTGGAGACAGGACTTGAGGGGTCCTGTTCTCCCTATTTAGGACTGGAGGAGGGACATTGGCCTCCAAGTCACTAATTTCTTCCTCTGTGATGTCATCATCAGAGGGTTTGGCTTTTTCAAACTCTGCCAACAGCTCCTGGAGCTGAATTTTGGTAGGTCTGGAGCCAATGGTTATTTTTTTGATATTACAGAGAGACCTTAGCTCCCTCATCTTAAGATGGAGGTAAGGTGTGGTGTCGAGTTCCACCACCTGCATCTCTGTATCAGACATTATTTTGCTAAGAGTTGGAAGACTTTTTAAAGAATCTAAAACTGTTTCTAGAATCTAATTCAAACTTTTAACAAACTTTTAAACTCTAAAAGATAATGCTAAACAGGGACTTAACACACAAGGCCCTAGCAGGACTTTTAAGAATTTTGAAAACTTTCAAATTGCAAAAATGAATTTCTAATGACAATTTTGGAATTTGTCGTGTGATCAGGTATTGGCTGAGTAGTCCAGCAAATGCAAAGTCTTGTACCCCACCGCTGATCCACCAATGTAGGAAGTTGGCTCTGTATGCACTATTTCAAAGTAAGGAATAGTATGCACAGAGTCCAAGGGTTCCCCTTAGAGGTAAGATAGTGGCAAAAATAGATAATACTAATGCTCTATTTTGTGGTAGTGTGGTCGAGCAGTAGGCTTATCCAAGGAGTAGTGTTAAGCATTTGTTGTACATACACATAGACAATAAATGAGGTACACACACTCAGAGACAAATCCAGCCAATAGGTTTTTGTATAGAAAAATATCTTTTCTTAGTTTATTTTAAGAACCACAGGTTCAAATTCTACATGTAATATCTCATTCGGAAGGTATTGCAGGTAAGTACTTTAGGAACTTCAAATCATCAAAATTGCATGTATACTTTTCAAGTTATTCACAAATAGCTGTTTTAAAAGTGGACACAGTGCAATTTTCACAGTTCCTAGGGGAGGTAAGTATTTGTTAGGTTAACCAGGTAAGTAAGACACTTACAGGGCTTAGTTCTTGGTCCAAGGTAGCCCACTGTTGGGGGTTCAGAGCAACCCCAAAGTCACCACACCAGCAGCTCAGGGCCGGTCAGGTGCAGAGTTCAAAGTGGTGCCCAAAACACATAGGCTAGAATGGAGAGAAGGGGGTGCCCCGGTTCCGGTCTGCTTGCAGGTAAGTACCCGCGTCTTCGGAGGGCAGACCAGGGGGGTTTTGTAGGGCACCGGGGGGGACACAAGCCCACACAGAAATTTCACCCTCAGCGGCGCGGGGGCGGCCGGGTGCAGTGTAGAAACAAGCGTCGGGTTCGCAATGTTAGTCTATGAGAGATCTTGGGATCTCTTCAGCGCTGCAGGCAGGCAAGGGGGGGGTTCCTCGGGGAAACCTCCACTTGGGCAAGGGAGAGGGACTCCTGGGGGTCACTTCTCCAGTGAAAGTCCGGTCCTTCAGGTCCTGGGGGCTGCGGGTGCAGGGTCTCTCCCAGGCGTCGGGACTTTAGGTTCAAAGAGTCGTGGTCAGGGGAAGCCTCGGGATTCCCTCTGCAGGCGGCGCTGTGGGGGCTCAGGGGGGACAGGTTTTGGTACTCACCGTATCAGAGTAGTCCTGGGGTCCCTCCTGAGGTGTTGGATCGCCACCAGCCGAGTCGGGGTCGCCGGGTGCAGTGTTGCAAGTCTCACGCTTCTTGCGGGGATCTTGCAGGGTTCTTTAAAGCTGCTGGAAACAAAGTTGCAGCTTTTCTTGGAGCAGGTCCGCTGTCCTCGGGAGTTTCTTGTCTTTTCGAAGCAGGGGCAGTCCTCAGAGGATGTCGAGGTCGCTGGTCCCTTTGGAAGGCGTCGCTGGAGCAGGATCTTTGGAAGGCAGGAGACAGGCCGGTGAGTTTCTGGAGCCAAGGCAGTTGTCGTCTTCTGGTCTTCCGCTGCAGGGGTTTTCAGCTGGGCAGTCCTTCTTCTTGTAGTTGCAGGAATCTAATTTTCTAGGGTTCAGGGTAGCCCTTAAATACTAAATTTAAGGGCGTGTTTAGGTCTGGGGGGTTAGTAGCCAATGGCTACTAGCCCTGAGGGTGGGTACACCCTCTTTGTGCCTCCTCCCAAGGGGAGGGGGTCACAATCCTAACCCTATTGGGGGAATCCTCCATCTGCAAGATGGAGGATTTCTAAAAGTTAGAGTCACTTCAGCTCAGGACACCTTAGGGGCTGTCCTGACTGGCCAGTGACTCCTCCTTGTTTTTCTCATTATTTTCTCCGGCCTTGCCGCCAAAAGTGGGGCCTGGCCGGAGGGGGCGGGCAACTCCACTAGCTGGAGTGTCCTGCTGGGTTGGCACAAAGGAGGTGAGCCTTTGAGGCTCACCGCCAGGTGTGACAATTCCTGCCTGGGGGAGGTGTTAGCATCTCCACCCAGTGCAGGCTTTGTTACTGGCCTCAGAGTGACAAAGGCACTCTCCCCATGGGGCCAGCAACATGTCTCGGTTTGTGGCAGGCTGCTAAAACTAGTCAGCCTACACAGATAGTCGGTTAAGTTTCAGGGGGCACCTCTAAGATGCCCTCTGGGGTGTATTTTATAATAAAATGTACACTGGCATCAGTGTGCATTTATTGTGCTGAGAAGTTTGATACCAAACTTCCCAGTTTTCAGTGTAGCCATTATGGTGCTGTGGAGTTCGTGTTTGACAGACTCCCAGACCATATACTCTTATGGCTACCCTGCACTTACAATGTCTAAGGTTTTGTTTAGACACTGTAGGGGTACCATGCTCATGCACTGGTACCCTCACCTATGGTATAGTGCACCCTGCCTTAGGGCTGTAAGGCCTGCTAGAGGGGTGGCTTACCTATACTGCATAGGCAGTGAGAGGCTGGCATGGCACCCTGAGGGGAGTGCCATGTCGACTTACTCGTTTTGTCCTCACTAGCACACACAAGCTGGCAAGCAGTGTGTCTGTGCTGAGTGAGAGGTCTCCAGGGTGGCATAAGACATGCTGCAGCCCTTAGAGACCTTCCTTGGCATCAGGGCCCTTGGTACTAGAAGTACCAGTTACAAGGGACTTATCTGGATGCCAGGGTCTGCCAATTGTGGATACAAAAGTACAGGTTAGGGAAAGAACACTGGTGCTGGGGCCTGGTTAGCAGGCCTCAGCACACTTTCAATTGTAAACATAGCATCAGCAAAGGCAAAAAGTCAGGGGGCAACCATGCCAAGGAGGCATTTCCTTACACTATCCACATTGCTGAGCTATACATTACTAGGTGTAATGTGTGTGGGATCTATATTTTGGTGTCAACCAGTGGACACTTGTAGTAGATTGTGCCTAGACTCTGAATGCAAAGGGGACATCCCTCCACCTGTCCTCATGTGGTGTGTCAGTCAGGTTGTGGCTGTTTTATGTACATGTGGGTGTATATGCATTTGTGATGTGCAATGATTGCTGTGTAGTGTGGCATGTGGCATATGTGTTGTTGCCTGTACATCTGTGTTCCCCTACCTATGTGTGTTTAGTGTGGTGTATGTCTTGTTTGTCATACATGGTAGGTGTGTTGTCTGTGTATTGAGTGGCATGCTGGCTTACCTATATATACCTATATGGCCATATTCACCATCCTGGAACTGCTCCATGATCGTGGAATCCTGGAATATGTAGGCATCATGGACACTGCTGGGGTATTTGGCAAGGGTGTTTGAGATGAGCTCACAGTGGTCCACAATGGCCTGCACATTTATGGAATGGGTGTGCTTGTGGTTCCTGTATAAGTGTTCAGTTGCTGCAGGTGGCACCAGTTGCACATGGGTGCAGTCCATTGCACCCAGCACATGCAGGAACCCAGCAATTAGGTAGAAACCTTGCTTGGTCTCCTTCTGAAAGTCGCTGGGTGTTTGGGAAGTAGATGTGATGGAGTCTGAGGCGTATGATTGCGTACAGAACTTTTGGAAAGAAGACAGAGAAGAATGACTGGGAGATACCAGCCACTTGTGCGCCCTGTGTCTGAAAAGATCCTGACGCCAGCATATGGAGGACAGTGGGGAGTTTGGTCATGGGTGGTATGTTTGTTGGAGTTGCCACCATTGCAGTAATGTCTGGTGCACTGTGATGCAGGAGGCATACAATTGACTCCCAGTTCAGACGATAATTCCTGATGACATCCTGTTCCCTGAGTCCAAAGATGGTTGTACTCTGTTGAAAGATCCTCTCCCACCGTTTGTGCTGCCTTTGTGGCTTCTGTGGTGGTGTTTGGCGGTTGCTGCTGTGGTGGTGGTGGAGGGACCTGGACCCAGATTTATGTGAAATTGGTGAGGCGCAGTGCTGTGCCAAAAATAGCCACACCACGCCACTTTAGAAATGGGAGTGGTGCGCCGTATTAATAGGAATACTGAAAACCCATGTGTTTCCCCCTGCGCTGGCGCTGAATTAAGCGGCCTAGCGCCTACACAGGTATCTTTGCACCATAGTGCAAGGGTATCCGCATTGAGGGAATAGATTGTTTATGTGCAAGAAGATGTGTCTTCCTGCACATAAACAATCTATAATGGTGATTTGGTACTTCTATGTGTGTTGCAAAATGCAGCACACATACAAGTACCAAAGTGTCATTTTGAATGATCGTTTATGTGCAGGAAGGTGTCCCTTCAAGCATGTAAACAATCATCCATGGCATTTAGGGGGTCATTCTGACTTTGGCGGGCGGCAGAGGCCGCCCGCCAAAGTCCCGCCGTCAGAATACCACTGCGCGGTCAAAAGCCCAGCGGGAAACCCCCTTCCATGAGGATGCCGGCTCCGAATGGAGCCGGCGGAGTGGAAGGGGCGCGACGGGTGCAGTTGCACCCGTCGCGATTTTCAGTGTCTGCTTGGCAGACACTGAAAATCTTGGTGGGGCCCTGTTAGGGGGCCCCACGACACCCGTTACCGCCAGCCAGGTTCTGGCGGTCAAAACCGCCAGAACCAGGCTGGCGGTAAGGGGGTCGGAATCCCCATGGCAGCGGGAAACCGGCGGGACACCGCCGGTTTCCCGTTTCTGACCGCGGCGGTACGAATGCCCATGGATGCACCGCCAGCCTGTTGGCGGTGCATCCGCGGCACTCTGCCCTGGCGGTAGTCAACCGCCAGGGTCAGAATCAGGCCCTTAGTTTCTTCTATGTGTGCTGCAGAGTGCAGCACACATAGAAAAAGAAAAAATAAGGAGGAATAAAAGCATTCCTCCTCATTTTGCCACATCTTGGGGTTGCGTTAGTTTTTGGCGCTGCCTCAGGTTTATGACAAATCATAAATCTGAAGCAGTGTAAAAAGCAATGGGTGTTGAAGTGGAACGCCCACCTCAACACCCATTGCAAGCCCATATGATGCAGAAAACTGTGTCGGAGGGGCCCATATTTACAAGGAGGCGTAACACCCCAAAAGAGTGGCATTACACCTCCTTGTAAATATGGAGCAGTCCTTAGCGCCACCGAAGCGTTACAAATTTGCCCCCTGTTGTCATCGCTGAAGTTTGTGGCATGTGCCAAGCTGGAGCAGTAACACTTCCATGTTGTCCAGGAGGTTGCAAATGCTACTTCTGTGTGTTTTACGTAAGTGGTGGTGTGTAGGCCTCTTTTTAACACCTGGTCTGACCAGGCGTTCAAATTTGACACAAATTGGCCTCTGCATAATTTTTGGGGTCGGCTTCCTTAGTGTGCATCATTTTTGCGTCGGCAGGTGAATACGGTGCTGGTGACCTATCGTAATGTTTTGGAAGGGAACGCTTACCTTGCGCATCATTGTCGCAATACGACGCGAGGTAGGTTGGCGCTCCCAATAAATGATGCTAACTCGGTTATTTTGACGCAAGACATGTCTTGCGTCAAAATATAAATATGAAGTTAGGTTTGCGCTGCATTTACGTCAAAACAATTACGCAAAGGAGGCGCAAACATTTTTTTAAATCTGTGCCTAAGTGTCTTGAGCAAAATGTGCGAATTATAATATAAAACAATTAAATGTTTGAAACTTCAGACAACATTCTATTACTGAACAATAACATTTAAGGTAACTAATATTGCTGTAAATATACTTGAAAAATACGTTATTTAATGTAGAAAATAATTAGCTAAAAGCAGATTTCAAACACATAGGACCTCAAAAATATGATACTGTACATAGAACAGTAAGCGGGCGTAATCTACTGTTCTGGTCAAAATAAAGAATCCCATATGTCATGGGATCGTCACAATTGTAGGGCTGAATTTTACACAACGCTAAAGTGCAGTATGAGGCACGGAGAGATTAAGTGATTTGCACACTGGAATACCCCCGTTAGGAGGGCAAAAAAATGCACGATGAAAGTTAAAAAGTTTATTTAAGCCATTTTTAGCTGCACCAGTTTTAGATGCCCCCTTTTATTAGCTAATAGTGTTTGTATTCTTTATGCATTTCACATACTTTACGTATAAAAACCTGAAAACTAAAATTGAGTGCCATCATACTCCTCTTGGTGACTAATGTGTTTACTGCCTTATCTAGAAGAATGTGGTCCTCTTTGAGGAATCTTACATTTTCAGTGTGCAGGAACTGTGTCAGTTGAGAACAATACTATCACGCATTGTCTTTGTACATACATTACACATGAATATGAAGTAAAGTTTAATTATTGTTTAGCAAAGTATTCGAACTGCACACACATTATGGAACTGGCATAGAGGTCTCTGCATAAAGACTTGAAAAAACTAGACCTCTACTAGTGTTTAAGAGAGTATAGATTTCTTCAAATTATAAATATTTGTCAGTAATCAAAAAATATGTAAAAGCTAATCTAGGACTTTGTAAGTAACAGGTCTATTCATTTTTGTGTATTACAATGGTTCACAGAAAGATAAGTTTCACATCTGAGTTCTCTTCTTGGATACAAACAGTCATAAATAAGCATTGGGAAAGCCACTACGGTTTGCCTCTAGGAAAAGTATTGGTTTTGTCAATGTTTTTTAATACATGCTGTACAATATGGCATAAAGTTCTAAAAAGAGCTATGACACGCCCATTATTGATATGCTGCACAGCAGCTCATGGTGCTGTGTGTAACATGTCTAGAAAAACATTGACAAAACAAGTAGATTTTGCCGAGACGAAACCTATTTACTTTGCAAATGCTTGTTTAACTCTGATTGCCTGATGGTGAAAGCTAGAGAATGGATCCCTCTCAAATTGCTTCTCTTTTTCCTAACTATATATTTCCTTCTAAATACTAATACCCTTATACTGTCAGAGCCCGTGTCATTTAATATTGCTTTCTTATATTACAACAATGCACGTGCGTTTTCAAGAAAAATATTTTAAAATGTAATATTTTGGCAGCAGTTTTTAGCAAAGCGCACTGTATTCGATTGGTTGTATGTGCACATCTCTGTTTAGGCCTTCAAAATAAATTATTGCTTTGAGGTGACCTGTAGGAGGCCTCTTGAATACCACGTTCTGTCTTTTATTTTAAGTTGTAATATTATTTGGGTCCATTGACATCCTTTTTCTGGCTGTGTATGAGGGGGATTTACATTGCTAACACTTATGCTGTGTCAGTGCTGTGTGTGTTAAGTCGCCATGTACCTTTTCTGTCTCTACGTTCCTTGTGAAGGTGATCTTCACAAGCGTCTGCAGTCCCTGCTCTGTATGTGAGGGAAATTTGCACAGCTGCTCTCTGTGCTGTAATCGTCTGTTTGTGAGGAAATAGTGTGCTGCACCTGTGCTGTGTGATAAGGAAGCTTACATTTACTGCAGTCTGCGATGTACCAAAGCTGTGAGTGTGAAGGAAGGGTGTGCTACTACTACTTGTGCTGAACTTGATTGGTGTTTGAAGGGAGCTTGCTATGATAGTGTTCTCTGTGTTAAGGAAGCTTTGATGACTTCTGTCTGTGTTTTATATCTTCTGTGTATGCAGGAATTTTACATTGTTGCTGCCAAGGAAATACCTGCTGCACATGTGTGAGAGGAAAATTGTACTGCTGCTACTGTGCCTTCATGTTCGGTGGATTGGTGTTAAAAAAGTGTTCACTTCCGTGGACTGTGCTTTACCTGCTGTGTGTGTGTGTGACGGAATTTGTACAGCTGCTGCCTCTGGTGTACATGCGCAGCGTGCTTAAGGTAATGTTTGAGTGCGGGTGTCAGAGGGTCATACACCAGACTACTGTGATAAAGCTCTTGTGCATTAACTATATGTAAAGCATTTGGTCTTTGTATGTTTGGCACTTGTTTATAAATGTAGGACACTTGCGCTGTTGCTTCCATGGTCTGCACGGTCTGTGTATATGAAGGGTACATGACAGTTACTGGCGATACTGTCATAGTACCATGTGAGGGAAGCATCCTCTGTTGCTTCCATTCTGTAGCGGTTCTTTGTACGTCAGTTGTTGCCTATGCATTGGCAGTACCATGTGAGGATAGTTTGTGTTGCTGCTTCCATGTTGTACCAGGGCTATGTAGGTCAGAAGTAAGTGACAGTTATTGCCTACCCGGGTATTATGTGAGGGAAGCTTGGAGTGCTCCTTCATGCTGTATCATGTCTTCCAATGTGAGAGGCACATGACTGTTGTTGCCAATTCTGTAGTGGTAGAATATGAGGGAAGCTTGCACTGCACCTTTGCCTACCTAATAAGTGGGATGCCATTGTGAGACATACACAAATACACACACAGGAACATAGTTTCTCTCTCAGTCTTACTCTAAGCATTCTCTGTCATGATCTTAACCAGTAGACCACCTTTCAACAAAGTAAAGGAGAAATGTTAGCGCATCTGACCTTATTTGATTAACTTATCACCAAGTGCCTTTGTTATCAAACAAAATTCCCAGGTACGAGAATGTTGATGTAATATCTATTTTCTCTTCCTTTATTTTGATGCAGCAGTTCTTAGTAGTCTTAGTGCCACATTTCATCACATATGTTTTAGATCGATTAACTCTAAGCCCTAGTTCCTCCATGTGATTAGCAAAGGTTGCCATAATACGCTGCAAAGCTAGTGGGGTTTGTGCTATAAGAAAGGTGTTGTCGGCATACAAAAGAGCTGGTATCGGTTGATGGCCAATTTAGGGTAGATCCTTGCTTTTATTGACTAGCACTGACTCAAGTTTGTTTATATATAGTGAGAAAAGAAATGATGCTAATATGCAGCCTTGTTGTACCCCTTGATTTAACAAATGAGCTAGTGCATTCCCCATGCACCCCAAACCTTACCTTTGCTCTACTTCCCGAGTATAGCTCCCTTATAAAGTGGATTACTGTTTTATCTACCCCCAGATGAGTCAAAGTGAACCGTAATTAGCTATGAATCACACAATCAAACGCTGAGGTCAAATCTACAAAGACCATGTAGAGATTACCTTTCCTGGCCTTACTGTATTTACCAATCAAAATGTTTAGGTTTAGAGCCTGTTCCACCGTTCCCATCCCTGGGCGAAAGCCATACTGCAAGTCCGATAGAATATTATTTGTTTCGGCCCAATATTGTAATCTATTCAAAATAATCCAACCAGCTATCTTCGCAAAAGTGTTGAGAAGCAGGATTGGTCTGTAACAAGTAGGGTTATGACGATCACCTTCTTAAAATATTGGTACTATAATGGACTCTGCTCAAGTTCGAATGAAACCTGTGGAACAACATGCTCTAAGTACCTGTGTCAATGAAGGGCCCCAAAGAGCAGTATCAGACTTATATATGTCCAGTGCGACTCCGTCTGGGCCTGGTGCTTTCCCACTCTTGCTTGCATTAATAGCTTCAATAACCTCCTTTATACTGAACGATGGAGTAATAGACAACAAGTCGCCTTTATAGATATCTGGGGTAGCATTTTTGGAACTATATATTTCAGAGAAATGGGCGATCCATTCCTCTTCTGTGATGGCTATTTCAATGCTGGGAGATCTTTTTTGTCCCAGCAACGGGGAGTTTACTATCTTCCAAAATGTGACATTATTGTTTTTAAGGCTTACTTCGTACAAGGTATTCCAAGCCTCTTCTTTTATAAATGTTTTCCTATTTTTAACAGACTTCTTATACTCCTACCTAAGTGTAGTAATCTCGCTCTTACTTCTTTTCGAATTATGTAGGACAGTGGTTCCCAACCTTTTCACATCTGTGGACCCCCACTTTATCATTACTGGAACCTGGGGACCCCCACTGAATCATTATTGGAATCCGGGGACCCCCTACTAAGCAATTACTGAAAGCTGGGGACCTAATCTGTTAATTTTAGTGTATTTTCTGAGCAGTCGCGGACCCCCTGAGGAGGCTTCCCGGACCACAGGTTGGAAACCACTGATGTAGGACCTTCTTAAGGTTTTTGTGAGCCCATGTATACATTCTGAGTCAAACCAGCCTTTTTTTTCGGCATCCCGGCATTCTCACACTAGAGCTAAGTGACTTTTTAATCCCATGTGTAATTGCGGTAAAAGCTCTGATGCATTCTTGTGGGTGTATGTTATCTTCCAGACAAATCTCAAAGTCTTTGGCATAATCACTAAGCAGCTGTTTCGTAAAGCCTATGGGTTCAACCTGGGACCAGCATAGAGAATACCCATTTCTAGAGCCCAATTCTATATTACTAAAATGGTCCGGGGGTCCCCTATGCTGCTTTTTATCCAAAAGCAAGGCGAGATGTATGCTTTGAGGGTAATGATCACTAAGTACAATATCATGAGTCTGATGGTTAGATACGCTGTGAGAGGTTATTAGATGTTAGAATAAAATCAAGTTATCAAATTTTGCAGGGGCAGGTATGCTGGGCATGTTTAATTCTCTGATTGTAGCTAAGCCTAAGCAACTGGTCTGTTGTACTGTTTCATTTAAAAAAATCATTTGAACGGGGATGAGACATGCTCTAAACAATGTTTCTCTACCCTTGGTTTGCCAATTTTTTGTTCCCGAAACACGTTTCAAATCAACATTTTTTGACCAATATTCATAACCTTCAATTGATAACCGGGAAACAAAGGAGTCCGAATATATACATTTTGTGTTGGTCAACAACATTTGTTTATCCCTAGTCGGAGTTATCTTAAAATAATATGACTCAGCATTTTTTTGATGATGCCCAGAAAAGTACGTACATTTAAAAAAAAAAAGGTTTTGAGCTCCCTCGCGGGGGAGTTGGGCAATGTTCCCATTGCGTATAGTCAAATATCGGTTTTGGACTGCTCGCTTTATGTATGAAGTGGTGCCCATAATAATTATAGCAAAACATGTCACCATAATTGTCTCTAAACTGGTAAACATCCTCATTTTCACAGACAGTATAATATTGCTAGTGTGTCATCATTGAATCAACTGTTTTCACATCCCAATCATCAGATACAATGCCCGGTATGACTATATCATTCATAGATAACTTTAGCACATACGGTATTTGAATTATTTCAGTGGGACCGTATATATCAAACATTACTTTATCCCACACAATCCCATCTGGAATCGGCATTGCAAAAATGTTCACAAAGGACAAGTCTCTTCGAACATTATTTGATGAAAAATGTGGTTTCAACACCTCCTCCACCTGTTCAACCGCTGATCTCTCAGGAAGAAAATGACCATGTATCAACAGAAAAAAGGTAATGACAAACCCAATCCAAAGAAAAAATGCTAGCATAGTCAATAAAAGCCACAGATAGTTCCATGGAAAAACAAAATATGTATCTTTAAGCCAATGTATCAGCTTACGTGGACCTGACGGGTCAGCAGTCGAAGAGGCAAACGTGTCCGATAGACCATCGTTGTTGTCGGCAAAGTAACCAGAGGCAGTTCGTGCAAAAGGCGTTGTCGTATTCAATGGAGGAGTTGGTGTTTCCCATGGTGGTACACTGTAGACAGCACCATCCGTCACATTTGTAGTCATGGTGACTTGATCAAATGTTTCTAAGTTGGTCGTTGTTAGTGGAACTAATGCAAAATCATCATCCACCATCCCCAAGCTTGGAGAGTCAACAGTGTTGGTATAAACAACTTGAAGCGGAACTTCTTCTCCAGTAGTGAGAGGGATTCTGGAACTACTGGACGTTACTCTTGGTCGGCTGTGTAGAATCGGCCACATGTTGTAACTTGACATTGTCAATAGAAACAAAGCGATTTTCTTTGGCACCTGGCAACGGGGGTAGAATAACAATTCTGGTTCCGTGTATCCCCAACACAGGGACTGGTGCTCGATAAGAAGGGCCAAATTCTTTTTTCACTGCGACCTTTTCACGCACAAGATCCCCAACCCTGGGAATCCAGCCGGCAGGTGTTACTGGCACATCCTTAATTCCTGTGGAGGCAGCACTTTTAGAAGAGTTATCTTCACTGAACTGATGTAATTCCTGTAAAATAGTGACACAATCATTTATGTCAAAAGGTGTTTCCGCCACCTCCACACCAGGATCATCAAGATCTGGAGCAAACATTTGTGTTCCGAACAGGCACTCATATGAAGTACAACCCCCCAGGGACCTTCTAGGCAGGTTATTCAGTGCCCTTTGAACTCCATACAGGTGGATTAGCCAACTACGACCCGTACCTATGACTCTGGCTGTTAAGGATTGCTTTAAATCGCGGTTTAATCGCTCCACAACAGAATCTCCCTCGAGATAAAATGGAGATGAGTACTGGAGCTGGACCCCCAACAAAGCTGGTGTCCCTGAATGCCCTTGAGGCAAAAGCAGGGCCCTGGTCCGAAAGGAATGCCGCAACTGCATATGTACCGATAAAGACTCGCAAATCTTTAATAACAGTCTGAGCGTCAGCCGAGCGTTGTGGCCACACCCACACAAATCTGGAGCAAGAATCAACAGCGACTAGTATATATTTGTATGCACTATCCGGTGTTAATGGACCGCAATGATCCAGGTACACACATTGTAATGGTCTGCTTGAGATTAAGAGGGGTGTCTGCGGCGGGCGCTTAGCTGTGGAAACTTTAATTTGTTGACAGATGTCACAACAAAGGACATACTGCTTAGTCTCTTTATAGAGACCAGGCCACCAATAACGGGCCTGCAACATTGAAATTGTAGCTGCCACACCAGCATGTGCAGATGCCACTCCCTCATGCGCTGCTTTGATCAATTGTGGTCTTACATCTTTATTGGGAATATTGCGTACGCCTACGCCTGGAATTTTAACTTCAGCGTTCAGCATACTTCCCATCAAGTATTGGTATTTATTAGGAAATCCTTTAGGATAAGGCGTACCATCAACCGTAGCTTTTATGGCAGCCATAATGTCTGTGTCTGGTTTGGAACTCGAACGAGTTACTGCAGCTACAGTGGCAACTGCCACTGCCGACTTTGCGGCTTCATCAGCCAAAGTGTTTCAGCAACGTGTATTCCAACGTGCTGGTGCCCAAGTGTATGCACAACATGGACTTTGGGTAGCGTCTCTTTCAGGTCTGCTACCTTCCCCCACAGTAGTCTGTGTTTTATGATGTTGCCTTTCGAATCTCTGAACCCATTCAAGTGCCAGTAATGCAGGTATTCATTAAAAGACTGGGTGAAATATTACGAATCACAAACAATCAGTGTGAACTGTGTCGGATATGTATGTTCTAGTGCCATTAGTAGGACTTTTAGCTCAGCCAATTATGCTGTACAATCCCCTAAGGTCTGTGTATAGGTATGTTGGGGACAGGATTTCTCCCCCTCCATATAGCCGCTCACAACCACACATGCAGCAGAATATTAATGTTTTGTTCCAATCGCTGGTTGCGCAGAGCCATCAGTATGCATGACTACTTGATATTGATCAATAGGTAACGTGTCAGCGGGAACTGGATATTCAACTTCATATTGTAGAAATTCCTGAGTTTGTAACTTTGGGTCAAAAATGTAGTCTACATCAGTGGCTGTTAAAGACGTAGCCCATTGTATCCATCGTGGGTGAAGTGCTTTTGCGTTCGGGATGCTAGCTTTCGTAACAGCCTCAAGGGCTGGAATAGGTGAAACGACAATAATGCGTTTTCCCTGGGCAAGAGGTCTCTCTTTAATAACAGCCATCTGTACAGCAGTGAGAATTTTCTCTGTGGGTGCAAAGCGTTGTTCAGCAGCGGAATACAAGTGTGACTTGTATGCAATCGGGACTGTCTCACCTTTATTAAATGTGACATAAGTAAACCCAATGGCCCCAGCTATCACCCTGATGACCAAATGTGTCTTATTCTCCCGTGTGTGTAAATGTTTTGCTGCTAGCATATCTGCCTGTAATTCTCGAAGAGTATGTGTGTGTTCAATTGTCCAGAATTTGCTTGAAAAATCAGGATGTATTAATTTATATAAAGGTTTTATGCGTGTAGCATAATTAGGAATGTATGTTCTGCCAAAATTTAGAAATGATTGGAGTTTCTTAATTGTATTCGGTGGTTGCAACTGTGCACACTTTTCTAAAAATTGTGGCGATAGGCTCTTCTCTTCATTCAACAGCTCATATCCCAGGAACAGGACGCTGAGGAAGGCAATTTTTTATTTTTTTAAGTTAAATTTGTAGCCAAGTTCAGAAAACCCTACAACAATGCGGGATACCCGTCTTAAATGTTGCAGTAACTCATCATCCTTAAGATATATATCATCCACATATGACAACGCTTCAGGGTCTAACTCATGTAAAATAGCAGTCACATGAGCTGCAAACAGTCCTGGGCTGTTCTTATACCCCCGAGGCAAACAACAGATTTTTTTTCTGGGAGCCTAATGCGCTAAAGCTTGTTAAATCTCTGCTTTCAGGTGCTATATTCTGGCAGAAGAATCCATTTGAAATATCCAAAGTCGTTTTATATTTTTTCCACACAATATTGCTCATTAGTGCAGTGCTATGTGAATTTTGTATAGCATATGTACGTGTATGTCCGTTCAAATGTCTGTAGTCTAAAACTATTCTATATGAATGGTCCGGTTTAGCACACAAGCTTTATTCGGTCTAATTAAACCATCAAA
Source organism: Pleurodeles waltl (assembly GCF_031143425.1). NCBI lineage: Eukaryota > Metazoa > Chordata > Amphibia > Caudata > Salamandridae > Pleurodeles > Pleurodeles waltl. The sequence continues at coordinate 150,536,611 of NC_090439.1, forward strand.
GCAATAACTTACAACAATAAAACCATGATCTGTACATAATCAATATATAATAACAAAAGTTTAAAAGTAATAATAAGGATAAAATAAGAGATCTGCGAATATACAAAAAGGTGTTGATATAAATCTTCACATATGTCTCCCATCCTATATATTAGGAGGAATCATCAAGTTTTAACTACCTTTAACTTCCTCATCGATAATTTGATAAAAAATTCATTGAGTTAAAAACTATCAGATGAACAGTAATTTAGATTAAATAGGTTAAGATCAAGGTTCAATTAATAGCAAATCACTAATATTTTTTAAGAAATGTGTACGTATATGCCATGCGGATGCAAGGAACTTGCTTACCGCACAAATTAGGAATGGGGAGCAGTCTCTCAACAACAACCTTAGGGCATCTTTGCACGTTCTCAACCCCATATTCCTGCAAGCGGGCGGAGCCATTTCCGCCGAACAAGGCCATAGGCAGGACAAATAAACATAAAGTGCACTACAGTTTCTACAGGGCCGTTACAACTTGGGCATTGATCGATTAGCGGAGTAGAGCACCATGAACTAGTAAAAGACTTCAGGGGGAGGCATCCATACCTGAACCGAACAATCAAACGTTTGCTTAGTTCATCGGTAATCAAATCTAAAAAGGGTTCAAAGTAGGGAAACCACTTGAAATCGAGAAATTGAGACGTCAACCTACCATATGAAGTGCATAACAGATAATTTTTCCTAACATGGGACCAGTAAACTGATTTTAAATAAACCTTGTGAGCTCTCCTTAAATTACTTGTCTGGCTCCAAAAGTCACTAAGTCCCAGGGTGTGAAACCATTCCGAAATGTACTTGAACCAAGGGATAGAAAATACGTTCAGTCTATCCAATAAATCTTGCAAGGAATCCTTATGTGTAACTAATTCAGGGGTGGTCCAGATACGAACCCAAAAAGTTAGAGGCCTTAGGGCTATTACATCAGAAATGTGGGGGAACCCTAAGTCCAAAAAACACTGGAACCAAGGGTGTACTACGAGGACGTGCCAAGAGCGATCTTACGAAGTTGTTTTCCCCCACAGATAACTTACTAGTTTTGAAGCAGCCCCAAACCACTGCGCCATAAATCGTGGCGCTCTGAGCCTTTGCTAGATAAATTTTAATAGCTGGGGAAACAACTCTCACAGTATTAGACTTTTGCAAACGCAAAATTGCCCCTGACCTATGTGCTAAAAGAGCTAAACTTTTTCCTACCTGGGCCTGCCAGTTCATGTCATTGCTGATTCTCACCCCTAGGTAATCAATAGAACATACCTTGCTCAGAGGGACCTCATTATATACGATATTGTATCGTTTGGTGCAACCAAGATCAAAGATCATAAGTTTAGTTTTGCTAGAATTGAGCTCCAATCCATGGTCTGCACAGAACACACTGAACCTATCCAGGAGAACCTGGAGGCTCATAGGTGTTTTCAAGATCAAGAGGGAGTCATCAGCAAAGAATAGAATTGGAACTTTTAAGTTGTTCAATGAAGGGGCATCATTTTGACAATCAGTTACAACTTGCACCACCTCATTAATGAACAAAGAAAAAAGAGTGGGTGCCAGGACACAGCCCTGGCGTACCCCCGCCTGATATTAATACGATCGGTAAGTTCCCCCTGACTACCCATCTTACTCGAGCATAGGTGTTCTTGTGCAATCTTTGGATTAGGTGCACCAGATTCCTCTGGACACCAATTTTTTTAAGGACTTCCCACAATTTCTCTCTTGGAACGAGATCAAAAGCGGACTTTAGGTCAACAAAAGCAACATACAAGTTTTGTTTGGCCAAAGTAAAGTATTTCCAGAGTAGCAGGAAGAATCTAAAAACTTGGTCCATAGTGCTAATTCTTGAACGGAAACCAGCCTGGAGGGGGGATAGGACCTGGTTGGCTTGGACCCAGTCCATAAGCCTATCTAGGACTTGCTTAGAGAAAATCTTTTGTAGATTGTGAATGAGACTAATTGGGCGGTAATTTACGGGCAGTCACACATCTCCTTTTTTCTAGATAGGGATAATTTCAGCCCCGAGCCACGAATCTTGTATAGGGCCACCTGCTGCGATGGCATTCGATAATGTATTTATATACCACGCCCAAATAATGGGTTCTGACTTAAACAAGTCCCCGGTATCTTGTCAGGACCAGGAGCCTTAGCGGATTTCAGAGAACTAATAGCTGCTGTGGTTTCAGCAATTGTGAAAACAATGTCCTCCGTAGATCCTTCAATGAGAGGTCTGCGTTCATCGCCCCTATGGTCCTCATGGTCCTGCTGTGTGGATGAAGTGTAGATCTCGGAGAAATGAGCCACCCAGCTTTCGGGCTGGATATGAAGATTTAAAGAGACATTACTCCTCGCCTGTTGGTCAGCAACCTCCAAAAAGAGCCCTCGTCTCGATTTTTGACAGCCTCCAGCAGCTTCTGCCAGATCTCAAATTCCCAGTTTTTCTTTGCTAGATCCAGGGCCTTGGTGTAACTAAATGTAGCGGCCCTGATCTCCTCCTGTAAGTGCTTATGGAGGGCCAATTTGAGATTGAGCCTCGCAAGGTCACAATCTTTGTTGAACCATTCTCTGGATCGGATGGTATCGAGAGTATACCTAAAAGTGGTTTCTTTATAGAAAAAAATTCTGTAGGATATTTGTCAATTCGACATGGATTTTCAAGATTGGAATACTATCGACCTCTTGCTCATCAAAACCAGAGAACAGCTGTAGAAAGGAAGAATAAATGTATTTGATCAGGAATGGATTAGATGTAACTTTTGGCCAACTGACGCGAGTTTGCCTAAGGTTCAGGCAAGGGATCGGAACATCAGTGGTCTCTAGATGTTGGGTTCTCCCAAAAGCTTTATTAGATAAAGTAAGACATAAAGGGTGGTGGTCGCTATCGTAGCGGGGTTCCACCTTCATATCCAGAGTATTTGACCAGAGCCTAATGTCGACCAAAAAGTAATCAATAATGCTGGAAGAAAACACCCACGCTTAAAAGTGGGGGCACGATTTGGATCAGATCTAGTGTGACCATTACATTCTCTGAGTCCAAAACGTAAACAGAGTGAGGCCATCTGCATGGCAACACAAGAACCGATGCTGAGAGAATCGTCCTTCGTTTGGGGAATACCCCAAGATTCATCTTCTTCAGTTGTCAAATTGCCTATAAGGTTCTTGAATACAAAGGAACAGTTTATGTCGCCCCCTATCACCAGATGATTAGATGGATGCAAAAGTTCCATATACTCAGCTAGCTGAGCAAGTACCCTAGATTCCATGCTGGACCTTGGGTACACATTTACCATAATCACTATAAAACCAGGCTGAAATGTAAGTCTAACACCCAATAAATCTAACGAGTTAAGGGATAGTGCAGAATGATCGCATTGCAATTTCTTATTCACTAAAATCATGAACCCACCCATAGGTCTACCAAAGCCTCCAGAGGCAGGTTAAGCTGCGACAAAATATGTTGTAAACCCCTCAACATATATTATCTCTTCCGCCCAGGTTTCCTGAAAACAACATAAATCTTGCTTAGTGATAAGGTTGACCCATCCGGGATCTCCCATCTTTTTCTCCATTCCAGCCACATTCCAAGACATAGGGGGTTATTCTAACTTTGGAGGAGGTGTTAATCCGTCCCAAAAGTGACGGAAAAGTGACGGATTTACCACCAGCCGTATTACGAGTCCATTATATCCTATGGAACTCGTAATACGGCTGGTGGTATATCCGTCACTTTACCGTCACTTTTGGGACGGATTAACACTCCTCCAAAGTTAGAATAACCCCCATAATGTTAAGTTCAGAAAGCACAAATGTGGGCCTAGCTCTCAGGGGTACGGTGAAATTCAAAGCCCTTGGTCGTTTGCCTCTGTGGGCTGTAGCAACGGCAATGGGGAACACTGAGGGAGGAACAGCATTTAGTCAGTCTAAATCAGATAACCGGGGGGAACGGATCTCGTCAGAACTGGTCGATTACTCTTGAGTGGACCCTGAACCCCTCCCACAAGGACATTAGATGGTCTATCAATCCTTCGTGTCTCACCCCCCGGAGAATACATACAGGGCCAATTCCAAAGTCTCTACCAGATTTCAGAAAACTGGTCAGTGAATTGAAAGCCATAAGATTATCGACCATGGAGGTATCGAAAAGAAGAATTGAAATGTAATCAAAATCTGAGTCTGGTTGGGAATGTTTGCATACCTCCCGAATATCAGAACCGATAACAGACAGACATTTCCTCTGTATGCAAATCCAATAAATAACTTTATTAGTGAGAGATTCGTGAGACTCTCTCTGACCAGCAGACAACCTGGGGACCCCTGTCATGTAGATGTAAGCATCCTTTCTACTCTGGTCGTATCTCCCCTTTGAACCAGTCGCCTGAGTTAGTCTAGGTAGACCTTGACGTAAGACTCTGAGTGGACTTACAGGCACCTGTGCACCCTTACCATCCTTGGCTTCCTTGGACAAGGGATTTATACAGGGAAGACGCTGATCATTATTTTTTGAGGCAGGATTAAGCAAACGGCCGGTATCAATGGGGTTGTAGACGGGAACGAGTAGACAACTCCCCTTTTTATTCGTTACCATGCTCGTGGACTTCGCCCCCAACTTTAGGCATCTGGGGTAAGAAGTTAAGTTATCCCCAGTGTCTAATGTTGCTAGCGCGTTGGACCCCCCGGTCAGCTCAGGGATGTGGTCATTCGTACTGGGCAATTTACAATTACAAATTACCCTCTGATCAGATAGTCCAGAAATTGTACCCAAAATTACCATTACCAAGGATTTTAAGTCATCCAGCTTCTGGGAAACAGTTTCCAGTTCAAGTGACCTTTTACGTTGGGTCGGCCAATCCAATTCCTCTGTATCAGGTTCCGCTAGAATTAAAGGTGGAGAGCAACGTAGGCTCTCACTAGAAGTAGATAGAGGTTGAAATCTGTTTGAACAGGGAATATCACTAGAAATTACAGTCTTGGAATCTGAATGCAGTGAGTCCCTGGATTGGGTACATTCTACAACTTCAGCGTTCGAAGTAAGCCTCATTGATGGCGAAAGAATTGCAGCTTGGGATATGGGAGGCGAATGGAGGTCCACTTTCACAGACAAATGAGGTGTCCGCAGTTTTTTATTGAATAGATCCGGAATCTGCCTATGGGTCAATGTGGCAGGAATGGGGGGGGCGGTGATAGATGGACTCCTCAATATTGCCTCTACTTCCTCAAACAAGGAGTCAATAGTTTGAAATTGATTCCTAACGGGCTTAGGAGGGTCGTCTGCTTTCCTACTAGCTCGCTTCTTGTGTTTTTTTGCACCAGAATGTGGCGCAGGAATATCATCGGCCTTCCGCTTCCCCATTACTGACTGCGTGGTATCCAGAACCAAAAACTAGGGCCCCCAAACAAAAATTAAAGAGGGATATCCCGGCCCGGCCTCAGTCGGTCGCGTACGGGCGAAGGACGGGCCCGCCCTTGGTCCGCGCGCGTCCTGCGCAGCGGCGTTGCGCGGTGCGCATTGTAGCACCCGCGAGTGTCCCCAGGTGTAGGAAAAGCACGGAGGTGCCTTGGACTTGGAGTCCCACCAGGCTCTAGCAGAGGCAGCGGCGTTGCACGGTGCGCTTTGTAGTGCCCGAGAGTGTCCCCAGGTGTAGGGAAAGCACAGAGGTGCCTGGGACTTGGAGTACCACCAGGCACTAGCAGAGGCAGCGGCAGCGGCGTTGCGCTTTGTAGCGCCCGCGAGTGTCCCCAGGTGTAGGGAAAGCACGGAGGTGCCTGGGACTTGGAGTCCCACCAAGCACTAACAGAGGCAGCGGCGTTGCGCGGTGTGCTTTGTAGCGCCCGCAAGTGTCCCCAGGTGTAGGGAAAGCACGGAGGTGCATGGGACTTGGAGTCCCACCAGGCACTAACAGAGGCAGCGGCATTGCGCGGTGCGCTTTGTAGCACCCGCGAGTGTCCCCAGGTGTAGGGAAAGCACGGAGGTGCCTGGGACTTGGAGTCCCACCAGGCACTAGCAGAGGCTGTTTCCGCTATTATTTTAGGCAGTTCCCGCTCCTGATCTTGTTGCGGAACGTCACGAAGACGCATGCGCACTGCAAGTGCAACTACTTCCCCTTTAAGATTACTTAGGATAATTGAAGAAACCGTGGCAAAGTTGCCCATCAGTTGCATTCCTAAATCTAAGGCCGGGGCAGCCCCATATTTGTCTTGAATTTGTTTAAGCACTTCCGATAGGTTGACTAGTGTCGGTGTACCGTGGGCCATTGTATAGAGCGGGGCAAATACTGTGCCCCATGTATTACAATGTTCAACTGTGGGAACCATCCCAAAGGGCAAGCACATAGTTAATATTCTATGTTTACCCTGAGGTCCCTAATGGGGAAATACCGCCTCCAGCGTATTCATTTTTTGTGCCAGCCAAAACGGAGTCTCCTCTCGTTTTGCTGGGACTTTACCCATAATAGAGTGTACAGTCACCGGATTTATCCCTGGTGTTAGTGCATGTGGTTGTGCTGGAGCAGCACGCGCTCGGTTTGTATTTAGTGTCTGCATCACAAATTGTACTAATGGTCTATATATTGCTGTTAATTCAGCATATAAGCGTCGAACCTCAGCTACCGCCATGTTCGCAACCGCAGGATGAGGTGTATATGTGGCCAATAAAGGCCAGGTAGGACCTTCATTACTTAGTGGACCTAACCTTATTGGTAATATTGTATGGGGTAGGGCGCCATCAAGCCAATTATTATGTTCTTGATAAGATAGAGGTATCTCTAAGTATGCGTATGCCCTGTACTGCCCAGGTGCGTTCGCAACTGTATATGTATGGAATGTATTTGTGTTCCCATCAACTGCTGGAGATGTGACCCATGAATAGAACAGTTCTGTTCTATAAGCTGCGTGAGCGTCCACCACAAATGTGACTGGACCCCCCTGTGCTGTAAGTCCATGTACTAGTAAATGTGTCGTAAGTGGTTGTCGCATATTGAGAGCTATTTGTACAGCCTGGGGATTTGCCATTATAGAAGCACTAAAGGTTCAGAGATGGCACACCAATACAGGGTCTTTTTTTCCTTTTAAGGTTCAAGCTTGAATAACCACCTGCTGTAAAATAGGGTTACCTATACGGCGGTGGTGGAAATCCTTAGTACCACGGACGTCTCTGTATACGGAACTGAGGGGTCATTATGTTATGTGAGAACGAGATATACCGGTGGACCCGAAAATTAGAGCCTGACCAAACGTTGGCGGCGCCATGTCGCGTAGGCTCTCATTATCCTAATGAGACTACTGGATTTTGAGCGGCAAGATCGTTCACAGTGCGGGGGACTAAGTCTGACCCACGGTGAAGGACCCTTGTCACTCTAAATCTGGGTTTTGCTCCAGCTAACTAGCAGTGCCTCATCTCTCCCAAAGGGAAGACACAATTGGGCAGCCGAGTGCATGACATCTTAGCACTTCCCAATGAAGTCGTGGTCACTCAGGTCACAACCGGTTCTCTCATACACAGTACGGTCTCATATAGAAATGACAAAGGCAGTTTAAGGTTTAAATATTGGTTTATTAAAACGATTGCATTTTAGATAGCAAAGCGTGAGCTTCAATAACCAGAACTACACAACACAGTAGGATTAAAATAGTAACAATTAGTGAAGCACAAGAATAAGGCTATCATAGTGCGACTAGATTATGTTCTCTCTAAGTTATGTTCTGAGCACAGCATGTGAAGCTCTAAGCCTGCCATTCAGGTTCCCCCGGGAGGACATCAACCCTCATAGCTGAGCAAAGGCCTGTAATCTGCATCAGCATCTGCAATGGGGCAGTCAGCATCTAGTTGTAGGTTCCTGGTCGGAATCTCCCTCTGACGTGTACTAGGACTAGGAAGTGTTTTTATAACTAACACGCAGATATTCTAAGAAAATGTCCCTACGTAAGGATGTGTATTTTCTACAAAGACTGGAGACTAAACTTCTACCACGTTTACCGAAATGTACCAGATTGTAGCCTTGACTGAAGCACAGGGCGATCAAGAATGCATTATTTGAGAACACAGTGCTGATCTAAGTTAAACAGTGTGATAGGAGGAAATTAAGACAACACCGTAAAACTGGTTATTGTAAAATAACAGTGAAAGGCTGAATAAAATGTATCTAGGGCAAAGTGCACAGCGGCCTAGTATGTTAAACTAACGTGCATGAAGCCATACTAAAAATGGCTACACTACAATATGACATACTACTACATTAGTCAAAACATGAGCTCAATATTTTACATTAATAAGCTGTTAGTATGTACACTTTGTGAACCTTGGCTGCCACTCAAGTAGGTGCAATTTCAAATATGCGTGTTATTTCTCTACGTTAACTAATTTTCTATGCAAATTCAAAACTCAGAATACATGAATATTCATTAGTACAATTCAGTGTTAACAGATGCATTTTGATAATTAGCATGTTGCGTCACTTAAGTGTATTTTTGCAGATCTTGTTAACTGATCCTCTTCGTTACTGTGATTCAAATAAATAAATTCACATAATCAGTGCTGAACCTTTGAAAGGTCATGTGCATTAGCATGACCAAGAAACCCAGGACCCCGATAATAGGGTAATTTATAGAGCATTTCAACACAGTGGCAGATGCAAAAGACTGCAGAAACAAGCTTCCACTGCAGTTTCCAAAGAACCAGAGAACATGAGCAGAAAAGCTGGTTTCTCTGGTTATTTCGGAATTGCAGTAGTTGATTGAAGCTTTGCTGGAAGAAATTAACAGCTTATGCCATGTTTGTTGTGCATTTATAGTGAAGCACTGATGCTCCACCATTCTTATACTTAGCCCCTTTTCTGTTTCTCAGATGTCATCACCGCTGTTCCCCTGTTTCTTGCAGTCGTGCATGGGGAGGAGCAGGAGATAAGAAACGTTGTTACATCTGTGGTGCAGTTGAGATAGGGTTCGGACTGCTGTACCTCCGGAGGGGGTCGACATGTGTAGCACTGTCAGAGCTGCAAGTTGGAAAATTTAAGGAAGGGTCTGAATGTACCCTTTGGATTGATCTATATCGAAATTCACTATCTGTACGGCATTTGAACTCTCCCACCAATACCCCTCCTGCTGCCCTCTTTAATAAAACTGCTTTCTGCTGACAATAGCAAATAAAAGAATGTGCAAGCTGTGAGGAGCAATCCACTGTTATTTTTTGTCCGAAGACCCTTCTGTATGTGTCTGTGCCAGTGCAGGGATGTGGGAGGGGGGCAGTGAAAAGTAATTTAAATGAAAAAAAGTACCATTATAAGCATCCAGCTGCCGCGAGTGGAAGGAGACTGGCAACCAGAAGTAGTACTTGGTCCAGGCTCCACAGCATCAAAACATAGCCAATGGTAAGTAGAATAATGTGGAGCCAGCCAATGGTAAGTATTATGACGTTGGAGCCATGTGGGAGTGAGCCAATGGAAAGGTGAGGTAAGTAATGGGAGGGCTCTAAGCCCCTTGTAAGATTTATTTTAATTTAAATGCAAGAGATTTCGCAAGCGCAGAGCAAGCGCAGTGCAGGTGGAACCTAAAAATGGTCTAAAATTTAAATAATTGAGTATTTATCTGTCTCAGACATCCTCAAAGAAAAACTATTTCAGCAATATGACTGTACCAACTGTAAACTGCAGTCACTGTGCTAGACTGCTGGTTCTCCCATACCTGAAAGCTCCCTTCCATGCTGAGCAGCTGATAGGGTATCTTTGACAGACACAACATTGTAACTTGTGAGCTTCACAGCCCTCTCTACCAGTCCTGCTGCACTCATCCTCATAAATCATGCACTTCTCCCTCTGATCCTTATTGCACTTTGTCAGACATTTTCTTGGATGTCATTCTTGTCTCATCCCATATCCAAAACATCTTGAACCAATCCAAATAACCATAGAGTCAACAAACAACACATTCATAACCACATATGAATCACTTGCACACCATTCAATCATACTCATTGCCCCCTACCTAAAACAAGGTCTTCACATACCAGCAATCTCAACACAATGATGGCCCTCAATATCTGCGCAACTAGGCAGACTGTTTAAAACACATAAAAGATGTCTAGAAAATAACCCTTCATTTTTAGCTATTGTTATTATCACACTTTATAGTTTATATTTACAAACACCAACATTCTGCTTTGGGGGAAACGTTTTACTCCCAAAGTATAATAATAAAAACTTTACATGAGGGAAGACTTTGACTTATACCGTTACAATGGAGAGCTGTAAGAATCAGCAATTTTCGCAGTTCACAAAGCAGCTGAGAGAGCATAGCTTGAATAGAGGTGACTTTAAAATGTAAGCAACAACATATATAAATTGTACTGTAATGTTTTCATGTTACCATGGTGCATTGAGAATCATATTATTCAAGGTGCACACACAAGCAGAAATGTAGAAAAGTCATATGCATATTTTTCTAATTACATTTATGGATGAATGAAAATAATACATATATGCATTTATATTCAGTGTATTGGAATTATAACATTACAGTTAAATGTGATATCATTGCAGTTATTCATCATTTATTCTACTTGTGAGAAGAAATGCACATATAACCATGAATTTGAATGTGCATTGAATTCTGTATTAATTTGACATGAGTTAATGCCTGAAACATTTTTCTATGCTTGATCTTCAATGTGGAGTTTTGCTTGTGTTGCATTTTCTTTATTTTCAGATACGTCAGCAGAAGTCTATAGTTAATTAAATGCCTGTTGTGAGTTTGAGATAAAGGGGTATAAGAGGGTATGTTGTCATGGACAAGGAGCGCTGACTAAAAGAAGAGAAAGAAGATTCCCCTACGAGCTCCTGGACACAAGAGGTGTGCAAGGTCATTGTGATGTTTGGTTCGTGGGACGAAAGTCTGATGGGAGTTGCAAATTCCACACCGTGCATAGAAGATGGAAAATTACTGGTGATGATGACTGGTGTTCTCAAATGTTCTACAAGATCTAAAGTGGTGTACATTTAGTTAGGTGAGGTTGACCCTTTTTATCCTTTAACTAAAGCAGAACTCAGAGACTATGGGGCCTCCCTGTGCTTTGCTGCACTAGTGTCAACATTTTTGACACTAGTGCAGCAAAATGCCAGAGATTAGGTGTGACTTGTTGGGCCTTGATGGGCCATTAACATGGCTTGATGGGGATGGAGCTTAGAACTGCCTCACTTACACCTGAATAGGCTTGTCCTGTCCACCTACAATAAGACTTATCACTCCAGCCAACTTGGAGCCAGGACAGAGGAGGCAGGGCATCTGTCCACTTTAAGGGCATGCCTCTAGAAGCTTCTCCCACCTTCCAGAACCAGGGCAGTAAAGTATAAATACTGGACCTCAGACACCACCATTTGAGTACACTTCTGGACCTGTGGATATGCTTCCAGGAAGACGGACTGCTACTTTGCTGGACTCCTGCTTTGCTGTGCTGACTTTTGCCTGCTGCCATCTTGTCCGGGAGTGAGAAGGACCTGCATCTCTACAATCCAGAACCGAGGGTAACTCCCAAGGGCCAGCTGACTGGCCTCCTATTTTCTGAAGCCTAAGGGACAAAAAAGGCTTCCAACTAACCTGCTACTGCACCTGGCCATCTGTGAGTCTGCCCTGCCAAGTGGTACCACCCTAGTCTTGGAACCTTGGAAGTGGGCTTTTGGGGGTTGCTCGCCCCCTCTGTGGTCCTCACCGGAACCACTGCAAAGCTTTGCTAAGCAATGCTGTGCAGACCGCAAACCAGGAATTAAACTACTGGTTCCATCGAGCCTAAGTGGGGCCCTGTTTCAGGCCAATGCTCTGTCGTGGCGGGCCTGAACTCTTGACTTTGTCATTGTCCAGTACAACCAGATAACCACAGTTAGTGCTTTGCACTTTTATGTACTATTTTCATCTAAATCTGAAAAATTGCATATCTAGGGATCTACTTATTGGACTTTTGTCATTGCGGTCTTGTTTTACTCAGATAAATATTTTTCTAAACTGGTGTGGAGTCCTTTTTTGTGGTGTTTTCACTTAATTTAAGTGTTTCACAAATACTTTACACATTGTCTCTTAAGTTAAGCCTGGCTGCTCTCTGCCAAGCTACCAGAGGGCCAGCAGAGGTTAACATTTAGGTCCTCAGTACAACTTTGGCCGTCTTTGGCAAAGACCGCCAAAGCTGCGGGCGCCAGTATACCGCAGGTGCTGGCAGTATATGTGGCTCCCTATTTGGACTTTTCCGACTGCCCAGCGGTCGGTAACAGTGTTACCGTCCACTGGTCCAGCAGAAAAGTCACATCAACATTGCAGCCGGCTCGTAATAGAGCTGGCGGCAATGCTGATGTGCAGTGTGTGCAGTAGCACCTGTCGCGCATTTCACTGCCCGAAGTTCAGGCAGTGAAATGCGCGATGGGGCTGTGCCTGGGGGCCCCTACACTGCCAATGCCAAGTGCATGGGCCGTGTACGGGCCCCCAGGGGCAACCCAAATCCCCCTTACCACCACCCTTTCTATGGTGATGTTTACCACCGTGGCCAAGCTGGCAGTCAGGGACTCATAATCCGCAGGGCAGCACTGCAAGCACCACTGCCCTGTGGATTATGACCGCCAGGCAGAAGCCTGGCTGTATAATGATGGAGCCAGCAGTATGGCCGTGGTTATTGTGCCACGGTCATAATAGCTGGCGGAACACCGCCAGCCTTTTAGCAGTGTTACCGCCAGCTTACCACCAGCCACCAGGTTCGTAATGAGGCCCTTAGTGTTTATCTGGCTTACCTTGACTAGGATTGTGATTTCTGCTTGGACAGGGTACATACCTTTGCCAACCAGAAACCCAATTTCTAACACTGATGATACATTTAGGGTATTGAGGTTTCTTTTCCCCAGTGGTCTGTGGGCATGAATATTAGTGACGGTGAGAACAGTCCCACCCCTAGCAATTGACTTTGGTGGCATCTTTAATATACCGAGGCTGGGGAGTGACCATAGACTGCAGCTGGGCCCGGAATTCCACCAGATATTAGGGAGTCTCTTGTCCCGTAGTCCCACAACAGCTGTAGTGTAGAGAACCAAAAGCAAGACCGTTTAAACAAAGTTGTAGGCAAATGTCTGGATTTGCAAGAGCAATTCTCCTTGCTGCAGCTTGGTGTTGAACTCAAGTTATATAGCAGGATGTTGAGAGAAAAAGCAACCATTGCTTAGCAGAACAGTCTGATTAAAGCAGCCATATCTCAAACTTAGGGGCTGATTTAAGAGACCCAAGTGCCTCCTTGCGCCACATGAGCGTCATTTCTTTTTATGCCAATGTGGCCCAACAAGGCCAAAATCGCCATGCCAAATTTACAGAGTGCCACAAAGCATGTATTGTGCCACTGTGTAACCCTTTGCACTACATTATGCCTGAGCCAGGCATAATGTATGCAAAGGGAGCGTTCGCCCGCTGGGGGGGAGGGGCGAGAAAATTGTGCGAAGAATTCTAAGAGATTTCTTTGATGCCACTTTTTCATCACTTTTAATGCCTGCTCAGAGCAGACATTAAAAGGAGGCACACCATTGATTACAATGGGTCTCAGTGGGCTTTGCAGGATTAGCGTCAACATTTTTCACGCTAATCCTGCAAAGCTCTGAACTAGCATCAAAAGTTTTGACGATAGTTCCCCAAACTACCACCATGGTGCAGCGTATCTGAGATATGGTGAACACATGGTGGTGTTAGGGGGACGCTAAGAGCACAAGAAAATTGGCCCTGCACTGGATGCAGCCCTACTTTTCTTAAATCTAGCCCTTGGTCATAAAGGAGGGGCAAATCTCCACCCACTCCATGCACTAGTAGCTTGGAACAAAAGCAAACAGTCTTAACTTAGAGGCAATGTCTTAGGTATTTATGCAGCCCACAAACAGAAATAAAATTACAACTTAACAATTTAAATCTAATCAGTAAAACTGGGGTTATGAATTTAAAAATTTGAAGTGAAAAATAGAACTTAAAGACCAAAGTGTTAATCATGTGTATCTGTGTGAGGCAAAGGTTATGGCTGACCATAATGTATTTTGCCACGTTGAATTGGCAGTTTAAACTGCACACAGGCTGGCAGATGTGATCATGCTTTAAAGGGCTACTAAAGTAGTTAGCACAATCAGTGGTACAGGCCCACTAGTAGCATTTAATTTAAAGGCCCTAAGTACATGTAGTACCATTTTACTAGGGACTTATAAATACATTTGGGGGCATATTTATACTTGGTTTGCGCCATTTTAGTGTCATTTATTTTGACACTTAAACAGGGCAAACATAACTCCATATTTTTATTTTGACGCTAGACGCAAAATAGCGTCAAAATATAGGAGTCAGCGTCATATTATGGATGCCGAAAACTACTGGCGCTAATTAGATGCAAGGTAGGCATTCCTGTTCACAATATCATGCTAACCTCCTACCGGCGTACTACAATCTGGTGCAAAAACGACACGCATGGAGCAGGTGGACTCAAATAATGGCGCAAAGCCTGCTTAGTGCCATTATTTAATGCCTGGGTCTGACCAGGCGTTAGGGGACCTGTGGACCCATTTCCATGGCTAAACACCATGGAATGGGCCCACAGATGCCCACCCTAAGTCCCAGGAACACCCAATCCCACACTAGAGGGATGCCATATGATGGGGGACCCCATCCTGGATAAGTATAAATAATTTTTTTCTGTGCCATTGGAGGCCCCTTACATGGGGCCCCCTGCCTGGCACTGGGTATTCTGGCCTTGCCCAGGGGACTCTGGTCCCCTGGGCTGGCCACTGGTGTGGTGGGCATGATCCTTGTCTTAACTAAGACAGGAGTCAATTTTGGGTGGTAGTGTGTCAGAAAATGATGCTTGACTGGCTAGTGGCATATTTATTGCTGCTAACTAGCCTAGTGTCATTTCTGACCCACTAACGCCTTTTCCCGTCTCCCCATTCCCCCCGGCTAGCGTCTTTTCTTTAGACGCTAGCCTGTCCTTTGTGCCACTGTGTGCCATTCCATAAATATGGTGCCCGACTGGTGCAATGGAATGGTGCTGGCAGGCACTATGGATTTTGACGCAAAACTTCATTAGCGCAGTTATGAGTCAAAATCCATAAATATCGGCCTAAATGTGCCATTTGAATATAAGCTGATTTTACCATGTTTAAAGGAGAATGCACAAGCACTTTAGCACTGGCTAGCAAAGGTAATGTGAACAGAGTCCGAAAGACAACAAAACATTTTTTTAGCAAAGAGGAAGGGAGAAGATAAGAGGTTTGTTGGAAGACCACACCAAGGTCTGTCAGGTCTAACAATTACTGATGAGGAACAACAACACAGACAATTGTCTGGGGTAACTTATTATGTTCCCATTCAAAGAAACAGTAGCATAGGTGTTTGGCAGGACGGTACCAAATGGAGCACTACCAAGAATGACCTGCATATGTTTGGTTCCTGTTCCTAACAGCACAGTGAGCAAAACAATAGTTGACTGGAATGCAGCCCACATAAACTATCAGCAGCAGAGATCAGGTTCTCCATTTAATCACAGCTTTCAATGAAACACCGCAAGTAATCCTAAAGTCATATCGAGACTCTTCAATCCCTTTAAAGCCACTCCATGCCCCTTCAGCTCACCCTTGCAGCTTACTGCTTTCTCCTATTCTGGTGCTTTTTCATTTTTCTCTTACTCCGTCTTTCCCATGTGTCTTTTCTGCGCAATAAATGCTTGAGGCAGAAAAATAAGTGCTGCCCCTCAAAAATATGTGCTGGTGCTCAGCACCAGAAACAACAAGCACAAATTAAGCACTTTGTCACTATTTCCTAATGTGCTTTCCCACATGATCATACATCCTGTTCTTGTCTTGGGTGCCACTTTTCCTCCTGTCGAACATAATGTGACAGATTAACCAAGGTGAATCTAAGTCAATTAAAAGGAGTAATACACTGATGCACCCATCTTGCCAGGGAGTTCACCATCCAACTTTCCCATACATACTTCCCAAAAATTAAACCTGTATTGCCTGCCATTTCCTCGCTTGACCACCTCCACCTTTTGTGGGGTGCATAAACAGCTGCATTTTTTCCCTTATGTTTTAGGGGACTTGGCAATTTACGTCACTCTATTTCCAGATCACCACTTATAATGTCCCTTCCTGTCCCCACCCCTAATGCAACCACTTCTTTTTAATTTGCAGCTGCCTTATTGTCTTCACAACTGTATTTTGTTTGCTTTCCCTAATTGGGGTAGAGGGACTGTGGAGAAGGTTAACTTGTTTAACCTCTGAATCCTTGCTTTGTCTCTTTTAAAATACGAGTTGCCTTGTACCTTCAGATCTGAGTTGCTCTTGTCCTAGAGGGTGCCCCTAGGCCGCTGCTTTTCCACAAATCACCCTCTTTTTTTCTGCAACCTCCATAATGTTCTTCTGCCACAACACTGATCCCAAACTGACAGGGAGGTGGGAAAAGTGCATTTGTGGCAGGAAACTTGCCTCACCGTGATATACCAAAGTAAGTCAGTTACAAAGACCTCTAGGAATCTCACTCTAGCAGACTGTCACATAATAACAAATACTGAGAAGCAACATTATTCGGACAGTGACATATTGACAAAACACACATTTAGGGGCATATTTATACTTTGCACTGAATTAGCGTAATTTTATTTTACTCTAATTCGGTGCAAAACTAACTCCATATTAATACTTTGCCACTATACCCGACTATCGCCACATTTATGGAGTTAAAGTCATTTTTTGGAAGTGGAAACCTACCTTGCCTTAATAAGATGCAAGGTAGTTGTTCCCGTGCAAAAAATTACTCTATGGCCTTAACCCCATATTTATACTCCTGTGCAAAAATGGTTCACGGGAGGGAGGAGGGGTCAAAGAATAGTGCAAAGCTTGCTTTGCCCCATTTTATAATGCCTAGGTCAGGGCAGGCGTTAAGGGACCTATGGGCCTATTTTCATGGTGGAACACAATGGAATAACCCCACAGGTGCCCTCCCAAGCCCCCCAGGGGCACCCCCTCCACACCAGAGGGACTGCGGAGGATGGGGGACCCCATCCCAGGTAAGTACAGGAAGTACAGGTAAGTATTGTATTTTATTTTTTAAAGTGCCATAGGGGGCCCTGAAATGGGCCCCCCTACATGGCACTGGGTGCAATGGCCATGCCCAGGGGACCCTGGTCCCGTGTGCTGGCCATTGTTGTGGTGGGCATGACTCCTGTCTTTTCTAAGACAGGTGTCATGTGGTATAGATGGTTTTGCATCAGAAAATGACTCTAGGCAGGTTAGAGTCATTTTGTTTACTCTAACCTGCCTAACGTCATTTTTTGGTGCGCAACCCCCTTCTTCCATAAGACTGGCCCCACCTGACTAACGTCATTTTTTTTATGCTAGCCCACCCTCTGCACCGGCTTGCACCATTTTATAAATATGGTGCCTGGCTGGTGCACAGAAACGGTGCAAACCAGTGCTAAACTTTTTGGTGCAAAACTAGACTGCGTTAGTGCAGTTTTGCACCAAAAAGTATAAATCAGGGCCTTAGTCTGAGCTGACTTGGGAATGGGCTTTTGTGAACTCTAGAGGATGGAATATTGATTTCCAAATACGCTGAAAGGACAAAGAGTAGCATCGGCTACTTCTGTCCATGGATATGGGGCTCTTACATGGCAAAAAAAGACAAATACTATCAAAACTGATTAATGTGTTAACATTTCCTGCACACTTGAAACATTTATAATAAGCTTGCAAGGCAAGTACCAAACACGTTATTGCCATTTAACTATTAAAGAAATAGTCCTTACCTTTCAGAAATCGACTGTTTTGGAACGAAGAAGTCTTCTTCTGCAAGATAAGCAGCAACAGTCCCACCTCCAAAATACCTCTTCTGCATGAATGGCGCAGTCTTGTTTGACACTAGGAGTGCTCCTAGGCCAGTAGGGAAGCCAAAAATCTTATAAAATGAAACCGGAACAAAATCTGCTTGGTGAGCTGCCAAATCCAAGAAGGATGTACTAACATATGATGCTGCATCCAGTAGCACATACCACTTCCCGGGCACACTGACCGGCCTCAAGTTCCCCAGTTTTATCTTCTCTATCCATGTGAAGGGATATTTAGCACCTGAGAAATTGCTCTGTGCTGGATAGCAGAAAAGATGAGATGTTGAGCAGGCTGTTTTTTCTGGTGGTGCCTGGGACTTCAACAATATCTCCTCTGGCTTCATAGCAACTGAGACCACGCGTTTCGCAGCAGTAATCATTCTCATGCCGACAACAGATGTGTGATTGTCACTGAGGTAACAAAGGCAGCTGCCAGGTTCACCGGAGTCTGCAGGAGTCCAGGGAAATGTCTCTGCAACCAGCTTGATGGCCTCTGTGCTTCCAGATGTGAAGATGACAGTGTAGTGTTCGGCAGTGGTATTGAAGTGCTGCAGAACCCTAAGGGGACACCACATTGACAGTTCAGATATTTATCAAATCAGATTAGTCTCCATTACACAATATATATAATCAATTCTATTTCTTCTTCATAGCATGCGCCTACTGTTAAAAACCAAGCTAGGGTAGTAAACATTATTGATCCAGGATCTGATTTTCAATATGAATTGGGAAGACACATTTTTCATTAGGTTCTCCTTTGCAAAAACACATTTACAATCAGTCTACATGATGCATATTTAGACTTTTTGGCCGATGTAGGCTCATTCAGTCCGCTAATTACCTAATAAAATGAGGGGTTGAAACTTTAGAGTGTCTTTGATTCTGCCATGAACGTAAAAATTATGTAAAGAGATTTAGGCTTCTTAAGGAAGGGCACATTTGAACCTAAAATTGAAATGTTTCATAATTAACCACACAATAAATATATACAATACATATAATAAGGCACATTTTAAACTGCTTTTTTGGGTGCTGCTGGTGTTGGATCCTACCTCTCTGAAAATAAACCTCAAACATCAAGTGCCCACGTCTAACAGTGGCATATGGAACTTAAGCAGCTACAGTGGGGCCCGGTAGTCAGAGTCATAGTTTAAAGACATAAAAACTGCTTCGTGAGCCCCTTTCTCTCTTTTTTTGTGAGGAAGCTCGTGAATAAAACTTCGCTAGAATCATGCCATGACTAAGCTAAGAAATGCGGTCGGTGCACGGCTGGCAATGGAGCTGCAGTGAAGGATACAGACAAACAGAAAAGATGAAGAGTGTGAAGAAAGGAAAGGGAAAGAGGGAGGCAAATGGAGATGGATATATAGAAAGGAAAGGGCACTTGGGTAGGCGAGACAAAGGAAAAAAGAAGGGAAGAAAGCAAAATATCTAGGGTAAAATTAAAGAATTTCCCTAACACTCTTGGCATAGGTCAGCCTTTGCATAATGGTAGAACTTTATGTTTTTTTATTATTTCATGAGTGCCCAGTCAGAATGACTTGGACGACATTTCATATATTTGGGAAAATTATTTGAACTAAATGTGCTGCAAAATAAATTTTGTGAATCTTTCCTGAAAATAAAAGCTTTCTTTTCAGAGACGAAAGTTCTCCCGGCACCCATAAACACTCATGAAAACATGTAGGGATGTCTGCCTCCAATCTATTGATTGTAATTAGAATAACAGGGTGTGAACCGGTGGATTTCTGAAACACAACTGGGACTGAGTCACCAAGGACAGGAAGGATTATGTGATATAATCATTAGTCAGTTGCTTAGAATGAGTCAACTGGGTAGGCGCAGAAACAGATAACACAAATGGGTGCCCCAACAGCCTTCTCTTTCAAATGAAAATCCCAAATGGGGACCCAAGTAACAGCAACCAGCCCCAAAAGTCTCTTTGACATTCATCTCTGTTCACAGCAGGACAGAGAGAGCAGGATCCCTTATTTCCATTGTGCTTGGCCGAATAGGAAACACTAGGCTCCTTAGATGGGAAGATGGATACGGCCAAATTGAAAAAGGGACTGCGGAAGAGAAACAGTAAGGTGTAAGAGGGAGTATTAAAAATGTGGTTGGATTTTCATGGTAATCATACTAGGATACGATGTAGGGTACTCTCCAGTCACTGGCAGGTACAAAGGATAGGAATGTCAACCTAACACCTTCTCTGCAAAACAATCCAGGATCTGCAAAAACGCCTGAAAGAAGGAAGATGCTTCTACCTGACAGTTGCAGAAAGAAGCCTGAAAGACCCCTGGCCTTCAGTGGAACTGAGGGAATGGACCTGCTATCCAAAGGTCATCTGGTTGGCCTCCTGTTCAATGTTGCAGGGACGCAACAGGCTGAAGATCTATGCTGTAAAGAGGGTCCAGCAGGTCAGGTGTTGAGAGTAACACAGACTGGGTTTGATCCCAGTGGACATGATTTCCAGGTTCATCCTGTTCTGAGCTTTTTTGCCACAAAAGAAAAAACCTTCAGATGGACGACACAATAGTTTTGTGTGGCTCTCTCTGACTGTGGCCAGTCTTGTCTAGCAAATGGATTTTGAGAGCTACAATGTAATTAAACCACAAGGGTAGGCTGGCAAGATTAACTCAGAAGCAAGAAGACTGTGGTTACAAAAGTCAACTTAATCATGCTTGATGACATAAGTCCCAAAACTAAAGGCTTCAATTGCACCTCAGCAACGAAGTATCTGGACTTGAGGTATCATCACTGCCTTCAGAATCGTCCCTTGCCCTGGTGGAGGATTTTGAGAACCGGAAAAGTCACAAAGTTACAAGGTAAAACCTGCTAGACCTGCCCAAATCACAATATTGTGGTTGGCCTGGAACGGTGACTAGAGTGAAGTCTTCCGAGTGCATTCTTTCTGACTGGTGCATTGACATTTGGTCGCACATTTTCCTTAAAACTTTAGAAACCATACCTTTCCTTCTCCAAATCTGTTTTGGTAATTGTTGTTTCATTTGACTATTAATATTTTTCTTGGCATTTCAGAATTGGTTTGTAAATTCTTTGTGTTCCATTCTTAGCTTTGAAGCTTCTTAGTACTTCTTGACCTTAGCACACATTTCCTTCGGGAATGGCCTGTGGCTTATGTATTAGCTGTCAGGAGTTAAGGAGAGCTTCACACTGAATTGTAACCAAAAGTGAGTATGTAAGATGGTTTGCCCTTCCACGTTATTAACCAGATTCCTGACTCCAAGACAGTTAACTAGATTTAGCAGTTAACCTCTGCGAATTAAAATTCTTCCTTTTCTTAGTTATTTAATCACTTTACAACAGAGAAACATATCGTTTGTGATATAAATATAGATGAGAAAGAAGAAAGATCTTAAATAATTGAAACCATATTCATACATCTTGTTAATGCAACACACACACCCCAAATTAAAAAAAACAAATCTACAAATCATCACATATTTTTAATTGTAGTAGTGCTTATAAATATTGAAAAATATTAAACATTTATCCATACCAAGGTATATTTACCAGACTAAGGGGCATATTTATGGGCCCCTAGCGCCACAGTAGCGCCACTTTTTGTGACTCTTCTGTGGCGCCAAGCACTGCACAGTATTTACAAGGTGGCATTAAGCCACATTTTGTGGCTTAGCGTCACTTTGTAAATACGGCCCCTTCCCACGCAACACTGTGTGTGGAAGGAGCGTGTAATGGGTGTTGCTGTGGGCGTGCCACAGCAACACCCATGGCATTTTGACGCTGCCTCAGATTTATGAAATTTTGTAAACCTGAGGCTGCCCCAAAATCCAATGCCATCCCCCAGGAGTGGCATTAGCAAGGCACCATGAGGAGAAATACTTTTATTCCTCCTCGTTTTTTGCTTTTTTCTATGCGTTTCTAAAGTGACACAGCGCAGTGCTGCCAATTTTGGCATAGCGCTGCACCACTTTTCCATAGATCTGTCCCTAAATCCCATAAATGCCCATGCCTAGCCCATGTGTTAGCTATTTTTCCTCTTTCATTTATTTCCTTCCACACTTTTCCAGACTTGTTAGCAGCCTTTAAGCATGGCATAGCCAATCGATCTACCATCATAATAAAAAAAGAATACCTTACGTTACTTGTATATGTTACGAATATTAACTCACAAGTGTAAAAGTATCATCAAAGAAGTATCGTTTCACATTTTCGACATCAGGTGGCCACCGTCACGGAACATATGGACCAGCCCATCATTTGCAGAATGAGAGAGAGGTAAACTGCAGAGTAACAAATTGTATTTCCCACAACAAAATGATGATGCTTTTTAACTGAAAGACTGCTCTCTAGTGCCGCAATTTGGATTCATCCTACCTGGCCTTCTTATGCTTACATCTAGTCGAAGTATAGTCATGCACTGTTACAATACTTCCTTACAAGAGACTCGACAATTTATTTGCCACTTTGAGCTTATTTGACCAGTGAATAGTGACTCCTTTAACGCTGGCCTCATAATTTTGAAGCAGCAGTACACCCATCTGATACAGCTAGGCTAGAAACTGAGCTTTCAACAAAACATATGTGATGGGGCATATGTTTCAAAATTACTTTAAAAATCTGGACGGCATTTTCAACTACTGTTGCTATCTACTTAAATCTAGCACCTAGTTCAAGATTCTTACCAACCATATCTATCGCCACTTTCCAGCCCATGTGCATATCTCAAATTCCCTTTTATCATCTTTTCTCCTGACATGTCACACTATTGCATCGTGTTCATACATTGCAATCTAAGGCCCAGATTTAAGAAAAGCGGCGCTCATGCCATGATGCAACACTTTTCTTGTAGCCCATTGCGCCCCCCTAATGCCACCATGTGTGTGCCGTATTTAACATACGGTGCACCATGGTGCAGATTAAGGGCAATAGCGTCATCATTTTTGATGCTATTGTTATACTTTGAAGGATTAGCGCCAAATATATTGGAGCTAATTCTGCAGAGTACATAGAAGCCCATTAAAAATAATGTTGTGCCTCCTTTAAAAATGCCAGTAAAAATGGCACAGTGGAATCCCATTGATTCCACTGTGCAATTTTTGCGGGCTCCCTAACGAGGGAACGCCCCCCTTGCATACATTAAGCTTGGCACAGGCATAATGTGGCGCAGGGGTTTACAAAGTGGTGCAAACATTGCACCACTTTGTAAATATGGCGCAGCATTTTTACCACACTATCGCAAATTTAGGGGCTCATTCCGAGTCCGGCGAGCGGCGGGTGCTGGCCGCCGGGCGGAAACTGCCCAAAGACCCCACCGCGGTCAAATGGCCGCAGGGGTCATTTTGACTTTCCCGCTGGGCCGGCGGGCGATCTCCAGAAGATTGCCCGCCGGCCCAGCGGGAAAGCCCCTGCAACGAGTAAGCCGGCTCCGAATGGAGCCGGCGGAGTTGCAGGGGTGCGACGGGTCCAGTAGCACCCGTCGCGATTTTCACTGTCTGCACAGCAGACAGTGAAAATCATGGTGGGGCCCTGTTAGGGGGCCCCTGCACTGCCCATGCCAGTGGCATGGGCAGTGCAGGGTCCCCAGGGGCCCCACGACACCCGTTCCCGCCATCCTGTTCCTGGCGGGTTTTACCACCAGGAACAGGCTGGCGGGAAGGGGGTTGGAATCCCCATGGCGGCGCTGCAAGCAGCGCCGCCATGGAGGATTCCCTGGGCCAGGGGAAAACCGGCGGGAAACCGCTGGTTCCCCTTTTCTGACCGCGCCTTTACCGCCGCGGTCAGAATAGCCCTAGAAGCACCGCCAGCCTGTTGGCGGTGCTTCCGTTGCCCTCCACCCTGGCGGTTTCAAACCGCCAGGGTCGGAATGAGGGCCTTAGGGCCATATTTATACTCTGTTTGCGCCGGATTTGGGTCGGTTTTTTTTTACGCAAATTCGACGCAAAACGAACTCCATATTTATACTTTGGCGTTAGACGCATCTAGCGCCGAAGTTCATGGAGTTTGGGTCATTTTTTTGCGCGGACACCTTCCTTGCGTTAATGATATGCAAGGTAGGCGTTCCCGTCTAAAAAATGACTCCGAGGCATGTGCGCCGTATTTACACTCCCGGGCAAAAATGACGCCCGGGAGTGGGCGGGTCAAAAAAAATGACGTCCAGCCGCTTTAGCGTAGTTTTTTAGCGCCTGGTCAGGGCAGGCGTTAAGGGACCTGTGGGCTCAGAAGGAGCCCAGAGGTGCCCTCCCATGCCCCCAGGGACACCCCCTGCCACCCTTGCCCACCCCAGGAGGACGCCCAAGGATGGAGGGACCCACCCCTGGGACATTAAGGTAAGTGCTGGTAAGTATATTTTTTTTTGCATAGGGGGGCCTGATTTGTGCCCCCCTACATGCCACTATGCCCAATGACCATGCCCAGGGGACATAAGTCCCCTGGGCATGGCCATTGGGCTAGGGGGCATGACTCCTGTCTTTGCTAAGACAGGAGTCATTTCAATGGGGGTTGGGAGTCTAAAAAAATGGCGCAAATCGGGTTGAGGCGAAAATTTTGCCTCAGCCTGACTTGCCCCATTTTTTGACGCCCAAGCTCCATTTTCCCCTACGCCGGCGCTGCCTGGTGTAAGTCATTTTTTTTCACGCACACCAGGCAGTTCCGCCGGCTAACGTCATTTAATAAATACGGCGCCCGCATGGCGCTTCAGAATGGCGTTAGCCGGCATTAACTTTTTTGACGCACAACTGCGTTGGCGCAGTTGTGCGTCGAAAAGTATAAATATGGCCCTTAGTGTCTAAAAAATGACGTTAATGTGGCAATAGTTGGTGGTAGGCCCTTATTAAATTTGGGACTAAAGATCTATGATTTCGACCTCACGGCTTTTTATTGTTAGTGTCAGATTATTTCCTTCTGTCCTTTCATCAGTGTTAGCAGGTTCACTAAGAGGTAGTAGACCAATCAACTTAGCCACCCTCCTTCCACATGCAGCAACTCGTTCAATGAGTCGTTAGCTAAGCCGTAACTACACTTTCACATTCTATATGCAAGTAAACTAAAACCCTATAGCCTTGCCTATGTTTGGAACAGGACCTGCGCCAGCCATCACCATGGCAAATATATCTTGTGATCACATTGTTTGGAAAACGGTAGCAATTGAACATGGCTTTTGCCACCTTTTGTTGATTCTGTGCTGTTCCTTTTGCTTCCAGACCTCAACAAGGAACCTGAAGAGGAGTGGAGGGCTACCTGCAGCAGCAGGAGCCAAGGGTGGGAAGCTGGAATAGGTGAACAGACTACCTGTATGTGAATGCGTTCATGTATGGATGTTGGAAGGTGTGATTGTAAAGGTTTATAAGCATGTGGAAGGGTGTGAGTGTATGAGTGTGTATGTGTGTTTGCAAGGGGTTTGGAGGTTAGAGTATGGAGTAAGAGTACTCTTGTTCAACATCTTTTTTAAATTGACTGGTGTTATTGGTTACACTTTGGTAATCCCTGACATACTAGTACCCATACTTCACATATTGTGGCCATTCTTGGTGATATTTTTACCACTTTGGGATAATGGTGGCTCCCGCTTGTCATATTGTGGGGACACCTGGGAATATTCGGAATAATCCTTACATCACAGTTGTCCATTCTTGGCAGGATGTAGGCATTCTTCATAAGATTCTGACTGTTCCTGGTATAATAGTGGCCATACTAGCCAAAAACCTAATCTTTGACCTAGGTATGTTTGATTTAGTACAGCTCCACTATTTATGTGAAGATGCATGACAATTTCCTCAAACTGAATGGCTGAATGCTGGTGACATAAAGTTCCTGATGCTTTCAATAAAGTGCTTGGTGTTGAAACTAGCACCTTGCTGAAAGCCATCATGGACCTCAACAGCTGGATCTTCACGTGCCAACATTCTTGTAACCCTCAAGTGCAGCACAATGGCAAGAGCAGGAACACAGGCTATTTGGTACACAGAGGACCCCAACATGACGAAAAACCACTGCAAGCACTAGAGGGCAAATGGAGAGCAATTATAGATGCTACAGATTAAGGTATCTTTCCCTAAAACGCTATCATCAGCAGATACAAAACACCAAGCGCACAGCTCTTGCAGATTTCATTGATGCTGATAGTAACAGCAGCAAGCAAATCTTTGCCATCAAAGATTTCACCGTGCATTCTGGTGCCTCCCGCGACATCACCACCTCACAAGACTTTTTCAACAAGCTCTCTGAATTCTTCTGTAACAAAATCATATCCATGTACAGCATCTTCGACCCTCAACTGTACGCTGCCATCATTGCAGCTCAACTTTCCATGATGGCTGAAGAACGAACTCTGACCTCTTGGCCCACCATTACTACTGTTGAAATTGCTGCAACCATGAAGACACTTAGAGGCCCCTTCTGACCCTTGCCTCTACCATATCTTTAGGAAAGGACTCCTTCCAATCAGTGAGGAGCAAACATACAACCTCAAAGTCTCAATCGACCGCCACATTCCCTGACACCTGGAAACATTCCACCATCATGCCCTGCCCAAGAAACCATTGTTAGCATGTCAAACCTTAATAAGCATACTTACAAGGGGACGCAAATAGGTCGATGAACCTTTTGACTCACAATGAAGATGTTCGTACCATAGCTCCAGTACATAATCAATAATCAATACACAAAAATCTATATTCATCAGTAATCAATGGAGTCAGTAATTGTCACGCACCATGGCCTTCCAGTCATGAATAACCACACCTTTAGTAAAGGTTTAGCAAGTTTATTTCCCTATATTAACAATGCTAAGGTCATGTAGATTAATCTCAATATCAAATGAAACACATATAAAAACAACACTGATTTCCAAAACGGCGGAAGAAACGCTATCTAATCAAGGCTTGAACAACAACACATTCTAAAGTTACAGTGCAAATCAATAGCAGAGTCAGCTGTGTTAACAAGATGTAATACATGTAGTTAAGCAGAGAAATCCATCAAGCATTAGTCTTTTCCACCATAAGTCAAAATCCTCAACAAACACCAGATTAGCATCATGATGTTGGGCTTCATGCAAAACATTTTAGTACAAAAATTTGGAAAACATTTAACTATGATAGAGCATAGACAAAACAGTGCATTTTGTACCTAGCAAAAAAAAGCAAATATGCATAATGATCACAGTTTTATCATATTGCACCTATCCTCGGTATGAGTCAGAAAAGCAGAATCAGTCTGTATTTATTATTTATGTACTTATTTGCATGATTAATTAAAATCTTAGCAAAAGAAATAGCCAATGATTAAACAATTAAAAAATAAAATCAAAATACTTAAATATAAACAATTAATAAAATGACTAGACAATTATTAGGTGCAAACTGATCGATCTGTCTGCTTCAATTTGTTACTAGAACATAACTACATCTTAAAGTGAGTTCGCGGACCCAACACACGAGTTTACGAATTTGGTATGCGCAATCAAGAATTTGACAAGTCTACAGTTTGTCTGCGGATCCGTTGGGTCAAACATTTTCATCACTGCAGGCCGACAAGAACAAATCCCATTTCTCTTAAATACTGGTTTTAACAATTGGCAGTGTGCTTCTTTTAAGGCCGGGCAGACACAGATCAGATGGACCATATCCTCCCAGTTGGCGTTGCATAATCTGCAAGACGACTCACCCCCATTCTTCCACGATGATTGATCCGCTCTAGATGGTACGGATCCTAAACAAACCGAAAGCAGGTGGAGTTTAATGTATACTGAAAATGTTAAATGTAGATATTGCGATGGCGCCAGGGTGCTGTAAGTGTGCATAAGAAACTAGGCATGCGAATGTCGTGCAAATTTAGATTTATCATCTAAAAAATGTTGCAGACCTACTTCCTTTTTTAACACACAACACAGGAGGGGATATGACATATTGGTGTCCCATAGGTGCATCATTTGCGTCTCTCGTATGGAATGCTGCAAGTACCAGTTGTATACTGACTTTGAATCATTGTTTACTGAATTCCATAAATCCACGACTAAAGGGCTAGCAGTGTTTCTACTTATTTTATACCAGGTCTTTATCATGTGTGCTTTCCTGTCCTACTGTTGTTGTTTAAGGCCAAATTCTAACCTGACCGGTGAAGGGGAGGCAGTCCGGGGAAGATTAAAGAATTGTTTGTAAATTTGTATTTGTTACTGAAAGAGCAAAGCATCTTTCCCATATAGTGCTGCACTTCCAAATGTGATACCTAGAAGAAATTTGGCCGACATGACGGACAGTAATGGTCTAAGCCCTTCGCTCTCAGGCCTTTTCCCCCTCCTGTGCCAGGCCTTATTTTGCCTATTTGGAATAGTTCTCGCTTAGGCTCTCATAACTTTTTGTCCACATAAGCTACCCACGCCAAATTTGCGTCCTTTTTTTCCAACATCCTAGGGATTCTAGAGGAACCCAGTCTCTGTGGGTTCCACTGAAGGAGGCCAAGAAATTAGCCAAAATACAGTGAAAATTTCGTTTTTTAAAAGAAAAATGGGAAAAAAGGGCTGCAGAAGAAGGCTTGTGTTTTTTTCCCTGAAAATGGCATCAACAAAGGGTTTGTGGTGCTAAAATCACCAGCTTCCCAGCCTTCAGGAACAGGCAGACTTGAATCAGAAAACCCAATTTTTCAACACAATTGTGGCATTTTACTGGGACATATACTATTTTTATGACTTTTTGTGCTTTCAGCCTCCTTCCAGTCAGTGACAGAAATGGGTGTGAAACCAATGCTGGATCCCAGACACCTAAACATTTCTGAAAATTAGACAGAATTCTGAATTCAGCAATGGGTAAATTGTGTAGATCCTACAAGGGTTTCCTGCAGAAAATAACAACTGAATTAAAAAATTATTGAAATTGAGGTGAACAAAACAGCAATTTTCTCTATGTTTTACTCTGTAACTTTTTCCTGCAATGTCAGATTTTTTAAAGCAATACACTGTTAGTTCCGCTGGACTCTTCTGGTTGTGGGGATATATAGGGCTTGTAGGTTCATCAAGAACTCTAG
This sequence comes from Pleurodeles waltl, assembly GCF_031143425.1. Lineage (NCBI taxonomy): Eukaryota > Metazoa > Chordata > Amphibia > Caudata > Salamandridae > Pleurodeles > Pleurodeles waltl. The sequence continues at coordinate 150,565,517 of NC_090439.1, forward strand.
GCACGCAGACCCAATAAATGAGCTGCACCTTGCAGTGGGCTTTCATTATATACCGGGTATACAGCAATTCATTTGCTGAAGTATAAAGAATCAAAAATAGGTATCAAGAAAACCTTTGTATTTCCAAAATGGACACAAGATAAGGTGTTGAGGAGCAGTGGTTATTTGCACATCTCTGAATTCTGGGGTGCCCATACTAGCATGTGTATGACAGGGCATTTCTCAAATAGATGTCTTTTTTACACACTGTCTTATATTTGGAAGGAAAAAATGTAGAGAAAGACAAGGGGCAATAACACTTGTTTTGCTATTCTTTGTTCCCCCAAGTCCTCCGATAAAAATGGTACCTCACTTGTGTGGGTAGGCCTAGTGCCCGCGACAAGAAATGCCCCAAAACACAACGTGGACACATCACATTTTTCCACTGGAAACAGAGGTGTTTTTTGCAAAGTGCCTACCTGTGGATTTTGGCCTCGAGCTCAGCCGGCACCTAGGGAAACCTACAAAACCTGTGCATTTCTTTAAAACTAGAGACCATGGGGAATCCAAGATGGGGTGACTTGTCGGGCTCTCACCAGGTTCTGTTACCCAGAATCCTTTGCAAACCTCAAAATGTGGCTAAAAAAACACTTTTTCCTCACATTTCGGTGGCAGAAAGTTGTGGAATCTGAGAGGAGCCACAAATTTCCTCCCACCCAGCGTTCCCCTAAGTCTCCCGATAAAAATGGTACCTCACTTGTGTGGTTAGGCCTAGTGCCCGCAACAGGAAATGCCCCAAAACACAAAGTAGACACATCACATTTTCTCAAAGAAAACAGAGGTGTTTTTTGCAAAGTGCCTACCTGTGGATTTTGGCCTCTAGCTCAGCCGGCACCTAGGGAAACCTACCAAACCTGTGCACTTTTTAAAACTAGAGACGTAGGGGAATCCAATATGGGGTGACTTGTCAGGCTCTCACCAGGTTCTGTTACCCAGAATCCTTTGCAAACCTCAAAATGTGGCTAAAAAAACACATGTTCCCACAAGTCTCCTGATAAAAATGATACCTCACTTGTGTGGGTAGGCCTAGTGCCTGTGACAGGAAATGCCCCAAAACACAACGTGGACACATCAAAATTATCAAATAGAAAACGACCTGTTTTTGCGGGCGGTACCTGCATTTTTGGTCCTGGGCTCAGCAGCCATCTAGGGAAACCTACCAAACCTGTGCATTTTTTTAAACTTGACACACGACGGAGTCAAGGGAGGTGTGACCCCAATATTTTCTTACCCAGAATCCTCAGCAAACTGCAAATCTAGCTAAAAAAATCACATTTTTCCCACATTTCTGTGTGGGATCACTGCACCGGGACGAATTTCCTACCACCCAACGTTCCCATCAGTCACCCGGTAAAAATTATACCTCACTTGTGTAGGTGGGAGAAGTGTTTGTGACAGGGAAGAGCCATAAACACTTCAACATTGAGGGGGAACCAAAGTGGGTCAAAAAGGGCAGTTTAAAAAAAGAGAAATTTATGCTGACAAGTGCAGCAGAAATTTTATCGGTATATATGAGACAATGCTGGGTGGTAGGAATTTTTGGGATTACTGCGGATTCTGGAAGGTTCCATCACAAAAATGTGGGAAAAATGTGTGCTTTCCAGCAAAGTGGCAGGTTTGCAGGGCATTGTGGGTAAGGAAATGGTGCGGGTGCATGTGAAGCACACCACCCTGGAATCAACTAGATATTTAGTTTTCAGATGTATACACAAATAACAACAAAAATTGTGGCTGTGTAATGATGGTGCGCACTTCCGGAAAGTAAGCTAATGTAGACGTACAAAGTCCATAACAGTAGTGTCTATATTGAAGGAAGGAGTGCCCAAGTGGTTTAACACACAGCCACAGGGTGCATGAGCTGTCACCTTGGAGAGACCACAGTTGATTTATAAGAAGAAGAAAAACCAGGGCACATCGCAGATACGTAGAGATGTCAATTTTTTCCTCTGTGTTGTATCAGGGAAAACATCACCTGACCCAGTAAGACAAAATGGGCACTGTGTCAATAGGTCAATACAGTTCTCATATTACGATAAGGCAACAGCCGACACGTGTTTCGTCAGAAATTACTTTTTCAAGGCTCCAACTTGTGGAAGTATCAAGTTGTGTTGTTAAGCTCCGATGGTCACTAACGCTTTATAAGGTAAAGTAACATGAAATGAAAAAAGTGTTCAAGAACCATGCTAAGCCTCCGAAGATACCGGAAAATGTTTAATCGATCTGTTAGCGGCGTCGCATGATGTCTACCAGTTTTCAGATGTGTCTAGGTCTTGTGGATTTTTCTACATGGCAGCGTCCCAAAGTAAAAAAAAAAACAGCCCTCACCATTCCAAGTGGGATGATTTTGAGAGTTACCAAGCTCTCATGGCCCAAATGTAAAACAAAAACAAAAAATAATTAAACGTCCTTTTGCTTGCCATGGGATAAGATGTTTTAGTGTGTGGGGGAGAGCTGAGAGACTGTTAGCCCCTTCAGTTCGGGTGGGGGCATAACCAGGCCCATACTGGTTGGTAGCCACCACCCCACTATTTTCTTTTCTTTTTTTTATTCCCTGGCATCTAGTAGTCTTTTTGTCCCCCCGGGGTCTGGATCGGGGGTAATTGCCCAATCTGCCCTCTGGTGGGCAGAACAACTTTGGCCCCATTTATTTGGGGTGGGGATATGGCTATACCCCCAACCTCTTATTTTGAAAAAAAATCTTCCCTGGTCTCTGGTGGGCTTTCTGCCCCCCTTGGGGGCAGACAGGCCTTCCAAAATAGGCCAATCTGCCCCCAAGGGGGGCAGTTATGGACAACAGTAATGTGCCCCCATGGGGAGAGACCCTTGCCCCTTCAAACAAAACACACACATACACACACACCAATCCATGGTGTCTAGAGGTTTATGCCCCCTTTGGGGGCAGATTGGCCTAACAAAAATAGGCTGATCTGCCCCCGAGGGGGGGCAGAAATGGCCTGAATACAATTTGCCCCCCAGGGAGCGACCCTTGTCTAAGGGGTCACTCCCCATACATAAAAACATAAACTAAATAAAAAAAATATATATATCCCTGGTGTCTAGAGGTTTCTGCCCCCCCGGGGGCAGATACGCGTAACTATATTAGGCCGATCTGCCTCCGGGGGGGGCAGAAAAGGCCAAAAATATTTTGCCCCCCGGGAGTGGCCCTTGCCAAAGGGGCCGCTCCACTTATGCGTTTGTATAAAAAAAAAAAATCCCTGGTGTCTTGTGGTTTCTGCCCTAATAATAATTCACCCCCCCCCCCCCCCCGGAGCGACCCTTGCCTAAGAGGTCGCTCCCCAAACATAAAAAAATCAAAGTAAACAAACAAAAAAATTAGCCCTGGTGTCTAGTGGTTTTCTGCCCCCCCCAGGGCAGATCGACCTAATAATATTAGCCCGATGTGCCCCAGCAGCCCTTGCCCAAGGGGCTGCTCCCCTTACTTCAAATAGCCCACAAAAAAATATATTCCCTGGTGTCTAGTGGCTTCTGCCCCCCCCAGGGGCAGATCGCAAGGCCAGAGGGTGCAGAAATGGCCTAATAATGATCAAACATGAAAACAAAAAAAAACATTATCCCTGGTATCTAGTGGATTTCTGCCCCCCCCCCGGGGGCAGATCGGCCTATTAATATTAGGCCGATCTGCCCCAGCAGCCCTTGCCCAAGGGGCTGCTCCCTTTACTTCAAATAGCCCCAAAAAAATATATTCCCTGGTGTCTAGTGGTTTCTGCCCCCCTGGGGGCAGATCGCAAGGCTGATAATAATTCCCCCCTCCCACCGGGAACGACCCTTGCCCAAGGGGTCGCTCCCCAAACATAAAAAAAAAAATATATATATATTTTCCCTGGTGTCTAGTGGATTTCTGACCCCCCTGGGGGAATATCAGCCTAATAATTTTAGGCCGATGTGCCCCGGGGGGGCAGATATGCCAAGAAATAAATTGCCCTCCCCAAGGAGCGCTCCCATTATTTCAAATAAAAAAATATAAAAAAATCCCTGGTGTCTAGTGGCATTTCTGCTGCCCGATCGCATGAGCGCGAAATGTTCAGAGAAGCCTGAAAGGAGAGGAAAGGCCTCCCCTCTCTTTCAGGCTTCTCTGCCCCCTCCTCATGATCCAGCACCGGAGGGAAGGCCTCTGATGAGGTCAGCGTACGAAAGCGCGCTGATGTCATCAGACACCACAGGGGTCACGGGGGAGGGGGTGGAAGGGGGAGCGATTCCCCTTCCATCCCTGCCTAGGGGAGGGGTGTGCCTGGCCATCGGGGGAGCGCTAGCGCTCCCCCCGGGGGCCATAGCAGGACGGGGTGATCTCGTCCAAGGCACCGGGGAACAGGCGCCTTGGATGAGATCACCTCGTCCTGGGCACACAAATGGTTAAACAAAGGGCCTTTTAAACTCTTGGCTAGAGCACAGAAGGTGACCGACAAGGCTTTACACTTCTGCGCAATATACTGCTATTGCAGCACAAGGTTAGCCTTGTTGTCTACATTAAAACCCAAATGAGCAGTGAGTCACTTCCAGGGTAGTGCCGTCCAACTTAATTTTGTTTACAAAATTAGAGGGGCATCCTATAGACATAGTTTTGGTCTTTGTAGTTTTGATTTCTAATTTATTTGCTGTTGTGAAATCGCCCAGGGTATTAACTAGCCGGTGTAGCCCCATTTTCGTGCGGCTCAATAAAACAATATCGTCAGCATATGAGAGGTGTGATATAGTCAGGTTACCCATCCTTGGAGAGTGCGAGCTGGTCGCATCTAGCTTTGAGGAGAGATCCGCCATAAAAAGTTTAAAGCGGTGCGGGGCCAGAACGCATCCTTGTTTTAAGCTAATATTTGTTGGCATCTTCCTTGAAAGTTTCGATCCATCTACTTCCTTGATCTGCACCCAAGTCTTATCGTATAACATTTCGATGCTCCTTGGAATCTGTTCTTGCAAACCCGAGCTTTGCAGTATCTGCCAAAGTATTGCTCTGTCTACCCAATCAAAGGCGCTGTTGAAGTCCACAAAGTATAAGTGTAACATTTTCTTTAGGAGTTTTGTTTTGTCGGCAATGTCACGTAGCACAAGGACATCAATCACTGTGCCATAAACATTATAGAAACCAGTTTGATTTAGGGGGACAAGGTTATTTAAATTAGACCAGTTGAGCGGGTCATCCAAAATTAGGGTGGCAAAATATTTGGCATCACTATCAATTAAAGCAATCAATCTGTAGCTAATCGGATTTGATCTGTCACTCCCTTTGAATATCGGATTAATGATGAATCCTTTCCAACTGTCTGGGATGATTGTATTACGCTCAACTTCAGTGTAAAGAATTCAGGGTCGGCCTTAAATATTGCCTGTGGAAGGCTGTTGTGGCCAGGCACCCCATCCCTACGGCCCCTTCTGATTACTCGGGAGACTACCTTGGCAATGTATCCAGCATCAATCGGACAGAAAACTTTAGGGCTTGCTAACTCCTTCAGATGTAAGTTTTCTTCAGATGGTCTAAAAAAGATGTTAGCCAGGTAGTCCACCCATTTGTTCTCAGTAATTTATGACAAATGTATTACTCTTGGCTGCTGGTCAATGATGTTGACTGTTGCCCAAAAGGCCCTGGAATTGGCCCTTCTTGAGTTCTAGAGAAATTTAAGCCAGAAGTTGTCCTCCCGCTTAATGCGTTCACACCATACCTGATTTTTATAGTGCTTTCGAAGAGCCTTCATTTGGGCATGTGAAGATTCTGTGAATGGTCTATTTTTAATTACTCTGAGCTTGTGCCTCAGTTCCTTTCTTAATTTTAGAATTTTTACTGATAGGCCCGACAACGTCTTCTGATTGTAAGTTGGTGATCAACGTCTGGCAGTGCCGAGCGAGGATACTGAGAGTAAAAAGGCAGCCCACACTTCCACCACTGGCAATTCCTGACACGTTGAAGATTGAAACAGAGTTTTTATAATTTTACACAGCCATGGTAAAGAGGACTCAGACCAGGTCAGATGATTTAAGTTCATGGATGCTATAGTTACTAGTTCAACCACATCTGGGAGTAAATGTGGGGCATTCAAGTCTAGTTCTATATGTTGATATCAATGGTCACTGTGGAGAGTAGTTTTAATTTTGAACTTACTCACACAAGGTAGCAAGGGGAGAGACACAGCCGTGTAGTCTATTATGGTGGTGGACTTTGTGCTGTAATGAGTATAACATGGCTGCATGTCATCTTTAGTCCTGCCATTTAAAACCCTCATACTCAAATGCTCTAATGACTCTACTAGTTGCTTACCCATTGCATCCAATCTCTACTGTGTAGGTGGGAGTTGAGGCAGCACTACCATATAGCATTTTCGGCTGCCAGTTGCTCATCGGGTTCAGGAGTAGAATTAAGTTGGCGTTAAAATCGCCTGTCACTAAAATGCCCCATGTTGGGTGAGCACATCTTATCTCTTCTGCTTTATGCAATAGTTTCTCGAAAAGGAGGGTTTTCCGGTGTCTCTGCGGGTGAGCATAAACATTAAAAATGATTAACGGAGTGTGACGATTGTTGGTGAAATTAATTTTGACGGCCTGAAAATCATTTTTTGAGCATGCCAGCTGCTCTGTTGTAGCATGTAGTGCCGTAGAGTCCTAGGTGGCTAGACCTTTGCTTGGTCTGCCCGATTTGTTTGGTTTTTCTGTACTAAGATGGTGTAGTAAGTAGCCTCCTAGATGGGCCGGATCTACTAGCCAAGTTTCTTGCAGTATAATTATAGAATAGTTGCAACTGCTTATTGCTGAGAATCTGTCAGTAAAAATATGTTCCAAAACATGATGGTGACAGCCGACCCCTGATCCATATGTTCTGTATTGTAAATAATAGGTCAATTGCTCCTTCCTAAGTTTAAAGTACGAGCCACCCACTTCTGTTCATCCTGAACACCATTCTGTGGTAATGGCATATGGCTACGTGCAGTTGGGAGGTCAATGGAAGTTTTTGGGTTAAGTTCCCCCCTACTATACTGCCACTGCTTTGACTCCCTTTAGTTCGACCCCCATGCAAATTCATGGGCCTTTGGATCCAATTGATGAATTTCCCTAATGCTTACCAGCAGAAGGAGAGGATATCGTAATCTAGATGGCTCTGACAGCAGCATGTCCTAGGCTTTATATGGCCATAATTGATGTGGCTATTTCCCTTGTTCTCCAAGTTGTAGATGTTTGCTCTGGCCCATTTGGAGAAATACTGGAGAGGAATTTCACCAACATTAGATCTACAGATGCGATCCACTGAGTTGATGGCAAATGAGCCAGGAGCCTCAAGATGTTGCCTCTATTCAAGCTGTCCTGATGGCTTCGTGATGTGTATTGTGGAGTTTACCCTGGGTGTTTACCCCCTCTTTTGCAGGACATGTTGTCACTGCTCCTGGAATCTTTTGGAGTGTGACAATGTGAGATGGATCATGCTTAGAATTATTGAGAGTGGCACTGTCACTCTTATTTGTTTTAACTCGTCCCAATAACTCTGTTAAAATATCTGGTAACGTGCTCAATTTGTCGATGATTGGTCGACATTCACAGAAATCATGCTGTTGGTCCGTATTGCACTTTTGATCCGATGGCCAAGTTGTCAGCAGATCTAATTTGAGATTGGTATCAGCGATGTGAGTGGCCATAATGTTCATTAGATCCGTTTGTAAGTCCAGCTTGTCCGATTACATATTGAGAACTGTTGTTGAAGTATGAAGAGCATTTAGAAGTGAGGCGTGTAATCGAGCGAGGTCCCCTAACTCGCAACTCGTAGATTCAAATGAAAGGGGATTTTTAAAAAGAGTTTTGTTATTTCTATTGGTGGCGGCTGGGGCAGTGTTATAGGTGACAAAAGTATCCAGATTGCTAACCCTCATTGCGCCAACATCTAGTTGTAATTTGCTCAAGTCACTTGAGACTTCAATGATCATGTTGGAAACTCTTTCCTGTTGCGGTTTGGGCGAACTTTGGTTAGCGTTTTCCAACAGTGATGGTTGGCTCAAGTGCTGTTCCTTGGGGATTACTAAGTTAAAGGTTTTCAAGTCCAGTGTCTCAACCAGGGCTTTGTCAGTTGTTATAGAGAGTGACTGCAGCCAATTGTCCTCCAATCTTCCTATGAATGCGTCAAAGCAGACATCCAATTTCTCTTTGGGCCCCTGGGTGTCAAGGTTTGACCATAGGATGGGGGTTGACTGTTGGTGGATTCCAGCAGTTACATGGTCGTTGTTTGCCTCCGTTCAGTTACCGCAAGTAATTAGGGGCTCAGGGTTGCATGGGCAGAATCAGTCTTTGTCCTCAGGACATCAGTTGATCAGCATGGCATCAGGCCTCAGTCAGGAAAGTATCTAAGGCTGTATGGATGAATTATCTCTTCCCTAAAATCTGAAACTTTTCCCATTGAGGTGTTGTTATATCAAAGTCACCTAAACTATCCCCTAATTCCCTATTGGTCAGTTAATCGTATGTTCAGACTTATGTCCAATAATATTTCTATACCAGATCTATGAATTCTAATATTTCTCCATTCATATACAGTTGATTGGTCCGCCTTACGATTTTCTCATCATCCGGCTTGTCAGGTAACAATATTGTTGCAGCTTCCACTCCAGTCAATATCTTCATTATTCTTGTCCTGGGAAAGTCAGTCTCACACACATTACACATAAAATGTAGCATTAGCAAGAACATCACCTCCTAGCAGTTGGTTCTCAGGAAAACCTTATATTAAGCACATTAAACAATACAATAGACATTTCACAGTTTAATTCTCTTGGTCAGCATTTTAATTAAACGCTAAGAAATACATCTTCTGCATGAGGCCTGGCAAAATAGGTCAAGACACTCGCTAAGTTAAAGCCTACAGTTAATAAGCTAAAGCATACTTTATAACACTTAATATGACATATTACTGCATTAGTCTAGTACATATTCAATATTTCATAAGCATTAATCACTAATTAGTACATTTCGTGAACATTAGTGGCCATTCTTTGAGGTCACATTTTCAAATGCGTGCATTTTTCTTCTAAGTTAATTAATTTTCTATATAAACTCGTTATTCAAAATACATAAACACTCATTATTAACTCATGAATAACTCTTATTAAAATTCCTGCACTAGCAATCCCTCCTCTGATGACTAAATATTTCATCACACCAACTACTACCCACAAATTTCACATCAGCTAAAACTCTTATAATTCAATTTCTTCGTAATTTGGTCTTCCCCTTGAATTTTCCCTGTAAAATGTTTCCATTTTCTTTTCCTCCTCTGATTATTCTTAGACCCTTTCAATTTAATCTTTTTACACAATTTGCACAATCCCCATTCCACATGTTGCTGAGCTAATTTCCCACTGAGGCAAACCCTTTGCCAATTATTTCCCAAACACCTGGTTCTTTCCCTTCTTTCAAATCAGCACTTGCATTAGTCAGATTACTAAATTAAGCCCTGGTTTATACTTTTTTGGGCACCGGCTTGCACTATTTCTGTGCACCAACCGGGCACCATATTTATGGAATGGTGCAAGCCAGTGCAAAGAGTAGGCTAGAGCCAAAAAAAAAAAAACAATGACGATAGTCGGGTGGGGTTGGCGGTATGGAAGAAGTGGGTTTTGGACCGAAAATGACGTTAGGCAGGTTAGAGTAAAAAACAAGGGGCATATTTATACTTTTTGGTGCAAAACTGCACTAACTCAGTTTTGCACCATAACGTTTAGCACAGGCTTGCACCATTTCTGTGCATCAGCCGGGCAACATATTTATGGAAAGGTGCAAGCCCATACAAAGGGTAGACTAGCGCAAAAAAAATTAAGTTAGTGGGAAGGGTGGCTGGCGGCACGGAAGAAGGGGGTTTTGCACCAAAAGATTACGTTAGGCAGGTTCAAGTAAAAAAGAAAATGTCTCTAACCTGCTTAGAATCATTTTCTGACGCAAAACCATTCATACCACATGACTCCTGTCTTAGAAAAGACAGGAGTCATACCCACCACCACAATGGCCAGCACAGGGGTCCAGGGTCCCCTGGGCATGGTCATTGCACCCTGTGCCATGTCTTGGGGCCCATTTCAGGGTCCCCTATGGCACTTTAAAAAATAAAATGCAATACTTACCTGTACTTACCTGGGACGGGGTCCCCCATCCTCCGCAGTCCCTCTGGTGTGGGGGGGGTGTTCCTAGGGACTGGGGAGAGCACCTGTGAGCTTATTCCATGAGGTTCCACCTATGAAATAGGCCCACAGATCGCCTAACCTCTGCCCTGACCCAGGCATTAAAAAATGGGGCAAAGGAAGCTTTGCACCAGTTTTTGAGCCCTCCTCCCTCCTGTGCACCATTTGTGCACGGGAGTATAAATATGGCGTTAAGGACATAGAGTCATTTTTTTGCACAGGAACGCCTACCTTGCATCTCATTAAGGCAAGGTAGGTGTCCACTTCCCAAAAATTACTTTAACTCCATAAAGTTGGTGCTAGACGTGCCTAGCGCCAAAGTATAAATATGGAGTTAGTTTTGCACCGAATTAGAGTAAAAAAAAAATTACGCTAATTCAGTGCAAACAGAGTATAAATGTGCCCCTTAGTATTAGGTTCCGATGCTATCTCTCTTCACCACCTCTAAAGTGCTTAGATATCTAGCTGAGGCATGAGCTGTTATCATTTTAATCTATTTATATTTAGAGGTTACAAAAATGTTGCATGGTATATTGATTTTATTATTGCCAGAGGCGCATCTTGGTCAGTAAGTTTGCGGTGGGGAGATTAACTTAGTGGCAGATTTATGAAAAGTGGCACTGCACCTAGTGCGCCCCGTAGCGCCCCCCTCACATCACCATGTGTGCGGCGTATTAAGCATATGTCGCACCATGGCGGTAGTTAGGGAACTATTGTCAAAATATTTGGCGCTTTGCAGGGTTGGCGTCAAAACGTATGATGCTAATCCTGCAAAGCACATTGAGGCCCATTTTAAATAAAGGCGTGCCTCCTTTTAGCGCCTACCCTGTGCAGGCATGAAAAATGAGGCAAAAATGGAAACAATAGGCCACATTAGCATCATAAACCATGACCCTAATGTGGTGCAAGGCCATTAAATCTGGGCCTAGGTATCAACCTTAAAAGTTTTCAACGGACTTGTGATCAAGACAGCGAAGCCCCTCTCTTGCTCCTTGGAACACAGTAGTTCGCCAGTTCTACAAAGAAAGGAGAAAACTGGTTCACCCATTGTATCAATAGTGTCAGGTAGCCTAAAATATTTGTAATGGCAGAAAGACTGTAAGTGGGAAGGTGTGAGCCCACTGGATGTTACTGGGAGCCCACTGCATGTTACTGAGGTGATGAAGAGATACAGCACCTATGAGGCTGGGTACAAAGCACGCCGTTGTATAAAAAGAGGCACATCGAATATGCACATTTATCTCTCAGCCCTCAGGCTATAAATCTCGATATCTTTCAGAAACAAGCATTTGCAATGTAATAGGTCTTGCAATTTCTTGAGTTAGAGCTATTGGCATTGTAAATTCATAACTGGACTTTTTTTGCCACATACATTGATCAACCCAGCCTCATATTTTCGTATTTTCCTGCCATATAATTCAAGTGGTGCTGCATATAACTAAAGCACTTCCATTTACCTGCTTCCTTTATCTGCAGCAAAAAATGGAAATGTTGCTATTTAGCAATTAGCTAATTTAAATCTGCCATGCTAAACTCCAATAGAATACCACTTTCACCACCAACCATCAGAGACCAACCAAAAAGACACAAGACAGCCACAAAGGAGAAATAAACTAGAAGGGACACCCAAACACATTAAGAGTGTTCAAACAGTCATAGGGGGTCATTACAACCCTGGCAGACGGTGTTAAAGCGGCGGTAAGACCGCCAACAGGCTGGTGGTCTTTTTTTGAGGATTATGACCATGGCGGTTACCTGGGTCTCCAGCCCGGCGGCTGTGACAATACCGCCACTGGTATTTGACCAGGCTTACCGCCGTGGATTTCCAGCGGTAGGAACCGCCATGAAATCCATGGCGGTAAGCACTATCAGTGCCAGGGAATTCCTTCCCTGGCACTGATAGGGGTCTCCCCCACCCCCCCACCCCCACCCTGACTCCCTCCCCTACACCCCCCACCACCCCTGCCACCCCCCAAAGGTGGCAGGACCCCCCTCCCCACCCCGACCCCCGACATTACCTTGCACATACACACCCGACACGCACGCAGGCACCACCAACACACATACACGCACACACACCGACATACATGCCAACATCCACACACACAGTCAGACACGCACACCCACATTCAAACATACACACGCACATCCATACAGTCATACCTACAGACATACATGCACTCATTCCCAAAACATGCAACACCCCCTCAAGCATACACACACTCACACCCCCCCTCTACATAGACCCACACAAACCCCCATGCACCCACACAACACACAACACCCCCCTCCCCTAACGGACGATCGACTTGCCTGTTCCTTCGATCCTCTGGGAGGGGATGGGAGCCATGGGGGCAGCTCCGCCGACACCACACCGCCAACAGAACACCGCCGCACAGAATCACAGGGCGTGATTCACTGGGCGGTGGAGGTGGAGCAACCTCCACTTCCCCGCCGCCCGTCACTATTACTGTTGCCGGCTCTCCGTCGGAAAAACGACATAGAGCTGCCAACAGTCATAATACGCCGAGCGGAAAACCGCCACCACTGGCGGTCTTCAGCTCGGCGGTCCCTAGGTGGTCTTGTAAAAAGACCGCCAAAGTTGTAATGACCCCCATAGTGTAATAAGGATGTTAAGATGGCCTGAATCATGGTCATAATTATAATAAAGAGATATTATTAAAACATATAAAACATATAAAATGTTCTTATAAACATTTATCAGAAATTACCTTTTGACATTCGACTGTAAAGTTCAAAACACCATTGCAAAATTATCATTTGTACTAAACATGGTCATGTAGCCATATTGTTAGCCCCTAAAGGGCATAACCCCATTAAAGAAGTAGGCGAAAGTACTGCAGTGTAACCATATAGTTAGCACCTAGAAGACTATGTTCCAGTTCTACAAGAAAGTGGCGATTTCTTTCGCTGACCCTGCCCCACCTAACGACACCATGGCTGTGCCTTATTTACAATACGGCACACCATGGCGCTCATTTCCAGAATAGTGTCATAATTTATGGGGTTTTTGTGGCGCTTTGCTGGATTAGCGCCATCAATTATGGCGCTAGTGCAGCAAAGCACGAGGAAGGCTCATAGTCTATTATTGGCCTGTCACTTTAACTCCTGCCCCAAGCAGGCATTAAAAATGACGGAAAAAATGTTGCAGTAAAATCTTGTAGATTTCACTGCGCCATATTTCGGGGCCTCCCTGCATGGGAACACTCCCCCTTGCGTACATTATACCTAGAGCAGGTATAATGTGATGCAAGGAATTATGAAGTGGCACCACTTTGTACATATGGTAAAGGAAAATGGCTTCTTTATTGCCACATTAGCGTATGAAAAATGGCGCGAGTGTGGCACTAAGAAGCACTAGGACCTAGCCCATAGTGCACTACAAATTTTCAAGGCTAACACATCTATAGCAACAATATTAAACAAGGCCCTTAAAACATAACTTCTCTCAGCTGTAAAACAAAAATTTGAGCCATGAGAGAGCTTAAAACGATGATGAACGGTGATAGAGGTTATTATTTTGGAGTCCCCACTAACATAGCCCCTACGGAACATCACAAACAAATTGCATTAGTAAAAAAACATGGCCATGTAACCATATGCTTAACTCCTAAAGATCATGATCACACAAAAATAAAACAGTATTAAATAATACAATGTAACCAAATATTGAATGCATAGAACACTAGTGTATTGCACATTTACAAAACTAGCAGACCTAATAAAATGTTGTTATAAACAAGGCCCTTAAAACATAACCTTTTCTTAACTATAAACCAAAAGCTCTAGCCCTGAAAGCACTTAAAACGATACTGAATGGAGAGGGGTTGTTAATTCGGGGTCCCAACTAACCCAGAGTGGGGACCCAGAGATGATGTAGACAGAAAGAGCAGGTTGTGCCGAACATTTTGGTGGTGGCCCTATTTGCCTAGGACTACCACAGGCTGAGTTATGAGCAAAACTGTTTTGTCAAAGTAATGCCCTGCACGGCATTATGGAGCAAGTTTTCATGTGCCACAAATATTTTAGCATGTTGATATGACTGTAATGCTTAGAACAGTCCCTAGTGAACACGACAATGAAAATAACATTTGGAAGAAACATGGTCATGTAACTATACAGTTAACCTTTATAAAGCATAATCACATAAAAAATGACATTAAGGGCCTCATTCTAAGTCTGGCGGGCGGCGGAGGCCGCCCGCCAGACTTCCCCCCTCCAGAATACCGCACCGCGGTCGGAAGACCGCTGCGGCTATTCTGGGTTTTACACTGGGCTGGCGGGCGACCGCCAAAAGGCCGCCCGCCAGCCCAGGGTAAAACTCCCTTCCCACGAGGACGCCGGCTCAGAATTGAGCCGGCGGAGTGGGAAGGTGCGACGGGTGCAGTTGCTTGTGGAGCCCTCTTACGGGGGCCCCTGCAGTGCAAATGCCATTGGCATGGGCACTGCAGGGGCCCCCAGGGGCCCCACGACAACCCATACCGCCATCCTGTTCCTGGCGGGAGAACCGCCTGTTGGCGGTGCTCCCGCCGACCCTGGCCCCGGCGGTTCCTTACCGCCGGGGTCAGAATCAGGCCCTAAATAACGTAGCAAACAACAATTCTAGCCATGAGAGAGCTTAAAACAATGGTGAATGGTGACAGGAGTTATTATTTTGGAGTCCCCACTAACATAGCCCCTACAGTACATCACAACATCACAAAGAAAATAGCAGTGATAAGAAACATAGCCATTTAACTATATGGTTAACCCCTAAAGACCATAGCCACACAAAAATAAAATGACTTTAAATTATACAAAGTAATTGTATATTTAATCCATAGAATGCTAGTGTATTATACTTTTTGACAAACTAGCAGGCCTATGAAAATTACATTGCAAATAAGACCCTTAAAACATAACCTTCTCTGAACTGTAAAACAAAACCTCCAGCCATAAAAGCACTTAAAAAGATACCACATGGAGATGGACAGAAAGAGCGGGTTGTGCTCTATTGGCCTAGGACCACCACAGGCTGAGTTATGAGCAAAAATGTTTTGTCAAAGTCATTTCCTGCAAAAGCGTTATAGGGCAAGTTTCCATGTGCCAAGAATATCTTAGTATGTTGATATGACTGTAATGCTTAGACCAGTCCCTAGAGAACGCCACAATGGAAATAACATTTGTAAGAAACATGGTCAAATAACTATACAATTAACCCTTACAAAGCATAATCAAATAAAAAAAGACATTAAAAACAAGGTAGCATAACTATGTATTCAGAGGACCTAGTGCATTACACATTCTCAAAAGAATCAAGCCTATACCAATGATACTACAAACAAGGCCTCTAAACACACAAACTATCAAAACTAAGGTTCTAACAATGAGAGCACTTAAAATACACTGAAAGGTTAGAGGGGTCATTATTTTGGGGTCCCCACTAACTCTGTGTGGTGGCCCAAACATAATGTAGAAAGAAAGAGCATATGGTGCTGAACCTTTTGGTGGTTGTCCGATTGTCCTAGGACCACCACAGGCTGAGTTATGGGCAAAAATATTTTGTAAAAGTAATGCCCTGCTAAATTTAGCTGCCAGCGCCAACGCAGGTATCCTTGCACTACTGTGCAAGGATGTTTGTGTTGAGGGGTGTGAATATTTATGTGTGGGAAGGTGTCCCTTCCTCCACATAAACAATCACTAATGGTGCCTCAGCACTTCTGTGTGTGCTGCACAATGCAGCACACACAGAAGTGCCAAAGCGTCATTTTCAAATGATTATTTATGCATAGGAAGGGACACCTTCCCGCACATAAACAACCATTTTTTGCATTTTGCTTTTTCTATGCGCGCGGCAGAATGCAGCATGGACAGAAAAAGCAAAAAACGAGGAGGAATGAAAGAATTCCTCTTCGTTGCACCCTGCTAATGCCACTCTTGGGGTTGGCCTTAGATTTTGGCACTGCCAGAGGTTTACAAAATTTCATGAATCTGAGGCAGTGTCAAAATGCCATGGGTGTTGCTGTGGCACGCCCACGGCAACACCCATTGCACGCCCCTTCCACGCACAGTGCTGTGAGGGAAAGGGCTGTATTTACAAGGTGGCGTTAAGCCACAAAAAGTGGCTTAATGTCACCTTGTAATACAGCGCTGTGCTTAGCACCACAGGAGCGTCACAAAAAGTGACGCTCCTGTGGCGCTAGGGGCCCATAAATACGGCCCGTAGGGTGCAAATGTGTTCTCTCTTGTGTCTTGTGCTGGGTGGTATGCCGGAAGGAACACCTACACCGATCATTTTCTTGGTGGTTGTGGGTTCACCCAGCTGTAAAAAAACTGATTATAAATGCACTGACTGAAGGTTTTTCATGAAACATTAAGAAAAGGAACTTCAAGGCAAGCATTTTAATATTGTCTGATACTGGAAAAACATGGCTGACACAGTACAAAAATATATGCTCCAATTGGTAAAAATGTAGTGAGCTAAAATGGGATGCAATGGATATTGAAATGTATCCCCCCCCCCATATTCCTTATGCTAGACAATGCTTAATTTGTATATGGTAGAAATTGGGTTTCTGGTTGACAGAGGAATGCATCCTGTCCAAGGAGGAACCACAATCCTAGTCAGGGTAAGTCAGATATGCATTATAAATTAAACCTGTGTTCACCCTGTGGTCACCCTGTGGTAGCTTGTCACAGAGCAGGCAGGCTTAACTTAGGAGGCAATGTGCAAAATATTTGTGTAACACCTAAGACAGTAGAACAGTGAAAAGAAAACACCATACAAACAAAATGCCACACCTGGTTGGAAAAATAGAGTTTAATTTATTGAACAAAACAAGACCAAAACAACAAACATCCAATAAGTAGAAGTTGAGATATGTTTTTTTAACAAATAAATGCAATTGTAGAGCTTAGAATCATAAACCGTCAACTGGGGCTATCTGGTCATGCTTGTCGGGTCAAATCAGAAAATTCAGGCTGACTGCGATAGAGCACTGGTTGGATTCAGGGAGCAGACTTGGCCCCATGAAATCAGTACCTTGGTTTGCAGTTGCTTCAGTGTTGAGGTAAGATGTGGGAGATATGTGAGGATCAGTTTAGTCCATACCTTGTCGTCGATTCTGGCAATGTAGGCGATGTGTCAGTTCTGAGCTGTGCAATCAGGGATGCATTGCTGCTGAGCCCTTAAGGGTAGGTGATGCTTCGTCATAAATCCGCACAGCTGGTGATTCAATGTCTCCTGATGCAGCGGCATTGAAGGAGCAGCATTGGGTCCAACCGACGCAATGATGGCGATGCTTGGATTTTGGTAGTTGCAGCACTTCATAACCACTTCCAAGGGTTTAGGATTGGACCACCATCACGTGGCATGGCAATTCTTGCAGCAAGCAAAGTCCAGGTGCTAGTGCAGGTTGTGCTGAAAGTCTTTTGCGTCCCTGAGACTTCAGAAGAACAGAGGTAATTAAGCAAGTCCTTTGAGTAAGATGGGTCCAGTTCTTCCTCAGCAGGACAGAGGACAGCAGGACAGCACAGCAGAAAAGCAGTTCTTCCAGAGCAGCAGTCTAGAGTGCAGTCTTTGTAGCAGCACAGCAGTTCTTCTTCCTTGCAGAGACCTTCACAGGTCCAGAAGCGTGCTGATTTGGTAGGGTCAGATGTCCAGTTCTGTTGTGCGGTTCCTATTATGGTAAGAGACTGAGGCCCTGATTTAAGCCAAAATGGTGCAGCGCGGTGCTGCACCAAAAATAGGATCAACGCACCACTTTTGAAACACAGTGATGCACCGTATTTACAATAATCTAGCGCAGCCCTGCGTTTCCCCCTGCACTGGTGCTAAATTGAGCTGCCTGTGCCAAAGCAGGCATCCTTGCACGATAGTGCAACGGTGTCTGCATTGAGGTGATACATTGTTTGCAAAATGCCGCACCCATAGAAGTACCAAAATGTAATTTCAGAATGATTGTTTATGTGCAGGAAGGGACACCTTCCTGCTTATAAACAATCATCCTAGGCATTTTGCCACGCATAAGAAAAGCAAAATACCAGGAGGAATAAAAGCATTCCTCCTTGCTTTGCCATGCTAAAGCTACTCCTGGGGTGGAGTTAGTTTTTGGCACTGCCTCAGGTTTATGAAAACTCGTAAATCTGAGGCAGCCACAAAAGCAATGCGTGTTGTGGTGGAACGCCCATTGTAACATCCATTGCGCACCCCTCTGACGCTGAAAACTGTGTAGGAGGGGCTCATATTAACAAGAAGGTATTTACATCTTCATAAAATATGGAACAGTGGTTAGAACAACCAAAGAGTTACGAAAAGTAATGCTCCGGTGGCACTAGGGGCTGTTAAGTCTGCCCCTGAGTGTTTAGAGTGGCAGCACCAGAGATTGTGGGAGACTAAGGGGGTCATTCCGACCCCGTTGGGCGGCGGGCGCCGCCCGCTGGGCAGAAACCGCCCAAACACCGCCCCGCGGTCAAATGACCGTGGGGACCATTCTAACTTTCCCGCTGGGCCAGCGGGCGATCTTCAAAAGATCGCCCGCCGGACCAGCGGGAAAGCCCCAGCAAAGATGAAGCCGGCTCCGAAAGGAGCCGGCGGATTTGCTGGGGTGCGACGGGTGCAGTTGCACCCGTCGCGATTTTCAGTGTCTGCTAAGCAGACACTGAAAATCTTAATGGGGCC
This sequence comes from Pleurodeles waltl, assembly GCF_031143425.1. NCBI lineage: Eukaryota > Metazoa > Chordata > Amphibia > Caudata > Salamandridae > Pleurodeles > Pleurodeles waltl. The sequence continues at coordinate 150,584,390 of NC_090439.1, forward strand.
CTGTTAGGGGGCCCCTGCACTGCCCATGCCAGTAGCATGGGCAGCGCAAGGGCCCCCAGGGGCCCCACGACACCCGTTCCCGCCAGCCTGCATGCAGCGCCGCCATGGAGGATTCCCCCAGCCGGGGGAAATCCGGCGGGAAACCGCCGGACCCGGCTGGGCGACCGCGGCTTCACAGCCGCGGTCGGAATACCTGATGTAGCACCGCCAGCCTGTTGGCGGTGCTACCTCCGGCCTCCGCCAGGGTCGTAATGAGGCCCTAAGTCAGCCCCACATCACTTCGGAACATGTCGGACTAACTTCTGGCTAGCCCGCAGTGTCTCACTTACCTTGGAAGGGGAAAGGTGTTTTGTGGCAACCTAAACCTGACACTCTGACTTCTCAGGGAACTTATGTAAACAGATCATACCCCTTTTACTCAGTTACTCAGTGACTCATGCATGCCAAGGCATTCCACAAGATGCAAAGTGGATTTCAATACATTTATGGAAGAAATTGCATCCAAGTATATAAAGCATGAACTTTGATAATAAGGCAGATGCAAAATAGTATAGGAATAGTTATTAAAATAGTGTAAAGAGGATAAACAACCCCACCATTTTGTATGGTTCTAGAAAATGTAGAGATTTCTGCCTACACCTTATGTCCAGATCTGAGAGCATAGTGGTTGTTACCCATCTGCCTGTCCCAATATAGGGAAGTAACCCCTACTCCATACCTGAATAGGATGGCAAGGGTCTGCCTTCATATCTGAATGGCAATCCACTCGGGAAGCTGAAGAGTCGGCAAAGCTGTCTGTGGTATGATATGTATCCCAGGACGGTCATGACTGCTATGCCCTCAGCCCTTCTTAGGCCTATGTGCTGTTATTGTGGAACAGGCCTGGCATACTGATGTGTCTAGGCAATAGGGACTAACACCTGGGTTTCCTGACTAGCAATACTCATACCGTACATGACAGGGCTAAAAAATATGAAAATGAATAAAATGCATATGAGTGTTAAAAGCGCAGGCCACGGGCCTAATGCAAAAATAAATGTAGCCAACCCAGGAGCTAAGGGGGTCCTACAACACCCGCCCCTTTCCGGAACAGACTGCAGAGTCCACTACCCAAAAAAACGAGTACAAAGCGTATCAAATCTGTGAAATATGTAAAAACATTCAACTAAAAAAAGCAGTATGAACTATTAAATTTAAAAGCAAAACATGTCCCTATTGACAAGCAGAACAAGCCAAAGCATAAAGTCAAATTAAAACACTTCATAGTTGGGGGGCGTGGCCGAGGCGTCAAGATGGCGGACGCACCTTTGTAGTGCTCCAGACCCCTCCATCATCCGCCTCTAATCGACACACCATCCAGCTCCATCGGATGACCCTCTTGGACCCTGTGGCCTCTCCGACGCGGCGCCGCCGCTCCCCCCTGTCGAGTCGGTGGGCTCTTCAGTCCGAAATTTGCAAGCCGCGGGACTGGGGCCGGCTGAGCTCCAAAATGGTGGAGGAAAACTGAGGCTGTGTTTCTGGGCCTCCGGGAGAGACGAGCGACGGTGACTGCTCGCCGCGGATCGGTAGCGGAGCCTGGAGCTTGGGCCAGAGGTCCGCGTGGCCGGGGGTGGCCCCTGTGGTTCGGGGGTGTCGGACCTTCCCCCCCCTCTTCTTCCAGCCGCCCTCCTGGTCTCCTGGGCGCGGGCCGGGCCTGGGGTCACGGACGGCCGGCCCGGGGTCGGGACGAGGCTCCTTGGGGGCCTCCCCTGTCTGGGCAGGCGCTGTGGATGTGCCGTGCGCAGCGCCCTGGAGCCCTGTTGGGCGTGCGGCCCCTCCGGGAGTCCCCGAAGAGGATCCTGCGGGCCTGGGGCCGGCCTGGAGGCGCATTCTGTGACCGGAGTCCTCCTCCCCCCCCTCCTCTGGGACGTGGCATCGGGGAGAGACTCGTCGGGGGCAGACGGTGAGTCCTTTGCTGGCCCGGCCGGCGGTAAACGAGGCCGGGGCCACTGGAGACATTGGCGCACACCCACCGGGCCCTAAGGTGGAGATCGGTGAGCGCTGGCCCCTGCTCATTGCCTGGAACTGCTCTGGGGCCGGAGACTGCTAACGAGGCACGGGTGGACTGGAGTCCTCCTCCCCCCCTATAGGACGAGGCACCGGGAAGAGACCAGTCGGGGGGCAGACGGTGAGACCTTTGCTGGGCTAGCCGGCGGTCAATGAGGCCGGGGCCGCTGGAGACATTGGCGCACACCCACCGGGCCCTAAGGTGGAGATCGGTGTGCGCTGGCCCCTGCCCACTGCCTGGAACTGCTCTGGGACCGGAGACTGCTAACGAGGGACGGGTGGACCGGGGTCGTGGGCCCCCCGCCTCCTCCTCCTCAACACGCCGCTAGAACTTGGGACTGACATCCAGCGGGCACCTGGGGCCAGTGCTGGGAACGGGGACAGCAGACAAGCCTGGGGTCGGGGCCCCATAGAGTGCCAGCCTCAGGTCCTACTAATTCTTCACAGCAGGGCCCCACGGGATCACGCTGCGCCTCCGGATATTGAGACCCGGGATCGCGCTAGACCTGCCATGGGCAAAGACAGACCGGCGCAACAAACGACGGCTCAGACCCACATGGACCAATTTACCACAGGCGCCACTGGGCTTCGATCGGAAGACCGAACCCCGGGCGGGGGTAACGAACAACAGGCGGCATCCGGGGAACTGGCGACGATACTTCAAGCAATCCAAGCTTCCCAGGCAGCCGTCGAATCTAAAATTGGAGAGGTTAGAGTGGACGTGGCCCTAGTCAGACAAGACCTCCGCAACGCCACAGCCCGAATCACAGAGGCCGAGTCCAGGATCTCCACGGTAGAAGAAGATACAGCCGCCCTCAAGGCCCAGGTTTCCACGCTGACAGCTCGTACCTCAGAGTTGCATAGGGGAGCCGAAGACGCCGAGAACAGGTCGAGACGCAACAACCTTCGCTTGGTGGGCCTTCCTGAAAACACAGCAGAAACATCTCTTGTCCAATACCTGGAGGACTGGCTCCGCTCCTGGGTCCCGCTGCTCGCCTCACACCATGGTTCGCTATCGAGCGAGCCCACAGGGCCTTACAGGCTAAGCCCCCTCCGGGAGCCTCACCCAGATCAGTGATACTGCGCCTCTTTAACTTCAAAGACAGAGATGCGATACTACGAGAGGCACGTGCAAAAGGAGACCTCCTTTGCAATGGAGTTGGGGTCCTTTTTTTCCTGGATTTCGCCGCTCATTCACTGAAGTGAAACAAAAACTTAAAGCCATGGATATCCAATATCGACTTCTGTTCCCGGCGCGACTCCGTGTAGTCTACAAAAAACAAACCCAATTCTTCGACCACCTGACTGCTGTCTGGACATGGTTGACAGAAGAGATCCCCCTAGGCCTCTGCAGAGACAATGGTGGTCCCTCTCAAGGTCAGAGACCGGATCGGCCGGGGGGCCGGCAGCTTGACCGACGCCGCCACACATGGTCTCGGTGGCGCGGGGCGCCGACTGGATCCCCTGCACAATCGCCTTCGGGAACCCACCGGGCAGAGCCGCGGGATCCACGCGCAGACTGCAGCCCTGGGACCTCCGGAAATAGCCCCGTTACGACGGGAGAGGGACAGGCCCGGTCTGGGCCCCTGGAAGACACAGACTTATCACGCAGACGGTGCTGTGATGCCGCTGGCGCCACGGGCCGTTTGGAGAAAACTCTCTAATGGACTAACAGGGTATAGATGTCAAGACAATCTCATTGTTATTCACCGCAATTTTAGACTTAATCTGAAAAATGGAGGGGTCCACCATCACTACAGTTACCGCTACCTCATCAGTTTATAGTACACCTCACCAGTTCTAGAAGGGAGGTAATTATATGGGCGACAGATGCTTCAGGGGGGAAGTATGGGGTGGGATGGGAGTTGGGGGGCAAGGGAGTTCAGGCCGAGTTATAAGGGCCACTGGTACCACGTTTAGGTCACCAAAATGTTTAATTTTCAGGTCTAGCAGACAGAGCAGGAAATATATGGACTCAGTAGATCATGGGCAAACACACACCCCACAGAGCCAAGGACTAGTTGAGGGTTCCTCTATTTCCATTAGAGAGAGGCCCGAGCGAATACAACAAACACCTTTTATACACTCATCCCCCATGAGACAAATACAGGTCATCTCATGGAACGTCAGCGGTCTCCTAGACAAGATAAAACGCACTGCCGTATTCACATACATACACAGACACAGGCCAGACGTACTTTTGTTACAAGAAACTCACCTTCAGGGAAGCAACTGTCCCTTCCTGGCTCGTAGGGGCTTTGATAGAATCTACCACGCTGGGTTCACCCGTGGCTCCAGGGGGGTGTCTATACTTCTGCGGCGATCCTTCCCCATGACGAATATTCAGGTACGAAGAGATCAACACGGGCGATACATAGCCATTACAGGCAAAATTGAAGGGAATACGATTAATATGGTCAGCACCTATGTCCCTCCAACATTAGTTCGGAAAACTTTAGACGATCTCTCCCAGCTACTCCTAAATCTGTCACCAGGGTTCACAATGATAGGAGGAGACTTTCACTCCACCCCAGACCCAACAATAGACGTGACAGGCCCAATCTCCGCACATAGACATGCAAATGCAACGGGACTCAGGGGTTGGTTCTCGGCGACAGGGCTCTGTGACGCCTGGCGAGTATGGCACCCAAGATGGCGCCAATTTACCCACACATCAGCTGCTCATGGTTCACAATCCAGGATAGACCTGGTCCTTCTTCCGAGTACTGACTGCGCAGCCCTCTCCCACATTGAAATATTGACAAGGGGAATCTCTGACCACGCTCCACTCCGATTCACTGTAGGTCACACCCAGTTCCAGGTCCGTCCAATGTGGCGACTAAGCGCATGGTACCTCCAAGACCAAGGTTATGTGGAACGGATGCGCGAGGAAATAAAAGATTATTTTGAGCTGAAAGAGGGGTCAGTGTCATCCACAGGTACTTTATGGGCGGCGAGCAAGGCAGTGCTGAGGGGTAGGGCCAAAAACCTGGTACGGATCCAGGAACGCACTCGAGCCCAACATGTTGAAAAGTTGGAGTTAAGGGCCGAGGCCCTGGAAAATGAAATTGAAATAAGCCCGACCGACAAAACGACACAACAACTATGCTTAATCCGAGAGGAAATAAGAGACCAATCCCTAGAGGCAGCCAAGTACGTATGGAGAGCTAACACAGCAAAAATCTATGGCTGGGGAGACAAGACCGGTAAAATGTTACACTGGCTGGTGTCTCACCACCAGGCCTCCAGGATAGTACCTGAAATTCGGGATGGAGAGGGTAACACTGTTGTAAACCATGCAGAAATCGTAAATGCCTTCGCTGCATACTACCAAACTCTTTATCAAGCGTCGGGACGGGTCAATATGAGTGTAGCCAGACAGTTACTGGATGAAACCCCCCTCCCACGGTTGTCAGCAATAGAGGCAAAGGCCTTGGAAGAGCCCGTTGACACAGAGGAAATCCAGGCGGCCATCTCAGCCCTGGGCGCTGGAAAAACCCCAGGACCCGACGGACTCCCCTCAGAATACTACAAGGTCTTTAGAGAGGAATTAATACCACACCTGTTGAACCTCTTTACAGAAGTAGATAACAGTGGTGTTTTCCCCAGAGAACTAGATACAGCTACCATTGTGGTGCTCCCCAAGACTCAACCCCCCTCAATACTTTGTGCTGATTACAGGCCGATCTCACTTATTAACACAAAGATCAAAATCTTTGCAGCCATCCTTGCCGCCCGTCTTAAAAAGGTTCTGCATCAACTAATAAACCCAGATCAATGTGGCTTCATGGCCACTCGCAGCACTCGGCACTGCATCCGTCGGCTGCACATAGCATTAGCTGAACGCGGCCGTTTGACCCGAGACCTCGCCCTTTTACTCATTGATTTCGAAAAGGCCTTTGACTCGGTCGACTGGGGATTTCTTCGTTTGGTACTCCGACGCGCGGGCCTTGGCCCTAGATTCTGCCACTTGGTTCAGGCATTATACATCAACCCCACTGCCCGGGTGCAGGTTAATGGTTCCCTGTCGTCGACCCTAGAGATTTACAAGGGCACGCAACAGGGTTGTCCTCCGTCTCCCCTTCTATTCACCTTAGCCATTGAACCTCTGGCTCAGATGATCAGATCCGACCCAATATATCGCGGCTGGCGATGGGATCACTCCCAGGAGGATAGAATAGCGCTTTATGCCGACGATGTCCTGCTATATATGGAAGAACCTAGTGTAACAGGCCCGAGATGCCTCAAACTGCTAGAGCACTATAAAGTGGCATCGGGTCTGAAAATGAACTCTGCTAAATCCATACTAATTCCGCTTGCACACTCACGAGACTGCTTTGATTGGCAGGAACACATACCACTGCGCAGACTAAGCTTTAAATATCTGGGTATCTGGGTGTCACTGCTGCCGGAACTGACATGGGCAAAGAACTTGACTCCCTTGCTGTCACGCATAAAAGCTGACCTTCAGAAATGGCAGACTCTACCGTTAAACGTAATGGGCCGAGTGGCTCTATACAAGATGATGATTCTACCGAGGCTCCTCTACACCTTTCAAAATTTCCCTTTACTCATCCCCCGCTCATGGTTCAAGGCCCTTGAAAGAGCCACGGGGTTGTTCTTCTGGAAGGGTACCAGACACTGTGTAGCGGCCCATCACTGCCGAAGAGGGATCTACGATGGAGGCCTGGGTGCCTCCAACCCCTACCTTTATTATCTAGCCTCCCAACTAATAGTGATACACAACTGGTTTAACGGGGGATGGGGAGACCCAGCTTACAGGGTGGAACTGGAACTCCTAGGGTTCCCTCGCCTTCTAGATATAATGTATGGGAATCCCTTGCCCTGAGGAATGGGAGAAGTTACCAAAGTGATTTTTCAGGCATGGCGTGCTGCCCTGAGATACACCCACTGGTACGCCACTGTTACACACCAAACACCACTATGGCGAGGGAAATGGCTAAGCGCAACTCTGGAAGGATTTGGGGAATGGGATCTGGTGGGCATCTCCCTGGTGGGAGACGTGTGGGCAGGGGATTCCATGAAATCTTTCCAAGACTTAAGGAGGGACTTTCAGCTAGCCCAAACACAATTCTTCCGATATCTTCAACTCAAACATGCTTTAAGAACCCACATACCGACAGGAGGCTCTCTACCAGAGTTTAACCTGCTAGAAGCCAAGTTACTCATGGGAAACTTGGGGGGGAAAGGGGTTTCCCAAATTTATAAAACGCTGATCAACAATGCTCCTGGAGACCTGAACCTCACTAGATCCAGATGGGAGACATGGCTGGGCGCTCTAGAAGACACAGAATGGAGGGAAGCCCTGATGACACCCAGGTCTTTAGCAGTGTCGGCCAAGCTCCGCACAGTGAAATTCTATTACTTACATAGTGCATACTTATCTCCTGCTAGGCTATACCGCGCAGGTCTGCGACCCTCGGCCCAATGCCCACGATGCTTGCTCGAACCTGCGAATTTTTTCCACATGGTTTGGTCATGTCGAGTTATTCAGTCCTACTGGGACTCGGTGCTCCGAGTGCTGGAGAAAGTCTTGAGTTGTGAAATACAAAGATCTGCCAAATTGGTCCTACTGGGAGTGATGGAGGACATGAGAGGAACACGGGCCCATCGAGCTCTGGTGGCCACAGCCGTGTTGATAGCCAAGAGGGATATAGCAGCAACCTGGATCTCCCCCGAGGGCCCAAACTCCAAAAATGGAAGAAAGGGATAGACTGGTGCGCGACCCAAGAAAAAGTGGTATACAACTCTAGAGGGTGCCCTTGGAAATTTGAAAAGATATGGGGAAGATGGATAGACTTGCTGCCATAATAAAGGATGAGAGCCTGGCCGAGACGGCCATACTGGAAATAAGGCAATGGTCCACTCCCACAGGTCTAGACTTTAATTCCCCACATGGTATCTGTTTAGAATTCACTAATGTCCTTAATTCCTACTGCAATTACATATGGAATTGTAAATGCTCTCTGCTTGACATATCATTGTTCTTTGTTCTTAACCTTCTCTTCATTTCCTTGTTGCTTTTTTTATTTTTTCTAAAAAACAATAAAATATGTTTATAAAAAAACAAAAAAACACTTCATAGTTTAAGAAAATATTGCCAATTAAAAGTCATCAGAATCCCGATGAAGTCATCAAACATAGTAGTAGAGATGGAATCTAGGATAGCCTCCACTTCAGCAAACAATAAAACTACCAAAACCTCATTGAAGGGGTTAAAGGAGCCCACATGATCCGTAACCGCAGCCATAACCATAGCCGAGCAGGCAGCATCCATTCTGTGCCAGATGTCAGGGCACCGGGAGCCAAAGCGACAATCTATGAAGCAATCGCAATCTCATGGGACAAGTCCAGCAATGAACACCACATCAAGAACATAATCAGATTAATGTCCACAGAAAGTATTTTTTGCTGGATAAGACACAATTCCAGTGCATGTTCGAACGAGCAGTAAACACAAAAGAAAACAGACCCTACACAGCAGCATACTGTTCAAAATGACAATGACCTGTCCTTATCATGTTCTTCCAATAGTGAAGCTCAAAAGTACTGCATCATGCATTCACAACACAGTCAGGCTGCTGGGAACTCCATCACACCTCTTAGTTGAGATAGGGAAGACTTTGCAAATTAAAAATAGCAACAGCAAGATACTGCCAATTAGTGCCAAAACAATCTGTGAAACTCCCAAAATACTCAAAAAATGTCAGTGAATGGCTGAAGGTATTACTCCAAAGACAGTCTGGAATGTACTTAGAAATCCAGATCCAATAGCCTTCAAATAAAGGGGCATATTTATACTCCGTTTGCGCCGAATTTGTGTCGTTTTTTTCGACGCAAAGTCGACGCAAAACTAACTCCATATTTATACTTTGGCGTTAGACGCGTCTAGCGCCAAAGTTCCTGGAATTAGCGTCTTTTTTTTGCGTGAACACCTTCCTTGCGTTAATGATATGCAAGGTAGGCGTTCCCGTCTTAAAAAATGACTGCGATGCTATTGCGTCGGATTTATACTCCCGGGCAAAAATGACGCCCGGGAGTGGGCGGGTCTAAAAAAACCACATGTGCGCCGGATTTTAGCGCCTGGGTCAGGGCAGGCGTTAAGGGACCTGTGGGCTCAGAATGAGCCCAGAGGTGCCCTCCCCTGCCCCCAGGGACACCCCCTGTCACCCTTGCCCACCCCAGGAGGACACCCAAGGCTGGAGGGACCCACCCCAGGGACATTAAGGTAAGTCCAGGTAAGTATTTTTTTTATTTTATTTTATGTTGTGGCATAGGGGGGCCTGATTTGTGCCCCCCTACATGCCACTATGCCCAATGACCATGCCCAGGGGACAGAAGTCCCCTGGGCATGGCCATTGGGCAAGGGGGCATGACTCCTGTCTTTGCTAAGACAGGAGTCATTTCAATGGGGGATGGGCATCATTAAAAAATGGCGCAAATCGGGTTAAGACGTTTTTTTTGCCTCAGCCTGACTTGCCCCATTCTTAGACGCCCAAACACCATTTTTCCCTACGCCGGCGCTGCCTGGTGTACGTGTTTTTTTTTCACGCACACCAGGCTGCGCCGGTCTGCTAACGCCGGCTAACGCCATTCAATAAATACGGCGCCCGCATGGCGCTTCAGAATGGCGTTAGCCGGCGGTAATTTTTTTGGCGCAAAACTGCGTTAGCCCAGTTTTGCGTCAAAAAGTATAAATATGGCCCAAAGTGTACAATCCCTTTGGTGTTAGATGCATTAAAAAGCGACTCACCAATTCACCAAAGTGCCTTGGAAAGTTCATATTTAAAAGGGAATATGGGGGTCATTACAACCTCAGCGGTCTTTTAACAAGACCGCCGAGGGACCGCCGTGCTGAAGACCGCCAGTGCAGGTGGTTTTCCTCTCGGCGCATTATGACTGCTGGAAGGCCTCCGTCCTTTTCCGGATGGAGAGCCGCCTCCACCGCCACGTCAACAGAACACCGCCCACGGAATCACGTTCTGTGATTCGGCGTGGCGGTGTTCTGTTGACAGGGTGCTGGCGGCGGGGCAGCCCCCATCGATCCCGTCCCCTCCTGGAAGATCAACAGACCAGGTAAGTTGATCGTCCGTTAGGGGAGGGGGGTGGGTGGGTGTTGTGTCTTGTGTGTGTGCATGAGGGTGTGCGTGTGAGTATGTAAAGGGGGTGTGTGAGTGTGTGTATGCATGCAGGTTGTTGTGTGTTTAGAAATGTGTGCGTGGCTGTCTGTATGTATGTCTGTATGGATGTGTGCGTGTATGTCTGAATGTGGGTGTGTGTGTATGACTGTGTGTGTGGCTGTTGGCATGTTTGTTGGTGTGTGTGCGGGTATGTGTGTTGGGGGTGCCTGCGTGCATGTCAGGTGTGAATCAGTAATGTGATGTTGGGGGTGGGTGTGGGGAGGGAGGTCCTGCCATCTTTGGGGGGTGGCAGGGGAGTGGGGGGTGTCGGGGAAGGACTCGGGGGTGGGGAAGACCATTTATCAGTGCCAGGGAAGGAATTCCCTGGCACTGATAGTGCTCACCACCATGGATTTCATGGTGGTTCCCAACCCCTTGAAATCCATGGCTGTGAGCCGGGTCATGATACCGCCGGCGGTAGTGTGACGACTGCCGGGCTGGAGACCCAAGTCTCCAACCCAGCGGTCGTCTCCGCCCTGGCGGTCTGATCGGAGAAGTGGCAGATGGCCATGGTCATAATTCCAAATTTTTCACCGCCAGCCTGTTTGCGGTAAAACCGCCACTTCTCCATCAACCGCCAGGGTTGTAATGAGGGCCTAAATCTCAGCTGACGATCTTGCCACTTGCAGGTCGTACATCTTACAGGCAGATGTGAGCACCACATGTTTTTGAAACAATAGTGCCTTTTGTCTGCTCAGCTTATCGAAATTGACATGATTAGTAGCAATGTGAGACCATAAATTTTCACAGCGCATCACTATTACAGAAACAGAAATCACATATCCAACACCTTCTCTATTTCCACAACAGACTTGATCACTCAGAATCAAGTAGCTTCAATTCAAGAGCAACTGAAATACCAGGTGGATCGCAGAGACGGAAATACCCTTCAAGTTGCAAGCTAAGTTAGGTGTTGATGCATTGCAAGCGCCGTGCAATGCCAGCTGTTTACAAATCATGAAATTGCTTACAGAAGTTTTGCATTCACTTCCACTAAGAAAAACCTCCTTTTCACCACTCACACATTTGAAATCAAAGGGCAGCTCCCATATCTCTTGCACGTAGCTATCACCTAAATGTTCAAACCTGCCAATAGGAAAATGTTTCAAACCTGAGGTGCAAGGAAATACATCTTTTTGCATGTTCTCCCCAAATTTTGGGGACCGATGCTGCTGGTTTTTCGGCTTTGAGAATGCACTAAGGCCGTGTAACCAGACCTCAGTGCCAGTGTTTTAACCCGCTATAAAAGCAGGTTTATTTGGTTATCCCCAAATGGTAAGCACTACCTTACTTATAAGTCCCTAGCATATGGTACCCAGGTAGTCAGGGAATGTAAGGCAGAGTATCCACACAGAACTGCAGCACTGTTTGTGCCATCCTGCATGTTCAAGTAATAAAAGACACTTCAGCCTGCCACTGCAGACTGAAAGAGCACTGTGCCACACTGCTAACTCCACTTTGCCATTATCCCATAGCAACTGGACTATTTCCCTTAAGTGTATATATCAGACTCCCCTAAAGCAGGCCTACCAAGTCCTATAGCAGGGAGCAATATACTCTTAAGTTCGACATATGTTCTACTATGTCTTTCCAGAAACACTTCGGAATTGTTGTTTCGCTGGGGAAGGTTAGGAGCCCCATTGGCTAACACAGGGTTAAACGGTTTACACTTAAATGCATCTAACTTCAGAATAAGCCCACCTAACCAGGTCAAGCAATGTATCACATTAATGGGAAATTAAACACTATCTGATGGTCAGATTGGACTTAAAGCCCCTATAAATTTTAAGCAACTTCTAGAAAGTTGCTACCCGGCACTCCAGCTAGTCTAGTGGCCTCACAAAGGCCATGCACACTTAGACAGGTTTCTGGACACCTGGGGAGATGTGTGAAAAACTCCCAGGCCAGAGAACAAAAGCATTAGCCTGGGAATGAGGTGTGACCTCCTCCACCAGGAAGTCTGCAAAAAGTGTTGGCCCAAAAAGCGAGCTTCAAAGGTGAAGCTGCCTTTGCAGAGACACTGACTACAAAACGCCTGAACAGGATGCCTTTTGTTCCTGCAGACGTCTAGGGGACAAGGCTTAGAAGGGGAGATTACTGTTAAAACCTGTTTTCCTGTCGGTGTGTAGCCCACTGAAAGCCACAGCAAGAGTGGGCTATCTTCCAACTCACAACCAAGGAAGGGTTGCACCACCTTGGAAAGGGTAAGAATGGAGTACTCTAGGATAGCCAGGTGCCACACATCACAGGAACTTTGGGGGTTATTCTAACTTTGGAGGAGTGTTAATCCGTCCCAAAAGTGACGGTAAAGTGACGGATATACCACCAGCCGTATTACGAGTTCCATAGGATATAATGGACTCGTAATACGGCTGGTGGTAAATCCGTCACTTTTCCGTCACTTTTGGGACGGATTAACACCTCCTCCAAAGTTAGAATAACCCCCTTTGTCTCCAGGTATGAGGAGACTCAGTAGTCCATTGGCTAGTGACCACATAGTCCTCTCGGGCATGTGTCTGGAATAAAATGGATGGGCACCCCTGGTACCCTTACCGTCAATTCACATTTGGAGAAGAAGAAGGACCAAAGAAGGCTTGTTCTGCTAATCTTGAACTGCACAAAGAGAGGCTCCACTGCCTGGAGAAGTGCACCTGTGGCACTCTAGAGCTAGAAGCTGGGAACCTGCCTGTGGCTCCTGACAGTGGGAAAACTCGATTTCCCCACTTCATCAACTCCAGTGACTTCAAGGATCAAGTGGCTGGTCCCATGGAACTCACTACAGGGACACAAGAGCGGAAGGAGCCCAGCTCAACAAATTGGTAGCCCTTATGGAATTTTTCATGCTTCCAGTGACCGGGCACACCAACAAAGGAATCTGAGATAGCCCAAGTCTACACCGAGTCTGCCAGACCCAGGATAGCTGTCAGATATTAACTGGACTACAAGGGCACAAGCCCCCAGCAAAGGTTTTGCCTCCAACTGCGGTGTGTTGCCACCAGTGGCAGAGCCGAAGCTGTGCAATCACTGCAACAAAGAGGATTTTGAGGGGCATTGATCAATGTGACCAGGTTGGACCCACCTCACCCATGGACCAACGAATCACCACGGAAACACGCTCGCTGTCCGCACCACAACTGGACCATCCTTGTGATCATCTTTGCCTGTATCCCTCAGCATCAGGATCACTCCATTAGTGGTAGGATGTTCAAGTTGAAAACTTGCTTAACAATTGCTCTGGTGGCCAGGTAACTGTGGAGGGTATCCCTTCTGGCCCCCTAGATCTCAACCCCGTCGGATGTGGTCACCCAAGCCGGGCCTGAATACTTCAACAATGTTCCTTTACTGAGCCTTACTGCTTGCAGCCACAGCTACCAAGGAGTGAGCTAGAGGTTAAGTAAACAAGACTGCTCTTTCCCAAACGGGTCTCTGCAAGTGTACTCAATGATAAGGCTAATTAGCCCTAACTTATAGGACACCCAGATCGTCACATGATGTGAATTGAATGTTGATATCAGCAGAGATATTGCCCCATGTATTAAATGATGGTGTTGAAGTTACTATAAATGCCAACTTTTTTACCTTTTCTATATTAAGCATGATGTAATTATCCTCCTCCAGACAAACTCTGTGCACTTGATTTACTGAAATAGCCACTGCCTTAAATCACTCGATACAAACTCTGTGCACTAGTCTTCCTAAAGTTATTGCTTTCTTAGTTTATTGGAATGGCGTTCTCAAAATGCCTCACTACCCATGCAGAGCCACACCTTGGAACCGATTCACAAATAGAAACTTAGGCCAAGAGTCTAAGTCTACACTAAAAGTATAAGTTTAGATCTAAAGCTTACCTTTACTCGTAGTAAAATTAGATTTTTGGTCTAAGTTTAACTTTGTGAAACTGGCCCCTTAAGCAGAAAGATTAATGGGAGTCTCCAACCTTGAAATTATGGGGCCCATGTAAGAACAATCACAGGACACATACAATATGACACAACTTGTGAATACGATCGTGCACGGCCTTGAGGTCCCCATCGGTATCCAGGCAAAGCTTTGTATTTCTGGCAGCTTCTGTTCTCATCCTTGTAGCCAACCAAAGTTGTGGTGATGAAGGAGTTGACAACACAGGATAAAGCAGGTAAGTTGCATTTATTAACAGGAGCCCCCAGAAAAATGCTGTGACAGCTTGGCTGGAACTAGCATCTGACCAGTATTTTTAACTCTTCCTGCATTCCACCCTCTCTACATTCTATTGTTTAGACATAATGTTCCATTGCTATGTCTGAACATCACATACATATTTGCTCTTAAGGTGTGTCACAATATACTCTAATATTTTGTCATCAAATTTTCTTTCATTTGGTCAGGGATACGCATGATTCTGAGTAGCCTTAAATTACTCCTGGCAATATGTCTATATTTTTTTCTGGTCACCAGAAAAGGTATTTTGCAGAGGCTCTGAAGGAGTCTTCATAATCCCTCAGTATTTCTAACATTTGCAATTTAACTTTTATCTGTCAGGTGAATGTGGCTCCTGTTAAAATTTTACGCTAGTCCTTACAAACAAGAAATCCGTCAACTTGTCTTCTTTGTCAAATATTACACATTATACATCAGAATAACACAATGCAATATTAACAAAATCACTCCTTGGCCACATTTATGTTTACACGCATACACATGCATTTATCATCAACATTTTAAAACTATGAGCACTTCAACTACTGCTAAATGTAAATCACATTTGTTCTAACGGTAAATACTGTCGCTAGCAACTGGTAATTTCCCACCATGCTCCAGGAGAGGATAACCCTAAAACCAAGCGCCTCATAGATCATGGAGTGACTTCTGGACATTAGGTCCAGGAGGGCAATTCAAGTGTTCAGATTGTGTTTGGAGGTCAAGTTTAGCAATATCAGCTTTTCAGCCATCCCTCTATATCAAAATATTAATAAAACATATGAAAAACCCAACTTTGATTCACCCACATTGACATTTCCAATTCATTAGAGTGGGGTAAACACTCTACCAACTACACAGCGCCTTAACTTAATATTGTGCAACACATGTGCCCAATCCTGCGTGTAATACCATTAGGTCTTTATATCTATATAACATCTGTCTTTACCATTGCCAGAGACACAAGTCATTCAATATATACAAAACAAGGAACAAAATCGACCTCTGTCCTCACCTTAAAAGCTGGCAATCCCTAGATTATTACCTGTCTACAGACTAAAATAGGCACTACCTATTTAGCTGAAGAGGATTTTTCATTAACACCACAGACTTCTTCATATAAAGGGTCATTAGGATACATTTGGCATGCAAAAGACAGAGTTACTCAGGAGATCTGTTAAATAAGTACATGACCGAACGATGGTAGCGCCATGCCATGTGGTTCCTATTCTGGTAATAAGACTGCATGTTTAGAGCGGCAGCACCACTGAGTGTGGGAGACTGAGTCAGCCCCACATCACTTTGGAAGCTGTCGACCGAACTCCTGGCTAGCTCGCAGTGTCTCACCTACCCTGGAAAGGAAGAGGTAATTTGTGGCAACATAAACATGGCACTTTAGACCTGTCTGCTTTAGGGTGGTCTTCTCCCAAACTTTTTGCCTGCTTGTCTCCATCTTGTCTGGATTTTTGTTCCGTTGACCTTAGGACTCTGTGCACTTTACCATTGTTAACCAGTGCTGAAGTGCATGTGCTCACACCCCTAAACATGGTTTGATTGGCATACACACTCCTGATTGACATGTTTAATTAACTTGTAAGTCCCTGGTAACCACCTCATCGGTATACGCTACACTTTACCCCCTTCCCCCAGCGCCTTGAAACCCTAACAGGTGAGTAGTTGCGCTTTACAAGCACTAATTGATTGATTGATTGATTGTCTCTCATAGAGTGGCATACCATATACCCAGGGCCTGTAAATTAAATGCTACAGCTGGGTCAGCAGCACTTATTGTGCCACTCACTTAAGTAGTTCCTTAAACTTGTCCCAGGCTTGCCATTGAATCCTGGCGGCAATGTCCCACTGCCATGCCGACTTGGCATTTGAAACTCTTTGCCAAGCCTTAAAATCCCCTCACCTCTAAGGTAGGCCCTAGGTAGCCCTTTAGGGCAGGGTGCTGTGTAATTTAAAGGTAGGACATGTACATTTAGGTTTTATATGTTCTAGTAGGAACCTCCTGAATTCGTTTTGGGAGGCCTACCCATCCCATACAGTAACATTGGTGATTCCTTATTAAAATTAATAAATTGCAATTCCTAATCCATAGGTGGTAGATATGTTATGTTTTGTGTCTATGAACTTGAAATGATAAACCCTCTTCAATGGTAAAGTTGGATTTATCATTACAAGTTTAAAAATGCCACTTTCAGAACGTTGGCATTTTCCTGCCTTTAGCCCTCTGTGCCTGCCTTAGGTCACATGACTGTGTGTAGCTGACAATTGAGATTTTGTGAATTCAGCCCATACAGTCAAACAATAGATGGATTAACAAAGGCTGAATGGGCCATTAACTGACTACATGGGGGGGTGGAGCTAAGCACAGCCCCACTTATAGGTTCATTGATCCCAAATTGTCAATGCAGCCAGCTGGAGCCAGGCAGGGGAGGCAGGACCTTCCTTCAGAGAACCATTCTGGAAACTTCTCCCAGCTTCTAGGAACAGGGCACCAGGGTGTAAAATAGGGCTCTCAGACCCACTCCCCAGTTCACTACTCGGCCTGCAGAAGGACTCTCAGAGGACTACCTGCTGCCTTGCACACTCTGCCAGACTGTTGCTGTGCCCGGAAGGACTGCTTTGCTGCCTGGAGCCTGCTTGGAACTTTCAGAGGCCGACCCTGCTGTAGAGCCGTGCATCAGCACCTCCACCCAGGATTTCAGAAGTGTCTTCCAGGGATAGTTTAGCTGGTCTCCTGTTCTGAGCAACAGGGACATAACAGGCTCCCACCATCTCAAATCTGCGCCTGGATCCAGCTGCCTGAGAGTGTCTTGATCCCCCAGAAGGTCTCCATCCATTCATGGACTCTTGGTTGTGGTGCTAGAGGTGCCAAGATGGCCATTTTACAAAATTGAGGACTTGCTATTGTGAGCCTTAAACTTTAAAATTTCAGAACTCTGGTTCAGATGATTGGATTTTCAAGGTGTCAAATAATTTATTATAATTTTCTCTATGTTTCTATATTGGCTTTTCTTGTGTTGTGTTTTCACTGTGTTGTTGTTTGTGTACTGCATACATACTTAACACATTGCCTCTAAGTTTAGCCAGACTGCTTTCTGTGCCAGTCTACCCAGGGTTAAGCACAGGTTAAACTGGTGATGTTCTGTGGTTCACCCTGCAAGGGATAGTGGCTGTTGCTTGATGAGGGCTCACACCCCAGTCGACCAACAGCCCAATTTCTCACACTCTGGATCCTCAGGGAAGTCGTGGAAACAGATCATACTCCTTTCACTCATTTACACTGTTACACACACAGGTCATAGCAGGACTCAAGATGCACTTAATTCAATGTATTTATTGAAGGAATTGATTCCTAGAATAAAAAGCATGAGCTGCAATAGTAAGGAAGATGAAACATAGCACGGTAATCATCAATACAACCAGTGTAAGGAAGATAAACAACCCCAATATTTTGTATGATTGTAGAAAGCCTAGAGATTCCTGCCTACACCCTATGTCTAGATCTGACAGCATAGTGGTTGTAACCCTTCTGCCTGCCCTGATCTAGTGGAATAACCCTGACCCCATACCTGAATGGGACAGCAAGGGTCTGCCTGTTGTCTGGATGGCAATCCTCTCTGGAAGCTGAAGATTCAGCCCCAGGATCAACAAAGTTGTCTGTGGTATGGTATGCATCCCAGGATGGACATGACTGGAATGGCCCTCTGCCCTCCTTAGGCCTATGTGTTCTTTATATAATAACCTCTACAGTGTGTGTGGAACAGGTCTGACGTACTGATGTGTCTATTGAAATAGAGACAGGCACCAGGGCTCGTGGACTGGCAATACAAGTTAGCATGCCAATACCGTACATGACAGCCTTAAGCAGGGTACAGAGTGCATGTTGTACAATGGCTTGATAAAATGTGCAGTGCGAACTTTGTCTTCTTAAAAAAATGCAGCTGATTAAAATATAAAAACAACGAGCTAAAAATAGGCTGTGCTAAAAAAAATATAAGAATGAATAAAATGCATATAAGTGTAAAAGCACAGTCTACAGCCCTAGTACTGAAATAAGGGGACCCAACCTAGGTGCTAAAGGGGTCCTAAACCAGTTCTTTTATCCAGCTGCCCCTTTGAAGTGGGGGTAACTTCAAAGAGAGGTCTCTGAAATGCACAGAGGTCCCCGCTCCCTGCCCTGGCTCCAGACTCACTACAGGGGATTAAGGAGTCCCTTGTGTGGGAACTGGACGCTGCTCTTCAAGTGTAAGTGTCAGCTCCTTGCTTCCATCCTGCCCAGGATGGCGCATCAACATACAGATGACCACTCAGTCACACCTACCCTTCCTTTCTGTGAGGCTGCCTAGAAGAAATGCAGGAAACCAGCTGTCACCCCAGACTGTACATGCATTGGAGACAGGCTGCAGGCACAGAGGGCTTAGGGTAGGAAAAGGCCAACTTTCTAAAAGTGACATTTTCAAAAATGTAATAGTAGATCTGAATTTACCACCAAAGAGGAATTATCATTACAGTTCCTTAGGTATTAAACATGACACATCTAATCCTTCTTATGTGGGCTGAAGTGCAGTCTTCTATTAGGCATAATAAAACACTGATGCACTGGTCCTTTACTAGGATAAGATATTTTCTGAAGCATCTGGACCTTAATAGAATCTTAACTAGTCTAGAACTGGTTGAAGACTTGATAGAAATGAGAACCTGTAGATCCATTAGTTGTTGTGTTTCGATCCTTAGGCCTCCTTCCAGTTAGTGACAGAAATGGGTGTGAAACCAATGCTGGATCCCAGAAAGCTAAACATTTCTGAAAAATAGACACAATTCTGAATTCAGCAAGGAGTAATTTGTGTAGACCCTACAAGGGTTTCCTACAGAAAATAACAGCTGAAATAAAAAAATATTGAAATTGAGGTGAAAAAAATAGCCATTATTCTCCACGTTTTAATCTGTGACTTTTTCCTGCAATGTCATATTTTCAAAAGCAATATACTGTTACGTCTGCTAGACTCTTCTGGTTGTGCTGATATATCCGTCATGTTTGTTATGGAATAATCCCATCCACCAAACTCTAAATCAGGCCCTAAGTGATTTGCCCAGGGTCACATGATATTGAGTCTACACCAGGACTCAAACCTGGTTGCATCGCTCCAATGTTGACAGTTCTCATCATGCAACCACATCTCTTAACTACAGTAGAGGCGATCTAAATTGGGTATGATTAAGCTCCACCCCACTTTATTAGACTCCCCTTCTTGCAAGGGATTACTGTGGAAAGTGCAGGAAATTGGCTTTGTGCCATCTTGCTCTCAGCAGGGACTTCAGCATCAGCATTGTAGGAAAGCATAGATCCTTCACAGCAACAATGATGAACGCTGCTAGGTTTCCACCTTGGTTTTAGGAACAAGGCAAATGTTGGTTTCTTGGGTACATAATTACTTTGCAGACAAACACTGCGAGGCAAACGTTTTTAATTCTAAGAAGACAGCATTAGAGTCAAATGGAGTGGCTTCTTTGAAGAGCGCTTGCAGATAAATACTTTGACAGTTTTAATTTCTGCTTTTTGACACAAGAAGTAATGCACCCTATTCCTCTTGGCGGGACATCTGTATGTGGCAGGTGCCTCCCCGTTCATGGCAATGCCTCATTTCTAGCAGCTGCGTTCATTAATTTGTGCTTGTGGTTTTTGGTGCATGCACTAAGGGCTCAACAATTGTCTTCAGATATAGATGGGACAGGGTTGGGGCCTTCATGTTGCAGAAACAAAGGGCCTTGGCCTCTATGGGCCTGCTCCAACCCAGAGGGACAAATTCAACTCATATGTTTGCTCCTTACTGTGAATTTTTAGGTTTGAGGAACTGAACATATCTTCTTTGTCTACAGTAATGTACAAGAGGCTGAGAGTTGCTGTGTTTGTTTCAATTGTTAGCGGAATAATTTGTTCAACCGTTAGTCATTCATCTTTTTATCCGCCAAATAATTTTCATCCCATTTAACTGTGAGCTATATTTTATACGTGTGTGTGTAGCATCGTTTGAGGCTAAATCATAAAATGTGTTTCTAACTACTTTGTCGACTTGCTTTAATGAGCAGATGTGGCATGCTAAAACTAATCCCAGTCTTACCAAACATGAAATCCTTCTTTGCATACATCAACTGCTGTGTTTGTTTCAAAGTGTAGTAGCTGGTTGAATGTATAATCCCTTCCCCTCCACTTGAAATTGACCTAATTCTAAATAAAATATTATATTGAAGATTAAAACATCAAACATAAGCCGAATTCTCATGGGACGGGATCACAGCACAGAGATGCCTATTAATATGCACTGCCCTAATATATATTCAGATGCACTGAAAATAGTGGCAATTATTTATACGACTCCTAATGCATTATGTTTTGATGGTTAATGTATAAAATTAGGCCGAACCGCACTTCTCATTTACAATATCATGTCCTGGCAGGTGTAAACATTTTAGTAGTTTCCTGACTTGACCAGGCTAAAACCGCACATGACCCTTTTCACAACTGGAAGGGACACGCAGCAAAAACTGCGAACAATATAAATCACAGGGCAGTCGTTTTAACAGTTGTTCACTGACTGACACAAAAGGCACATAAATAAAATGATTTAGCCTGAGGTGCAGGATACAAGAGGATTCCTCTCTCCTTTTCCTTTTTTATGTTCAGTTTTTTTTTAGATTTACAGAAGTTATGTAAATACCTGCCTACAACAACCCGGCCAGCAGGAAAACAATCGAGAAAAAATAGAAAATGTTCATATGAAGAAACCAAATCATAATAACTCCGAACCTTCAGCCTACCCACCCGAAGGACAGATACTGTTTAGCCAACCCCGGAGACAGGTACATAAGCGCGGCCTGTGACCCCGACCTTGATTGAGGGCTCATATCAGCTATTTCTGTCTAATATAGTCAAGTAGTTTCTGTGCGTGGGCTGCCAACCGCAGCACCCTTAGGTACCTAGGGCACGTACATTCCTGTGTCATTAAGGAGAGACATGGGCCTCATCGCTTTTCAACGTTTTTTTTCCCCTGTGCTCTAATATCGTCTTTAATATAATCCATACTTTATGTAGCCACTGATTATGATTCGGGATGTAAGAAGACTTCGGGAGACAGGTAAGCCTAATTCAAGTGTTTATTTGGGAGAGCAAACCTACAACAGTCTCATCTTCACTCCGCTCCAACTGCCTACTCTTTTTCTCCTTTCTCGAACCTGGGGCCATATGTACTAACACTTTTTTCCATAGACACAGATTGGGTAAAAAACGTTTGCTACATCTGGCCCCTGGTGTGCTGTTACCATGGAGTCAGTAACCCAGACGCCACATCTCCCTTCTTTCATAATATTTAACAGTATCCTGGAAACCTATTTACACAGAAAAGTATTAACAGAAAATATAAATCATAGACAACCTATCCATAAAACATATAGTAGCAACAATACAACAAAAGCAACACCAAAATCATTACTATCTATCTCACAATTCCTTCTCTATTTTCAGTATGTGTAATCTAAAAAATCTCACATTCTTCACATAACAAAATCCTTAAATTTCTTTGGTAACATAACTTCCCTTCCCCTACAAGTTGTCTTAAATGAATGAGCAATTGGTTCATTAGGAAATTGTTGTAAATTATAAGAGGTATCCACATGAACACAAAGAACTATACCCCTAGACTCGGGAGTACACCTATGTACTTTTGTTCGTAATATCATCCCACAGCCATTCCGTGTTATTTGTATATAATTCTGCCTTATTGTCAAATTCCTGAACCATCAATTTACTACATTTTAACATTCTGTTAAAATGCCAAATCACTTAACAAAGCTGACTTGTTGTATACTTCACATACTCGTAGTGGAACTGACAATTTGCTACCAGACTTTCTTGTCTTGTGACCAAGTTTCACTTTAACCCAGTCACCTTGGGATAAACACACCTTCTTGACACAATGGCCCTCATTATTACATTGGCAGTAAATTCCGAATACCACAGCGGTGACAGCCGCCAGCATACAACAGTGGAGGCGAACATCCATCTGCCAGATTATGACATACACACACCAAACTGACAGAAACCAGCCACAACCACAAATCTTCCAGACCCAACGAATGCGATAAACTGTCGGAACTAGCACCCACACAGTTACGCCACCAAAACAACGCCCTCCAAATAATGACCCATGAATCACCACAGCGGACATTAAATGGCGGTAAACCATTGGTGGGGCACACCGCCGGGCCAGAAATGGCCACCCAAAAACAAAACATCATTGGCCAGAACAAAAACCCTACACCTGACACAAATGCACACACCCCACACACCCACTAACAGCAGTAAACAACACACCTCCACATCACCCACAAACCTTTGCAAACACAAGAAGACTGCTACATCTTGCCACACCAATCCCAGAGATAACTGCACACATACCCATTCATCATTCATGCACCACACACCCCATCACATCACTGAACACCCTCTGCACAACACGCAAACCACACAATACCCATGTCCCCACAAAGGGACCCCTTTTCACTGATGAGGAGTTGCGGGTGATGGTGGAGGAAATAGTCAGGGGAGAGTCATAGCTGTTTGGAGCACAGATATAGCAGATCTCCACTGCCAGGAAATGGAGCTATGGCGAGGATCGTGGACAGGGTGAACACAGTGGGACAACATCCACGCACAAGGGACCACATAAGGAAGAGGTGGAACGACCTACGGTGGAAGGTGCGTTCCATTGCATCAAGGCACCAGCTTGCCATCAGGAGGACTGGCGGTGGACCCCCCCCCCACAGCTGACAGAATGGGAGGAGCAAGTTGTGGCAATACTGCATCCTGAGGGCCTCATTGGAGTAGCTGGAGGACTAGACACTGGTGAGTCACCATAACCAACCTACCACCACCCCATACCTGCATGCCATCTCACACCCTCACTCTGACTCCCTTCACCCTACTCCATCCACACAGTGCCCCACCCCAATTACCACACATAAATGTCTACTCCGGCATGCCATACACACTGCGAGCACATCCCTCCAAACTCTGCATGCACAATCACCAGCAATGCATGGACATGGTGGAGAACTACCAACCCCACAATTCATCACAATACACTACCAAAGGTGGGAGGACAGCACCAATATCATTGGGAAAGGTAGAAATGCGGAATATGTAACAGGCAATTACCCTAATAAATCACTTACATCCCCACAGATGCCCCAGCTGTCAGCGGCGAGGAGGTGCCACAGCAACCCAGTCCCCCACCAGAAGATCCCCTCAGTGATGACAGCAAATCTGGAGGTCCTGATCTGGGACCACTGGTCAGTCAGCTACTACAGCCTACAGCCAGTCCACCACAGGGTCCCTCCTCCTCAGACTCAAACACCACTGCAGCCAGCCAATGCCCCCAAAACTCTGTCCCCAGGACACGTCAATCAGTAGTGTGCCACCTGTATGAGACCCGAGTCGACACCACACAGGCAAGATGATGAAGGTCCTGGTGTCAGTGGGAGTGGGCACACCATTCAGAGGACACAGGTACAGGGGGGCAGGCACAGTCAGAGGACAGCTGTGCACCAGGGGGAGGACAGGCCCAGAGAACCTACTGCCCAAGAGGCACTCACAAATGTCCTGGGGGCATACCAACAATCCCAGGACAGGATCGGTCAGGTGTTAAACATCATGCAGCAGAATCAGTTCTGCAGGGGGAACACCACCTGGATATTATGCAACAATTGCAGGCCTTGAATACCACCATGGCCTCCACTGCAGGGGTGCTGAGTGACATCGTGAACATCAGGCGGGAGAACACAGCACACCAGCGGGCCCCTACCACTAGCCAGTGTACTGATCAGCCCTCCACATCTGCTGCAGCTAGTGGAAAGGAGGCCCTGCCACAGGACTCATAGGCCACCAGCACTGCTCCCCCTGCAGAAGGTGAACCACCCACAAATGTTCCCTGTGACCCAGACAGACACCAGAGACAGTTGCCAAGACTGAAACCACTGCCAGGAAATGAGCCCCTGCAGAATGTCCCCCTTGTGTTTCACTGAGTCACCTTTTTCACTTTGAACTGCCATAGCTCCTCTTCCTATGGTCCCTTGGACACTGGGCCTGTGCTTCAAATAGACTAGCCCACTACACTGGATTGTCCCCCACCATCACCCCACTCAATTGCACTTTCCATTGATTTTTATTATTCAAATAAACACCCTTGAACACAACTTGAGTAATAGTGCTTTATCAGATAGAAATGTACAATGGATAAGACTGTATTGAACTGCATTATCCTGCGCAAATGTCCTGTAATGTGTTAATCCATCCAACAAATGTGTCTCAGCAGTCTGTAGTCATCACATCAGTACACTGTTGTAACCACACCAACATCTGCAATAAGGGAAGGCATAGGTGACAGTCAATTGTGATGCATCGGTAGTGACTTCTCAACACTACAGCCACACAGCACTTTACTAAAATGGAGACATGTATAGATCAACAGTCTTACCTGATAGTCATTGGAAGTACTGCTGAATCATGTGTACTGTTGTCCAAATCCTCTTCCTCTTCCTCCTCCTCACTTTCCTCAGTGTCCACTGCTGCCACAGGTGCATTCGCCACCACCCTCCTCCTGCAGATAGGGCATATGGGGCCAAATTGTGCAGTATGCAGCAAACCACCACAATCTGGCAGACCTTCTCAGTGGAGTAGCATAGGGATCCACCTGTCAAATGGAGGCACCTGAACCTTGCTTTCAGGAAACCGAAAGTGTGTTCGACAGTCCTCCTGGTACGCCCATGAGCATCATTATACCGAGTTTCATCCCCTGTTCTCAGATTGCTAACAGGGGTTAACAGCCAGGACAGGTTTGGGTAGCCGGAGTCACCTGGAAGAAGTGAGGGACACACATTAGCCATGCACAATAGCCTGGGTAGGTATGATTTCAGTAGGCATAGAGTGACGTGCATTGGGTGGGGACTCAAGCTGACCTATAAGCCACACTCTGTGCCTCTGTAGTCATGCCATCACCTGTGGGACACTGCTATTCCTCAAGACATAGGCATCATGCACAGATCCAGAATACTTGGCAGTGACGTGGGAGATGTACTGGTCAGTAAGGCACACCATCTGGACATTGAGAGAGTAGAAACTCTTCCTATTCCTGTACACTTGCTCATTTGCCCTAGGAGGGACTAAGGCAATATGGGTTCCATCAATGGCCCCAATCACATGTGGTATGTGTCCCATTGCGTAGAATCCAGCCTTCACAGTGGGCAAAGCTTTACTCTGGGGGAATGAGATGTAGTTGCACATGTGTTTGAGCATGGCAGCCAAAACCCTTCCAAGCACAATCGAAAACACTGGCTGTGACATTCCTGCAGCCAAGCCCACAGTCACCTGGAAAGAATCAGTTGCCAGGAAGGAAATGGAGCACTGACAGTACCTGCACAAGAGGAGGAATTACTGTGGTGCAACAGATAGCAAGGAGCATATTAGGCTCCAATTGTGCACAAAGCTCTGTGATTGTGGCCCTGTCCAGATGATAGGTGAGTATGATGTGCCGGTCCTCCAGTGTAGCCAAGTCCACAAGAGGTCTGTACATGGGTGCTTGCCTCCCCCTCCTATTCCTCTGCAGTGGTTGGTATCTAAGTGAGCCAAAAGGAAAACAGGTGTGATAACAGGACCTATGGACACACAACATCATAGTACACAGAGCATATATGTATGTACAACACTAGAATTGTCTAGGTGTGTACAGTCAACACCAATGACGCACATAAAAATTCTAAACATGAGTACTAGCAGTAGGAAATGGCAACCGCCTGTCCTGTATGCAGGGACAGGTGGAATGGACCTCACTCCACTGGCGGAAGGCGGTCAGCACCGCCGTACAATTCCTCATTGGCTAAAATGGGGCTCTGTGGAGTACAGGAACCAATGATGATCAATGCCGGCGGTGACGGTGTTCATCGCCGTGGACATGATCACCATTTCTTTCTACAACTTCACTTGATTCCTGACTTTCCACTGAACGACATCTCCAATGCATGTGCTGCTGTGACCTGTGTCTAGAACCTGCAATGGCCCATGATACAAGGGAAAGAGCTCCAGCCTTCACGTCGGAGGAGTGTGGAGGCTCGTGGATGGTGTCCTACCCCTGTATGGGCAGTTGTGTGGGCCTCTAGACCAACAGGTGCATACATCATGGGTACGTTGCATGCGACATGGCTGCATGTAGATGTATGTGTGTGCTAGTAGTGTGTCATTTGGTTTTTTTTTGGCTGCAGGCAATATGACTTCAGAGGTACAGGTCATGTGTGTGCTTGATTAGGGGCAAATGCAGTACGCAGGCCATTTGTGTGACAGGCTGGATTGTATGGTTCATGGTGTCCTTCTGTCTATTTTCTCTGCAGGTCATTGCCCATTAGAAGAAGGGATTGTGGTGTGCCATCGCCAAGGACGTGCGGACTCTGGGGGTCCATATCCAGTGGAGCACCTATTGCAGGAAATGGTGGGAGGGCCTGAGACGCTAGGCCCAGAGGACCACGGAGGCCCAGCTGGTGACAGCCTCCCAATGACAGGGGTGCCTGTTGGAGCTTGACCCCCCTAATGGCCCACATACTAGCAGTGGCCAATCCTAAGTTGGACGGGCACTTGAGGGCAATACAGTAGCCACAAGGGGATGACAACAGTGTGTGTGGTATTCACTTTTTTGTTGCCTGGCATGGGATTTGGGTGCAAGGTTCTAGTCAGTGGATGCCCCAATATGCTGGTTTGGCCATTCCTGAATGGTCCTGCTTAGCTATCTAGGCTAATATTCATTTTTGGTATTGCTAGGTAGCTAGCATGCTATGTCAGACAGTGCTTAGTTGGTCCCCGTAGGTGTGCAGATGGTTGTGTGTGGGTTCCTTCCTGCTGTAATACCTAGGCAATGGTTTGTCACTGTGCTTCATTCTGCACACTGTAAGTCCCAGGGAGTGATTGTGATGTGTAAGGCCATCTGTACTGTTGGTGCTGTGATTGACCCTGTTCTCCCTTTCTTTCTCTCTCCCCTCTCTCCTTTTGTCATCCTGTCCGTGTGTGCATTAGCATCATCTGGCAAAGGAGCAGGGGCACCGTCGAGTGAGGGAGCTGCAGCCCACGGGACCCAGGAGGCAGAGTCCGCCAAGGGGACCAGTGGGTTGGAGGGCAAAGGGGACACCACCAGGGAGACTGGAGCTGATACAACTGACTCTGATTCCTCCTCCAAAAGAAGCTCCTTGGTGGTGGAGGACCCCTCTGGGACCATCCCAGCTACAAAATCTTCTAACACTCCCCCTACCAGCACCCCCCTCCCAGTAGGCCCCCACCCAGTTGCCTGAGCCCCCTCACCCAGGAGAGTTGGTGTTTCCTCTGCCCCAGACACCTCAGGCCCTGCCCCAGTCAGCCCTGCTGCCCTCAGTGAGGAGGCTATTGGCCTCATGAGATCCATCTCTGCAGTGCAGTCAACCACAGTGAATGCCATACAGGGGATGGCCTCCCAGAATCAGCAATGCAATGCCTACCTGGAGGGCATTCACAGTGGCTTGGGGGCCCTACAGAGATCGCTTCAGGCTCTGGCCTCCTCTCTGATGGCAGCCAGTGTCCCTGTTTCTTCCATACCCCCTCCAACTACCTATTTCCAGTCTCAGTCTCTTCTACCGCAACCCATCCCACGCACACATTCTGACAAGCATGCACCCACCACAACAGACAGAATTCGCACAGACAAACACAGGCACCACACTTCACTCCACAAGCACACACACAGCCAGCACACAGATGTATACACCACAAAAGCCACTGCCTCCGCTGTCTTCCCATCCTCCTCCTTCCTCACAGTCACATCAGCACTCACGGCTGCATGCACTGCATCAACAGTTCCAGCCCAGCCACCTGTACATCCTTGCCCACCGTCACCACAGCAGGAGACCCAGTGACATGCACCCCACACACCACATGCGCAATCACCCCACCACCATCACCACCTCATGAGGAACCCCCACCTCACTTGCAGACACCACCTCAACCTACATCAACACGTCCTGTTTGTCCTCCCCCACCCTCTCTGCCCCCCCTCCAAAGACACATAAACGCTCCCACTCAGACACCCAACAGCCATCCACCTCACACATGCACACTGTCCATGCACCTGCACCCAAGTCCAGCACACCTTCTCCTCCAACAACCACTCCCTCCACCTCCACTCCCATTCCTCCTCCCACACCCCACCCCATTGGTCTTAAAAAGCTTTTCCTTTCCCGCTTTGACCTCTTGCGTCTCCCACCCCCCATCCTGCCCGTAAGAGAAAAGTCCCATCTCCTCTAGCTTCAAGTCTACCCCTGTTCCTACCCCTAACAGTACTCCTGCCACTAAGGTGCAAAAGAGTGCCACTCTGTCCCCCCATACCAAGGCTGCTCTTCCACCACCAAAGCAGAGGGCAAGGACCCGCCCCCTCCTAAACCCAAGCCCAAGGACCCACTCCCAAGAACAAACCTCCCCCACCCCCTGAGGTGCCTGTCTATCATTTCAATGATGCTCCTGCCCAGTGGAGTGACTGGGCTGTCAGAAGTCAAGTTGAGCCTTGGATGTTGCCCTGTGGCCATATGCGAACTCTGGACTGGGCAATGGCCTTGAATTTACCCTTGTTAACCAACATGATTACAATGGTTGGACCAGCGGTATGTGTCCTAGCTTTCTTTGCTCCTGGGTCCTGTTGCTATCGATTTACTCTACAGATAGTTCTGGGTATGTGGTGTGTGTGTATGGTGTGTTGTGCATGTGTGTGTCACTCTCCACTCTCTCCCTTGTGTGCTAGGCGGCTGTACTCACTGTCGTCGTCTTCATCAGCGTTGCTGCTCCTAGACTGCCATTGTGTAGTACAGCATCGGGAAGACTTCCAGTTCTGGTTCCATGACGGTCGCAGACTCCTCTGTGTCCCTGGAGGTGAGTGTCTCCTTTTATATGATGTGTTTCAGCCAGGCTTTTAGTAGCGGTGCTAATGCCCCGGAACTCCTGGTGGTCTGCTATATCATGATGTGGTGAGCAGATCCTTGTCCTCCGCCTGCCTGTAGGTGGCTTCCACTGCGGTCAGTGGTCGTAACGCACTGGCGGTTGGGGTGGTACATTGGCTGTCTAAGGGAGGGATCACCGCCATGGCCATAATTTGGCAGTCATCACCGCCAGCCTGGCGATGGTACTACCGCCATCGCTGACATGGCAGTCACCTAACCGCCAATGTCGGAATGAGGGCCTATGTTTTTGTCATACTGCATTTTGTACTCTTCTTGCATTTTCATCATGTTGTTCTTAACAACAGAGGGTGACCACCTACTGCAACATTTTTTATTTTGTCAAATTATATTGTCTTTTATGAAGGGTTCACTACCCCTTAAAATCCTAAAAACACTACATCTTATTCCAGGTGGGGTTATCCTGTATGCCCAAATAGTGCTATCCAGTTCTTTCTCCCAATCCTTTCCTGCTGCGATGTCAGCCTGTATACTACCCAGAATTACTTTATTAAACCGCTCCACTATTTCATTCCCAGCTGGATGGTAAACTGTTTTTTTAGCAATGATTCCATTCTCCCTTTTGAACTTAAAAAAAAAAAATGTAAATGTTATTTTCGTTTCAGGTATAAATATTACAAAAATAAAATAGGAACTATACATAAGTAGCATCCAGCAATAATAATTTGTTTACTTTGGCTGGTCACATCACTAAGACCTCCTCTAATCCCTTCATAATGGTCGATTATTTGCATTTATACAAAATATTTGCCATGTTTGTCTTGATTGTGGAATCAACAAAATACTCAAAACAACCCTTTAATCACTTACCGATTTATAGACACATCCAGGTTTCAATCATTTTGAATAGAGTTAACATAGTATTAGCGAACAGCTCTTACTTCAACTGCCGGTATTCTTATTGGTTGCATAACTTTATTTGGCTTACAATTCCACTAAATACTGCCATATAGCTGTAAACATTTTTATACTCCAGATGCGTTTTGAGTACACTTCCTCATATTTCTTGGTTGTTAGCATCTTATTCCACCCGTTCTGCAGTGTAGGAATCATTTGCGTCCACCAAAACTGCAATATTAACGATCGAGCTAGTGCAAAAATAATCACAGTAAAATATTGTTGATATTTAGCTAGTTAGCGTATTTTCTCAGATACTGCAAACAGAACTAAGCTTGGCTTCAGCACAATCCGTAAGTTAGAACCGTGATTTATTACCTTGTTTATCTCCAACCAAAAAATAGTTAATTTGGGGAAGTCAAAATAAATATGTAGCCAATTCCCCTGCCCATCCTGATGGCAGTGAAAGCATTGATAAGGAATTGATGGAAACACTTTATGTGTCATCTCAGGAGTGTAGTAAGCTCTCCATCTGGAGAGGAAAGACATTCTTTTATAGTTAGCTGCCCTCAAAGATTTGTACCCAACTTCCAAAATAAATCTCCAATTTTCATTGGAAAAGACACATTGTGTTGCTCTGAAAATTTGATCCCTGAAATCTGTAATTAATTCAGAGGCGGATCGATCAACTAGCAATCTGAACCAATTTCCTATACCCACTAATTAACTCCTAATTACAGCCCTTCATATTGGGTGTTCTTGGGTACTTGCCATGGGTACATTAGTACTAAGAAAATGGGAGATCTGAAAAAAACTCAAAGAGTCTAGTTGCCTTATTCTCCAACCTTATTGCGACCTTCCCCCAAGTGATGCATCTACCACTTAGAAGAAAATCCCCCATCTCCTTGAACCCTTTGCTATTTAATTGAGCTATCACCGTTACGCGAACGTGGGGGCCAAAGTACTTACACTCCTGTAGTTGTAAATAACTATAACCTGATAGTATTTGATGTGTTTTACTTAAAGACTCTGCTCTTTTACTGAGATCACAAATATATTTACATCAAGTGTTTTTTGGGGTTTTTTAGTGGTTTTAATAAATGCTCAGAGACTTATTGCTGATTCTGCGATCATCCTACCAACCAAAAATATTTCCATGGTTCTCTGCTATCCAGATATTGTGCCAATGTACCCTGAAATGCGGCCTGATAATAAACTTGTAAATTAGGAAGCCCCCTTGGTTTTTGTTGAGCTGCATGAATGACAGCCTCACCCTTGTTTTTTTTTCCTTCCATATAAAACTTCGTATCATGGAATCCAATTCACAAAAATAGGAACTATTTATTTTTATTGGCACATTATTGAATAAAAAAAGAAAAAGCGGAAGAATTGACATCTTTATTAAGGAGACTCTCCCTATCCGGGTCAACAAGAGAACCATCCATCTGTCCAAAAGTGCTTGTACTTTTTCCAGCATCCTGGCATAGTTTAGTTTAAACAAATGACTATAGTTCTTCGTGACATATATTCCCCAATACCTAATGGGTTCAGATGAATTCGCTTGCTGTTGCAAGCCAGGAGGAAGATTCTCTGTTCCTGAGTTAAATAGGAGAACCTCTGTTTTGCTTTCATTAATCTTATAGCCCCCTATTTGAGTGAACCCATTGATATTATTCAGCACTCTTTGTACCTTGTTGATTTCTGGTTTTAAATATAAAATGATGTTGTCAGCAAAGAGCTTAATTTTTGGCATAGCTGGTATTGGTGATATAATTTTGCTCGAGCTTCGTATTATGTGAGCCAGAGGTTCGATCAAAAAAGAAAACAGAATAGGGGAAAGAGGATAACCCTGTCTTGTGCCTCTTTTAATCTGAATTGCACCTCTGACCTTTGAATTGATAACAATTCTGGCATGGGCACCCTGATACAACTGCCTTATCATCAATGTAAATTATGAGGGGAAGCTGAATTTGGTCAGGCTATATGGCAAGGCTTCCCAGTTCACTAGATCGAAGGCTTTATCTGCGACTAACATTATCATTAATGCAGGGATTGCATTGACCGAAAAGTACTCAACTGTCTGTATAAAATATTTGTATTGGATGCCATGAGTCTGCTGGCTACAAAACCGTTTTGGTCTTTATGTATTAGTTGTTGCACAACCAGTGTGATCCTGGTAGCCCAGACCTTTGTTAAGATTTTATAATCAGCATTAAGCAGACTGAGTGGGCAGTATGCATCTGGTTTCAACTGATTTTTATCTTCCTTTAAAAAACTATTGTTGATTCTTTGAATGTTGAAGGTATTTCTAAGCCAACAAATATTGCATTGCATAAATCCATTAGGAAATGTACTAGCTCCACAGAAGGTTTTGTAGAATTCTAATGGAAAGCCTTTTCCGCCATAAGCTTTTGCACTTGGCATTTTCTGGATAGCTCCCTTAATCTCAGAGGGAGTAATCTTCTGTGCTATGTCGTTCTGAAGTTTTAATGGCATCTTTGGTAAGTGATTAGCTTATAATAATGGGCTATCTGTGCAAGTGACACTGCGTAATTAATATAATAAATTCTAGAGTAATGTAGCATAAATACCCGACCAATATCCATCTCATGAGTAACGACTGCACTTGTCTCGGGTTCATTATTTGATGTATTGTTTGCCTTTCATGTTTTATACGGGTGGTCAAATCCAAGAATTTACCTATTTGGTGACTTTCTTCATAAACCTCCTGCTGGTAGGCCCTTGAGCTAGCTACTTCTTCAAAAATAAAGAACTCTTTTAACTATGTTTTCTTTTGAGTCAGATTACGCCTTGCTGCTTCCTGTCCCCCGGCTTTAATACAATCATCAGTAGCCTTATCTATAACCATTTCAAGTTTTTTTTAATTTCAAACTCTTGCTGTCTAGTCTGCAATGCTTTGAAGGAACTAATCTGACCCCTAGCTGTAGCTTGAGATGCCTCCCATATATTGAACAATGATGCAGAATTCTGATTAAGCTGAAAAAACTCCTGAATGAATTTTCTCATATCTGTGACCCATTCCTGATTACTAAGTAAGGATCTATCGAACTGCCATCTGGGTCGGTCCTTGCTAGCTGCATCAAGTTCTGGTGTTACCATGACCGCTGAGAGATCAGAAAAAGTGGTTGCCCGTATATGCGAACCTTCAATAAATGAGAAGCTAAAAAAAAATCTTTCTGTGAGGCTGTTTTATCATGGTGTGAAAAGCAAGTATATTAAGTGGCTGCTGGGTGTTCTCGTCAAGGGTCCGTTACCTGAAAATCGCTTTTTATTGTATTAAAAATTCTCTGAGTTTTAGGTTTCAGTTCTCTTTCCCCCCGATTAGAGGTATCTCAGATAATATCTTGAATATAGTTCAAATCCCCTCCAATAATAAAGGGGCCTATAGCACTCATTGCTTTATTGCAGAGTTGTACTAGTGGCTCTACTTCATCCATGAGTGGCCCATAGTAATTGACCAGATTAATTTGAAAACCTGATAGTATGACCTTTGGCCAGAGCCATCTCCCCTTAGGGTCTCTAATAACCTCTTTTATAATCCAGTCGACTCAGTTACTCAAGTATATTGCCACACCTCTTACTGCCAGCCCAGATGAAGCAAATAGAGCTGTTGACTACTGTTTTGGGATATATACTTTGGGGTTATTACATTTTAGATGGTTTTCTTGAAAATAAATGACTTCAGGATTGAATGATATCAGCCATTTTAACATTGCCCTATATTTCTGCCTATTTAAGATTCAATTTGCATTGCAGGACATAATCTTAAGCTTCACCATATCTTTTAATTAGCTGGACAGTCGCCTTTTTCCAGTGCCTGCTACTTTATGAAATAACCTGATTTCTCTCAGCCTTTAGTCCCTCCACGTTCAGCTTTTCACTCAAATCCTGGCCCCACCCCCATCCCTCCAATCCCTCCCTGAGTGACCTTGGCTTGAGGCCCTCCTCTCTAGGGACTCTCAGAGCAGTCCC
The DNA here is from genome assembly GCF_031143425.1 of Pleurodeles waltl. Classification (NCBI taxonomy): domain Eukaryota; kingdom Metazoa; phylum Chordata; class Amphibia; order Caudata; family Salamandridae; genus Pleurodeles; species Pleurodeles waltl. The sequence goes on from NC_090439.1 coordinate 150,618,727, forward strand.
CTTCCTTGATCCCATTCGATCATCCTGCCTTGGCTCTATTAGCCTGTAGCTCTGCCCTATCCCATTACCCCTCCTGGGGTGCCTTGACGTAGCACCGTTGATGACAAAACATCCAGGAGGCATCATGGTATTTCCACTTTCAGATGATAGCAGACTTTAAGCATTTTCAGCTGGTTTTGCTTCATCAATGCATTACCACTCTTAAACCCCGATCCACAAGAAATATTCCCTCATGTCACACTGAGAACATTTTCCATTTAGCACCCCCAAATCCACCATCAGCTACCCCGCAGCCCCCTACGAACAAGCAGATAGCTACTGACTTAAATATTTAATCCCAATACAATGTTTCTTCAACCCCCTCCCATCTGTACTCCATATAGAATTCAGAAGAGTTTTTGATGCTTCCCCCGTATGGAATATATTAGCTCGTCCTTTATATAAGACTTTGAATTTTGATTGCTGGACCAGGCCGGCTGGTGCCCCCATTTTCTGGAAAACTGGAATCAGCTCTAAATTCCCAGCATCTGCGAGCTGCAAGTGTGGACATATCAGAGAAGATTTTAAAAGAGAAATCTCCTGGAGTTGCAAGGCCCTTGCTTTAATGCAATAGTTTCCATAGTTGACCACTACAGTTCGTGGATATTTTGCACTGGGGACTGGACTGCTGGAATTCAATGAGCACGTGTTATAGTAAAATCCGTCTTACTGTCGGCTGGCTCCATTAGAACATACTGTTTTATCAGATCTGAGATTAAATTAATGACCGTCTGACCATTCTCTCTCCCTCCTGGTATCCCTGTGAAACTTAGGTTAGAATGACGGGAGCTATTCTCAGCATCGTTGACCCGGATCTGCAAATCAGCCAATTCAGCTTGGTATCTTGCAACTGATGCTTCCATATGAGATCTACTGTCTTCTAGGTCTGACTGAGTTTCCATCTTTCGATTTGCCTCTTCCTGTGATAGCCTTAGTTCTCTAAGTATCTGAAGAAGCAATACCTCTGTAGCTGAAGAACCTTCTCCCACTTGGTCACCTCCCATCTGGTTGTGAGAAGGCAGCCCAGAATGCCCAAAACCTGGACAAGACAAAGAGACCATATTCTCCACTATTTTAGCCACTTCCTGATGCTCTGATGCGGCCCCCCTTTCCACTGAGTCTAAAATAGATATAGAATCTATTGACCAAGCAAAAATATAAGGGTCTGAGCGTTGCTGTGTATTCAGTACATTATAGGGAGATGGAGGCTGCAGAATAGGTACTGACTTGCGCCTGGCCTGGCCCTCACGCTGAGTGCTCTATTGGTGGTGCTGGTTTAGGGGGTTCCTTGACCTCTTTGGATCCGGTCGAAGGAAATAGCTGGTACGTCTGTAGTTGCCCATTCCTATTTTTTTGGGTGCATGCTAGATCATGTTTCATCTGTTCGGTAAGATGCAAGTCCTTTGGCAGGCAGTTACCCCCTATCTGGCTACCAGTTACGGGTTCAGTGCTCTCAAATTGCATAATTACGCATTTTACTTTAGGAGTAGCTTGAGAAGTGAAGGAGGTGAGTGGAGTGAGTGGAGTTTGAGAAAGGGGTTGTGGTTCCGCGAAGGTTGACCCTGGACTGGAGGTTTTATCCAATTAAGAAGGGCGTTTGGGCTTTCACACTACCTTCATGTTTTTACCAGTCGGGCATGCCTTTGGCTGGAATTCAGGAGCAATCCTTTTCATTATGCTGAGTATCACTCTCCTCGAAATATAACAGAGTTCCCCCCTTATTTATTTATTTGCGCCAGTTTAGATGTCGCAAGCCGCACCCACGCCTAAGTGGGCCACTTCCACAGCGTGCCAAGCTGGTGCCTGCCCTGAAATCCTAGCGCTGGTCTCTCGGGAGGTGGGGTTAATCCAGGTGCCTTTTGCGATGCCTCGCCCCCCTCTGCTTCACTGCTATGTCACTTTTTTGTTTTTTGCAGTTAACTCACCTCAGCCTGTTCTGTTGTTGAAGTTCGCGCTGCTTTCCTGGGTTACCAATTACGATTCCGATAGGTTCTGATTCTGAGGAAGCAAAGCAAACTCATGGAAACCTTGCTGTTTTACTGCCCGGCATTGCGCCTGTGTCCTGGTGTGGAAATACCAGCTCCGTAACCAAACTGCCAGGCTGCCCCTATTCTGCATCATCTAACATTGCGCTGCTTTCTCCGATGCCTCTGGTGTCTCAACTTTAGTCGTGGAACATGACGGGAGCTCCTACGCACCGTGCCCCCTTATGAACCTATCAAATTTCTCTGATACAAATTGTGGCCCATTGTCACTTTACACATATTTTGGAATACCTTCCCTCAAAAACAAACTCTCTGAGAAGTTAACCACTTCTTTCATCTCAATTTTCTCCACTACCATAATCTTAGGCCACTTAGAGTAATTGTCCATAGCAACAATTATGTGTTTATATATCCCCGAATCATTCAAAATAGGTCCCAATATGTCTATACTCATTTCTTCCACAGGCGTTCCAGAAGTATACGTTCACCCATGGAAGGCCTAAACACGGAGTGGGACTTATCAGCATTGGTACAAGTAATACAATTCTTCACAAATCTCTCAATTACGACATCCATACCAGGCCACCAATACAATGATTTCGCTCTTTTCTTCAATTTTATTATTCCCAGATGTCCTTCATGGCTCAATTCTAAAATACTTAATTTTAACCCATGTGGAAGTACAATCTCTCTCCTGTCAAAATATACCCTGCTTCACTTACAGATAGTTCATCTTTAATTTCCCAATGCTTCCTGCACTGTAGTTTATCTTTCGTTGCCCACCCTTTGACAATGAGTTGCTTTATTAACCCCATATTCTCATCCTTTTTGTATTCGGAATCCCACTCTTCCTTTAATATGCCACTATATTCATCATTCACAACTGCTACATTATAATCATCCCACTCAGTCCCAATCTCTTCTATGGGTAATGGAGATCCACTTAAATAGTCTGCAACTTTATTAATTTTTTCTGGTAGATGTTCCACATCATACACATAATCCAGTAACTTTAAGGTCATTCTCACAATACGTGGTGTTGCTTTGTGATTCCCACTTGAATTGAGAACTTTCACCAGTGGTTTGTGATCTTTCCTTAGTGTAAATCTTGTTCCCCATACGTACTGTCTAAATTTTTCCATGGTTCATGCAGCAGCTAACATCTCCCTTTCAATCACAGAGAATCTCTCTTCTGCAGGTGACAGTGAACGGGAAGCATATTCTACTGTGCTCTCACTACTACTTTCAGATATTTGGGTGAGTACTGCACCTAGACCCTTCCCACTACCATCTGTTGTAGAAATGCTATGTGCTCCTATTTTAAATACTTGTAAGGGACCAGCTCTGCATATATCCAGTTTAATATTTTCAAACTCCATTTGTAATTGCTCATCCCAATTGAATTCCTGCCTTCCTTTTAGTAATTGTCTCACTTTGTGTGTTTTCATGGCAAAGTTCTCCACAAATTTAGAATAAAACTCTGCAAGCCCTAAAAAGGATCTTACTTTATCCTTCGATGCAGATGCCGGTGAGTCACTAATTACCCTGCTAATATCCTTCTTAGATTTGATACCCTCACTACCTACTTCATGTCCTAGATATGTTACCGAATTCACAGCAAATTTACACTTCTTTAGTTCTGCAGTTAAACCTACATCAGCTAGTTTCTTCAATACTAACTTGATTTGTGATCATGTTCTTCTCTATTGTGGCCCATAATCAATATGTCATCTTGGAAGTAAATAACTTTACTCATCCCTTTGAATAGTTTAAACATCAACCGCTGGAATACAGCTGCTGCTGATGCCAACCCAAATGGAATTCCAATGAACCTATAACATCCAAATGGAGTAATGACACTGTTAGGTCTCTGCTAGATGCTTGTAACTGGACCTGGTGGTAAGCCGAAGTTAGATCTATTGTGGAGACCATTTTGCACCTTTAGATTGAGACAGAAGCTCATCAATTTTAGGTAAGGGAAACTTGTCAATAACAATATTTTTGTTCAATTCTCTCAGACCAATGCAAAGGTGCAAATGTACATCATATTCACAAGCTACCACCAGCGGAGCCAACCATTCTGCACTTTCTATTGGTTCAATAATTCCTTTAGATTCCAATGATTCCATTTGCTTCATAACATTTTCTCTTATGCTAATAGGTATATTCCTAACTTTATGACATACTTGAGGGGCACCCTAAATTAATTTAATTTTATGTGTAAACCCTTTTACTTTCCCAACATTACCAAAAAACACACTTGAAAATTGTTCCCTAACTATTTTTTTAAGATTTAAGGTGGGATCCTTGACAATCATTGCCTAGGCCCCACAATTAGGGTTCAACACGATGCCCAAGGCACATTGCTCAATCCATCCAAGGAATGAAGGACCTTTCTCCGCAATGCATAACTTCCCATTGGCTATTCTATCCTCAAATTTGAAAACTACATCTTTGAAGCCCACCATATTAATCTTTTCACCAGTAAAAGTGACTGGATGTATATCAGTGGAATGCAGCTGTTCCCCTAAAACAGCTGGAAATTTCTCCTCCCATACAGAACGCTGAATAATGGAGTATGGAGATCTTAAGTCCAAAACTACTTGTATATTAACTCCATCTATGCTTATGTCACACAGGCTTCTTCCTAGTGTTACAATTAACATCTAAAGTTGTATCATCTTCACTGATACTTGAAACACTCTCATCACTCGTGGAATCATGTTCGTTTAGCTCTTCTCCATTCAATACACATTTTACCCTACAATTTTTTTGTACTTTTGTTTCTCCTACACACTCTTTCATAATGTCCTACAATTCCACAAAATATGCATTTAATTTTAACTGCTTGGCAGCTTTTATCTCATGCAAAATGTAATTTGTTGCCACACCTAAAACACACAGGGGTATATTTATACTCTGTTTGCGCCGAATTAGCGTCGTTTTTTTCTACGCATATTCGGCGCAAAATTAACGCCATATTTATACTTTGGCGTTAGACGCGTCTAGCGCCAAAGTAGGTGTAAAGAGCGTCATTTTTTTGCGTGAACGCCTTCCTTGCGTTAATGAGATGCAAGGTAGGCGTTCCCGTCCAAAAAAATGACTGCGACGCAAATGCGTCGTATTTATACTCCCGGGCAAAAATCACTCCCGGGAGTGGGCGGGTCAAAAAAACCCGCATTTGCGCCGCTTTTTAACGCCTGGGTCAGGGCAGGCGTTAAGGGATCTGTGGGCTCAAAATGAGCCCACAGCTGCCCTCCCATGCCCCCAGGGACCCCCCCTGCCACCCTTGCCCACCCCAGGAGGACACCCAAGGATGGAGGGACCCACCCCAGGGACATTCAGGTAAGTTCAGGTAAGTATAAATATTTTTATTTTTATATTTTTTTTGTGGCATAGGGGGGCCTGATTTGTGCCCCCCTACATGCCACAATGCCCAATGACCATGCCCAGGGGACAGAAGTCCCCTGGGCATGGCCATTGGGCAAGGGGGCATGACTCCTGTCTTTACTAAGACAGGAGTCATGTAAATGGCGTCTGGGCGTCGTTAAAAATGGCGCAAATCGGGTGGAGGCGATTTTTTAACGTCAACCTGACTTGCACCATTTTTAAGACGCCCTAACGCCATTTTTCCCTACGCCGGCGCTGCCTGGTGTACGTGGTTTTTTTCCACGCACACCAGGCAGCGCCGGTCTGCTTGCGCCGGCTAACGCCATTCAATAAATACGGCGCCCGCATGGCGCTTCAGAATGGCGTTAGCCGGCGCAAAAAATTTTGACGCTAAACTGCGTTAGCGCAGTTTAGCGTCAAAAAGTATAAATACGGGCCACAGAACCTTTGTTTATAATTGCTTTTAGTCATTGTCTCCCTTTCAGAGTAATTGGCCATTCTTTCTCCATGATCAATGGGATGACTAATCTTCCATACCGTCTCCTCCCCACTTTTGTTTTTGAGAACCACATTAGCACATCTCTTTGACATTTCTGCTTTTTTCACAGTTACGACCACTTCATTTAAAGGTGATTCGCCACACACCCACAATTCATCCTGTATACTAGTGTTGTTTGAATGCATAACCACTTGGTCTCTGATTAGATCATCATGTAATATGCTAAATTTGCAAGTGACAGCGAGTGTCTTTAATGCTGAAACGTAATCTTCAACTGTTTCATTAGATAATTGTTTCCTTTGAAAGAATGCATATCTGTCAATAGCTACACAGACTGTAGGTTGATAATACGTGTCTAAGTCTTCCAAAGCATGTATTTGTATCACTGGTTTGTCAATCCTTTTTTTCAATTTGATTATAAATACATAGGCCTTCAGGATCAAGGCTATGCAATAAAATCTTCTTTTCCTGGAAGGTGTAAACTGTTCATCATTCTCCTCTACTAGTGCAGATAAGCCATTCACAAAATAATCCTCCCAATCTGACCATGTAAGTAAAGGATCTCCTGGTCTCGGAAGAAATGGTACAAGAGGAGTTAAACTACAGCTTTGGGCACACATCTCTATTTAAATTGTAGATCTTTTGTGCTTCCCTATAGTCTCTATTGTGTGCGTATCACAGTGTGAATTGGTATGATAAACGCATATGAAGACTACTTTTTTTGAGCCTTTAAGACAAAACTGAGTGTGCATATGGTCATGAATAGTACACACTGTTGCTCAATACTGTTCACTCACTTAGATAAATATGGGGCATGTGCAGCTCCATGCTTTGCCAATCTTAATAAGGAATGCCATGAGAGTTTACAGTCATCGGCGGAGACAAGTGCAATCAAAAGTGTACAGAACTGGAGACGTCTTCCCAAACCAAGATGGCCGGGACGTACACATGTCACATACGTAATCTGTTTAAGGAGAGCATGGCATGCGTGATCCGTTGAAGCAGCCTGTGGCAGAGCAGATGTCTTGTGCAGTGTGGCGCGAGAGTCACACGTCCAAACTACACCCCAAAATCAGACCAGCAAAATGGTAAAAAAAAAGTTATCTATTTTTATCTATTGAATTTCTGTACATTCACAGCCGAATGGAAATCAGCCAAAATCTTATCGTCCCTTTTTGATGCTGCTGCTGCCATGTAGATCTCCGTCCTGGTCCCTGGTTTGCTCTCCCCTCATGAAGCACGATCACATCCAATCCTCTGTCGCCATACTGTAAGTACACTTTGGGAGACAGGTAAGTCCAATTTAAGTGTTTATTCAGGAGAGCAAATCTAAAACCATCTCATTTTCACTCTGCTCCAACTGCCCACTCTATCTCTCCATTCTCAAACCTGGTGTGAGGTTACCATGGAGTCAGTAACCCAGACACCACACTGGACTTTGTTTGGTCTCCAAATTCCCAGGGTGACTTGCTTGGCAGCACAGAATAAAATCGCAATTGATTTATATATACCGGGAGTCTCAAAATCCTACAGTTCAACCTCTCATCTGTGTCATTCAGTACCTTTCCCCAATAGTTGTTGAGTTTTGGGCTGTGTGCCAAAGCAGATGAAAAAGGGAGTCAGTCACATCACATCCGCACCAGCAGTCTTTGGATTGTATATTGTTCCAGGGGGTGCACTCTTTCCAGCCTCTAGTATCAATATGTGGTGAGTTTGATCAGTTTCTTTTACTGCTTCGCTAGACGCCGTTACTCATCCTTTTTGGTGTATAACCTTCCATTACTTGGAGTCGAAGGTCCTACCCAGCACCCTCTCCCTTCTTTTCTGTCCTGTAATGTTTTCCCACTTGGGAAGAACTTGTGAATCTCTAATACTATGCACGTGTCCCTTGTCTTGGAGAGAAGCCGCTTCTCAAATGACAACAGTGGCCTACTAGCCACTTGTCTAATTGAGTACTGGGTCACCCAGTGTTTACCTGGCTATACCAGAATCAATCTCCCTCTGGCAGCCTGTAGGCTTTCTTAACTTGCTTGAATGACTTAAGGCCTTCACAGTTATATAGGCCTCTTATTCCTTCACAGCCCACTTTCTGCCGTTCTCCAAAGACCTCTTTCATTATGGTTGGAGTGAAGTCAGGATTGCCATTTTTTTGGGGCCATAGAAGAGGGGACTGCTGCCTTCATCCCTACACATCCCATGTCACCATTGTGGCCTTTCTGACTGGAGAGGACTCCAGGACCCAGGTTCTATGTTTCCTAGGGAGCTAAACTTCCTTACATAAGTGGCCACCTGCGATTAACGGATCTATCAAGTGTTCTTCACTCTCTGCTCCTTGACGCTCAATTACGTACCAAAAGTGAACTGCCTAGAAGTACTGAGTTATGTTGAGTATTCATTGTGCCCCAACATCGGTGGGCCAAAGCATTTGCTTGGCTGCGAGTCATGACCATCAATTCACCAAAATGCTAGGGGTAGCAAAAGTGGCATCACACGCCCTTTGACCTTCAATTCCACACTCACACGCTTTCTTACACATACCTAAATTTACATTTAGACATAGAGGCCCACGATCCTTGCGGTCCGAAGACTGCCAGGGCTGCGGTGGCGGTCTCACTGCCAATGGGTCCGCGGTGAAGACCGCAAAATTATGAGTTTGGCCGAAGCCAAACCGCCGATATGCCACCCGTCCTGCCACTTTTCCACAGTCCACCGGGCTGGAGTTCGCTGACGCTGTATTACAATGCAGTAGGCCACCAGCATTTTTCTGGCAGTTCCACAGTCAGAAAAAGCTGGCGGTCTTGCATCCTGGCGACAGGATTAAGCATTCCTGTCACCAAGATACACTCACACACACTTCCACATACCTGCATGCATGCACTTACACTTCTACACACAAATAAACACCCCCCCACTCACCCACACAAACGCAACATACACACCCATTCACACTGACTTACATACACAAACACCGCTGACACGCATGCATTTAATCTCCCCTCCGCCCTCCAGCGCATACCCACATTCACTCCCCCAGCACATACATACATTCACACTCCCCTCCCCTCTGCACCGCATACACACACTCACCCGCTCTTCCCGTTCACTCACACAAACACGCACTGCCCTCCCTGTCCACTCACACAAACACGCACCCCCATCCACTCACACAAACACGCACCCCCGACAACTTACATACAAGTGCATACGCACACATGCACTCACCTCTTTCATCCGCTCAATTGAACTCACACACTTAATCACTCACATCCGCACACTCACACCCACTTCCCAATCCACAAATGCTCACACTCCCCACCCCAATCCACTTACACACACACCCCCACCCCACCCCAATCCACAAACACTCACATACCCCCCTCACCCTGTCCACAATCACTTACACACGCAGACATGCACCCACAAACACCCCTCCTCCCCCATATTCACAACATTCACACACGCATTCACACACACATTCACACACAAACACACACCCCACCACCCCTGTTGGAGGATCCACTTACCTCATTTATCGAGGAGGTCGTCTGGGAGAGGATGGTCCTGGAGCTTCCACCATCGGCAGCGCCCCGCCATCAGGACATCGCCACACCGTATTACGTGTTGTAATATGGTGTGCGGCGTCTTTTTGGCGTGGTGGTGCCGGGGTGGAACCGCCTCTTCACCGCTGACTGCCAGCACGACTGGTGTCAGACTTCTGCCCGATTTCGGGTGGAATTCTGAAATCAGTCATAATAGGGCCAATGAACTAGGTTAATCTCTTTCTCAGCGTCAACCACTAGCAAAACTGCTTCTTTGTTGGACTACTCACCTTATCAATAAATGATAGCATGTGTTTTGTATTATCTGTGCAACTGCAGCCTAGAATGCACTTGCCCTGATCCAAATTTACTAACTAATGCACATATACTCCAAGCTGGTTCGCCAGCAGTATCCCCATAAAAGCTTCACATCAATGTTGAGCAAAGATATTGGATGATCAAACAGCATAACTGTGAATCTTTGCCCAGTTTGGGCACTATTGTTATACAAGCCTCCTGCATTGAGCAGGGCATCCCTCCGATTTCCTCCACAATACTGAACAGTCTTGTGAACATAGGGGCTATCTTCTGGCAGGTTGTTTCATAAAGCAACACTATATAGCAATCTGGACCAGGGAAAGTCTGGACTTTTAGTCTAGAGATAATTGAACTCAACTTTTTCAACCTTATGGGACCCCCATGCACTTTGGCCTAGGATTTGGTGTGTCTGGGAACAGTGACTCTATTGAAGTATTTCTCCATATACGCTCCGTAGATTGTTTCTGCCTTATTTAAAGTGGTACAGAAGTTGTGAAATGCCTTTTGTTTCTAGTATATGTGTGTTAGCCTATGTGGTGTGGTTCTAATGGATGCAATATGGCTCCTAATTTGCATCCTCAACTTACGTGCCAGTATCTTTCTTGCTTTATTACTGCCTGTATAGTATCACTGATTCAGACTAGGAAGTCCATTTCACACCCTTTCTATATCCAAAGCCTTCAGCTGGCCTCCAGGAGCCTGAAGAGCTTGCAATTTGTTAGGCGCTCCAGACTGCTGATGCTCTTTTTCCAGCTCTTGCATCCGTTCCTCCAATATTGAATGTTTATCTGCCTTGTTTTTATTGTCTGCGGCAGCTAAGGCAACGATTTTGTCTCTAACTGTGACCTGAAAGGCCTCCCACTAGATGTCAATGTTTGTCCCCTTTTCACTATTAACATAAAATAACTGTGTAAATGTTGTTTCATAAATGTAAATTGTTGGGTTGACTCTTGGGGAGCAGAACAGGATCCAGACAAGTGCGTGCTCTGACTGTGTCACCTTCTTAGGGCACTAACCCCATTAATGTTGGTGCGCTCATGAAATGGTCTTGTGTATGTTTTGAATGCCTCTGAAAGTTGTTTGTAGACCCTCTCCTCTACATGCACTAATCAACAGAAATCAATTTGTACTGTCTCATTCGCTAATCCCTTCCGTCTGAAAGTGCCCCTACTTTGCCTGTCTGGTGACCAGATCTTCTGCTCAGTGGTAATTACTAGATTCAGTTCTTCTTCAATTATGACGTCTTTCTCAGAAGAGTGTATTATGTGAGTGATGATCTGTTTGAGGAATCTCTCCTGGCCTGTGTTGGTTGCATTGACTGATGTGATGGTAAATGTGTACTCCCAGACCATTCAACCTTAGTGACAGAACTCCGACATTCCTTTCAGCCACTATTTCTTTAACACTCTTCTGCAAAAGGGTGGTCAGTAAGTTTGCCACCCCTTCTTTTTTCGTAACTTCTGAGGCAAATGATTGTTGGGGAACCACTTATATCGCATTCTGTGCCAGTCTCTTCAAATCAGGTGTGTTTCCTGTAGGAGATATGTGTGGCATTCTGATTACGAAGGAATACTAAGCTTTCCCCCTTTTGCTGGGACATTAAGGCCTCTTACATTTAGACTAAGGATTTTTATCTTCTTCATATGGATCAGAGGCACTAGAATTCTGTATGCAGGTGCCAAATAACCTGTTCATGGCCACTTTGGGGTCACAGACCTTCCCCGTTCTTCCTGGGACACATGGAATGCTTCCTGGTCAGTCTCCACCCCCTGCTTGCTCCCTTTCCTCCAGCCTCCCTGTTAGAACTGGGGTTTCTGGTTGGCTAGGGTATGCACCTCAGCCAGGCAGAATCCACCCACTCTAACCAAGGCGAGGGAGTTACATGTCCAAGATAACCCCTGCTTACTCCCTTGGTAACGAGCAGTCAGGCCTATCCTAGAGGCAATGTGTAAAGCTTTTGCACACAACACATGTGACGCACTATCCCCACCACAAAGGAAACACAACAGCCAGTTATATGAAAATATACTGCATTGTACACAACACAATTATTATACCAAACATCATATATCTATCAATACCATCCTGCTACCTTAGCAGTTCTCAGAACATTACACATTAGTTACACTGCAAACTAGCAGTAGTTGGATATAACACACAGGTTACTCAGTATTCTGCAACATAAGCAGTAGTCAGGAAAACACATTATTACACCAAAGCACTTGTCATAAGAATATCATAAATGCCCATATTAGGAACATTAGACAACGTATGGCAAGCTATAAAAACATATTAGCATGGTATGCCCATAATAGGAACATTTGCATACATATACAAAGGTATCAAAAACAAGTAGGCAATATATGCATCAGCAAAGTCTGTAGAAAGAACCTATGATATATATTGTCCTTTGTAAAGAGTACCTGGTTTGATGATGATGGCATCTTCAGTGCCTGGAAGATGAAAACTTGGGGCCCCTGGCACTCCTCTGCGCCAACGGGGACCTCTGATAACCCTTGAGGCAGAGGGGCAGTACGCACCTCCTCTGTGCTGTTGACAGGCCCCTCCAGGGGCCCGTGATCACTGCGGGCCACCCGGGCCTCAACCAGCCCTCACGAGGGGGGGGGCAAATTCCTCCAATTAATTAGGGAGAAGGGGGTGCCACGCAACCTCTCTGATTGGTAATGGGCAACTCCTGGGGTTCGCAATCTCTAGGGGTCCCCCCCCGGGCCTGCACTGGCCCTCCAAGGTGGAGGGAACCACAGAACTGGCAATGGCCCACAAGGGGACAACTGGGAACCTGCGGCGCGGGCGAGACTCCGGCAAGGCTGCCGCCCCACCCACGGTCCGACAATGAGCCCTCCTAGGCTCGGCAGGCCAAGGAGAGATGTCCCCCTCTCCTTCCTGCTTCCTGCAAGATCCAGGCCTGAATCAGGGCCGTCTGGCGCCCCGGTGGCACTCTACGGAGCGATCCTCGCCCCAGTGGCACCAATAGGAGCACGCTTGCTCCGGTTTAAAACAACAGGATTTCCTTCGTGCCCCGGGGGCACTGTGAAATGCACTTCACTCTCGCTTTGGTTATACAGCCTTCCCGGGCTGCGGCGGTGATTCTGGGCACAGCGATGCGCTTTTCAAAGTGCTTGGCCATTAAATTAAGCCGGGTCTTTTCCACCGCTAACAACACTCCAGAGGTAGCGCTTTTCACAGTGCTAGTCAGACACCTGGGGATGCACTCTTTGTGCCTGAAGATCGTCGCAGGGATCTGGGGCCACAGCACCCTGTCCCTGGGGGACAAGGGTCATAGAAAAAGGCCCACAAGGGGAGGGGCCCAGCAACAGGCCAACACAGAGGATGCAAGCAGGTGGCAAGTCCTTTACAGTGACCAAGCAGGTCACAGGTCAGCACAGCAGCAGCAGTCCTTGGCGGTTCCTGGTGAGTCCTTCCAGTCCTTTGTGTCCAGTTCCCAGATGATTCCAAGAGTCTCCAAATTGGGGGGAAAATTCCCCTGTACTTATACTCAGTCCTTACAGTGTTTTACAATGGTGGGGGAGAGGAGGTTCCAACCAGTTACAACTGGTTCTGGGAGTGCCCCTCTCTCCTCCAGCACTGGCTCTAGACATCAGTGGGGGGTAAACGACCCTATTGGGTGCGGCCAGGTCACAGCCTTTACGAATGTAGGTGTGCCCCGCCTCTCCCTTCTCTCAGCCCAGGAAGACTATTCAGTATGCAGATGCACCTCTGTGACACCTCCATTCTCCCTGTGTACAGGCTGTCTGAAAAGTATGCACAAAGCCCCAACTGTCACTCTGCCCAGACGTGGATTGGAGTCAAGCTGCAAAACACCAGAGTCATAAGCACACAGAAATGCGCACTTTCTAGAAGTGGCATTTCTGTCATAGTAGTAAAAAATACACCTACACCAGTAAGCAGCATTTATTATCACCATCACAACCATACTAAACATGCCTAGGCTACTCCTCATAAATCAGACAATACCCCTTGTACATAAGGCAGGGCATTTCTAATGTACTCCTATGAAAAGGCAGCACTCACAGCAGTGAGACACCAAGTTAGGCTATTTGTCACTACCAAGACAGGCCACGCAACCTGGCACATGACATGCCTTCCACATACAAGGCACCCAGCCCGTAGGGCTAGCTATGGGGTAGATTAGGGGTGATTTACATGTAGTAAAAGGGGAGTTCTGGGTCTGGCAAGTAAATTTAGATGCCAGGTCCCTGTGGCAGAAAACTGCGCACACAGACCCTGCGCCAGCAGGCCTGAGATGGGTTTGACAGTCTACTTCAGTGGGTGGTGCAAGCAGTGGTTGTGCCAGCTAAAAAAGAGCTTGTTTCTCCTCAGGGTGAAGAGATGGCCCCCATGATATCTCATTTATTTCTCTTTTAGGAAAGAGGTTGCTTGCACCATTTGCCGCCTCCTCTTTAGCATGATTGGGGATAAGTCCTGGGACAGCCAGATAGTTGCCCCCTTTAAACCTATTGTGCCAGCCGAATGTACTGCCACCACGATTGCTTCTTTTTGAGTGATGGGCATGCGAGAACATCTGGTGGAGCAGATTTAGCACCACATGGCCTCCATAGTTGGTGTGTTCTGTCGAGCTGGGTTTCCTCTAGTGCCAGGCCAGGCAGGATGAAGTGAGAGATGCGCTTGACATAGCCTTTGGCACCCTTCTCTGCATGAGGCACTCGTAATTCATATGCTGGACTGATGCGGTTTGTTTTCCAGCATTTATCTCCTGAAGTAGTCAACTTCCTCTTCCCTGACGTCCCCTGCATCTTCCAAAGCAGGGACTCTCTGACCCAGATCGGCAAGATCATGCTTCACCTCTTTCAGTTCAGTTTAGACATCTTGTAAGGCTGCAAAAATCCTCGAAATTTACTATGTAGGTCTTCCATGAAGGTATGCGTGAGAGGTGCCTCAGCTGTGGTTTTTGGGAGTGGTCCCTACCCATTCCCCTTTCAACTGTTTGTTCTCTTCAGCCCTCCAGTTTCTTGGCAGCAGCTTTATTCGGCAGATCTTTCACATTTAGCTTCTTTTTGTTACTGTGCAAGGCCATGCTAAATTCTAATGCTTCTTTTGACTGACTTTTAGTTCTTGGCGTGGGCCTTCTGTGTTGCTAGCCTTCGTGAATCCTAGCACTTGTTCTCCCACTTGTGCCCACAGGAGCATGCAGCGCTTGTGGCAATGCAGTGGGTCTAGAGTCTGGCAGACTTGTTGGACAGTTTTACCAGGTTGGTGGAAGCTCTGCATGCATTTCAAAAGTTTCCTCTGATGCCCCTTTCCCTGGCATCTATTTTGTGCAGGAGAAACTTTTAATTAAAAAAAGCTTTTAGCCCCCCTTGTTAATACTCCCATGTATGGAGTTAGTGTACCGCTGAGTTGGCAGGGCCTGTCTACTTATTCTTTTGATAATGTGCTTGATCTCAGGCCTTTAGGCCTGCTTTTACGCCTCACTGTGTGTGCCCCCTGCTGCGCATAGCCCAGATCTCAAACTATTCAAATTCTCCAGGGGGTAGGTCTCCTCCCTCACAGCATCAAAGCTCTCTGCCCACCAGAGTAGTTGCTCTCCAGCCCCCTGTCATACACTCCATGCTTGCTTAGTGCTATGGGCAGGGCCACTGGATTTATGCAGCAGAAGAGTGCCACGTTATGCAGCAGTGTTGAGTAAATTATGCAGCAAAAAAAGGTAAATTATGCAACAGAATTCGGCACATTTGGTGTAGTATTACTTCAATACTTTTGTAATTTTAAAACTTGGTAACACTGTGTGGGCCTTGGTTGCACCTCATTAGTACTAATTTAACGCTCAAATATAACAATAAGTAGCATAAAGGTGACCAGTCCAGCTTTGTGAAAGGCCTTCCACTACTCAACCACAAGCATCCCTGCAGTTTTGTTAACTTTTAAACCCTTTGAGCTAGAAACAATTTTTTTTCAAAATATGCAGATTCTGCGGCAGATGATGGATTATGTGGCAAATTTCTAATTATGCGTAAATCACTGCAGCCTCATAATTGCATAATTCAATTGGGTATATTCTCTCTTTATTTCTTGACCTGTTCATTATTGTCTAAGGAGATGACCTCGCTTTTGGCACTCACTACTGACTACCTTCCTCCCTGATTGGGTAGTGCTGGGGGCATGTTCTTGTTTTGTCTGCTGAACTGCTTGTTCTTGTCTCTGGGGATGAGCATGCTTCTGACACTCATCGCTAATGACCAGCTGCTCTGTTCTAGTCGCGGCTGGCGACGGGGCAAAGTGGCGAGGCGGAGCAATGCAGGAGGGGGAAGGGGGGGGGCAAAACAAAAATTAAAAAATTATATTTAAAAAATGTACCTTGACTGCACCGCCACTCTGCTGCTCTTCAGGCACAGGCTCCCAGCCTTTTTTTCTGCAGCGAATCCTGATGCTGCCCAGAGAGCTCCCCTCAGTGCTCTTCACCCCCATGGTCCTGCCCCGTTAAAAACAAAATGATAATAAACATAGTTTATTATCATTTTAATTTTACAGGTTTGCAGCTGCTGCTGGCAGTGGGGCGATACTTCTCCAGAAGAGTCGCCCCTCCTCTGTTTGCTTAGTTCTAGGGGTATACTCCTGCTTTGCCTCTTGAAATGGTCATCGGAGTCCCAAGAGGTAAGACCACCCCCAAGGCCTACACCGGACCTCCTACGCCACACCCCTCCCCAAAGGCAAACATGACCGCAGACTCAGGCGTCACTCCTGTCTCCTCGCCCAGTCTCGCATTCCCGCGGTACTGTCAGTGAGGCACATGAGTAGTGATGAAGCAGAAAAAGAAAGGCTAACAAATATTCATATATCATATAACAAAATCGTATAAGGTAGTGTGATTTTAACAAAGAAAAAGAATGTATGTGGGAAAATGTGCCCACGAGGTAGTTCGCCATTATTATAAACGAGCTTAAAATAATCATGAAGAATCGACAATGTAGTAATCCATCATAATTGCAAATGTATTCTATGATTTTCTTGTTGAAACTGTTATATGCTTAGCTTAAATTTAGCAGAGGCTTTGGCCTAGTTTGCCTGGTCTCAAATTTAACTGCGTGGTTTTCACTTGTATTAACAAAAACACATTTTTAACTTTAAGGCTGTATTTTTCCAGTAGATTCACTAATACACTTATCTCAAGGTTTCGTGCTAGGCCAGTTTCATCCCCTTTGAAGCAAGGTCAGTTTCTTCAGGTGCAGACAATAAAGATACTGATACAGAAATAATTGGCAAACTTTGTTGCTACTTGTGATCCAAAGCTCCAAGGACACCATATGCATAAATGAGTACTAAGAGAAAGACGCTATTCATTGGTCAAAAGGAAGCCAACCTATGAACCCTCCAATGGAAGACCCTGAAGAATTTGGAACGTTTGCTTACTTAAACCCATCGGACAAAGAGAAGTCAGCCATTTTCTTCGATGCTATTTTGAAGCCAAATTCAAGACGCCATTTTAAATGACACTTTGATGCCTTTTCTCTGTCGCAGAGAAAGAGGCTTTAAGAATTCTCACCCTAGAGACTTTAACTTTAAATTTTGCCCTGTCTTGCCCATGCAGTAACTTTTGCCCCATTGTCCTTGCTGCCGCAAGGAAAACTTGCCTTTAACTTTGCCCCTTTGAAATCTGCCCCATGCTGATCGAACCGGTACCTGAAGGACGAAGACTTATCTTGAATGCTGATTGTATTTGGTAATTATGAAAGGATAAATGTATTATGCATTGTGTTTTCCTTCTTAGGTACCAACTGCTTATTTTTGACAGAGCCCAAGCTAGAAGTTTTCTAAATTTGTGTTGACTAAATTCGTTTTGCATGAAGCCCTACATGCCAATGCTAATTAGAGGTTAGTTTAGGTATTCATTTACTGCACCATGTTGAATTGAAATCTTGTTATGCTGACCGATGTATGCAATTAGTCAAATTCAGTTGCTTATATTAGTGATTTTAATTGCTATAACCGAGTGCATTATAATCCAAATATTGCGTAGATTGCGTTTCTTCCGTCGCTATGGACAGCTAGTAATGTTTGTATACGTATATCATTTGATTTTGAGACTTACATATATTGTGTTAGCTTTGTTAATATAGGGAAATAAACTCATTAACTTTTAAAAAACTGGTGTGGTTATTCATGACTGATAGGTCATGGTGTGTCAAAATACTGATTACGATCGATTCTTGATTGTTTGATTACTAATTGAGTATTGGTTATTGATTATAAATGATTATGGATTATTGATTTGAGTGATCCGACTATTCTTGGATGAGGAGAACCCAACTCGGTTAAAAGGTTCAACGACCTCCGGCGTGTCCAAGTATGAGTAATTTATAAAGGTTGGACGCCTATCAGTAGTTCCTGCGGCACCTTCCGGCATCAGTTCAAGCCCTCGGTTAAATCCCAGTGAGCAGCCCTAAGCATAGAGGTATGTAGCAACTATCCATCATGGCTGCCGTGAATTTTAAGGCTGCGACTCCCATTTCTACCTTTGGGGTCTGGTTCTATTAATCGTTGCTGGGCGCCTCCACTGTGATTAAAATACTCCCTATCATCAGATGCCTATGTCCTCCGCCTCCCCTTTATTTCGGTCTCTGCTGAAGCTCAGATGGCGGCTGGGTAAGCCTGCTTATTCAGGCCATGGTCACAGCGTGAAGAAACGCTCCTATTCTGTTTGTCTTGGTCATGCCCCAGCTTTTCGCTTTTATTGTGCCTGTGTAGGTAGGGTTGGACCGGAAACCAAAATCAGCCCTGACAATGCACCTCATCGCCGAAGGCCGCCAGTAAAATGGGAAATAGAGGATGGGTCTGGAATCCATAGCAGCTCATTCTGCTCTGAAAACAGCCCTCTACATCCCAGTTTACAGAGAAAATGTCAGGTTGGCTGAATTTCCAGTCTGGTCCTGTGTCTAGTCGATGCAGGACAGACATGGATTTTGCTCCTTACCTAAATGTAATACAGCGCTTTCTTGTTATTGTGCTAGCCCTGCCTTCTACTGGTATGGGCCTAACTATCGTTAGTGCAGCAGGTGCCCTTGCACTTGGGCCGCAGTTTTACCAGACCACAGGCCAAGAATGCAAACTTTCATTGCCTGCATTGGGGTATTTGCGTCCTTCTTATGCGACTGGTGTATGGATTTTTCTGGAGGCAGAACACTGTTGCATTGCATGGCTTAACAATACAGAGCACACTTCTGTTATTTCACCCAGGCACAATGGCATAAAGTAAATGAGTCAAGAAGCTTTGGCAATGAGTAAGCCAATATTAAGTGGAACCCTTGCACTTTTACGGAAGAGATGTCATTTATGAGAGCAGACGTTCTGTACAAATCCCCACATCCGATAAGTGACAAAAACTATGCTCCTGGGGGAATATTGTAAAATGATAAGTGACATGCCATGAAAATTAGGTGGACACCGCTCACGTCCTAACTTTGTGGGTATTCATACATTTTGTAACGCCTTTCCACACATCTGCACTTCAGATAGTACGCTTAAATCTTAAATAATCCAAATGCATCTCAATATAATAATACGTCCAGCTTGTGATGCGCAGCGATAGGGATGTAAGCTTTTGGTATCGAGACATAATATGTTCCTGGTTAGCCTCGAAACTGTATTTCTTATGATGGATTGTGAGATTAATGCCCACGATGGAAAATGCATGTGTGAGGGTTTGTCACAAAGGGTGGCATCAAATTACAGATCAAGAACTCGCTCTAGTTCGAGCACGCTCTGAGCTCCCAGTTTCCCCCAGAGCTGTATATCCCTTGTTGCAATCGTAACTGAGAAATAGGTTGCTACACATGAAATAGTGTTGCTACACAGAGCGTAAAATGCCCATGAGAAACTACAGAGACAAACTTAGTGATGCCATGGATTACCACAACCTTTAGAATAAGCAGCATTATTGCCTGGGTTCTCATCTGAGTTGGGTTGAAGGATCTGCTGGACAGTGCAACTGCTTCAAAAAGTCTTGCATATTGGAGTGAGACACATTGCCGTGGGCTGCTAGTCGATGCCACAGTAATTACCATACTAGGACTGACACACGCTTTGAGGACCAGGGACTGGACTCAGCACAACATGTGCAAGTGTGACAGCCAAGATGATAACAAAGTGTCCTGTTCAGTGTGAAACGTCAGTGGAGATGTTTCAGATGATTGAGTGAAGGGGCTGCCAGGTGCCTGAATAAAATGTTGATGAATCTGAAGTGCCTGTGAGAGAGTGAGAAAAACAGACACGGAAAGGAAGGTAAGGATGTACGTGAGTGACAGATGACTGCACAATTGATGTGCTACTACTGATGTCCCTCTGCCCCCGAATATGATTATATGGAGAAGACGGCCATATAAAAAGGATTCATATTATTTTTGTTTTTTAGAGAAGAGGGATCAACTGGCAATATTCCGGATTAGTCAGCTGCTTCAAAAGAAATATGTATGTTACCTAGAGTACTCTGGGGAAATGTTTTAATGTCAACAAATAAAGACTTGCGTAGTTTGTGGTTTAAAAAAATAATTTGTCCTGGATATTTTAAGTAACCAGGTTAGATGAAATGGACCGTCAACATCCATATTCCTCAAATCTCATTTTCTCGAAGATCAAACATGACCACAACATGAGTTAATACTATGGGGGAAAAAACATATGTGAATTCAAAACCTCTAAACGTGTTTTGTGAGGAATTCCATTCTAGAGAATTTCAAATATGAGAAAAAGATTATAAAGATTAGAGTGCCATTATGACATTCTTGGTCTTGAAGAAGATAAAAATGCTGAAAAGTACACGCACAAACTTCCAACAATTCCAAATGGCAGGGACTTAGATGAACGTATGTTTTTTTAAAATTTAAAGTAATGGAAACATGAAAAAGTAGTTTAGTGCTACAGTTGTCTAATCGAATCGAAAAAAAACTTTATTCGCTACCTTTACATAACATAAAAGTCAAATATAAAAAATAAATAATCCTGAAAAAGCGAATCAACTATTAATAACATATAATAACATACAAATTCATCTCAAATGTCACAAATCAAGATGACCTCCCAGATAATTCCCCTCATACATTTTAGAGGCTCCCCACGAAGCTTCATAGCCGCAAAATTATGATTAGATTTGCAATTTTTCTAAAACATATACAAAAACAGTAAAAATGCATGCCATAAAACAATAAAATCAGAAGACATGAAATCATTAATTTACAGCATTTTTCTCAATTGTATGCATTTCCAGATAAAAGTAGCCATCACATACCAGATCGTTGGGGCTTCCAGTTTCTTTAAAAAGTAAAGGGCTGATCTACATTGCCTAAAATGATAACCTTTTAAGAGGGGCACAATGAGATTTTTCCTCGGGATCACATAAAACAGCCAGAAAAAGGTTAAATGTAAATCAGATTGAGGGGGTATGTCATCGTAGGGACAGGGGCCTAGCTCCTTCAAAGTATGACACCCATGAAGAAAGCACAACATAAGAGGTAAATAATTTACGCGGAATCTTGTTAGCACAAAGCGGTGCTGCATTTTTTGGATGCACGGCAAGTAAGGCTGAGGGCTCACAAACGAGGGAGACTGACTATAATCATACTCCAGTTTTGTTTTTATGTAGCTCAGCTCTTAACCTAACCTCTCGCATTCGCCAGGCACACCTGTTTCAGCTTGGATTTACTCAAAGAAAGGCACAGTTGTGGTGAGCTAAATAGCCTCGCTTGCCCGATAGCTTCCAGGGACGATTTCACATACGCGACCAAGGGTAGCTCAAGGGCTGCACCAAGATTTAAGCAGTCATCTAGCACCACTTGTGTCAACTTGGCAGATTCCCTTCTCCATATTGAATTGCGGAGTAAAAAGGGGACGAGTTTTATTCTGTCATTAATAAAAGGGCAGTCCAGCTCATCACGACATACGCTGCTACAGCAGCTTTGCAGGACGGCCAAAAGATTTTTCAAAAAGGCATCCTCAGCACTTTGGATCTCATGGGTATCCAACACCCCACAGATCCCGGCCCCATATGTTGCAATAGCCACAGCTATGGCTGCATAAATAGTAGCTCATGAATAGGTTTTACACCTAGCCTTTTGCTGAAATTTGACAACGCCAAAGTCGATCTCTCCAGCTGGGCTGCTCTATTCATTATTAATGATTTCCAGGTGTGCTTGGCGTCAAAAAGAATGCCCAGATAAGAAAAACTCGAGGCATCACTCACTCTGCAATTATTAATGGTGCATAAGGTTTAAGTTGGCCTCCTGCTGCAAATCATGGTGATTTTTTTTTATCTTTGTTCACCCTTAAACGCAACTCAAGCATGACGGTGGTATAATCCTATATAATGCCCTGCACTGCTCGTCCAGGTCTTAACATGAGCACCGCGTCGTCTGCACAGAGGAGGATACGAAGGGGATGGGTAGCAATACATGGGGCGTCTCTAGCTTCCCTAAATAGAGCTGCTTCTACTCTGTTAGTATACAGGGAAAACAGAAAAGGGTCCAGTACACATTCCTGCCTGACCCCGCATTTAATTTTAAAAGTCTGCGTACACTCACCCTCCCTGCCAAAGCGCACACAAGCGCTCGCTTCAGAGTATAATTGCCTAATAACATTTATAACAGGGGCCAATTGTCAATTACAAGAATCTTAGCATCGGCCCATTTCTTCAAACTGTGTAACAAAATCCTGCATTTGACTTTAGCAGTGGAGTCGAAGAGTGATATAGGTCTATAATTCTTAGGATGAGCCTTATCCCCCTTCTCGTAAATAGGGACCATGACTGACTGTTGCCATGTGTCTAGGAGCCAATCCTTTGCGACTGCATTAAAAACATTCACATAGATAAGAGCCCATAAGGCCCGACATTCTATGACAACATCTGGCGGATTCCCATGCAGACCAGGGACCTTACCACTACAGCATTCTCTTAAGGCCCTCTGTAGCTCTGAGAGATTAAAGCTAAGGCAAATATCATCACCCTCCATCTTATTTGAGTCCTTCCTCCCAGTCTTCACTAGCCCACTTGCATAGACCTCTGAAAAGACGTAAATCCATACTGATTCCTGAACATGCACTTCTAAAGTGGGGTCCTGGGACTGCCTGAAACAGGGAGCACAAAGTACTTTCCCAAAGAATGCACAGTCCATGGACATGGTTGCTTCATGCCGTTCCTCCCTAGCCCTATTGTTGAACTCCTTGGTTCTAGCCATGCGTGCCCCTTTTTAAGCTCTACACACACTCTTTATGAGCTCTCGATATTTCTGTTCAGCCCATAGGGCCTGAAGTAGGCGTGCCCAAGTTTTCGTACATCTGGAATCAAACCATCCCCCGAGCCTTGGAGCCGCTTGAGTCAGACTGTTGGAGAAAAGCATTGCTGTTATTAGTTGTAATTCCCTCAAAGGCTCGAATACCCAGCACTGGGAGTGCTTCAGGGTTTGCACATAGTGAGAGCTCAGTATGGCTGCTGTTTAGAATCCCTGGAAGAAAATTAGCTTTGTCGACTTGATCCTATTTAAGGGAGTAGCTGTTCTTCTTGACTAAAACTGGTTTGAATCCTACCCTGCGTCACAATTTACGGACCGCTTCCAGCCTTATACTGTAGGAAAGACAGGCATTATCGCCAACTCTATAAAAGGCCACCTCAAAATCGTCTACACCATGATTGATCTAGCACCTAGTTTATTATGGTCAAATCAAATGTGACCATGATATTATTGAGTGCATTTCCATAATCATTATGTTAAAAATGCAAAAGGGCTTCATTCGCATCATTCACCTCACTGCAATTCGTTTTCCCTATTCTTAGGCAATGATGGACATTAGAGTCACCAAGCCAAAGTAGCTTCACAGCCTTAAGGTGAGTATTACTGAGGGAAGAAATGGCTTCCTCGAGCTTCCCAGTCACCACTGAGGCACTGTCATCAAAACACGTGATATAAAAGTTAATAATTAACATATCCCAGTCCTGTGCCCAGTCACATGCAAGGTAGTGGAACAAGGGGGATTTATTGCAGATTGTTGTTACCCTCGTATCCAGGGTATTTGAAATCAAAGTAAGTAGCCCCCCCTTTAGCTCTGCCTGCATTTGACGGTAGGGCTGGGGTATGTTAGGAGCAGAACCCATCCAAGTGGTTGGGCTTGAGCTCTCAGGTTTCCTCAAGGCAGACCACATGGAGGGCAGCAATTAGGCTACTCGAGCCTGGATCTTTTAACTTCCTCATCGGGCCTGCGATATTCCAGGACAGACTAACAAGGGTGAACATTCATGAGGGATGGCCCTAAAAGTATTGACAGATCGCCCTCCTTACATTCAGGGACCTGTAGGTCCTGCTGAGGAGGGAGTCAGTCCATACCCTCCAGCCCTTCCAAGGATGCATATTCGTTCTGAGAAATTACCTCAGCAGTACCGTAGTCATGGTCGCGAGCAGCACAGGTCTTTGTAGGGGGCCTGCCATGATTAAAAACTGCTTCCTGGGGACAACAGGATGGACTATAGGTAGGTTTATTAAAAAAAAACGCAGTGGTAGGACAGAAATCTGAGAAGTCCTTGAGGAAGACGTTGGGGGTTTAACAGGTGAAATGGAATTATTGGGTTCCTGATGGTGACTAAAATTCAGTCACTAGAAAAAGATTTAATAGAGCCCCCCACCCACTCCACCCTCCTTGCCATCAGAATGTTCTCAGTAGTAAAATAATTATAGCCCCCAGTGTTGAGTTAGACTTTTAATATCAGTTGACCTGTAGTCTCCAATTGCCATAGTTTAAGTATAGGTGTATTTGTTAGAACCACAATGAAGGCACACTGCTGGGGGAGATTCAATTAATTGATGTCGTTCCCCGCACCACCATCTGCACTGCCCTAGTCTCTGGCCTCATCTGTGGAGCAAATTCCCCCTACCCAGTCGGGGTCTTACTTGCCTTGGGGCTAGATGATGCGAAATTGGTGTTTGCTGTGGTAATTCCTAGGATTGAGCAAGCTCTGAGGAATGATGGCAGCATGTCCCTAGTCGAGCCCCAGGTGGTACATTACTGGACGAGTGCCTACAACACTTAGAGCTACCATCATAAGGCACGCTGTACACATTGCCCAATGTAGGGAGGCAACCAGAGGGACCTGAGCGGGTTCTGTGACAGACTTTGGTTAAATTATGCTGAGAAGTTGGATCACCATTGTTTCTAAAACAGCTAGTCTGTCAATAACTGGATTGAGATGCTGTCTAAAAAGGCTGTCGATGTGAGTACTCAGGTCATCCAGCTTAGGAAAACCTACTTTGCCCAACAGAAGAGGATGAGAGACTGGGAACCGATGTGCCTTCCATAAGACGTGTCGGAAAATACCCACTTTTTGGCACGGTTACCCCCACTTTTTGCCTGCTGTCAGTGTGTTTTGACAGTGTTCACTGGGATCCTGCTAACCAGGACCCCAGTGACTGCCCTCTCTCCTGCTAAACTTGGTTGCTTAGGACTTAGCACATCCCACAATTGGCATACCTGTACCCCCATATAAGTCCGAAGGAAAAGGCACCTAGGTACCCAAGGCATTGGGGCAGCAGGGGTTTCCCATGGGCTGCAGCATGTATTATACCACCCATGTGAGCCCATGCAAAATATGCCTGCAGGCATGCCAATGCAGCCTGCGTGAAAATGAGCATGCACCCTTTCACCACAGATCATTGCTCCAGGTCACTGTAAGTCTCCCCTATGGAAGGCCCTCCTAGCCCAGAGGATAGGGTGCAGGTTCCTGTGTGTGAGGGCACCACTGCATGAGCAAAGGTGCCCCTACAAACTCCAGCTTCATTTTCCTGGATTTAGTAAGTACAGCGAAGCCATTTTACCCATGCACTGGACACGTGTCCAGTTACATAATTGTAACTCCGAACCTGGGCAAGTTTGATGTCAAACATGTCAGAAGTTTACCCCAATACTGTTGCCAGTATTGGTTGTATGATTCCATGCACTCTGGGGGGTCACTGGAGGACCCCCAGCATTACTCCTACCAGTCTTCAGGGGTTTTCCAGGCAGCCAGCGCTGCTACCCCCACAGACAAGTTTCTGCCCTCCTGCTACTTAGCCTGCTCAAGCAGAGCAAGGCAGAACAAAGGATTTCCTTTGGGAGAGGGAGGCAACACCTTCTCTCTTTGTAATTATATGCTAATTGGTTTGGGAGGGGTAGCCTCTCCAAGCCATCAGGATGCTTTGAAGGGCACATTTGGTGCCCTCCTTGTATAAACCAGTTTGCACCAGTCCAGGAACCCCCAGTCCCTGCTCTGGCTTGAAACTGAAAAATGGAACAGGGAGTAACCACTCCCCTGTCCATCACCATCCCAGGGGTGATGCCCAGAGCTCCTCCAGGTGGCCACTTGATTCTTCCATCTTGAATCTAAGGTGGCCAGAGGCCCCTGGGAGCATCTGAGTGGCCAGGACAAGCAGATGACATCACAGGCCACTCCTGAAAGGCAGTTACCCTGCTAAGTGACCAATACCCCTTCCTGGGCTATTTAGGGTCTCTCTCTTGGGTGGGTCCTCAGATTTGACATTCAAGATTCCAGCAGGACTCCTCTGCATCATTTACTTCATCTTCTGGCCACTGGGTCTACAACTGGACCCTCCAGGAAACCACAATCTGCAACTTCAGCGACGCCTCCACTATGCAACATTGTGTCTCCAGCTCTTTCCAGCAGCTGCAACATTTCCGTGGCTGTGCACCGCCTGAGGGTGATGAGTCTTCAGCCTGCATAAGAAGCAGGAAGGAATCTCTCTTGGAGTGAAGGAGTCCCTCCCCTGCATCCGTAGGCATCAACTGCAACGATGACCGGCTGAGTGGATCCTCTCTCATGGATCCTACATCACAGGTGGGGGTCTGGAGTAGTCCCCTTGTTCCTCCCTACCAGCTCTCCAACTTGGGAGATGGAAAGCCGTTGCCTTCCCTTGCAAGACAGTACCCCTGTGCACCGGGACTCTTGCAGCTACCAAGTCTTGTTGGCTCTTCTACCAAGGGATCGTCAGGCTGTCTGTAGCCCCAGCCTCCAGCACTCTTCCCTGCAAAGCAGTCTCCTGCCTGCTGCTTCAGCGATGTGGGGCTCCTCTCCAGGTGTGCTGAGTGGGCCTCACTGCGACTCCTGTGCCTGCTGCCTGTGAGTTATCTGTGGGGGCTGCATCCTCGTCTTCTGACTCTCCTCACTGCTGAGGTCACCTAAGACTCCCCTCCTTGGGTTGAGTCCGCCTGGACCTTCCTGCCCTCTGAGGCTCTGCAACTCTTCATCTGCGACTCCTGCCTCTCCCAAGGCTTGTTGGTCGTTTTTCCACATCACTGACTGACTGCAGCTCTTCTTCCAATGTGGGACATTGACTGCATCACTTCTGAAACTCTTCTCCTGCTCCTGTGCTGCACAGCTGACTCCTTGTCTTCACCGTTGACCTGGTCCTGCATCTCCAGGAGGGTGGGAAGTGGCTCCTGTTCCAACAGGCACTCCAACTCAAATTGGACCTGCCCCCCTTCCTTTCCAGGTCCTTCTCTATCAGAATCAACCTTGTGTTCCTTTCAGTCTTGCTTGGGGTCTTGCTCAGTCCCATTCTAAAGGTTACCTGTGGGTTTGGGGAAAAATAGGTTCTTACCTTTTCTCTCATGGTCGCTGAGGGGCACCCTTGTACTTAGCTTTTGGGCACCCTAGTTCTTCTAGCTCCCCTTCACAGATTTCACTTCCTTGGATGGGAGACTGCCTTTCGCATTCCACTTACTTAGTATATGGTTTGGTTCACCCCTAGGGCCCTCACTATTTTCTATTGTTTTACTGTTTGTTATTGCTTTCTGTGTAATCACTGACTTCTAATGTGTATATAATAGTGTTAGACTCACCTGCTATTGGAGTATTGCCTATACAGTATTCTAGTGTTTGAGGCACCATAATAAAGTGACTTTATTTTTGTAACACTGTGTGATTCTTGCATGTGTTTAAGGGCTGTGCGACTGTAGTGGTATTGCATAAGCTTTGCATGTCTCCTAAATAAGTCTTGGCTGCTCATCCACAGCTACCTCTAGAGAGCCTTGGCTTCCTAGACGCTGCCTATACCTCACTCATAGGGGATCTGGACCTGGTATAAGGTGATAACACCATAGGTGTTCACCACACACCAGGCCATCTCCTACAAGCCCTGTATACTTTACTGTGGCATCTGCAGTAAGCATGTCTTCCCTTTGTTCCCCAGGGAGAGGGGGCTTTCTGTAAGTTCAATTTATTTGATTATGACGCCTGCTGTGTGAAATAAAAAGGAATTTATACAGGCTATCATGTCCCCCCGTGGAGCTCACCCTGATCTTCCTCTTCCCTATATTACACCAATAATAGTGTGTTACAAAGGTAAGAAACCCAACCTGACTCAGTCACAGATCCGCAAGGCTAAATAGGGGGACTCGGCCCAACCTTGAGTGGTCACTGATGGGCACAGACGGGCTCGCTCTTGGCCCCGTCATTGCCTGAGCCGCGCCTGGACACGTCCTGCCCGTGTCCCGCGTGCGGGAAGGCAAGTCGTGCTATAAAGCGCTGAGTCCAGCAGCCCCTCCTCCTCTTGTGGCTTAGGGACTTGTGGCTAATGCAGTCTGCCCCAGAGGCAGGGCACACCAGTAGGCTTCAGGTCCCATGTAGTGTAGAGTGTACTCTATGTAGTGGAGAGTCCAGCAGCCCCTCTTCATCCTGTGGCTCAGGAGCTCGTTGATAATACAGTCCACCTTGGAGGCAGGGCAAACCAGCAGGCTTCAGGTCCAGTTCTCATTTTTCTATTTCGAATGTAAACCTACACAGCCAACGCAAACAAAAGGAAAAAGGAAGGGAGAAGGGTAAAGGAGGAGGGAAATGGAGGTCGGGTATAAATTATGTGTAGAAGAGGGTGTACCAAAATACAAATTAAAATAGAGGTGAGTAGGAGAGCATAAGACTATTGCATGAGGGGCATGCATCCCACAGATAATGACAAAAAGAAAAACAAAGAAGGAGGACTGCATTTTTGTTCAGTTGAGTTGGCCATCAGGCAGGCTGGCAGGGTGGCTATTGCATGATTGCATGATTTCAATCATAAAAAACTAAAGGGCAGATTTAAGAGCCCCTAGCTCTGCCTTGCATCACAATAGCATAATGTTTTTTACACTAATGGGCCTCAACGAGGCCAAAATCTCTGCGCCAAATTTACAAAGTGGTGCACTGCCTGCGTTGCGCCACTTTGAAACCCTTTGCGCTACATTATGCCTGCCCCAGGCATAATGTATGCAAAGGGGGCATTCCCCTGTTTAGGGGGCTGAAAAAAATGGCACAATGAAACCTAAAAGATTTCTTTGCATAATTTTTTTTGGGCACTTTTAACACCTGCTAAGAGTAGGCATTAAAAGGAGGCACACCATTATTTACAATGGGCCCTAATGGGCTTTGCAGGATTAGCGTCAGAATTTTTGCCACTAATCCTGCAAAGCTCTGAACTAGTGTCAACAATTCCGCCATGGTACACCTTATATTAAATACAGTGCATACATGGTGGCATTAGGGGGGTGCTGAGGGGCACAAGAAAAGTGGCGCTGCACTCGGTGCAGCGCCACCTTTAATAAATCTGGCCCTAAGATGTCATCCACTGTCGAATACAAGTCAGTGGTGGTAAATGGGAAAATATCTAGTTGCCATACTCGGATCAACATCAGCATAGATATCTCAGGTTGCATATTTTTCACATTTCATATGGTGGCTGGCGAAGATGATTAAAATAGCTCGACTGCCCTAAGTGCTACAAGCTTTGATTCAGTGCTGGAAACACCAGGTCTTACATTATCCAATTTATCAACTTTAAAAAAAGGATGAACTAATGAGGTGTCACTGCTGGAATCCAAATTTGCCATACTCATGCCACAGTAAGATGTTAGGCAATCAACTTCCTGAGATATCCTGCTGGCTAATTTCCTGTAGCTAATGGAGCGGTGCCTATCATTGAGTTAAGAAAGTGTCAAAACTGTCTGGCTTTGGTAGTACCATCAGGGTCAAAAGGCTGCATCCACATACCATGTACATGGGGAGACATATGTATGACAGTTTAAAAGGTAACTCATGTTCAAAGGTAAAAGGTGAAGTGTTGCCCTGCTTACAAGAGTGAAGAGAGAGGACAGCAGTCAGGGCAGAGCTTATACTTGATAAGTATAGAGTGAGTCATGATACCTCAAATAAAATCAAAAGCAAACTTCTTGGTGGTCAAAAATTCTGATGTACCAATAATCAGGGGTTATACTTTAAGGGACATTTGTCCAAAATCTTGCCAAAGTACCAGGTCACACACCACTCTTCTAAAGGCAAACTGTGCTTATAGCATCCAGGAGGAGGAGGATGGAGGAGTAATGGCTTAAGAACGGAGGAGGTCTAGGGCAAACTCTGAGTCATAGGGACAATAGGGTTTCGCTCCACCATCCTTAGGGCAGAACACCTACTGACATATCTGAAATGAGATTCCCATATACATAAAATTAGGAGCTTTTCATTCAAAAACAACTTTTCATATTTAATACATCATGAATAAAGGCAGTTAAAGCGCTCACAATCAGCTGTCACTTTTGCACTGTCAAAAAGCTTAACCACATAGGAGTGTGTCTTAAAACGTTTGCTTTCATGCCCACTAAGAACAGATAGTGAATTAATGATAAGGCCATGTTAGAAATGGGTTTTTTGGTTGGCAGTCAGGTTACCCTCTGTCCAAGCAAGAACCCTCACTCTAGTCAGGGTAAGTCACACACAATCCAAAATTAGCCTGTGCCCACCCTCTAGTAGCTTGGCACGAGCAGTCAGGCTTAACTTAGAAGGCAATGTGTAAAGTATTTGTGCAATAAATCATACAATACCACCATATAGCACCACAAAAATACACCACACAGTGTTTAGAAAAATATATAATATTTATCAGGATAATTGTAGGTCAAAACGAATAAGGTTGCAATGTGAATTTGTAGAGATATCACTGAAAAGTGATATGAAATGTCTTAAGTCTTTAAAAAGCAAACAAAGGCCCTCATTCTGACCCTGGCGGATACAATCCGCCAGGGCCAACGGGCGCGGGAGCACCGCCGACAGGCCGGCGGTGCCCCTAAGGGCATTCTGACCGCGGCGCTAACGCCGCGGTCAGACAGGGAAAACTGGCGGTCTCCCGCCAGTTTCCCGCTGCCCTGGGGAATCCCCATGGCGGCGCAGCATGCTGCGCCGCCATGGGGATTCCGACCCCCTTCCCACCGGCCTGGCTCTGGCGGTTCTTACCGCCAGAACCTGGCCGGCGGGAACGGGCGTCTTGGGGCCCCTAACAGGGCCCAACTAGGCTTTTCAGTGTCTGCGATGCAGACACTGAAAAGCGCGACGGGTGCTGCACGCCTTCCACTCGATTCCGAGCCGGCTTCCATGTGGAAGGCGCTTTCCCGCTGGGCCGGCGGGCGATCTGAATCAGATCGCCCGCCAACCCAGCGGGAAAGTCAGAATACCCCTCGCGGTCTATTGACCGCGGGGCGGTATTCAGGCGGCTTCCGACGGGCGGGCGGCAACCGCCGCCCGCATAGGTCGGAATGACCACCAAAGTCTCTTTCAAGCACAAAGTACCTGGTTTTGGAGTGGAAAATCTCCTCAGAGGGCCACAGAAGAAGAGATACGTGGAAAAATGGTATGTGCGTCGATTTCTCCCCAGCACACACGGACTTGCGTCGTTATTTTCCACGCGGGGAAGTCGTGCGTCATTTTCCGGCGCGCGGACAGTCTCTTTCTGTGGATCGCGGGGATTACCAGATGTCCCGGGTCTGTGCGTGGATTTTCCTACTTGTTTTCCGGCTGCGTGTCGTTCTGCGGGGCTGCGCGTTGAAATTTCGATCTCACGGCAGGCGTCGTGTCGATTTCTTCTCCGGAGGTCGGGTGGCGTTGTCCTTGCGAAGCCGTGCTTCGAAGTTCCGATCGTCCCGAAGGCGTCGCGTCAATCAGCGTCGGTGTGCGTCGTTTTTCTCGCCGCAGAACAAGCTGTGCGTCGAAAATTTCAGCGCACGGAGCGTCCAAGTGAAAAAGATAAGTCTTTTTGGTCCTGAGACTTCAGGGAACAGGAGGCAAGCTCTATCCAAGCCCTTGGAGAGCACTTTCACAGCCAGGCAAGAGTTCAGCAAGGCAGCAGGCCAACAGCAAGACAGCAGTCCTTTGTAGAAAGCAGACAGGTGAGTCCTTTGAGCAGCCAGGCAGTTTTTCTTGGCAGGATATAGTTTCTGGTTCAGGTTTCTTCTCCAGCAAGTGTCTGATGAGGTAGGGCAGAGGCCCTGTTTTATACCCAAATGTGCCTTTGAAGTGGGGGAGACTTCAAAGAGTGGCTAAGAAGTGCACCAGGTCCCCTTTCAGTTCAATCCTGTCTGCCAGGGTCCCAGTAGGGGGTGTGGCAGTCCTTTGTGTGAGAGCAGGCCCTCCACCCTCCCAGCCCAGGAAGACCCATTCAAAATGCAGATGTATGCAAGTGAGGCTGAGTACCCTGTGTTTGGGGTGTGTCTGAGTGAATGCACAAGGAGCTGTCAACCAAGCCCAGCCAGACGTGGATTGTAAGGCACAGAAAGATTTAAGTGCAAAGAAATGCTCACTTTCTAAAAGTGGCATTTCTAGAATAGTAATATTAAATCCGACTTCACCAGTCAGCAGGATTTTGTATTACCATTCTGGCCATACTAAATATGACTTTCCTGCTCCTTTCAGATCAGCAGCTGCCACTTCAACAATGTATGAGGGCAGCCCCAATGTTAGCCTATGAAGGGAGCAGGCCTCACAGTAGTGTAAAAACAAATTTAGGAGTTTTACACTACCTGGACATATAACTACACAGGTACATGTCCTGCCTTTTACCTACACAGCACCCTGCTCTAGGGGTTACCTAGGGTACACATTAGGGGTGACTTATATGTAGAAAAAGGGGAGTTCTAGGCTTGGCAAGTACTTTTAAATGCCAAGTCGAAGTGGCAGTGAAACTGCACACACAGGCCTTGCAATGGCAAGCCTGAGACAAGGTTAAGGGGGGCTACTTAAGTGGGTGGCACAACCAGTGCTGCAGGTCCACTAGTAGCATTTAATCTACAGGCCCTAGGCACATATAGTGCACATTACTAGGGACTTATAAGTAAATTAAATAGCCCAATCAGGTATGATCCAAAGTTACCATGTTTAAAAAGGGAGAGAGCATATGCACTTTAGCACTGGTTAGCAGTGGTAAAGAGCGCAGAGTCTAAAAGCCAGCAAAACAGGGTCCAAAAAGTGGAGGGAGGCAGGCAAAAAGTTAGTGGTGACCACCCTAAGGCATGTCAGGTCTAACAGGCCTCTACCTTCAAATAGGAAGCACATTAATGTAAAATTCTAGATCCGTGTGGGAGTCACTGAATCTGATACAAACGAAACAATCAGAGACACACCATGGTATTCTAGTTTACTTTTGAGTATTCCTTGATGATCTGTATTACAGATTGGGTCTCTAGTTGGCAGAGGTTTGCATCCTCTCCAAGCAGGGGCCACAGTCCTAGTCAGGAAAGAAAGACACACATGAAAAGTTTACCTGGTACAGAGAAGTCAGGCTAAACTAAAGAGGCAATGTGTAAAGTATTTGTGCACACACAGAGTAATACAGTGAAAACACTACAAAAGGACTCCACACCATTTTAGAGGAAGGGCAATATTTATCTGAATCAAACAAGATCAAAACAACAAAAATCCAACATATGCAAAGATTACATCAAAATGCAGTGCTTAGAAGTCAGTGGTCACACAGGACCTGGACAAATCAAAAAATTCTGTCAAACCACAATGGAGCATGGGGGGGGGGGTACAGGAGTCATGTAGACCTGTTGACAGTACCTTGGTTGTGTTGATGTTCAGGGACGATGAGTTGATACAAAAGAGGGGATGTATCGCTATTGAAGGTGTTGCATTGTTTCCTGATCTGGCAACTTTGTTGATGCATCAGTGTCCAGAAGCTATGGGTGCCGGTTCCCAATGTGTAGGTGCTGCACCAGCCAAGTTGGGTCTGGGTAGAAGTTTGGGGTTGTTGCCTCAAGCAGTCAGCGAGTGGTGTCCGTGGCTTCAGTGCAAGCAATGGCAAGGCATCATTTCTGCATCATGATGTGCCAGTTCCGATCAACATGCTGGGTTTGATGTGTTAGTTCCAATTGATGCGCCAGTGTGGATGCATATGTTTCTTGAGTTGTAGCACCACAATCACGTCCAAGTGCCCAGGACTGGATTTGACACCACTTGGCAGAGAAGGATTCGCAGCCAAGGAGCCCAGGTGCTGGTAGCAAGATGCATGTGAAATCTTTGATGCCTCTGAGACTTCAGAAACAGGAAGCAAACTCAGTCAAGCCCTAGGAGAAACTTTAGATTGTTGGATGTAGAGCGTTAAGTCCAGTCCTCTCACTCCCAGGATGGAAGCAGCAGACCAACATAGCAAAGCAAACATAAACCTGGCAGTCCCGCCTGGCAGCACAGAAGTCCATCTTTCTGGCGGAATTACCTCAGTCCAGAAGTGTTCTGAGTAAATGGTGTCAGAAGTCCAGTACTTATACCCAAAAAGGCCTTTGACCTAGGGGTGACTTCAAATGAACTCCCTGGAGTGCAAAAGGATCCCTTTCAACACAGCACTGGCTGCAGGCTATCAGTAGGGGGTAAATCTGATTTTTGTGTGAGGGCAGGACACAACCTATTCAGATGTAAGTGTGAACTACCTCTCCTTATCCCTGCACAAGAAGACTATCAGTATACAGATGAATGGAGATGTATTTCCTGTCACAGCCAGTGATCCTGTGTTGTGGCTGTCTAGAGAAAATGCACGGGTGTAGCTGTCTACTAAACCCAGACGTGTATTCAGAGCCAGGGTAAGGCAGAGAATGATTCAAGTAAGAAAATGTAAACTTTCTAAAAAGTGGCATTTTCAGACCTACAATTTAAAAAACAGCTTCACCAAAGATGTGTTTTTAAATTGTGACCCAGAAACACCAAACTTCACATTTACATATTTTCCAAAGTTGAAATTACACTTAAAATATATTTTAAGAGTACCCCAATGTTAGTCTATGGGAGAGACAGTCCTTGCAATAGTGAAAACAAATGTAAGAGTTTTTTACTATCTGGACATGATAAACTTAAAATGTACATGTCCAACTGTTCAAATACACTGCACCATGCCCTTAGGGCTACTTAGAGCCTACCTTAGGGATGACATATGTAATAAAAGGAAGGTCTAAACCTGGCAAGTGGGTATACTTTAGTAATACAAAAGGATGATGGACAGAGTGCTGAAACCTTTCAAACACTCACCCCTAGTCACAGATCTGGATTTAATCCATCGTTCTTTTGCTCATCGTGCCTCCCCAGTCTGGACCAGCCATGCGCAAATCAGTCTTGACACTGTTTCACATGGGATCAGTCCAGCATGAACTGTCAGGCCAGGTCCTCCCTGAACCAGAAACAAGCATCCTAGGACCTGTTTCAGAGTATCACCCTTCATCAGTCATACTACCTTGAATCTAGTGGTACAGTATAAATGTTCTGTAGTAACAGAACATTTATACAGAAACCGGAAGCATACGCATTCCTAAAATGTGCAGGCCATAGTGGACCACTGTGGACTATTCACAAACATTTTAGCCAAGTATCCTGGTAGCGTCCATGAGGCCTACATACTCAGGCACAGGGGGATCAATGAACACTTCCAGGATGGCCAATTTGGCAATGGCCTACTTGTGGGTAAGTCAACAAACCTAGCAATATACACACAACAACCCTGTAGGACACACAATACATACACCACACCAAAAACACATGGCCAGGGTTACACAGATGTGCAGGTAACAATACATATGCATCATGCTGCAGTACAGCACAATCAGTGCACAGCACAAACACATACATCCACATGTACGGAACACACCCACAACTTGACAGGCACACCACATGAATGACAGGTGTAGATATGCACCCTTTGCTAACAGATGTCCACAAACCACTACAAGTGCCAACACGTTGGCTAGTACATACACTTCACACACACATTACACCAAACAAAGAATAGCACAGCAATGGCAATGGCATGCATCATGTTCATGTAACGAAAGTCACACATAGGCACAGACCCCTTAAATCATGCCGTGCAAGTCTCTGCCAGAACAAACATCCAATGCCAGACAACTGGTCCCAATACCAACTACATCTCATCAACACATACCTGATTAACCTGTAGTGTGCAAATACATCTGCCACATGCACTGGGTCACACACATAGGAATACAATATAACAGCCATTACCTACTGTAGTGCCACCTCACATGCACCACTTACTGACCCACAACACCATCATGTCTGTACCATAAACAATAAATGGCCCACCATGAGCCAGAGTCACTGTTATTAAGCAGTGCAGATCATGGATGCTGTAGTGGGACCCTGTAGGAGTATTGAGGACATCACTGACCTTACATGCACTGTGCAAAAGGAAACATTTGCAAAGTAGCTGAGCCTCATCCCATAGCCTGCACTGTGCATGTATTGACAGTATAAATTATGATTCATGTATTGGAAGATAGGAGAGACACTGGTAGTAATGTTGATCATCCAGAAACAATGGGAAACATACCCTTGGACACCTGATGGTTGGCACAAACATCAGGTGCCACTCAAGATCACTAAGGGACATATGTAAGAGCCCCTTGTGCCATTGTCATGGCCTGCACTGTATGTACAAGTTGGCGGATGACCACTCTTTTTTGATTTGAAGCCACATTGTAAATAGGATAGGGCTCCCTCCCATGCAGCACTTTGCGTGGAAGGGCATGCAATGTGTGTTGCCGTAGGTCTGTCACCACAAGATACATAGCATGATGACGCTGACTCAGATGTAGGTGTCACCTAAAACCTGAGGCAGTGCCAACATCAAACATCACCACAGTGGTGGCATATGCAGGTTGCATAAAGGAAATTGACTGGTATTTGACTTCATATGAATGTGCCATCTATGTATGCTGCATACTGCGGCACATACAGAAAGAGCTAATGGCCATGAAAATAGTGCATGTATAGGAAGGTGTTCCTTCATGCACAGATATATCCACCTCCACAAGATGGCCAGCCAAGCACCCTGGTGCAAGGTTGGCAGTGTTGGTGCTTGGTTGTATATTAGGCGCCAGCACAGGGTACAACAACGGGTTGCCTTGTAACATATTACACATGGTGCATTCCTGCATAGTGAAAAGGATGCGGCACAGCGCTGCCAATTTTAGAGCTGCTTGTGCGCTGTCACTTACTCATAAAAATGGGCCTAAGTGTTGCACTTCATCTGTACTGACACATGTAAAAATGGCTGGGATGTCCAGGCTTTGTAGGGTGCTACCATGTTGTCACTACATCTGACCCCATTGTATTGTTAAGATGTGTCATGTCTCCTCTAGTGATAGCACACTGCTAGAAAGATGCACTACACAACACATGGTACATAAATTCAGAGCATCAACTAGGAATCCTACTCATATGTCCCATGTCCTTGAGCCAATTCCCAAGATTGTCATGTCCAACAACACAGTGCTAGGAAAACTTAGCACAAGGCCAGGAACTCACACCATACCACAAACACGTCTGAGTCGCAACCATCTCCAACTGCCATGCTACATACTAAACTGTTGCAAGCTCTAACAACGACTTACATCTTTGATCCTTTGCAGCGGATCAGGGTTATGGCATACAGTCTAGGTGATGACCCCATTTTCAAACCTAAATACAGCAGCAGAGTGTGCCTACAAAGAGGGACCCTGTCAGACACGCAATGTGGTGGAAAGGACATTTGGCATCCTGAAATCTAGATTCAGATGCCTGGACCTGACAGGAGGCAGTCTCCTTTATGCCCCAGCCATTGTGTTTAAAACTATCCTCATATGTGCCATCCTGCACAACATATGTGTGCAAAGGAATGTGCCAATGTACGACCAAGTTGCTGACCTGCCTGAGGAGGAGGAGGGGGGTCGTGCTGATGATATGGAGGGGGAACAGTACAACACAGCTTCTGGGGTACGCCAGAGACAGCAAATTGTTGACAACTTTTACACATAAGAACCACTGAAATCACCATGTTAAACTTATAAATAAACACTTCACACATACAACCAATCCTGCTTTGGTCTATTCAATTTCCACTAAATATACCATAGGAATGTGAGTCTAACCTCAGGGAGTATGCAATAGTTAATAATCTGACAAGTGATTTTGTGACATCATATGTGATGTGTTACATTGTACTGCCACCTGAACACACATCACTTACAGCCTTATCACTGGTATGTGACAACTGAAGGACACAATCCATGGACCACAACATATTTTGTACATTCACGTTGCCAAATTGCTAATCATAGCTCATGACACCCAACTACATCATGTCCCAATAAGATGCATGCAAGAGGCCCACATCTGAGGTTGGAGATGACGAAAAATAGAAATTGTCATGTTGGAACTGATCACTGTCACAACTCAGTGTGAGAGTTGCAATGGCTGCATGGAACATGTGTGACGAGGGGGGACTTCATTGGTAACTATGGAAGATGTTGAGCCTGTGCAGTCTCTTCATGGTAATCTGTCCTGCCACTGCCATGGGGCACAACCTTGACACAGGGTAAACATGACCTCACTCACTGCACGGACATGTCTGTGGTATGCACATTAGTATGGATGAGAACATATGCAGCTAGGGCTGCAGGTCCACCATACGGAAACAACAACCACTGGTAAATACAATGAGTAAAATCCAAAAGATGTGATCTGACCCTATTCTGGGTGGAATGTAGGTAGAGTGTGTTATATACACTATGCACCAAAGACGTACACATGTCAGGCAAATATGCTGTCTTCACACAGCTCTCCATAAACTCCAAATCCAAATATGGAGACAGATGTCGGGTCACATTTCCTAGATAGCAATAGTTCTCCCATCATCAACAATGCCTGAACTGCTTATGCAGCTTTAAATAGTATGCTTTGCATGACAACATCACACATAACATACCAATACACAATACACAATCAACTTTCAGAACTATTGTATTGTACTGAATGCCAAACATATGTGCATACAATGCCACACATGCATATATATGCACGAAGTGCAAAAATCTGCATACTGTTGACTCCGTAACACCCACATTGGTGGAACAGACCAATCACACCCTTACCACATTGTTGCATGGACTACCACATGTGGCCATACTCTATATGCCACACTTCAGCCCAGCCCATGTCATATGTATGGTGAATCAGGGTGCATCCAAGGACAATGCAAAAATCCACGCAATCATGAACTGAGTAAAAAAAATGACGTAAGCGCATCTAAAACATCCGCAAACTCAAAGAAAATGACACATGAGCCCTTAGCGTGATTTCTCCGTTCACACTCCTCTTAATTCAGCCTTCTGTGAAATCGACACATAACCGTCATGCGTCAATGTAAACGGCAAATGTGCGTTATGTGTCTAAAAAGCTACACAAATGTCGAATGCGTCAAATTAAAACATGCAGAACTGAAAAACATGACGCACTGGGACAGGAAGTGATATAATAGGGAATCCTGTCTACAAGCATAGTACAGTGGTTGTAGTTTCACTTTCTCTTTACAGTCTGTGCCTTTGTGACTGTGTGGTTGTGTATTGGAGCTGGTGGATGATTCTTGGTTGTCTTTGGAAGTTTGTAATGTCCCTTGTGTCATGTGCTGTTGAATTTTGTGTGCATTTTGTCCTAGAAGTTGTGGTTTTGTGTAGTTTTTGTCCAGTTTTGTATTTGTACTGTGGGTTGTCTGTCCTGGGCTGTTAGTCATTTTGGATAGTGGGGCTAAGTTAGTGGGGTTAAGTTTCTGTTTAATTTTTTTATTCTTACTTTTTTGGGTCAAATCTGACCATCAGTAGACATGTCTGGAAGGAGAGGATTACCAGAATGTTAGTAGATGAGCTTGGTGGTTTTGTATAGCTGGTATCACATTACCTGCCAATGATGCTTGAGATGGGTGGCCGGGTGATCCTCAGCTACCAGACTGAGGCCAGGCGGCTGCGGTGGGGCAAGGTGCTCCACCACCTGAACCCCATTTATAAGACCGACAGGAATGAGCACTAGCTGAAGCATCGCTGGGCAGATCTGATGACCAGGGAGCAGGATCTGCTCAATCACCTTGGGATCATCGAAACTATTGGTGAGTCTCCCATTAGCATATTACTGATTGTTCACTGCTCTGGAATCAGGGAAGCAGATGAGTTGGAGTGCTGCATGCAATGCTTGTGGATAGGCTGTATACAACCAGTATGAAGAGTATCTGCGCCAGTCCAGGCCTAGAGTTCACATGTCAAACAATGATACCAATGCAGATCAGATGTCTGATGAGTCCTTCACAACCATCACGAAGGCACACATTTCAGAGCCCGTAGCATCACCTGTGCCCTAGCATAGTATCTTGTATGAAATGCCAGGGCACCGCCAGCCTACCATATTGTCCCAACAAAGTGGCGCAATGCATGCATAGTGCAACCTTGTCAAAATTTCACTCAGATGACCCCTCCCCAGCCATTATGTTAGCCAAGGGTGTTTACCCACCTTCGAGGACAATTCATATGGGCCATTTTATACCATTAGAAAACTTTGCCACTCAGTCATGAATTAATCAACGCATGATTTTTGCAGACTTAGAATTGAGCTGCATTTCTATCACAAAACATCTCTGAGTGCCTTGCAGGAGAAGCTTGAGTACCTGAGTAATAAGTCTTGCATAGCGCCAGGGTAGTGTCATGTTTTTATTACACAACTCCCCTTTATACCATTTTGTGCCATCTTGTATAAATGGCCCACACATGGTATTGTCAAGGGTGTGCTAAGGGGCACACATCATGTTGGGCAGAACTAGAGGGCGGAATTATGAGAGGGTAGCGCCACCCATGCATCATTGTGTGACGCATTAGCAGCACAAATTTAACCTTAAACACATTATTTGTAAATTAGCGTTGCATATGCGTTAGAAAATGACACAACGGCAGCGTTCACTTTTCATTAATCAAGTCCCAGGTGCTGCACCACTGTTGTCTTATTGGCCCTTTGGTGTCATTGGGCAAAGCCATGTAAGGGAGATTGAACATGAACTAGGAAGAGACTACTGGCAGTTCCATGTTCTAGTTCATGTTCTGTCACAGACTGCATCTATCGCCCCCATACCACACACATACGCAGAGTCTGTTCCACTGGCCTGCAGCTCCTCACTGACAGTATGATGCTGCATTGCATCAGCTCCATCTCTGAGCAAGTGTATCTATGTTGAACGCTATGCCTATGCCCATGTACTTCTCCCTCACTGGATTGACAATAGTGTACACTGGCAACAATGGCAGGCCAACCAGTGTTTGCAATACATACATGTCACAATGCAGGTAGACAAAGCAACTGCACACGAGTCCACAGCCATGGCAATTCCTTAAGTGTGTCTGTCTTGTAATGGCACACACATTTAACTCCGTTCATTGCAGGATGTGTAATGTAAATCTCCAACAGACTGCAATACCCACACAATCCCAGGGTAATAGCATGTCTGTGAGCTATGATGATGACATAGTTGTTAGATACATCTGTAGCAGGCAGAAATGCCATGGGTGTGACAAGGTCCTGCCACTGCTACAACCATAGCACGGCCCTCAGATGGAAAAATACACGATCAAACAGTCCCATTTGGTAATGGAAGTGTTGTTCCAACAGACAGCAGCATGACAATGCCACATATGAATGTTGCAGGGTGTAGCACTACTGGAGCCTCTAGCCTAGTGCTAGTGTTCAGAGCTGTGGCTCTAACTCACCTGAGTGTCTGTGCCATTATGTGAGATCATAGTGGTGTGTCTCTTCCACTGATTTCTACTAGGATGACTAGCTCACTCCTCTCAATTAGTTCACACAGAAATTTGTTGTCCACGCACAGTGACTATGATTTGGCACTAAGCATGGTTTACCATTCACGTCTTACGGGCGGACCAGCCCCCTACACGATTGGTGAAGTGGTGCGTTTTGAGGACCCAGATATATCCAGTAAGTGTGATAATGTGTGTCCTGTGAAGTAATTCAGGGTTTGGTATGATTGAGTCATGTGTGTTGAATTCAATGCCAGATGTGGTAAGCTTTCCAATGATCAGATATCAAAGTAGGCTGAATGGTGAGAATATGGCCTATTTTGAGAATTCCCAAGCACCACCAGAGGGTCACGTCTTGTGAGGCTTGTGGTGCACAATGGCCAGCATTGTGTACACAAGGTGGTGAAAAACCACATGCAGGGCCATAGGTGACTAAGAATGACAGAGTGCAACGCTGTGAGAAAATTGGCAGTGGCGCACACTATCATTCTCACAACACAGTGATGCACCATATTGAACCTAATTTGGTGCATCCCTGTATTTTCATGAAGATGGAGGATTGGGCTGGCAATTGTCCACCAGCATGGCTCTCTGCCTTTTGTACTCCATGTGTGTTACATTTTATGGAATGTAATTTGCTTGCATGTAGGTCAAAGCTAAATGTGTGCTGGCATGGAAATGGGTGTTAAAGGGATAGCAGTGGCAGATCTGGTATTGATGGTTGTCTACACCTGGACACATGAATGTAGATGTGATAGACCCATAGATACCAGCTTTCTAGTTGGCAGCCCTCCTAACATATGGTCCATACTTGGCTCCATGTACGTGTGGGCGGGCCTTGGTGGATGGCCAGGACAGTTGAGATGATGGATAGTATGGCCATCCCCCCTTAGGCTCAGGAGGAGAGGAATACAAAATTTGTAGGTAGACACGTCTAACGTCAAAATAATGGAGTTTATATCATTTTTTAGATGCATGAACCTACCTTGCATCAATGAGATGCAAGGTAAGTGTTCCCTTCTAAAAAATGGTGCTAACCCCATAACCCCATATTTATCCCCCCATGCTAAAATGACTCAAGGGCGGGAGGAGGGGCTAAATAATTGTGAAAAGCTTGCTTTGCGACATTATTTAACGCCTGGGTCAGACCAGGCGTTAAGGGACCTGTGGACCCATTTTCATGGTTAGACACCACAAGGTCCTCAAGCCCAAGGAACACCCCCACCCACACCAGAGGGACACCGGAGGATGGCGGACCCCATCCCAGGTAAGTAGGGTAAGTATAGGGAAGTATTTTGTTTTAAATTAAAGTGCCATCGAGGCCCAACTTGGGGCCCCCCTTAATGGCACAGGGTGTAATGACCATGCCCAAGGGACACTGGTCCCCTGTGTTGGCCATTGGGTGGTGGACATGACTCCTGTCTTTTCTAAGACAGGAGTCATGTGGTATGGATGTTTTTGTGTCAGAAAATGACGCTAGGCAGATGAGAGGCATTTTTTTTGCCTCTAACCAGTCTAATGTCATTTTTTGATGCAAAACACCCTTTACCCATACTGCCACCCCCACCCGGTAACATCATTTTTTTTATGCTAGCCCACCCTTTGCATTGGCTTGCACCATTCCATATACATGGCACCCGGCTCGAGCTCATGAATGGCACAAGCCTGTGCTAAACTTTTTGATGCAAAACTACATTAGTGCAGTTTTGTGTCAAAAAAGTACAAATATGCCCCTAAATGCCTTTCAAGGACAGAAAAGAGGAGGTACATTTTCAACACGTGCAATTTTTTATCTATGTGAAATTCTGTGTGCATAAATTGTACGCCTCATGGTACAGCATGAGAAGCTAAGGCTGACACACATTTCCTGATGCACTCCTG
Organism: Pleurodeles waltl; assembly: GCF_031143425.1. Lineage (NCBI taxonomy): Eukaryota > Metazoa > Chordata > Amphibia > Caudata > Salamandridae > Pleurodeles > Pleurodeles waltl. The sequence continues at coordinate 150,662,313 of NC_090439.1, forward strand.
GGATTTTTTGTAAATGTTTAAAAAGACAAACTCTTGCCCTCAGTGGTAATACCAAAGGTGCAGATTTCTGATTTTTTCGATGGCTATTTGTGAATCATGTCCAAGAAACATGACGGACGTTTACACTGTGTTCTGCTGTGAACTAAAAAATGGTTCATGACCACTTCCATTAAATTTAACAAAGCAAAATGGCAGCATGGATTAGTTCTAGCCTATCATGAAATGTACAGCTGCAAAAACTGGAATATATTATTTGCTAAAGTACAGGCTCATAAATATGATGTTTTGAAATCCAGACAATACATCATCTAGTGCAGCTCTTTCTAAAATTCGCAATTTCTTTTAGGAAAGTAAAGTATGTAAAAAACAAACGGGTACCAAACAGAAGGCCTTCATAGTTTAAATAATTGAGCGTAGCTACTGGACTGTATGAGCTGTCACAGTCAGCTTTATAAATAATCTAATAACCGTATGCCCAAAATAGCAGGCGACTGTCAGTGGGAATCAGCTGGTAAATATTAAAAAATAGCTGCTCATTTTAAATAACCCAACACGGTTTTCAAGCTATATACATGCACTATTACCTGTTTTGCGGCTCATATTGTTTTTGCATCAGCTAAGAATATTTTCTTTTAAAAGGATAATCAAAATAAGTCGTGGCAACGAAGGGATTTGGAAGTTTCTACTATTGTCTGTTGTTTTTGTACTACAGTAGATTGCAGCCTGGCATGGTATTAGTTATGAATTGTGATGGTCTTCTATTTTCTTCCTTTGTAAACTTTGAGGAGCTACGAAATGCCACAGGTAAAATAGGGGGCAATTATCCCTGCCAAGTTCTTCAAAACTAGTGTTGAAATAAGATTTTTAAACGACATAGGGCCTCATTTACAAGAATCTGACCCATCAGCTCTGATGCATCAGATTTCTTGCACTGCCCTACGACACCCTAACGACGTCATGGGTGCACTGTATTACAATACAGACCTCCATGTGATACATTTTCTCTGATGCGTCAGAAATTCGAAAGCATCTGAGGAACTAAACGCACACATTACTGGACTAGGTCAAAAATTGATGCCACTCCAGCAATGTCAGGAGGCCCCGATTGAGAAAAGCCCTGCGTCAGTTTTACACCTGCTCTGAGCAGGTGGTAACATTCTGACGTAGTGAAATCACAGAATGATGCAGTGAAATGTTGTAAATTTCACTGCATCACATCTGCGTGACTTTTCCTGTGGGAACACCTACCTTACATATAGTATACCTGCTGCAGGTGTAATTCAACGCAAGGCTTTACAAACTGACACATTGGGCCCAATGCGTCAGTTTATAAACGTGGAGCAGTGTAAAACACTACTTCCGTCAATGTTGTGTAAAAAAGAAAATTATATAACGGTGGTGCAATGGCCTTATAGATGACACCCATTTTCTCTTATTTTCATACAGGTGCGTTGCTGCTGCAGAAGAAAAATCCTGCCCAGGGCAAAGACCCTGAACGTTGTGAATGTAAACAATACCATTTAAGCACATGCCCTGGCAGAAACCTGGAACACACATGCCTCCAAAAACCTTGACAGATCTGATCACCAGCTGCTGTCAATATTCAAAGCAATTGGACTTAGAGCACTAAATGGAAGGTTTGTCACGGACTGTCCAAATGTGGCGACTCGTAAATACAAGTCAGTAGAGTCAGTGCTGGATTACAAATTTTTCTTTTTTCATCTATTCCATAGGGTCATAATGTTTATCGAGAAAGCAACTATCAGCCGCTAATAGAAGAGGTTATAAACAACAATAAACACATTTCCCAGGGGTGCAACATAGACTTCCAAGTCGGGTACAACTTGGAATGCTGATAAGATGGATGGGTGCTGCCCAAGAAAAATACAAGCATTAGAAAAAGTCTAACCCGCACAGCATGTGGGAGCCGCTGAGTTCACTGGCTGCCTGGTAAATCATGTTAGTAGATCTTAAAAGCTTCCCTCTGAGCAAACGAAATAAAGCTCTCAAACACCAGAGGAGGAGGTCATTAAAAGCAGTGCAGGCACAGTAATATTCACAAGCGCTTAGGAAGGGGAATAAAAAAGCGATTTGGGGAGCAAAGTCTGCAAGGAACAAACAAGACTGGATTGAAATACTATAAAGTCTGTAAAACCAAGAACAACAAAGCTCTGTGGGCCCTGATAAACTAGTTAGAGCATGGTGCCACCTGCGCTGCTGGCAGTAACATTCCTCAACAAACCTGGCTGCACCCACATTGGATGTTTTTCTCACAGCATCGTTCAAACTCACTCACTATTAAAAAGAGCGACGTTCCAGCTCTTTCTTTCCCCCAAGCCATTATTGAAGCGCAAATAAAGAAATTAAGGTGAACCGGGTGCCAAGCCCCAATGGGGTGCCAGCCTCATTCTACAAGCACGGCCCAAACTTGTGGAGTAAATTACTCTCTCAACTATTTAATTACCGTCTCCAAGAAAATTCCATACCAGAGTGTCTTCACCTAATTAACAAAAAAGAACTTTACTCAGCCCCGGACAGTTATTGCATGATTGCGGTACTAGATACTGGACCTTGCACCCTACTGCAGGAACTGGAAAACTGGTCAAAAGAAATGGACTGGTTCTCATGCAACCATACAGGCTTTCACTCAAAGTCGAGAACAATACACAATCTTTTTGCCCTTTGCCATTAATAGAGAAAGATACTCAGAAAGGCAACTTCTTTACTCGTGCTTTATTGACTTCTTCATAGCCTTTGACCATGACAACAGGAATTTGCTGTGGCATAAATTGAGATTATGGAATATCCCGGCTAATCTCCTGCAAGCATTGCAGCCCTTGTACTCTGAAACTTGGGCAGAGTTTAGCCTTGGCACAAAATTGGGACTAAAGCCACCAATATCACTAGGATGAAGCCTAAAACAAGGTTGTGTACTGATCCAACATTGTGCAACTTCTTCATTTCAGATTTGAGCAAAACACTGGATGAGGCGCATTCACACCCCCAAAATCGGGACAACAATTGCTGATGTCACCCCAATACGCAGACGACATAGGGGGTCATTCTGACCCTGGCGGTAAATACCGCCAGGGCGGAGGCTGGCGGTGCACCGCCGGGCATTCTGACCGCGGCGGTACAGCCGCGGCCAGAAGCGGAAAGCCGGCGGTGTACCGCCGACTTTCCGCTGCCCATGGGAATCCGCCATGGGGATTCTGACACCGCATACCGCCATCCTGTTCCTGGCGGTTCGCCCGCCAGGAACAGGATGGCGGTATGGGGTGCCGTGGGGCCCCTGGGGGCCCCTGCAGTGCCCATGCCAGTGGCATGGGCACTGCAGGGGCCCCCGTAAGAGGGCCCCACAAAGAATTTCAGTGTCTGCTTTGCAGACACTGAAATTCGCGATGGGTGCAACTGCACCCGTCGCACCTTCCCACTCCACCGGCTCCATTCTGAGCCGGCGTCCTCGTGGGAAGGGTGTTTCCCGCTGGGCTGGCGGGCGGACTTTCGGCGGTCGCCCGCCAGCCCAGTGGGAAACCCAGAATGAGCGCCGCGGTCTTTTGACCGCGGTACGGTCTTCTGGCGGTTCCCGCTTGGCGGGCGGCTACCGCCGCCCGCCAAGCTTAGAATCACCCCCATAGTCTTCATGAATTTAACCCCTATTAGCTTGCAAAAACTTGCTGAACATACTGGCTCTCTATTTCACAACAAACCGGATGACAGTCAATTTCGATAAAAACTAAAATAGTCTTCTTCAGAAATGGCCACAAAAAGAAGAACAAATGGTACCTGGGAGGCAATCCAATAGAAATGAACTCCAGCTACAAATATCTTGGGGTCTGGTTCCATGAGTGCCACTCTCACAGGCTCCATCTAAATACAAAAATGTCTTGCCTTGCTTCACCCATTGCCACATTTAAAAAACTGCGTAGTAGATTGGAAATCACTCCTGGCACAATTAAAGCAAAACTGATCCCAATGCTATCCCACAGATCAGTGGCCTTCCGTGGAAACCTAAGCCTATTTCTGAACACCAGGCAGAGCAAAGTCATTAACCTCATATTCCACCTTTCACAGAATAAGTCACTGTTAGACTTTTCATTCTTGGCGTGGTCTCCGGTAACTTTTTGCCTTTGTTTCCCAGGTTGTTGATGTGTGTTGGACTCTATTTTTGCTGTTTTTGTTACTCTGGGCACTTTACCACTGCTAACCAGTGCTAAAGTGCAAGTGTTCCTTTACAAAATGTGTATGTAATTGGTTTATCCATGATTTACATATTTGATTTACTAGTAAGTCCCTAGTAAAGTGCACTAGAAGTGCCCAGCCCCTATAAATCAAATGCCACTAGTGGGCCTGCAGCACTGGTTGTGCCACCCACATAAGTAGCTCTGTAATCATGTCTCAGACCTGCCACTGCAGTGTCTGTGTGTGCAGTTTTAACTGTAAATTCGACTTGGCAAGTGTACCCACTTGCCAGGCCTAAACCTTCCCTTTCCTTACATGTAAGGCACCCCTAAGGTATGCCCTAGGTAGCCCCAAGGGCAGGGTGCAGTGTTTGGTTATGGTAGGATATAGTAATGTGTTTTATATGTCATGACAGTGAAATATTGCTAAATTCATTTTTCACTGTTGCAAGGCCTGTCCCTCTCATAGGTTAACACAGGGGACACCTTTAAATAGGATTAACGTGTAGATTCCCTTTGGGAGCAGATAGACATATGGAGTTTGGGGTCTCTGAGCTCACAATTTAAAAACACATCTTTTAGTAAAGTTGATTTTAAGATTATGGGCCTTATTATGATCCTGGCAGATGGCGGTAAGCTGGCGGTAACAGGTGGTTTGCCGCCAGCTATTATGACCATAGCACAATATCCACGGCCATACCGCCGCCCCCTCCACTATACTGCCAGTCTTCCACCTGGCGGTCATAATCCCCAGGGCAGCGGAGCAAGCTGTCGTAATAGGGAGCCAGAAATACCACCAGCACTGGTGGTATTCTGGCGCCCGCAGCCTCGGCGGTCTTTGGAAAAGACCACCAAAGTTGTAATGAGGGCCTTTGTGTTTAAAAATAGCGCTTTTAGAAAGTGAGCATTTTCTTGCTTAAACCATTTCTATGACTCTGCCTGTTTGTGGATTCCCTGTCTGGGTCAGTTTGACAGTTGAGCCGGTAACACCTCTCACTAGACAGTGACACAAAGGGAGCTTGGGTTTAGTCTGTATTTCCTGATGCCATCTGTGCTAGGAGGGAGGGGAAAAGTGGTCACTCACACCTGAAAGGGCTGTGCCTGCCCTCACACAATGCAGTCTCCAACCCCCTGGTGTGTGTCTGGGGCCTGGCCTGAGCAAGGCAGGATTTCACAAACAAGAGAGACTTTCCATTGAAGTAGGTCTACTTCAAAGGGCAAAATGGGTATAAGAAGGTTACCCAAAACCACAGATTTTAGAACACTTTTGGAAACCAAGAGGAACCTCTCCCTGGAGAAGAGCAGCTGAAGAGCTGAGGAAGAAGAGCTGCCCTGCCTGTGCTTTGTGGAGCCCTCCTGCAGTTGCTGCTTCTGCCTGTGCTAGAAGACAAAGACTGGACTTTGTGTTGCCTTCCTTCTTGTGAAGAACTCTCCAAGTGCTTGATTTAGAGCTTGCATCCTGTTGTTTGAAGTCTCAGCGACAGCAAAGACTTCTCTCTGCCAGCATCTGGAGTCTCTGGAGAGACTCCTACTCTGCCAAGTGATGCCCATCCGGTTCCTGGGACCCTGAAAGGAGAAGCTGACAGCCCAAGAGTGAGAAATCCACGCACAGACCACCGTGCAGGGAAAAGATCGACACGACTTGGATCTGCGGCTGAAAAATCAACGCGCCACCGGCTTCACGGCTGAAAATCTACACTTGCCTGCAACATGACCGGAAGATCGACGCCCGGAGCTGGAGAAACGGCCCACAGCATCGCTGACGGAGGCTGGTGAGATCGCAACCCACACTGCGTGGTTCCCGGATCATCATGCGGCTGGATTTCCGAGGCAAACACCGCTGGGTGTGTAAAAACGACGCAAGGCCTGCCTGGACCCAAGAGTGCTGACCGGATCGACGGATCGCTTTCCTGCAGAGAGAAGAAACGACGCACGCCGACCCAACTAGAGGAGAAACGATGCAAGGTCTCGCTCGTGAGTGAAGTTGACACATCGCAAGCCCTTTTTGACACACTCTCGCCCGTGCAGGGTAATTTCTGATGCGCCCAAGGTACATTTTCACGCTAACAGTTTTACCGTTGTGTTTAAAATTACCTGAAGACTCTTTTTGCATTTTTAGTGATAAGTTGACTTGTGTATTGTGTATCTTTGTCGTTTTAGTCTTGTTTTGTTTAGATACATATTTTCTATTTTTTCTAAACCTGTGTTGTATCATTTTGTAGTGTTTTCATTGAGTTACTGTGTGTGTTGGTACAAATACTTTACACCTAGCACTCGCAAGTTAAGCCTACTGCTCGTACCAAGCTACCAAGGGGGTAAGCAGGGTTAACTAACGTTGATTCTCTTTTACCCAGACTAGAGTGAGGGTCCTTGCTTGGACAGGGGGTAACCTGACTACCAACCAAAGACCCCATTTCTAACAGTCACCCAGACAAATGTGCCTAGAATTTAGGCAATAAGAGCAGATCTTTTAATTGTCTTTTATACTAGTAACGTGCTCTTTTTATCATTCCTAAATGCTACAATTTTTCCAATTGCACTTTTCATGCTTCTGCATCTCTGGTATGTGTGACACCACTAGAGACAATTACTGAAGAGATCTACTGTCTCTTGTGAACTCTTGCATCTTTTATTTTGTTTTCTTTCGACTGCTTGTGATGTGTTGTTTTATCATGTAAAGTTTTTAATTGATCTGTATCATAATTAGTAAAATACATACACTTTATTAGTGCTCCTTCAAAACTGTTCATATGTATGTGGTTCTCAATGCTGTCAAGTAGAGCTTGGATTTGTTAATTTAAATGTATTCCCATGTGTTCTTTGCACACGGAATATGTCTTAGGGAGCAATTGTTTCATGGCGAGATCTGACGCATTACACAGTTTTCCCTTTCAGTGTAATACAAACTTCTTCACAAATGAGTATTGGCTTAGCACATAGGCTGCTCCATTGATAAGTTGCATTTGGTTGGAAAAATGGCAGGTTCTTTATTAAATTCACCAGTATATGGTGTTAGTCTAAATGAGGCTTGAAACAGAAGTATTCAAATATTCGTTTCAAACTGGGCCTCCAGCCACAAAGCCAGATCTAATTCATATTACAAAGGGCCAGATGTACAAAAATCTGGAATTTTTATTTTCTAATTGTGATTCTTACCAAATCACATCTAGAAAATTACAAATCATGATGCAAGGAAACTAACAACTTAATAACTAGCAATTCCTAGGGGTCTGCAAATTGATCTACCTTATGAATATTAGGAGGTAGGTCATAATTTGTGACCCATTAGGAACTGGAGCCATCACAGCGAGGGCGGACTGCTGAGATCAGCAGACCACCATGTCTGTGATTGCTTTTTAATAAATCAAACTTTTTTTTTTTTAGTGCACCCCATTTTCCTGAAAGGAAAACAGGATGCTTTTAAAGAGAAAAAAATGAAAACTTGAAGTTTCATTTTTTAGGTATAGGCAGTGGTCCGTCTTACCACTGTCTTTTCTTTAAAACATTTTTCATACATTCTGAAAGGAAAGGGGGTCCCTTGGGGACCCCTTCCCAATTGCGATTGGTTAACACTGCCTTTTAGAAGTCACTAAAAAATGAATTTTTGCAGCCATAATTCAGTTCATACATAACACTGCGATTCTGTATTTGGAAAGGATGCACTTAATACTCTCATTCCAAATACCGAATCGTTATGTATGTGCAATTCCAAATAGCAATTCGGTAACGTGTTACTAAATTACAATTTGTTCATTGTACATAAGGAAAAGCATTTCACCGCAAATGTGGCTTGTACATATATTGTCTAGACTTCATGATACTTTTTGGGTTGCAAAAGTCTTTCTAACTCTCAAAGTGTTTGTTGCGACCCATTCTGAACTGCAAAGAGATGAGGTGCCTGAAAGGGGGAAGTGTTCTTCCTCTTTGCGATTCTGAATGCCAGGTATTAACGAACTGCAACCACAATTGTGGACAGAAACCACTGAGAAGATTCAGACATGCAATTCAGGGTGTTATAAGGGACTGGGGTGTTTTTCCAAAAAATGACATGAGCGGATTACGAACACAGGAAACGACGCCTCCTGTCCCTCGAGGACCTCCATACTTTCAAATGTAGATACAGGCATTCAGAGGGAGTTTTAAATGCCTCCTGCATCATTAATATTAATAAGGTAAGAGGTTTGTGGTCTACTGTGAATGTATATGTTTGCGACTGGTTAATTGCAAAATAAACACTTGGGGCCAAATGTAGGAAACACTTTACACGTCGCAAACAGCGAATTTCGCTGTTTGCGACGTTCAAACTGCACTTTGCAAAGCACAAGACCCGTTTTGAGATTCGGTAACCTGGTTACCGAATCGCAAAATGGGTTTTGCGAGTCGCAATTAGGAAGGGGAGTCCCCATCGAGGTTTCAGTCTTGGATTCAGACAATGAGGATTCTGGGCCACCAGTTCAGAAGCCTACAGGTGAAAGCAGATTATTGAAGGGGAGAAGGTGCAGGGACCACATTGTCACAGATTATTTTGGGAGGTAAGTCAACAATAAAATGCATTGTGCATGTTCAAGAAACACAAACCACGTTAATGTATTTATCCAACATTTCCTTTAATGTCAGGTATGTATCTAGGTACTAAACAAAACAAACAGAAAACCAGCAAATGCTGCTCTGCTGGTTAAATCAACAGATATGAGTAAACTGAAACATCATAATGGAAAAGAAAAAGAAAAGTCAATGCTTCCTGCCCCAATGGGATGACAAACTGCTTCCATGTTGTGTTGCATCATGTACCCCATTGTTGCTGCCTCTGATTGACCTGTCAACTGTAGTGGACACACTGCTAATGATAGATAGGTCCTCGCTATTCTGACCTCCTCTAGCTATACTATCTGCAATGTTGTGAGTCTGCATTGCCTCAACTCCAGATGTATTTTGTTGCAATGCTTTTTGAGACATTGCCACTGAAGTGGCCAATTTCGACACAGGGTTGGTGTTGCATGCACTAGCTTTTGACAGAATGGATTCAGTTGTCCATTCTTGCTGCACAGTATCTTTTCTCTTTTTTTGTGACTGGAGCCAGTGTCTGTATGGTGAAGACACAACTTTCCTGTTACAACGGTCACACTATCTTTTGTTTTGGTCCCTTAGTAGTTTAGTGTTCACCCATCTGTCTGATAACATTTCCAAATATTTTGCTGAATGCTCTGCAACATGCTATTCATAATTTTCATGTGTTTCTCTTGCAGGCATTGAATTTGTAACATGGACGTTTCCAACCTTCCGAACAGCTGTGTGTCCTCTGCTAATTGTGGACTTGTTTGTGTCACAGGTCTTGGCCTAAGTCTTTGTCGACTATGTCTCAAAATATGTGTAAGGTGTGGTCTCACTACAAGAGAAAGTATAGGACTCAGTTGTAGTTGGCCCTTATTCTCCTCTTGTGATGCAGGCTAAAGTAAAAAAAGCACTTGTGGTTTGCCATGTGATGTGGAGGCTCCACTGTAGTTGTCAATTGGGTCTTCCGTCTCATCCATGTGAGTTGCCTCACCTCCCTGTGACTCTGCCCCTTCTCTGTGCAGTGCAGCTTCATCTGTGGTGCAGAAGAAACTTATAATGACTTCTTTTGTGTATCAGTTTAATACATCTAACATACCTTTGTTGTTTATTTGATTAGTCACAATAAGCTTGAAATAAAAATCACTATGTTTCATGTACTACATGTCCTATACTGCACAAGTATGGATTCAGTCAGTCCTGCCTCAACATGTGTCTTTAGAATTTAAAAAAATGTATAAGGTAGAATGGACGTGCTGCACTTGATTGGGTCCTGAAATCGAAGTGTCTATTTGGTCAAATCCAACAGCTGCCTCTGGTTCAAAGGTGCCTCCCACCAGTGTGTCTATGTCTGTAGATGGGGGTACTCTAGAAAGTCCTTCCCCTGTAGTAGGTATGTGGCAACTTTTTTTTTTGGTCTTGACCTGTCATACCATCTTTTGCAGATTTCCCCAACAGAGAGCTGCGTGACTCCAACCGCGTTCATTCTGGCTTATAAATCAGCCCAGGTTATCTTTTTTGTGTGCCTCAGGGACAGTCATGAAGGGCTTCCCATACAGCAAATCATGGTGTTTTCCTGCCCCTTGCCTTCTTATCTCCTTCCTGGTTTGCTATTGCCTTTTATTTTGTGGCGGGCATCAAACCACCAAACAAACTGGTATCACCAGAAGCTTGTAGCACCTTTCTCTCTGCTTCACTGGCAGGCAATGAGAATCACTTCCTGGTTCAGGTGTTTAACCCACGAGGTGTAACACTTAAACCATGAACTCTTTCTCTGTGTTTAATATCGGATTTGCAATTTGGGACTGTGGTCGCAGTTTTGGAAAGCGCAAAATGCGATTTCCAAAACTGCAACTCACATGAATTGCAAGTCACAAACTTAACCACTTCAAAAAATGTACATAACAAACTGTGATTACCTAATTGTGATTCACAAAAATTCACAATTAGGTAATAGCAAAAATGACCGTAAGTACATCTGGCCCCTTTAGTTTCCTGTCTGCCATCAATAGAGATTTGCAGAAAAAATGAGATAAAATGAGAAAACACTTCTAACCTTCAGCGTTTTAATGTTCATTATTACGGATGGTTAAAAAAATGAAATATATGGTTCCCACAGTTGATTCAGAATTTACTTGGGGACCATAAAATAGCAAACCAGCAGCCCAAATTAGGCAGTGGTTGTTCCACAGTATCAGTAAAAGTCCGTATGCCCTCAATTATCGCTAGAATGTTTTAGTTCTCTGATTGGGACATCAGAAGAATGTTGTCAACATGATGTTAAAAGATGGCAGTGGCAACCATAAGAGGTCTTATCTAGCCCACATTGCAGATAAAAAATAACAAGGTGCAAGTAAAAATGCAAATAAGGTAGGAGTTGCAGGGCATCCCTGCACACTGCCTCGCAGCTGATATTTTTGTTATCAATAATATGCCATATTAGGTGAATGTGGACACGCTTGTTTCATCAACCTAGCTCACCCAAGATTATCTGTTCTGTATGATCGGTACCAAAGTGGAACATGGGAAAGGGGTGTGCAAGGATTTACCATCAAGTAATAAGTGGCATGTCACCTAAATGTGGAATAGTACCCTACCGGGAAGCTTATTTAGCCACAGTCTCTCAGGTGGATGCCTTTCTCCACTGGTTCTGGAGGGGGCTTTATGCCCAGAGTGCTTCATCCTGCCAAGGACTGAGGTAGTGGATGTATCTCTCCACTGGTTCTGGAGGGGGCTTTGTGCCCAGAGTGCTTCATTCTGCCAAGGACTGAGGTAGTGGATGCCTTTCTCCACTGGTTCTGGAGGGGGCTTTGTGCCCAGAGTGTTTCATCCTGCCAAGGACTGAGGTAGTGGATGCCTTTCTCCACTGGTTCTGGAGGGGGCTTTTTGCCCAGAGTGTTTCATCCTGCCAAGGACTGAGGTAGTGGATGTGACACTCCACTGACGGTGAGGCAACATCGAAGCTGCCCAGGCCCCTGGAACTGACCACCAGCCTTGTACGAATTACCACTGGGGATGGCAGCCATGTCGGCAGTGGTGCCACTGGGTCAGGATGTTGTGTGGCCGCTGGCGGTGCTTGCGGTGGGGTCAGTAGCGGCGATGCTTGCGGTGGGGTCAGTAGCGGCGATGCTTGCGGCGGTCATTGTGGCGGCGGTGCTTGCGGCGGTCATTGGGCCGGCTTTGCTGGTGGCGGCCTCACTGACTGCGGTGCAGGTGGCTGGCTCACTGACTGCCGTGCTGGCGGCGGTGTGAGTAGCGGTGGTGCTGGTGGCGGGCTCACTGACCGCGGTGCTGACAGCGGTGTAAGTAGCGGCGGTGCTGGTGGCGGGCTCACTGACTGCAGTGCTACTCAAGGGCACAGTGTCTGCGGTGCTGGTGAAGGGCTCAGTATCTGTGGTGCAGGCGACGGTGTCCGTGGCGGCGGTGCATGTGGTGGTGCCGGTGGCAGTCTTGTGAGCCATGCGCATTGCCGGCAACGTTGACTTGCCTTTCTTTTTCAGCCCCTTCCCCACCTTGGATGGTGGTGCAGCTGTCTTGCCACTCCCATCTATTGTTGTGGCTGAGCCCTTGGTGTCAAGTGTTTTGGCCTCCTCCCTCCAGGATGTGGGCAACTTCTTCTGTTTTGGAGGTGGGGGAATGTCCTTGGACTCACTCCTTGGGACACTGGCAGCCCTGTTGCTAGGCACACGCCAGAATCCGGATATTGCTGGCACCTCTGCGCCCGGTGATGTGGTGGCTGAGGTGTTGGGTTGGGACCTTAAAGGCGGGCCCTAGGGGACGGACGGGGGGAGAGGTGTAGGAAAGAGGTCAACATTTGAGAGGAAAAGCTTTTTTGACACACTGGGATGGGTAGATGGAGGGGGTATGGGAGTGGAGGAACAAGTAGTGGTTGTAGGAGGTGTTTGTATGCTGACTTTGGGTGAAGGTGCATGGGCTGGAGGTGGATGGCTGTTGGGTGGGTGTGTGACTGTGTTTGTGTAGTTTGGGAGGAGGGCTCACAGACACACTGGGACAGGACACAGGGGATGTGTGAATGGTAGTGGGGGTGGTGAGTGCACATGAGCGGTGTGTGTTGATGGGCATGCTGGTGGTAGCGGCTGAAGATGTAGTGCATGCAGATGTGAGTGGAGACATGATAGGGAGGGAGGAGGGAGACGTGGAGGAGGGGAACACAGTGGAGGCAGTGGATGTTGGTATGTGTGCATGGTTATGATGCTTGTGTGAGTGCTTGTGGGATGTGTGGTGCTTACGTTTGCCAGAGCCACCCTTCTGTGTTGAGTTGTGTGCATGCTGGTCTGATAGTGTGCTTGGGATAGGCTGGAGGAAGTTGGAGGGGGGAGGCTGGACACCGGGACAATGGCTGCCATCAGTGCACAGCCAGAGCCTGAAATGCTTGCTGTTGGGCTGCCTGGCCAGAATGAATGCCCTCCAGGTATGCATTTGTCTGTTGCAACTGCCTCTCTACACCCTGGATGGTAATCAGAATGGTAGACTGCCCAACAGAGAGGGATCTCAGGAGGTCAATAGCCTCCTCACTGAGGGCAGCAGGGCTGACTGGGGCAGGGCCTGAGGTGCCTGGAGCGAAGGAGATGCCCACCCTCCTGGGTGAGCAGCCACGGGACACACGCTGAGGCGCTGCTGGGAGGGCGGTGCTGGTAGGGGGGGTGTCGGCTGTACCTGTAGATGGAGTGGGCACAGAGGGGCCCTCCACCGCAAGGGAGCTCCCATCAGAGGAAGAGTCGGTGTCGCTGTTCTCAGGTACTGTCCCCGCCGTGGAGCTCCCCATCCGTCCCACTGTTGACTTCAGACTCCGTTGTCTCACCGCATTTCACCGCAAATGTGGCTTGTACATATATGGTCTAGACTTCATGATACTTTTTGGGTTGCAAAAGTCTTTCTAACTCTCAAAGTGTTTGTTGCGACCCATTCTGAACTGCAAAGAGATGAGGTGCCTGAAAGGGGGAAGTGTTCTTCCTCTTTGCGATTCTGAATGCCAGGTATTAACGAAATGCAACCACAATTGTGGACAGAAACCACTGAGAAGATTCAGACATGCAATTCAGGGTGTTATAAGGGACTGGGGTGTTTTTCCAAAAAATGACATGAGCGGATTACGAACACAGGAAACGACGCCTCCTGTCCCTCGAGGACCTCCATACTTTCAAATGTAGATACAGGAATTCAGAGGGAGTTTGAAATGCCTCCTGCATCATTAATATTAATAAGGTAAGAGGTTTGTGGTCTACTGTGAATGTATATGTTTGCGACTGGTTAATTGCAAAATAAACACTTGGGGCCAAATGTAGGAAACAGTTTACACGTCGCAAACAGCGAATTTCGCTGTTTGCGACGTTCAAACTGCACTTTGCAAAGCACAAGACCCGTTTTGAGATTCGGTAACCTGGTTACCGAATCGCAAAATGGGTTTGCGAGTCGCAATTAGGAAGGGGAGTCCCCATCGAGGTTTCAGTCTTGGATTCAGACAATGAGGATTCTGGGCCACCAGTTCAGAAGCCTACAGGTGAAAGCAGATTATTGAAGGGGAGAAGGTGCAGGGACCACATTGTCACAGATTATTTTGGGAGGTAAGTCAACAATAAAATGCATTGTGCATGTTCAAGAAACACAAACCACGTTAATGTATTTATCCAACATTTCCTTTAATGTCAGGTATGTATCTAGGTACTAAACAAAACAAACAGAAAACCAGCAAATGCTGCTCTGCTGGTTAAATCAACAGATATGAGTAAACTGAAACATCATAATGGAAAAGAAAAAGAAAAGTCAATGCTTCCTGCCCCAATGGGATGACAAACTGCTTCCATGTTGTGTTGCATCATGTACCCCATTGTTGCTGCCTCTGCTTGACCTGTCAACTGTAGTGGACACACTGCTAATGATAGATAGGTCCTCGCTATTCTGACCTTCTCTAGCTATACTATCTGCATTGTTGTGAGTCTGCATTGCCTCAACTCCAGATGTATTTTGTTGCAATGCTTTTTGAGACATTGCCACTGAAGTGGCCAATTTCGACACAGGGTTGGTGTTGCATGCACTAGCTTTTGACAGAATGGATTCAGTTGTCCATTCTTGCTGCACAGTATCTTTTCTCTTTTTTTGTGACTGGAGCCAGTGTCTGTATGGTGAAGACACAACTTTCCTGTTACAACGGTCACACTATCTTTTGTTTTGGTCCCTTAGTAGTTTGGTGTTCACCCATCTGTCTGACAACATTTCCAAATATTTTGCTGAATGCTCTGCAACATGCTATTCATAATTTTCATATGTTTCTCTTGCAGGCATTGAATTTGTAACATGGACGTTTCCAACCTTCCGAACAGCTGTGTGTCCTCTGCTAATTGTGGACTTGTTTGTGTCACAGGTCTTGGCCTAAGTCTTTGTCGACTATGTCTCAAAATATGTGTAAGGTGTGGTCTCACTACAAGAGAAAGTATAGGACTCAGTTGTAGTTGGCCCTTATTCTCCTCTTGTGATGCAGGCTAAAGTAAAAAAAAGCACTTGTGGTTTGCCATGTGATGTGGAGTCTCCACTGTAGTTGTCAATTGGGTCTTCCGTCTCATCCATGTGAGTTGCCTCACCTCCCTGTGACTCTGCCCCTTCTCTGTGCAGTGCAGCTTCATCTGTGGTGCAGAAGAAACTTATAATGACTTCTTTTGTGTATCAGTTTAATACATCTAACATACCTTTGTTGTTTATTTGATTAGTCACAATAAGCTTGAAATAAAAATCACTATGTTTCATGTACTACATGTCCTATACTGCACAAGTATGGATTCAGTCAGTCCTGCCTCAACATGTGTCTTTAGAATTTTAAAAAATGTATAAGGTAGAATGGACGTGCTGCACTTGATTGGGTCCTGAAATCGAAGTGTCTATTTGGTCAAATCCAACAGCTGCCTCTGGTTCAAAGGTGCCTCCCACCAGTGTGTCTATGTCTGTAGATGGGGGTACTCTAGAAAGTCCTTCCCCTGTAGTAGGTATGTGGCAACTTTTTTTTTTGGTCTTGACCTGTCATACCATCTTTTGCAGATTTCCCCAACAGAGAGCTGCGTGACTCCAACCGCGTTCATTCTGGCTTATAAATCAGCCCAGGTTATCTTTTTTGTGTGCCTCAGGGACAGTCATGAAGGGCTTCCCATACAGCAAATCATGGTGTTTTCCTGCCCCTTGCCTTCTTATCTCCTTCCTGGTTTGCTATTGCATTTTATTTTGTGGCGGGCATCAAGCCACCAAACAAACTGGTATCACCAGAAGCTTGTAGCACCTTTCTCTCTGCTTCACTGGCAGGCAATGAGAATCACTTCCTGGTTCAGGTGTTTAACCCACGAGGTGTAACACTTAAACCATGAACTCTTTCTCTGTGTTTAATATCGGATTTGCAATTTGGGACTGTGGTCGCAGTTTTGGAAAGCGCAAAATGCGATTTCCAAAACTGCAACTCACATGAATTGCAAGTCACAAACTTAACCACTTCAAAAAATGTACATAACAAACTGTGATTACCTAATTGTGATTCACAAAAATTCACAATTAGGTAATAGCAAAAATGACCGTAAGTACATCTGGCCCCTTTAGTTTCCTGTCTGCCATCAATAGAGATTTGCAGAAAAAATGAGATAAAATGAGAAAACACTTCTAACCTTCAGCGTTTTAATGTTCATTATTACGGATGGTTTAAAAAAATGAAATATATGGTTCCCACAGTTGATTCAGAATTTACTTGGGGACCATAAAATAGCAAACCAGCAGCCCAAATTAAGCAGTGGTTGTTCCACAGTATCAGTAAAAGTCCGTATGCCCTCAATTATCGCTAGAATGTTTTAGTACTCTGATTGGGACATCAGAAGAATGTTGTCAACATGATGTTAAAAGATGGCAGTGGCAACCATAAGAGGTCTTATCTAGCCCACATTGCAGATAAAAAATAACAAGGTGCAAGTAAAAATGCAAATAAGGTAGGAGTTGCAGGGCATCCCTGCAGACTGCCTCGCAGCTGATATTTTTATTATCAATAATATGCCATATTAGGTGAATGTGGACACGCTTGTTTCATCAACCTAGCTCACCCAAGATTATCTGTTCTGTATGATCGGTACCAAAGTGGAACATGGGAAAGGGGTGTGCAAGGATTTACCATGAAGTAAT
Organism: Pleurodeles waltl; assembly: GCF_031143425.1. Classification (NCBI taxonomy): domain Eukaryota; kingdom Metazoa; phylum Chordata; class Amphibia; order Caudata; family Salamandridae; genus Pleurodeles; species Pleurodeles waltl. The sequence continues at coordinate 150,679,211 of NC_090439.1, forward strand.
AAGTGGCATGTCACCTAAATGTGGAATAGTACCCTACCGGGAAGCTTATTTAGCCACAGTCTCTCAGGTGGATGCCTTTCTCCACTGGTTCTGGAGGGGGCTTTATGCCCAGAGTGCTTCATCCTGCCAAGGACTGAGGTAGTGGATGTATCTCTCCACTGGTTCTGGAGGGGGCTTTGTGCCCAGAGTGCTTCATCCTGCCAAGGACTGAGGTAGTGGATGCCTTTCTCCACTGGTTCTGGAGGGGGCTTTGTGCCCAGAGTGTTTCATCCTGCCAAGGACTGAGGTAGTGGATGCCTTTCTCCACTGGTTCTGGAGGGGGCTTTTTGCCCAGAGTGTTTCATCCTGCCAAGGACTGAGGTAGTGGATGTGACACTCCACTGACGGTGAGGCAACATCGAAGCTGCCCAGGCCCCTGGAACTGACCACCAGCCTTGTACGAATTACCACTGGGGATGGCAGCCATGTCTGCAGTGGTGCCACTGGGTCAGGATGTTGTGTGGCCGCTGGCGGTGCTTGCGGTGGGGTCAGTAGCGGCGATGCTTGCGGTGGGGTCAGTAGCGGCGATGCTTGCGGCGGTCATTGTGGCGGCGGTGCTTGCGGCGGTCATTGGGCCAGCTTTGCTGGAGGCGGCCTCACTGACTGCGGTGCAGGTGGCTGGCTCACTGACTGCCGTGCTGGCGGCGGTGTGAGTAGCGGTGGTGCTGGTGGCGGGCTCACTGACCGCGGTGCTGACAGCGGTGTAAGTAGCGGCGGTGCTGGTGGCGGGCTCACTGACTGCAGTGCTACTCAAGGGCACAGTGTCTGCGGTGCTGGTGAAGGGCTCAGTATCTGGGGTGCAGGCGACGGTGTCCGTGGCGGCGGTGCATGTGGTGGTGCCGGTGGCAGTCTTGTGAGCCGTGCGCATTGCCGGCAACGTTGACTTGCCTTTCTTTTTCAGCCCCTTCCCCACCTTGGATGGTGGTGCAGCTGTCTTGCACTCCCATCTATTGTTGTGGCTGAGCCCTTGGTGTCAGGTGTTTTGGCCTCCTCCCTCCAGGATGTGGGCAACTTCTTCTGTTTTGGAGGTGGGGGAATGTCCTTGGACTCACTCCTTGGGACACTGGCAGCCCTGTTGCTAGGCACATGCCAGAATCCGGATATTGCTGGCACCTCTGCGCCCGGTGATGTGGTGGCTGAGGTGTTGGGTTGGGACCTTTAAGGCGGGCCCCAGGGGACGGACGGGGGGAGAGGTGTAGGAAAGAGGTCAACATTTGAGAGGAAAAGCTTTTTTGACACACTGGGATGGGTAGATGGAGGGGGTATGGGAGTGGAGGAACAAGTAGTGGTTGTAGGAGGTGTTTGTATGCTGACTTTGGGTGAAGGTGCATGGGCTGGAGGTGGATGGCTGTTGGGTGGGTGTGTGACTGTGTTTGTGTAGTTTGGGAGGAGGGCTCACAGACACACTGGGACAGGACACAGGGGATGTGTGAATGGTAGTGGGGGTGGTGAGTGCACATGAGCGGTGTGTGTTGATGGGCATGCTGGTGGTAGCGGCTGAAGATGTAGTGCATGCAGATGTGAGTGGAGACATGATAGGGAGGGAGGAGGGAGACGTAGAGGAGGGGAACACAGTGGAGGCAGTGGATGTTGGTATGTGTGCGTGGTTATGATGGTTGTGTGAGTGCTTGTGGGATGTGTGGTGCTTACGTTTGCCAGAGCCACCCTTCTGTGTTGAGTTGTGTGCATGCTGGTCTGATAGTGTGCTTGGGATAGGCTGGAGGAAGTTGGAGGGGGGAGGCTGGACACCGGGACAATGGCTGCCATCAGTGCACAGCCAGAGCCTGAAATGCTTGCTGTTGGGCTGCCTGGCCAGAATGAATGCCCTCCAGGTATGCATTTGTCTGTTGCAACTGCCTCTCTACACCCTGGATGGTAATCAGAATGGTAGACTGCCCAACAGAGAGTGATCTCAGGAGGTCAATAGCCTCCTCACTGAGGGCAGCAGGGCTGACTGGGGCAGGGCCTGAGGTGCCTGGGGCGAAGGAGATGCCCACCCTCCTGGGTGAGCAGCCACGGGACACACGCTGAGGCGCTGCTGGGAGGGCGGTGCTGGTAGGGGGGGGGTGTCGGCTGTACCTGTAGATGGAGTGGGCACAGAGGGGCCCTCCACCGCAAGGGAGCTCCCATCAGAGGAAGAGTCGGTGTCGCTGTTCTCAGCTACTGTCCCCGCCGTGGAGCTCCCCATCCGTCCCACTGGTGACTTCAGACTCCGTTGTCTCGCCCTCCAAGGCCATTTGGGATGCAACTTCCTCCTGCTCTGGTGGCACAGCATCTCTGCCTGATGATGCTAATGGACACATTAACAGGGAGACCACAAAAAGGGGGGGTAGAAAGAAGAAAGACATGTTCAGTGCATACAATACCGCTACCGTCGGCGGACACTACCGACACAGCAGCCCTCTGCACTACGCCATGCACTTAGAGTTCCCTAATTAATCACAGGGACATAGGGTACATGGCCACTTATCCTGCCTCACAAAGGGTTCTTGCCTACAAAGCTCGCACTAGCCTAGGGGAACCCACTGCCCAGCTCCCCCACCCAGACACCTCCAATGCACGCAGAGTCAGATGGATGTGACGGTACTCACCCCCTTGTCGCTGCTGTGATGCCCTCAAGTACCCATTCAACTCCTGATACGCCACCGCCAGGATCCGGAACATCTAGGGGGTCATGGTACGACGGGCACCCCTCCCACGTAGGGAGGCCATCCCCAGCTGGGCCTCCGCCGTCTTCTTGCTCCAGTGGCGAATGTCCTCCCATCTTTTATGGCAGTAGGTGCTCCGTCTGTGGTGGACCCCCAGGGTCCGGATGTCCTTGGCGATGGCACGCCAAATATCCTTCTTCTGGTGGGCGCTGACTTAGAGGAATAGTACAGGGGAAAATTTTAAACTTTAACCGTTCGGACCGTCACAGTCATTGTCCCATGTTCCCACCCTTGCCCTGACGCACAAACACTCACCGTCCGATCATCTATGCCTCATCTCCCCCCACCGTATCTTCCATCCACACCACTCCAAACAGGCATTGCCCATACAGCATGCTCACAGTGTACTCACCTGTTTGTCTGGAGGACCGTAGAGTAGCGTGTACTGGGGGAGGATCCCATCCACTAGTTTATCCAACTCATCCGATGTGAAGGCAGGGGCCCTTTCCCCAGACACATGAGCCATCGTCGCTTCCAGACTGAGATCACAGCAGCACTCGCAGTGTAGGTCCTCTCCTGTCGCAGATCAGGTATCAAGTGAGTGAACAGACAGAAAATGGCAGTCACGTCCACGGCGGTGCATACCGTCACCGCCAGCATATATCGTCATTGGCTCCTGGAACCCATAGGGCCCAATGTTAACCAATGCAGGATTGTGCCGCGGTCTTCGACCACCTACCGCGACGGCGTAGAACGCCAGCGCAGTTACCTCATATCCCCTTGTCCCACATTACAGGTCAGGCAGCTGCCATTTCAGGGGGCCACATAGCATTAATCACACATATATAGGCCTTGCATGTACACAGAGACAGGCACATAGCGTATGGACAAATTTGTGCAATAAAATCATTTTTTTACTATCTCAGTGTTGGGTGACTCTGTGCTCGCTGTTCTCATCCATAGGGCACGTCCGCTGGGGCAGGTGAGGAGATGGCGGCATCCTCCGGTGTACAGACCGCTGGTGGACCTGTCGACAATGGAAGAGAGACATGTAATAGTCACCTACAGACTTTATCGTGCCACAATTCAGGAACTGTGTGCCCAGTTGGAGCCAGACCTGATGTCAGCTATCTGCCATCCCACAGGAATCCCCCCTCTAGTGCAGTTCCTGTCAGCACTCCATTTCCTGGCAAGTGGGTCTTTTCAAACAACAGTGGCCATAGCATCAGGCATATCCCAGCCTATGTTCTCCAACGTGTTGTCCAAAGTGTTGTCTGCCCTGCTGAAACACATGCGCAGCTACATCGTGTTCCCTCAGGTGGAGTATTTGCCTACAGTGAAAGGTGATTTCTCTGCCCCAACATCATAGCTGCCGTTGATGGGACACATGTGGCCTTGGTCCCCCCCGCAGGAGTCAACAGGTGTACAAAACCCCGAAGAGCTACCATTCAATGAATGCGCAGATGGTGTGTATGGCCGACCAGTACATCTCCCATATGAATGCCAAGTTTCTGGATTAGTGCATGACGCTTACATTCTGAGGAATAGCATCATCCCTTATGTGATGGGGCAAGTCCAGAGGCACTGTGTGTGGCTAATAGGTGAGGACAAGGACCCTATAACCTGTGAATAGTTGTCTGGGTCTGGGGTTGTCCCTAAGGGTTAGTGTGTGTCTAACAGATTTCCCTCGACATTTGCAGGTGACTCTGGTTACCCCAACCTGTCATGGCTACTGACCCCAGTGAGAAATCCCAGGACAAGGGCAGAGGAACGCTACAATGAGGCACATGGGTGAACTAGGAGAGTGATAGAAAGGACCTTCGGCCTCCTGAAGGCCAGGTTCCAGTGCCTCCATATGACAGGTGGTTCCCTCTACTACTCACCAAAGAAGGTGTGCCAGATCATTGTGGCCTGCTGTATGCTGCACAACTTGGCTTTGCGACGACAGGTGCCTTTTCTGCAGGAGGATGGTCCAGAAGGAGGTCTTGTGGCAGCTGTGGAGCCTGTGGACAGTGAAGAAGAGGAGGCAGAAGAAGAGGACATAGACAACAGAAACAACGTGATCCAGCAATACTTCCAGTGAGACACAGGTAAGAAGACATCACTGCCTCCTACATCTGATAAAATTGTTAGACCTATCATCTGTCTGTCACTTTCACCCAGTGTATGGACCCTGAATTATCACTTTGCCTTTCCATTTCACAGATGTGGCTCTCACTGTATGACCTCTGCTATGTTACCTCATGGACTAGAGCTGTGTGACATAGGTATGTTGACATTAGAATGGACATTGCTATTTTCCTCAGTTATTACAAATACGCATTTGTGAAAGCACAGACTGACTCCAGATTGTTTTGTGATTCAAGGGTATTTATTTAAGGACTAAATAGTGAAGGGGGTTGTAAAATGGTCAGGGGTGATAGTGAAGGAATGCCCATGGCAGAGTCCAGGTATTTATCTCACAGGTGCATTGACCAAAGGGGCATAGGAAGTGGAGCTAGGGTAGTTTAAGGATGGACAGGATGACAAAGTGGGACAGAAGGATGACATTCAGGGTGGTCTCATTTCTTGGTGGGGGTCTTGGCATTGTTCTCTGTCTTTGTCCTGGATCCCAGGGACCACTTGTGGGGTGGTTCTCCATCTGCAGGGGGTGGGGTGCTGCTGTTGTGGTCCTGTGGCGCTGCCTCCTGACCACTAGCGCCGGCAGAGGTGGTGGGCAGTACATTGTCCAGGCTAGTGTCAGGGGCCCCTAGTTGTGCCACAGTGTCCCTCCTGGTGTTCACAAGGTCCTTCAGCACCCCTACTATGATGCCCAAGGTGGTGTTGATGGACTGGAGTTCCTCCCTGAACCCCAAATACTGTTCCTCCTGCAGCCGCTGGGTCTCCTGAAACTTGGCCAGTACCGTTGCCATTGTCTCCTGGGAATGATGGTACGCTCCCATGATGTTGGAGAGGGTCTCGTGGAGAGTGGGTCCCCCCCCCCCTGTCGCACAGCAGACCTCCCAGTTCCCCGGTTTTCCTGGGCCTCTATCCCCTGAACCGTGTGCCCACTGCCACTGCCCCCAGGCCCCTGCTGTTCTTGGGGTGGTGGGTTTGCCTGGGTTCCCTGTAGTGGTGGACACACTGCTGCTTGACGTGTCCTGGGGACAGAGGTATGGGCCCGCTGGGTGGGTGCTGTGCTGGTGTTTCCTGAGTGGGGAGGCTCTGTGGTGGCCTGTGACTGTGTCAGGGGAACCGACTGTCCCGAGGTCTCAGATGGGCCGGGCTGGTAATCTAGATCCAGTTGGACAGAGCTGCTGTCATCACTGTGGGCCTCTTCTGTGGGGGGTGGACGTGTCTGGAACCTCCTGTCCAGTGACGTTGGGTAGGGGTCCTGCAGGGGTGTAAAGGCATGATTATTGCATCTGTGTGTGCCATGGTGTGCAAAGGGTGGGTGACACTGTACCCCAGTGCTTACATTCTTTTGCAGGACCTTGTGTGATAATTGTTTTGGGGTCTGTGTGGGTATCTGTAGTGGACATGCTTTGGTGATGGGTGTCCATGCTTTGTTGTTGCATGCAGGGCTTGGTGTTGGGATGTGTGGTTTGTGATAATGGGACATATGTGAGGAGTTGGAGTGATGGGGGTGAGGGCGAGGGTGGGGGTATGTGATAGCATGCAGGTAGGGTGGAGGATATGGTAGTTAAAGATTTGACTTACCAGAGTCCATTCCTCCCGCTACTCCTGCGAGGCCCTCAGGATGCAGTATAGCCAAGACCTGCTCCTCCCGTGTTGTTAGTTGTGGTGGAGGAGGTGGGGGTCTGCTGCCAGTTCTCTGAACTGCAATGTGGTGTCTTGAGACCACGGAACGCACCTTCCCCCGTAGGTTGTTCCACCTCTTCCTGATGTCATCCCGTGTTCTTGGGTGCTGTCCCACTGTGTTGACCCTGTTGACGATTCTGCGTCATAGCTCCATCTTCCTAGCTATGGAGGTGTGCTGCACCTATGATCCGAATAGCTGTGGCTCTACCCGGATGATTTCTTCCACCATGACCCTGAGCTCCTCCTCAGAAAACCTGGGGTGTCTTTGCGGTGCCATCGGGTGGTGTGGGTGATGTATGAGGTGGTGTGTGTTGTGATGTGTAAGGGGATGTGTTTGTGTGTGTTGTGTGAGGTGCGTGGATGTTGTGTGAGTGATGGTGTTGATTGCCTGTGGATGCTAGTTTGGTGATGGTGGTGTCTCTCTCTGGCCTTCTGTGGCAATTCTGGTTGTAAGGGATTGTGGGTGATGTGGGTATGTGTTTTATATTGGATTGGGTGTGTGGGTGTGGTATGTGTATGTGTATCAGGTTTGTGTATTTCGAATTGTCCAATGTGGTTGTGTTTTGTAAATGTGTGTGTATTTTGAGCGCGGCGGTGTGTACTGCCAATGGTTTACCGCGGTTAAAAGACCGCAGCGTGGATTCATGGGTCGTGATAGTGTGGGCGTATTCCCTTTGGCGTGACGGTGGAGGTTTTGTTATCGCCAGTTTATCACTGACCTTTGGTGTGGCGGACTTGTGTAGGTGTCTGGATTTTGGCGGATTCCGAGCTGTGGGTTGTAATAGCTGTAGCGGAATTCCAAGGCCGCGGCGGTGTGCTGGCGGTCTTCTGCACGGCGGTAAACGGGATTTACTGCCAATGTTGTAATGAGGGCCAAAGTCTTTACAATGGATACTGGTCTTTAACAAAACAGGATCCCATTGATTTGATCCTACTCTGCATGAGAAGAGAACTGTAAACATTCAATCTCAGCAAATATATACAAGATTAAAAAGCCTAAGAAATCCATTCTTCCACACCATGTTGCATAGTTTGCCTCCATGTGCAGGCTTTGTGGTCTCATTTAACCAACCTGTATAAGTCAAACAATGTGAAAGGTACTGTGTCATTCACAGAAGCAAAACGGCACCTTCTGCACATTTGAGGCAACCTGATTCAACTTTTCAAAAGCCTAAATATCAAATGTAGCACAGGGTTGCACAAATCGAGATCTTCTACATTTTTATTACCTAACCCCCAACCTTAAAAGTGTAAACACAGTGGTTTCTATGTATTCACAAGTACATATGGTTTATTCGATGTGGTTGCAAGTGTGTTTATAATGATATGTCAATGCAATGAGTTTTATTTGGTGAGGTGCACTGTTATGTTCATTACGATAAGCAAAATGTTTGTTGTTGTCTTACTTTAATACAGAAGAGCAGTGGTTCTCAATAATTTCACTTCTGTGGACCCTTATGGAATCACAACTGGAAGCAGGGACCCTGACTAAGCAGTTTCTACGATTTGAACTTGAAAACACTGCTCAAAAATACAGACACAAATATGCTTCAAAGAAATAAACCAAATTATGAATTAATAAATTAACTCCAAAATATAAAATATGCAGAAAGTAACATTGTAATATGAACACTTATGTTGCAGAATACAGCTTTATTCATAAAACACAAAGCAGTAGGCTAGACCTTAGCCTGCATCGATTGAGTCCACCAATTCTGCACACTGGATTCCATTTGTTCTAACTGCACTGCTCTAATGAACAAGACAAATGTTACCACCATAATTTTAGCCTCCAATTTAAGCACATGCCTGTGCTTCAACTGAGGCCACCAACTGACTAAACTTGAGTCCTTTCGTTTGCTGTACATACACTGCTCCCATGAATGAGAAAAAAACATACCATACCACTTTAAATTTAATAAGAGGCAAATAACAAATCTGAACTGAGTTAAAGTACCTGTAAAACGTAGCCTACTCAAGAACAATGACACGTTCATAATATGTTATTCCAATCTTGTAAACTAACTAGGAAGGGATTCCCTTTGTAAAACGTTTTGTTTAATTTACTGTATGCCAGATAGCATTGCAATTCAAACCGAAGATACACATTTACCCTTCAAAATTAAATTAGAAGAGACAAAAATTGTTTATTCTCAGTTCTCACAAAGGATACATTGCTGCCTGATTTGAGACACACAGTGAAAGAAGAGACATGGTATTGTGCAGGTAAAGAAATTGGAAGAATAAAAAATGCTGAACGTTTGAGAATTGCAGTGAAACTAACTCGAGTTTATCCTCAAACTCCTGAATACAAGCTTACACAGAAAGCAGTGGAGGAGATGGAGCCCTTAAAGGAGAAAATTATATAACAGGGAATTCTAATAGGAGTGCTAGGCAGTTCCTGTAACTCCCCTGTGATGGGCATTTAAAAAGACGATTAGCAAATGGAGGGTGGTCCAAGATCTTTTTAAGATAAACAAAACTGTAGTTTCCTATTGTTCTGTGCTACCAAATCCTGCTGTAATTGTGTTGTGGCGTCCTGCAGATGCAGAATGGTACACAATCACTGACTAGTGCCAAGCACTCTTTTTAAAAACTTTCTTCATGAAGATAGCTAGTATCTTTTCACATTCAGATACCTTAATAAAGTCCTCTTTTGGTCTTGTATCCCACAAGGGCATGCAAAAAGCCCCTTTATCTTTAGTCATATCATAAAGAAAGATTTGGAAAGCTACAATATGTGTTATTTGGTTTTGGGTCAATACACGAAGGCCTGTTGATTACACCCCCCCCCAAAAAAAGGTTGCAAGTTAGATAAAATTGCACTGTTGAACTGTCCTGCTGACAATGTTGAGTCTTGTTCAAGAGCATGGTGAAGTCAAAAGACTTGTGGGTTTATTCTTCTGCCACATTAGACCCAATTGCTGCCACATTTCCTTGATGTTTCAAAATGGCTGCAGCTGTTTGTCTTCAACTGAAGAGAGTGAGGGTATTGTAATCGGTTACATATTTGTGGTGTTTGTCCTTCTTTCAGTTGCGATTTTGCTGACTCATACAGAAACCCGATACCTGACAAAGAGTTGGCTCACCAAATATGAGCAAATGATATTAATGGCTGACACTATTTTTGTCAGAAGATGCAATACCAATAATCATGCAACCCTGTTGCCAATTGTAAATAGAGAGGAGGGAAATGATGAAAATTACAGTAATTGTGATCATGACTGTACGGAAGTAACAGAAGTATGCACCAAGCCCTGACATACTTGATGTTGCACTTGAACAGGCTGATCAGATTCTGTAAATGAATGGTTGTTGACTGACATACCATTATGGTGCATTAACAGCAGCATAAAGTTTGCACCATACAAAATATCATGGAAGCATAATCTTGTGTGACGCAACTTCAGCAAAAATGGCGAAACTGATTGCAAGTACAAGAGCATGCTCCCTATCTGATGGATTGAGTGTTACACACAACATTGTCAGCCAGTATTGTTTTTGCGTGGACCATGATTTTGGGCAGTTGTGGTCACAAAGGGGTTTCATGAATTCTTCTGGTAGACCAATTTGAAACATGACATACATTCTAAGGCCCTCATTACAACCTTGGCAGGCGGCGGAGGCCACCCACCAAGGTTGAACCGCCTAAAGGCCGCCTGTGCGGCCGCAAACCCACCAGCTGCATTACAACATCCCCGCTGGGCTTGGGGGCGGAAACAGATTTTCCGCCCGCCGGCCCAGCAGGGATTTGGGCTGTAACATTGCAGCCGGCTCCTAATAGAGCCGGCAACAATGTGGCGGTGCAGTGGGTGCAGCAGCACCCATCGCGCTTCGCGATCGGGCTGTGCCTGGGGGCCCCTCCACTGCCCATGCCGAGTGCATGGGCATTGCAGGGGCCCCCAGGGGCCCTGCAAGTCCCATTACCGCCAGCCTTTCCATGGCGGTGTCTACCGCCATGGATAGGCTGGTGGTAAGGGGAGTCAAAATCCCCAGGGCAGCGCTGCAAGCAGTGCTGCCCTGGTGGATTCTGACCGCCGGGACATCCATGGTGGTAAACCGCCGATCCCGGCGGTGTGACCGTGGCGGTACTGCCGCGGTCATAATATGGCATTTCGTACCACCAGCCTGTTGGCGGTAGGAACGCCACTTTAACCCTGGCGGTCGGTGACCACCAGGGTTGTAATGAGGCCCTAAATGTGTTTGTAGCATTACAACTACCTAAATCAATCTCTGTTGTGAAATGTCCAGCTCATAGACCAGGGACTGTTATGACGCCTCATGGAAATAAGTATGCTAACAAGGTGAAAAAGTGCTGCACCCTTAAATCAGCTACAATAAATTCTAATGAACAAGAAACATATAAAACTGAAAATGGCAATGTGTACTGTTTTCTATTGACATCAATTCAGACATTGTCTGAACTTTAATTCAAGGATTAAGCACCAGATAGTGAGAAAAGAAAGTCAGAAATGGCAGGTCATACAAAAGACCTCTATTGCTGAAAATGTATGGCACCCTTGTGTTACTTGCCAACAAAACAATCCTAGCAAGAGGACCATTCTGACTGTGAGTCACACTGGCAAATCAAAAGCCCTTTCACCAAAGTACAGTTATATTTTTTGACAGCTTCTTTAGAATCAATTAAAGGTATCCAAAACTAGTGTGCACAGCTATGCACATTGAGAAGCTGTTCTACTGCAGTTATATACATGCATCAGATGTTCAGAAGATAAATGGCAATTTAAAACCTAAGCTGACGAACATATGTGCCTTGTCCTCTTTAAAATGGCCAGATCCATGTCCTCTTTTGCTTATGAGTATAAGAAATACCTCAGACAAGAAGACAGTCCACACAAGATCCCAATGTTCAGAGCCATGAGGTTTCCATGCGTCCAGACATTTGCTTTTGTGTCTATTAGTGATTACATCGTCCTAGACTTCTGCAAATGTCTGGCTGATGCTGAGAATCTTCTCTGTCATCAGATGAATATGGCAACACCTTCAACAAAAAAACAGAATGGTGCCACACCTTCCTCCTGGCATCAGGGTGTTGGTGAAGAAGCACGTTCAAAAGCCATGCCTGGAGCTCACACAGAAAGGCATTTTCCAAGTCATATTTGTGACAAACAATGCTGTTAAGTGTGGTGGCTTGGCAGAGTGGATTCATGCCTTTCAAATAATGAGAGCAAAGAGTGCTGATGAAGGCATGGTAACAACAACCTCTGATTCACAGTGTCAAGCTTGTTTGTGCTCTGTGAATCAAGAGGGATGCTCTCAAAGTACAGCTCAAATTAAAAAAGAACAAGATCAAACAGATGATCAACAAGCAGAAACTCTGAAAACAGATTGCTGTGGAAGAATAGAATCAGAATGTTTCAGACGAAACAACTAGTCTGGTTGCAAATATACAGTGGTTATCACAAATAAGCCTCAGGGTGAAATGTGCATCAAGAAGACAAGTGGCCTGAGCCTGATAGGTTGTAAAATAGTGCACAAGGAAGTACAGAAACCAGGAACAATCAACAAGTGTTTGTTGTTTTGATTCCTCCTATCTTAATGAAAGATTAAAAATTAATCAGAGGGGGGGTGTGAGAGTTGGTTTTGATTGAATAAAATATATCCTAAACATTCTGAACATTTCTGCACTACAACAAAAATGCTGCCCTTGACAAATCTGTGGTTTCCTTAGTTTATCTAAACTAAGACCGAATTGGACTTAACTTCCATCTTGGATTTTAATGCAGCCATTATGTGTGTTTTCAATTTTCATTTTGACATCTCATATCTCCAGAGTGTGCGATGATGCATTATACAGACATGCTCTTGTTGAATGCTCTTCCTGCCTATATCATTGTTTTTAAGCCTGTCAATGTTTACGTAACTAGATTTGTTCCATCACCCCTGACGACATGAGGCTGAAATAAGCACATTAATATGAGGCTAATGTTAGACTGATGGCAGATGACGTATAATTCTGTATAGTGATGTCTCATCATTGTTACATTTGGTGACCCTATATTGACTGTGTGGTTTTTGTTGACTTCTATTATAGCTTTGCTTATAAAAATTATGAATTCTGGAGATGAGTCAGTCTTCTTACTCCATGACTGTGGAGACTGAACCCTTGTTTGTTAGTATTGTCATTTGAACTAAAACTATTATTGCCTTGGCATAATATCTTTCCACTGTTGCATTTCGATGATCCTCATGCTAATTCCCTATTCAAATTATTTACCATTAACTATTATTATTACCTTTGTAATGTTAGAGGACTATTTTTAATAAGCCTTCATGGTTTAAATTGCATTCTTAACTCGAGAGATTTTACTTAATGAAATGTTACTTGGTTCATTACTGTTGGGATGCCATTATGGATATTATGCCTCATATAGCCTGAAGGTTCAACACCATCCCTGATTCTTTGTAGGTGATTTAGCTCTCTGTGTCATTAGATTGCCTAAGAGAGAGAAACAATTAACACCAAGCACTGAAAGGACCACCAGGACTTGAAACGGTGCCAGGCAAATTGGTTTTGTTATTTAGACCCATAGCTTTAAAAGCATGTAAGTGCTTCCTTTGGCCGCAATTATAATTTGTGTAAAGTGGAATAACTGTGATAAATTCTGCTTAGTACAATTACAAGGGGGTCAGTACTCCTGCAATCATATTTTACAAATATGGGAACACTGCATGGACATCATTTAGGGGTCATCAGAGGTTGCAGCTGTGATCCCTGCTTGACCCTTGCTACCCTGGCAGTGTCTTTGTGAGCCCTTGCCTCAGAGGTGGCAAACAAAGGGGCAGATTTAAAAAAAGTGGTGTTGCACCCAGTGCAGCACCACTTTTCTTGTGCCTTTTAGAGCTCTCTACCTCCACCATGTGTGCGCCCTCTTTAAAATACAGTGCACGTTGGCGCTGGGTAGGGGGCAATAGCGTCAAAATGTTTGATACTACTGATGTACTGTTCAGGGTTAGCACCAAAATGTTCGCACTAACCCTGAACAGTACATACAGGCCCACTGTAAATGATGTGCCCCCTTTGAACGCCTGCTCTGTGCAGGTGATAAAAATGCTGCAAAAAATTCTAAAAGAAATCTTTTAGATTTCTTGTGCCAGTTCTTTGGCCGCCCTAATGGGGGAATGCCCCCCTTGCATACATTATGCCTGGCGCAAACAAAATGTGGCAATGCATGCATTGCACCACTTTGTAAATCTGGTGTGGTGACTACGTATTACTGTAAAAAAAAAAAGACGCAAATGTAGCACAAGGCTCTCTTAAATCTGGGCCTAAGTGCCAGGAACACAGTGACAGCTCGTCTTTATGGACGGTATTTGGGGCTACATTCTCTTTGTTTTCATTCAAATTTGTTTTACACTGATAGTGCATAACAATTTATTATTCAATGTAAGTGTAATAAAAATGCAGTACAGTTAGGGACTACACCCGTACATGGTAGCTGAGATAAGTAAAAAATGGTTTTAAATGTATGTTGTGTGCGCGCTGTTGTGCGCGCTATCCGTGAGAGTGCGTTTATGTGAAAGAGTGAATGTAAGCGTGAATGCGTATTTATGTATATGTGTGTGTAATTGAAAGGGCGTAAGATGTCACTTCGGCTACCCATCGCATTTCGGTGCATTGACGTTCGTTGATCATATTTCTCCACCAGGAAAATCCGACAAGTAAAATCATCTAAAGAATGAGCCACTTGCAAATAGCTGCATTCTACCACACAGAAAAAGGAATTCTTTGTGGAAGCCTGGCCTGTACATCCAGCACTGCACTCTGTGCGGTTTAACGTTTAATTGCGAGGTATTGGTGGATGCTAACGCAGGGCGCCAGTATTCACATGTGCAGAGTTTCCACCCTACCAGCACCACGCAACTTGTTCTGCCAACCAAATGTTCAGGGACAAAGCAAAATTACTTTCAATTAGTAAGCACAGCTTCAAATAGCAAACAGAAAGCTTCAACCTTTAGCCCAGAGCCACAACAGTGTATCGATAACAAATCAAAAAGAAGTTCAGGGGTGAGGACTCAAACAGGGAGAGGATAACAGAATGCCATCATTTCAACGTCTAAATGCCCTCGCACGTCAATTTTTGTGACATCCGTGACCACAATAGGAAAGGTTGGAACATTTCTTCCCCGTCACAAAATAATGACGAGAAAAATTACACGGGTTTCAGTTTATCTGCCAGCTGCATCGCGAGCCTTTCGGTGAGCAGAATGCATTTAAAAAATAATCAATAGAGGAGTCATACGATGATGACAACTGCAAAGGACCGGAGAGCTAAGGTTCACTGAACTGAATATTAAACAGATAGGACATCGAGTGCTGGTTTAATTGAACTAAAACAATTTGCCCATGTCTTTTACACTTCGAAAGACAAATTATTTATCTCTTGTACACTTCATTAGGTGCCACTTTTAATCTAATATTTGCTCTAGGATTCCAGAGCCTGTGTAATAACAAGTAATCTTTAAATGTCATTGCATTAAATAAAAAGTCAATTTTCTACAGAAAATAGCTCATACATTTAATATTCTCACAGCTCTAAAATACTGCCCAATTAGTGGTTCAAAATAGTTTGGAAAAAGTACCCCTTGCCATACTTGCCATACACTATAAAGATATTGCAAGTCACAGAGGCGTTCCATGACAATAATGAGGAACTAGACAGAGATGACTTGAAATATTCTTTTAATGTAGGGCAGAAGGAACTTTGGGCCAATTTTACAAGGCCCTAGAACCTATTCGCGCCGCGTGACTTTTTTTTACACTAATGTTGCGTTAAGGAGGCCATTCTCCGCCATATTTACAAAGTGCTAGCATTGCGCCACTTTGTACCACCTTTATACCTGCCCCAGGTATAATGTAATCAGTGGGGCATTCCCACACTGGGAGGCTGCAAAAAATGGCACAGTGAAATCGCAAGATTTCCCTGCAAAATGTTTCCATCACCTTTAACGCCTGCTCGGGGCAGGCGTTAAAGTGACAGGCCCATAGTAACCTATGGGCCTCCCTAGTGCTTGGCTGGACTAGCCTATAACTTATGGTGCTAATACAGCAAAGCACCACAACAGCGTCATAAATGATGACACTATTGTGGAAAGGAAAGCCATGATGTGCCGTATTGTAAATACAGCACAACTATGGTGTTAGATGGGGTAGGGGAGGCACAAGAAAAGTGGCAGATTGAGACCAATGTGCCATTTTCTTGTAGATCAGGCTCTTTATTCTTTTTACATCATGGTGACACCATCACTCTTCTGCAAAAAACACTTTCATTCTCAGTCTCTTGCAGTTTCATGTTTACTTCATAGTTCATGGATGAAAATAAAGAGATACTATAATCAGTTTAATGTAAATCAGACGAAAAAATGCTGTGGCTCACAACTGTATGGAAATAAGCAGAGTTTCTATCTTTTTAGTAAAGACCTCTAGCTCGAAAGGAAAATAACTATGTTGGCATAAATATTTTCTTTATACTTATTGCTTTTTATTAAAAAAAAAAAAAAACATATCAGAAGGAAAAGCTAGTTCCTGTTTTCTATGTTGAAACTTCAGCTGTAAATATACTATAGGACTTACCTTTCTCCTTGGCTGCTGTAAATATACTCTGGGACTTACCTTTCTCCTTGGCTGCTGGCAGCAGGAATTGTGACTACAGAACTAAACTGCAATAACTTATTAGAGTTGAGCAGCTATCTCATTTCGTTATTACATGAGACTGGAGATATGCCATAAGTCACCTCTAATAAGGACATTAGAGACTTTTATACATGCATTGCAAGTTCCCATATATTATAATTCGTAAGGGGTATTCAGCATGATAATGGACTCCACATGATGGAAGCCAATAGGCATTGTTTGTGGCTGCTATTTTCTCTGGTGTTGTGAATGGTGGCACAGCTGCTCCATCATATACAACTGTTTCAGAATCAGGCACTTCTCACCAAGTCAAGATTGCAGTGAGTGCCAGTGGTGGTGAGAGATTGTGTGCTAATACTCTTGCCTTCCCACATCATGCAGAATGGAGCTACTGTGAGGCTTCTTGTCTTTGCTGTGTTCTGCCCAAAGGTGCCAGAACAATTTTCAGAGAAGATGTGCTGGCCATGAACCTGACCACTTCAAAGTCATTAAGGTTGTGAAAAATCCAAATACTACTTTAAGTTCAAGCATACCAAATGACTCTAATCTGTTCAGTGGGAGAGCCAGAAGATGCCTAAGTGGGTCCAGTGATGCACTTTGGAATGCATTTTCCACAAAATTATGGCTAAAATGTTTGTGACTAGGTACTGTCATTAGCAGACTGCATATTCTCTACCAAAACTGAAGAAAGGTGCAACACATTAACAATTAACTTCTTCGACTGGGCTGCCAAATCAGCTTTGATTGGAGAAAAAGTTGTTTTTAATCCATTTTCCTAACTTATAATGGTCTGCTTTAAATACAGACATTAGAACTGTGATGCCTCGGTAGGAAATAGCCTTTTACTTCTGAGGGTAACTGAGGCTATCCCAGACTGTACTGGTGATAGAATCATGTAAACATGTGAAACAAGTAATGTGTTCGGAGTCTGATTCCCGACTGGTATGCTTTGCATGCTTGATCATTATGTATTTGCTATTGTTGGGACCACCATGTTACTAGTCATCAACTAAGCTCTTTTCTTTCATCTGTCTACTGACACTTCTTAACATGTTTGAAACCCTTGACGCTGTTGATTATGAGATTTTTAATATCCTGGGATCCCATAATGGCAATGAAGAACAAGTAATAAAATAGTTATCTTCTTACTCTCAAAAAGTGCACCTCAAGGATGTACTCTTCATCCTTGTCCATTCTCTTCTAAATCTCTTCATCAAACCACTTTGTGAATTGTTCCATGACTCCTTTCACCAATATTCTGATGAAGCACACCCTTACTTTTCGAGGTAATCTTTGAATTATGTACCCGACATTTGGTTGTGTGACATAATATCGAGAACAAAAATAGTGCAGAACACAAATTTTGGAAAAAAATTAGGAGCCAAAATATTGTGTTTTTTTCACATCCTATGTGAGCACACTACAAAAATATCAAGACAACAACATTGTGGACCAGAATAGCATCCAAAAACAGCCAAGTGTAATGATATGTCTAATTATAGCATTGCATTTATTTAATTGAGATATTAAAGTTTACATAATAATAAATTAAAAATAAATATATGACATAACAAAATACACTTAAAAATAAAACATTTAAACGTTTAAAAAATACATTACATATAATAATATTGATAATTAACAAATATGTATATAACAAAATAACCGTAACTACACAAAATGAATTAAAAAAGGATAAACCAAAAAAGTAAAGACATTTAGAAATTATTTTATTATATAGAAAATTTAGAAATATTACAAAAACAATAAACAAATTAAAATAAATTTTACCACTCATAACTAAGCAGAGTTGGACTTTGTAAGGGTCAAATGAACTATCCCCACTGCAACATAAGCAACAATAGTGAAAGTGTTGGATTGTGGAGGGGTCAAATGTAATATTCCCACTGCAAGGTAACCAACAGTAGATGAAGTGTTTGAATTGGGAGGGCTTGGAGGGGTGAAATTTACTGTTCACATTTCAATTTGAACAATTGTGGGGAAAGTGATGAAATCTGAAGCAGTTAGATTTATTATTCTCACACTTACATTACTTAAATATATTTAAATAGATTAATAATAAATGAAAAAATAATAAGGAATTTACGTTATTTAAATAGAGGCCAGATTGTTTTAAAAATACTAAACACAAAGTGCAGTCTACAAACGAAAATAATTTTTTATGAAAATTGAAAATATATTTGATTAAAACACTCCCCACATTACTACTCTAATAAAACAAAGATAAACAATTAAAAGTAATACAAAATATAAAAACAATGCAATTCGCTTTAAAAATTAAATAAAACAATTATTTGATTAAATACATATAAAATGAGCACACATAAAAACATATGGATCAATTTAACAATTAATTAATTAATTACAAATCACCAAATAACATAATTAGCTAATTTACACAATTATTAATTTAATCATTTAATTACACTGAAAGTTAAATATATTTTAAAAATATTAATTTCCACATTAAAAACACTCCCTACCTTTACCTCCTGCACACTCAGGTCAGGACACTTACTGGAGGCAGATGGTACCATCATGGATGTTTATCATTTTGGGGTTAAAGGAACAAGTGGACTGAGAACATGAGGAATTGGTGTTTGTAGATGTGGGAAAAGCAAGATTGTGTACAGCAAAGAGGTTAGATAAGGACTCTCTTTACGTTAGCCAATGTGAAATTGATTAATGTATAACTGTGAAGTCAAATACATTAAATTAAAGAGAAAAGTTAATAGGATTAGTTGGTTGAGATTATTTGAACCATTAAACTGCAAGTGGGATAGTTTTCTAGAGAAAGAGAGTATCCTGGGTAACTCATCTTCGTCCAGTTGCCCAGAATTTAGAGGTAATGATGATTAATGAAAAAGCATGCTAGCAGCACACTAACTTAGACAATATGATTGCATCTAAGATTATTGCAACTACATAAATGATTTCTGGAATGTATTTGTATGTAATGTGAGCTGTAGTCTCCAATGAAATAATGAAAAGTAGAAAAAATGCCTTCACTTAGGTACTGCTGGCATTGGCCTGTACCTCACAGTCTTCTTGTGTCCATCTTATGTTCTCCCTACCCACCTTCAAGAACAAATTTAAAAGGATATTCATTTTGTGGTAATATCTATAAATTATTCATTACCTTACGGTGTTCCACATGCAATACCACTCTTCAATTTCAAAAACATTTGTACTCACATTATAAAAAAGATTGTGCCTCTTTTTATCATTTTAGAAATGTTCTCAGTCTGAAAAATTCAGCCACAATAAGGTAATTGCCATAATAAATAGTTAACCAAGAGACTTAATGTGAATGAACCTGCACTGTTTCCAAAAGTCTTGGTGCTGCTCTTGTTGTGTAGCCATTTTAGTTATAGCTCCATGCACGTTAGTTTAATACACAAGGCCGCTGTGCACTTTGACCTAGATATATTTTATTCGGCTTCGCATTGTTATTTTTCCAGTAACCAGATTTACGGTCTTGTTTTAATTTCTTCTATCTAACTGTTTTGCTCAGCCCAGCACTGTGTTCTCAAACAACACATATTTGATCACTTTGTGCTTCAGTCAAGGCTACGGTTTGGTACATTGCCGGTGCACGTGGTAGAGGTTTAGTCTCCAACATTCTTAGAAAATACACATCTTTCTGTAGGGACATTTTCTTAGAACATTAGCTGTGTTATTATAAAAACACTTCCTAGTCCCATTACTCGTCAAGAGGGAGATTCCAGCCAGGGAACCACGACTGTATGCTGATTGCTGAATGCTTTGCTACAGATGCTAATGCAGACTACAGGCCTTTGCTCACGTATGAGGGTCAATGTCCTCCCAGGGGAACCTGAACGGCAGGATTAGAGTTTAACATGCTGTGCTCAAATTATGATTCAGAAAGAAAATAGTCCATCGATTCTAGTGTCAATATGATAGCGTTATTCTTATGCTTCACTCTCATCGTCACCATTTTAATATTGTCATGTTATGTCATTCTGGTTATTGCAGGTCACGCTTTGTCATCTAAAATGCAGTTGTTTTATTAAACCAGTCTTTAAAACCTATACTGCTTTCATTGTCATTTATATATGAGACTGAACTGTGAATGAGAGAACTGGATGCGACCTGAGTGACCACAACTTCCCTGAGAAGTATGATATGTCATGCTCTCGGCTGCCCAATCATCTCTACCTTTCGGGAGAGACAAGGCACTGCTAGTTAGCCGGAGCAAAACCCGGATTTAGAGCGACAGGTGTCACCCACAGTGGGTCAGACTCAGTCTCCCACACCGTGTATGATCTTGCTGCTCAAAATCCAGTAGTCTCATTAGAATATTGAAAGCCTACGTGACATTGCACCCCCAACATTTGGTCAGGCTCTAATTTTCGGGTCCTCCGGAGTATCTCTGTCTCATTATATACATGACACCTCAATGCCGTTTGCGGAGATGTCCATGGTACTGAGGATTTCCACCACAGCTGTGTAGGTAATCCTACTACAACTGGCAGTTGTTCAAGCTTGAACTTTAAAAGGAAACCCCATTTTGGTGTGCCTTCTCTGAACTAATAGTGTTACTATCATGGCGAATCCCCAACATGTACAATAGCTGTTAAGATGAGACAACTTCTTACAGCACACTTACTAGCAAATGGCCTAATGGCCCAGAGAAGTCCAGTCACATTTGTGGCGGACGCCCATGCAGCTTATAGAACAGAACTTTTTTACTCTTGGGTCACATTTCCAGCAGTTGATGGGAACACTAATGCATTTCATCAATATACACCTGCGAACGCACCTGGACAATACAGAGTGTACGCATATTTAGTGATACCTCTATCTTATCAAGAACATAATAATTGGTTTGATGGCGCCCTACCCCATACAATATTACCAGTAATGTTAGGTCCCCTAAGCAATGACGGTCCTACTTGGCCTTTACTGGCCACCTATACACCACATCCTGAAGTTGGAAATTTAGCAGTAGCTGAGGTTCGTCGCTTATACATTGAATTAATAGCAATATATAGACGATTAGTACAATTCGTGATGCAAACATTAAATAAAAACCCAGCACGTGCTGCTCCAGCACAGCCACATGCAGTTACACGACTGTACATTTGATTATGGGTAAAGTACCAGCCAAACAAGAGGAAACTCCGTTTTGGTTAGCACAGAAAATTAATACGCTGGAGGCAGTATTTCCCCATACGGGACCTCACGATAAACATAGAATATTAACGATGTGTTTGCCTTTTGGGATGGTCCCTACAGTAGAAAACTGTAATACCTGGGGTACGGTATTTGCCGCGCTCTACACAACTGCACACGGTACACCAACACTTGCCAATTTACCGGAAGTGTTGAAACAAATTCAAGATGAATATGGAGCTGCCCTGGCCCTAGATTTGGGGATGCAATTCATGGGCAATTTGGCCACAGTGTCCTCAATCATTTTAAGTAACCTTTAAGGGGAAGCAGTCGCATTTGCAGTGCGCATGCAGCTTCGTGATGTTCCGCAGCAAGATCAAGAACAAGAGCTGCCTAAAATAATAGCAGAGACCGATTCAAGTATCGGTCGAGATAGCCTACGGGCCAGACCACAAAAAACTCAATTTCAGGGTAAATCAAATAAAGATAACCCCAAACAAACACCTGAGGGTAATAAGAAACGCTGGGATAAAAAGCAACAAATGCCTAAGAAAGAAAGGGGAGAATCTCCACGTACGGAGACCCCACAGAAGAGGTATAATCGCAGGAATAGGGATAATATCAAAACGCCTGATAGATATCAATATACTGATACACGCCAATCTCGTTCCTTTCAAGACTCATCGGAAAAGAGAAATGAGAGAGGCGGGTGATCAGAGCGAAGAAAAGAGTACGTGAAACAGAGACAGGAATCACAACGCTCTTCGGAGGTTTCTGTTAAAAAGGAAGAGAAACCCGCCCAACAAAAACCACAATTAAAAAAAAAAAAAAGTGACAGCAGTCGCAGTCTGACATGCCACACAGGAAGAGGGTCCTCTTGAAGAACAAGAATTGGGCTCTAGCATTGCTAGACAGCACGGCAGAGGTCACAATAGTTTGCCAGAATCTTCTAGAGCATCTGGAGGTGAAAGCAACTGATGACTTTATATAAGTAGAAACAGCGGACATGCGTGTCTCCAAGCCTGATAGGGTGTACAAAGTAACGCTACAGTTAGAAGGAGACATTGAACGCACAATAGACGCAATCTTTTGGGATCGCATAGTAAAAGGGTATGATGTCTTGTTGGCCGAACAAGATTGGCCACCTGACTTTGTCCGTAACTGCCCATATGGAGAAGATGTCATTAAGCCTTCCTTCTCGCCCCTTGTTCCAGAGGAACTAGATGACTCCTATTCCATTGAATGGGCTGTAGCACAAGCACCTGCATAATACAGAAATCACGCAGGATGGAATAAGGATTCCACCTACCATGTAATTCCCATTAAAAGTGAACCTCAGCCACAACCGCAGTCTCCTATAAAACATGAAGCAAACGCACCAGTGAGAGAAATACTCACGCAATTAGAGTACCAGGGTGTAATTGAACCCTGTGTCTCGCCAATGAATTACCCTTTATTCCCCGTAGCCAAACCAGACCATTCATACAGAATAGTCTTAGACTACAGACATCTAAAGAGTCATACATGCACCTATGCTGATTTTTACAACGCACTAGGCTCTCCGAAAAAATTCTGTCGTTACCTCAGGGGTATAAGAACAGCCCAGGACTGTTCGTGGCTCGTGTCACTGCCATTTTACACGAGATCGACCCTGAAGCATTGTCCTATGTAGATGATATAAATCTCACTGATGATGAATTACTACAACATTTAAGACGGGTAGCCCGCGTTGTTGTAGGGTTTGCCAAATATGGCTACACATTTAATAAAGAAAGCCCTTACTACCAGAAGGGGTAACCTGGGGAAAAAAAGGGCCACTGGTTGGTTTGATTATAATTGCTCACAAGCACATAGGAAACTGAAAAAAGCTTTAAAAGCCCCAAAAAGATCCTTAACCGAGATACGTAAGTGTAGACAAGAATACAAAGCAGCAATGAAGGGAAGGAAATTGTCCCTAAAAAGAACTCTGTGGGAAACTCTACATACAGCTAGCCGCACAAAAGATAATATTCTTTTTTGGAAAACAATTAACTCACCTATGCTTGGGGATAGAGACTCCCCCAGAATGGAAATAGCGATCTCCGAAGAAGACTGAATCGCACACTTTTCCAAAACATATGCACGAGTCAGCGAAGAGAACCCTATATTACCCGTATATGATCAAGCCCTACAGGAAGGTACACGCTTGTTAATAACCCCACAATTTAGCCTTGAGGAGGTAGAGGAAGCCATATCTCTAAGCAAATCAGGAAAAGCTCCGGGCCCCGATGGCGTTCCGATAGATATATACAAGGCCAACATCCACTTATGGGGCCCTGTATTAACACAGTCACTAAGGGCCATTTGCATACAAGGTCCCCTACTATCTTGTCGAGATTCTAATATAATTCCTATATATAAAAAAGGTGACCGTCTTAACCCAGCCTGTTATAGACCCATCTCCCTGCTGGACTCAACAGCTAAATTAGCAGGGAGAATCATCCTGAACAGATTGCAAACATGGGCAGAAGAAAAGAGAGCTTTAACTCCTGTACAATACGGATTCCGGAAAGGCATTGGGACAGTGGAACAAAGCCTGAATTTAAGTATCATCATAGGAAAGTATACAAGGATTAGAGAAGGCAATTTGCATCTGGCTTTCATTGACCTATCATCAGCATTTGACTGTGTACTACATGACAAGTTATGGAACATTTTAACCAGCTTGGGGGTAGAACCAGCTATAATCCAGTTTATACGAGATATGTATTCAGGGTGCAGAGCAAGAGTGAGGTACGGCCTAAAGGGGGAGAGTACTCGCCCTTTTGGCATATTTAGAGGTGTGCGCCAGGGCTGTGTTCTCGCCCGGTTCCTGGTCTCGATGTTTATAAACAACCTAGAAAATGTGTTGGCTACTAACTGCAAAGATCTACCCCAAATAGGCAATCGCGCTGTCCCGGTCCTACTTTATGCAGATGACGCAGTTTTAATGGCCAGGACCCCGTTAGCCTTACAAAAATTATTAATTACTTGTATTACATTTATGTCACAATTGGGTCTTACTGTCAATCACTCAAAAACATTTATTATGAACTGTGGTGGGAAACGCGGCAAATCCTATGACATTACAACCGCGGAGGGGAGAATAGAAACCGCGCGCACCTTTTCCTATCTGGGCATAATGTTTGACAATCAGGGCTCTTGGGCTAATTGTAGGAAGACAAAAAAAGCCCAGCTTATAAAAACAACAATTGCTTTAAGGTTTTTTTCTAACAGAATAGGGGGGATTACCCCACCAAATATGATAAAAATTTACAAAGCTAAGTGCATCCCAGCAGCCACGTATGGGTCCGGTATCTGGGGATACACCGATTGTAATCTGGTACAGACGGTTGAAAATGACTTTTTAAGATATTTATTGATGGTACCAAAAGGTACATCTTCATACATAATTCATTCAGAACTGGGATCCCCCTTTATTACCGACTTGATAAAGATTCAACCCTTACTGCTATGGCACAAAATCTGGACCTCAGAACATACTGAACTAAATAAAGCCATTTTGACCGACTGCATGGAGTCTATATACGCAACAAGGGTGCCTTGGCTAAAATACATCATGACCTTTTTTTCAAACATGGGCAATAAAGCTTATTACACAAATCCAGCTCTCCTGGAAACAATCTCTAGGAAGGACCTGAGTGCTCCGGCATTAAAATATTTAGAAGACTTACGATGGGAGGTTGAATCAAAAAAGCCCACCGTCATTCACAATCAAATAATCCTGTCAACAGAGGCTAACCAGCCTTACCTGATGAACGTGATAAATCCCCGCCATTGTTTTGTGCTCACCAGACTGAGGCTGGATACATTCCACCGTTTAGTGACCTTCCCAACCATGAATGATTGGAGCACCACCTTGAAGGCCTGCTAATGTGACGCAAAGGCACTACAAACCACAATCCATGTGGTTTTATTTTGCAAACTGTACACCAAGCAAAGAAAGCGCCTAGTAGTCCCTCTCTTAAGGCTAATCAATCTCCCTCAGTGTCGTACTGCGTACGCCAGCCTCCAGGTACTATCATCCATTGAGATGTGCGGAACCTTGGCCAATTTTTTATGCTCCGTATTAACCACAAGAAAGCGCATGGGGGTAGCAACATAACTTGAACTATTTTAGATCTTTTATTATTGTAAATCATTAAGATTTTAGCCTATTTATTGTATTTATTGTATATTAAAATGTAAAATATTGTTACTTTTATGACTTGCTGAAAGTCGAATAAAGTCTTTGTACTACTACTACACATTTAATAAAAAATAAAAAAAATAGCCTTCCTCAGCGTCCTGTTTCTAGGATATGAGCTGTCAAGTGAAGGGAAGAGTCTAGCACCACAATTCTTAGAAAAGTGCACACAGTTACAACCACCGAATACGATTAAAAAACTCCAATCATCATTCTTAAATTTTGGCACAACCTACATTCCAGATTATGCTACGCGCAAAAACCCTTTATATGACCTAATACGTCCCAATTTTTCTAGTAAATTCTGGACAACTGAACATACACAAATTCTTAGAGAATTGCAGACAGACATGCTGGCAGCACAACATTTACACACAAGGGACAACAAAACACATTTGGTCATCAGGGTAATAGCTGGGGCCATCGGTTTCACCTATGTGACATTTAATGAAGGTGAGACAGTCCTGATTGCATACAAATCACATTTGTATTCAGCAGCTGAACAACGCTTTGCTACCACAGAGAAAATTTTCACTGCTGTACAGATGGCTGTCATTAAAGAAAGACCTCTTGCCCAAGGCAAACGCATTATTGTTGTTTCTCCAATCCCAGCCCTAGAGGCTGTTACAAAAGCTAGCGTTCCGAACGCAAACGCACCACATCCACGTTGGATACAATGGGCTACGTCTTTGACAGCCACTGATGTAGACTACATTTGCGACCCAAAGTTACAAACTCAGGAATTTCTACAATATGAAGTAGAATACCCAGATCCAGCAAATACCTTGCCTATTGATCAGTATCATAGAGTCATGTACACCGATGGCTCTGCACAACCTGCAATTGGAACTAAACATCAATATTCTGCTGCTTGCGCAGTCATAAGTGGCTATATGGAAGGGGATACATTTTGTCCTCTACATACCTTTACACAGATCCTAAGGGAATGTACAGCATAATTGGCTGAGCTAAAAGCTCTGCAGATGGCACTGGAACACACGGATCCGGCACAGCCTACGCTGACTGTTTGTGATTCATATTACTGTGGCTAGTCCTTTAATGAATACCTGCATTATTGGCACCAGAATGGGTTCAGAGACTCCAAAGGCAACACCATTAAACACAGACTACTGTGGAGGACAGTAGCTGACATGAGAGAGACGCTATCGAATGTCCATGTTGTACACACACTTGGACACCAGCGCGTTGGAATACATGATGCTGGAAATACACTGGGTGATGAAGCCACAAAGTCAGCAGTAGCCACTGTAGCTGCAGTGACTCGCTCGATTTCCAAACCAGACATTTGGTCTGCTGTGAAAGCTACAGCTGATGGTATGCCCCATCCTAAAGGATTTCCTAACAAATATCATTATCATATGGGAAGTATGCTGAACGCTGAAGTTAAGATACAAGGTGTGGGCGTACGAGACATCCCCAACAAAGATGTAAGACCACAATTGATTAAAGCAGCGCATGAAGGGGTAGCATCTGCACATGCTGGTGTGGCGGCTACAATCTCAATCTTACAGGCCTGTTATTGATGGCCAGGTCTCTATAAAGAAACTAAGCAGTATGTTCTTTGTTGTGACATCTGTCAACAAATCAAAGTTTCCACTGCCAAGCGCCCGCCGCAGACACCCCTCTTAATTTCAAACAAACCATTACAGTGTGTGTACTTAGACCACTGCGGTCCCTTAACACCTGACAGTGCCTACAAATATATACTAGTCGCTGTTGATTCATGCTCCAGATTTGTATGGGTATGGTCACAGCGCTCGGCTGACGCTCGGACTGTTATTAAAGATTTTCAAGTCTTTATCGGTACATATGCAGTTGTGGCCTTCCATTCGGACCAGGGCCCTGCTTTTGCCTCAAGGGCATTCAAGAACACCATGGCTTTGTTGGGGGTCCAACTCCAGTACTCGTCTCCATTTCATCCTGAGGGAAATAGTGTAGTGGAGCGATTAAACCGTGATTGAAAGAAATCCTAAACAGCCAGAGTCCTAGGTACGGGTAGTAGTTGGCTTATTCACCTGTATGGAGTCCAGAGAGCACTAAATAACCTGCCTAGAAGGTCCCTGGGGGGTCGTACTTCATATGAGTGCCTGTTTGGAACTAAAATGTATGTTCCGGATCTTGATGGTCCTGGCATGGAGGCAGCAGAAATACCTTTTGACATAAATGAACATGTGACTGTCTTACAGGAATTGCAACAGTTCCGTGAAGATAATTCTTCAAAAAGTGCCACCTCCACAGGAATTAAGGATGTGCCAGTAACATCTACCGGCTGGATTCCCAGAGTTTGGGATCTTGTACGTGAAAAAGTCGCAGTGAAAAAGGAATTCGGCCCTTCTTATCAAGCACCAGTCCCTGAACTGGGGATACACGGTACCAGAACTGTTATTCTACCACCGTTGCCAGGTGCCAAAGAAAATCGTTTTGTCTCTATTGACAATGTCAAATTACATCATATGGCCGATCCTGCACAGCCGACAAAGAGGAACATCCAGTAGTTCCTGAATCCCTCTCACTACTGGCGAAGAAGTTCCACTACAAGTTGTTTATACCAACACCGACACCTCTCCGAGCTTGGGGAGGGTGGAAGATGATCTTTCATTAGTTCCACTAACGTCAACTAACTTAGAAACATTCAACCAAGTCAATTCGACTACAAGCCAAACGGATGGTGCTGTCTATAGTATGCCACCACAGGAAACACCAACTCCACCTTTGACAACGGCTACGCCATTTGCACGAACTGCCTCTGGTTATTTTGCCAACTTCAACGATGATTTCTCAGACTCATTTGCCTCTTCGACAGCTGATTTGTCAAGTACACGTAAGCTAACAAACTGACTTAAAGAAA
The DNA here is from genome assembly GCF_031143425.1 of Pleurodeles waltl. NCBI lineage: Eukaryota > Metazoa > Chordata > Amphibia > Caudata > Salamandridae > Pleurodeles > Pleurodeles waltl. Next base: position 150,707,605 of record NC_090439.1, read on the forward strand.
AATATTTAATTTTTCCATGGAACTATATATGGCTTTCTCTGACTGTCCCAGCCTTTCTACTTTGGATTGGTTTTGTTATTACCTTTTTCTTATTAATACATGGTCCTTTTCTTCCTGAAAGATCGACAGTTGAACAGGTGGAGAAGGTTTTGAAACCAAATTTTTTGTCACACAAAGTCCGAAGAGATTTATCCTTTATGAACATTTCCGCAGTGCCAATTTTTGATGGGATTGTTTGGGACAAAGTAATGTTTGATATATATGGTCCCACGGAAATTATTCAAATACCGTATGTGTTCAAACTATCAGTGAATGATATAGTGATACCAGGCATTGTATCTGATTATTGGGATATGAAAACAGTTGATTCTATGATGACAGCATTACAATATTATACTGTCTTTGAAAACCAAGATGTTTATCAATTTAAAAAAAATTATGGTGATATGTTCTGCTATAATTATTATGGGCACCACTTCATACATAGAGCGAGCAGCCCCAAAATGGCATTTAATTACACGCAATGGGAACATATTCTGAAAAGTTTGCGTATTTTTCTGGGCACAACCAAAAGAATGCTGAGTCATATTACTTTAAGGTACCATCTACTAAGGATATACACATGTTATTGACTAATACAAAATTTATATATTCGGAATCCTTTGTTTCCCGGCTATCGATAGAAGGCTATGAATATTGGTCCAAATCAATTGATCTGAAAAGTGTCTGGGGAACAAAAAATTGTCAAATTAAAGGAAAAGAAACATTGTTTAGAGCATGTCTTATTCCTGTTCAAATGATCTTCTTAAACGAAACAGTGCAACAGACGAGTTGTTTAGGCTTAGCAACAATCAGGGGATTAAATATGCCCAGTATACCTGCCCCAGCAAAATTGAACAAATGGCAAAAATACACGAATGCAACTAAAGATGAGCTCGAAGAGTGGGTCCAGAATGGTAAGTTTAATGCTTCACTGACACGTCCAGGTGGATGGTTGTTGTGGCCAATAAACCAATGGGTATCATCAATGTTTTATTAACTCCTCAGGGGGTATTAGGACGAGTAGGCCAGACCCTCACTATATATCTCCAGAACATGCAGATATCATTACAACATATAGTGTAGGAAAATTATGCCAACAGTGGCTAAAATCATCCTCACTGAACGCGGTTAAAGAAAACCTCAGTCTCCTGTCTAACTCCACTGACTTACAAGATTTCTTGTCAGGCCCCAGAACACCACGTAGGAAGCATTTCCTATATGCATTATACAATGAAATATGGAAACTTTCCCAACAAGATGCTGCTGCCCAGTTAAGGCAAATAGATCAGGAAATCTAAAAAAGGCATTAGCTGTTGTGGATAATGGGATTAATACCTTGTCCGACTGGATATATACAATTAGCAACATTGTCTCTTCTGCTATAGACATTATACAATCTGATATGTCTTCTTTATACCATGGACAGAGTCAGATCAGGTCCATTATGCAGTTGGGTTGGACACTTCAAACATTGAAGGCGGGTCCCGTTCCATGGCAGCACGTCAGTGCAAGGGAGATATTTTCTTCTTTTAATGTAATGCGACAACAACAACTGGCTAAGAAAGAAGCGACTTATGTCATGCTTAACATTGAGAAATGAGAAAAGTTGTCTTTTACCGTGGCTGAAATACCATCGGCAGAGTGGTTAATACACGGGGTTATTGATCTGCCTATTTCAACACTACAATTCACCTCCTGTTTAAAACACATTCCGGTAGGCAGATATAAAAAGCTGGGAGATAGTTACATCCATGAGGTGTGGGAGCTTCCCTTCTTGTACAAATGCTTCAATGGCATGAAAGAAGTCTTTCTTAGTGGCAGTGAATGCGAGACAGTCAGTCATTCGATGATTTGTAAACAGCTGCCCTTGCATGGGGCGTGTAACGCCTCGGGTGCAAACTTGGCTTGTTATTTTAAGGGAGTTCCAGTCCCCTTGATAAGACCTACGTTCGAGGTGCTTTCAAACGGCAGCTATGTCCTTCTCAACAGTGAAGACTGTTGCGGCATGCGAGCCGGAATAGTTTACGTTGTGTAGTGAATCCTAAATCATTTTAATGGGATAACAGGAGTTAGCTTAGCCTCTGGCTTGCAGACTCGTGCCCCCGTCACCTAGTGACTTTTAACATACTTAGCTTGCTCTGTCTTAGCCCATTTAATTATTTATTTCTTTTAACATGGCTGCCTTGCTAATAAATAGGCCACTTGTTATGGGTAACATTATCAGTGTCACCGCGCCGAGGCGTCAAGATCAAGCACTTACTAACAAACAGTAGGTGTTCACACTTAGGGATTTACCCTCTCTATACTTTCGAGGGATTGTTTATATTAATTGCTGTCCCAAGCATGTCTGTTATCTATTGTTTAGGAACACACCTACGTCAGGGGTCCGTGTAGATCTGTACAAATACATCACACTTTAGACAGATAATCAGAGGGATTCCGACCAGAGGGCATCGCCACCATCGCTGATACCGATGCTGCAGTCGTCTTGACGCTGACCCAGTCTTCGTGTCCCTGCGGAGTCTGAGATAGAGACCTCATTCCAAGGTAATGAGGGTTGGGGGGTCCTCTCATGGACATGGCCTTGGCAGATTAGGATTAACAAACCCAGCTCTCCTTTAGGCAGGAGGTTAGGCCTTTCACATTAGGGGATTAGGGCATGTTACATCTCACACATATTTTCTACGTATTGCAAGATGGTGGGGGTCTTTGTAATAATGACTCTCGTCTTCACAATTCTGTTTCTTGCATTATTCATTATACTAATCATTGCAGCCCATGCAACTTATCGCAAATTGCAGTTATGTTAAATAAAAACTATTGAAACTCTACTGCATCTTTGTCATTGCCTGTGTTTGTATGAGACATGATATATCTGTGAGAAAGGGGTAATCTCAGTTTAACCACGACACTCCCTGAGATATCTTATTCTTGAGTCCATGCGTAACGGCTGCCATAAATCGCCTTTTACTATTGTGTTTCTGGTGAGGTGCTGCTAGTGAGCCGGTAAGGTTGGGACAACAGTTGCGACTTGTTGTATGAAAGGCGTAGTCGCCTACAAACAAAAGTACTGTCATCCTTAAACCAGCAGTCTTGCTCAGAGCAAGAGTCCAAACTACGACATGGCGCCACCAACGATGGTGTTTAGGCACTAATTTACGGATACCCTGACTATCACTGTCTCACAGACAACAGTTACCCTAAGTACCATTATATGGAGACGTCCGTGGTCTTTGGGAGAATCCTCAGCTGAAAAGGTAACACCTGATTAAGCTGTAGGTTGTTCGGGCTCAAACTCATAAAAGGACTTTACTACACATTTTTGGTGTTCCGTTTCTCTAAACAAATATGGCTGATGCCATTGACATTCCTGAAAATGCTAGACAAGCACTAACACAACATTTATTAACGCATGGCCTTACCGATGAGGGCGGGGATGTTACTCTGATAATAGAAGCTACTGAAGCATACCAAACAGAAACATTTTACTGTTGGGTCACCTTTCCTGAGGTTGACCAAAGAACAAACACATTCCACACATATGAAGTTGCAAACATACCTTTATGGTACCAAGCATACCAGTATCATGAAATATTGCTCACATACCAGGAGCATCAGAACTGGTTCGAAGGCGCCCTACCACATGTATTACGAAGAGTGAGGTTAGGTCCCTTAAGTAATGATGGACCTACATGGCCTATGTTTGCCACATACACACCTCACCCAGGCATACAAAATATGCCAATAGCAGATCTACGAGTTTTATATAATGAATTAGTGGCATTATATAGACGATTAGTCCAGTTCGTAATGCGAACATTGAACACAACACCAGCATGTCCAGCACCGCCAGTAGCTGGTGGTTATCAATTGAGTACTGGGATTAATCCGCAAACAGTGCATACTATTATGGGTAAAGTGCCCACGGAACGGGAAGAAATACCGTTCTGGATTGCCCAGAAAACGAATCAGCTGGAAGCTGAGTTTCCCCATACAGGACCACAGGAAAAACATAGGTTGCTCACTATGTGCTTGCCTTTTGGGATGGTTCCCTCGGTGGATTACTGTGCCACATGGGGTACAGTCTTCGCTGCCATATATACTACCACACATGGTACCCCAACACTTGCCAATTTACCGGAAGTGTTAAAACAAATACAAAATGAGCATGGGGCCGCACCAGCCCTGGATTTGGGGATGAAATTAATGCATAACTTTGACGCCGTGTCCTCAATAATACTGAGTAATATTAAGGGGGAAGCGGTAGCACTGGCAATTCGCCAGCGTCTCCGGGAAACTCCACACCAGGAACAAGAGAGACAGCTACCGAAAATAATTTCCGATACCCATACTAGTATGGGACACGATAGTTTGGGAGCCAAACCTAACAAATTGGACTTACAAGGTACCGTCCACAAGGAGGGTACAAAGCAGGCACAAGAGGGCTCTAAGAAGCGATGGGACAAACAAAACGATTTCAAAGAAAGAAGAAATAAGAGAGCTGATTCTCCACACCCGGAGAACTCCGAAAGGAGATATAGGCGGTCATTCTGAACCATGTTAGCGCCCGCCGGCCCAGCGGGAAGGAGGCCTGCAACACAGAAGACGGCTCCGAATGGAGCCGGCAGGGTTGCGGGCGTGCGACGGGTGCAGTTGCACCCGTCGCGCTTTTCACTGTCTGCTAAGCAGACGGTGAAAAGCTTCATGGGGCCCTGTTAGGGGGCCCCTGCACTGCCCATGCCATCCCAGGGGCCCCAGGACACCCGTTCCCGCCAGCCTCTTCCTGGCGGTGAAAACCGCCAGAAACAGGCTGGCGGGAAGGGGTTCAGAATCCCCAGGGCAGCGCTGCCCTGGCGGATTCGCCCAGCCGGGGGAAAAATGGCGGGAAACCGCCGGCCCCGGTTTTCTGACTGCGGCTTTACCGCCGTGGTCAGAATGGGCTTGGAAGCACCGCCAGACTGTTGGCGGTGCTTCCGTCATTCGCGAATGACCCCCATAATCTCAGAAATAGGGAGAACATTAAAACTCCAGACAGATATACTGATTCACGTCCCTCTAGTTCCTTTCAGGACGCACCGGATAGACGTAGCGAGAGAGGGGGCCGTCAAGATCGACGTCCGGAAAACGTGAAAGAGAAGAAAGACTCACAACAGTCTACCATTAAAAAAGAAGAAAAGACTCCTCAGCAAAAGCCACAGTTTAAAAAGAAGAAGGTGGCAGCACTGACAGTTAAAAATGCCAGTAAAATTGAGAACACTGTTGAGGAACAAGAAGTGGGCAGTGACTCTGTTCGACAGCGCGGCAGAAGTCACGATATGTCGCCAGAGTCTGAAAGATCATCTGGATGCAACAGTAACTAGCGATTACATTGCGGTTGAAACAGCGGATGGCCGTGTTCTCCCCCGATAGGGTTTATGATTTAAAAATTCAGATAGAGGGAGACGTGGAGCGCACTATTAGTGTGATATTTTGGGATGAACTTACTAGTGATATCCTATTGGTCGAAAGAGAGTGGCCACCTGAACACGTCCGCAAGCTCCCGCATGGGGAAGATGTCATTTTGCCTTCTTTCTCTGATCTTGTTCCGGAAGCAGTAAAAGAAGCCTATGCTGCTGAATGGGCTGTAGCACAGGCACCTGTGCTATATCACAATCATGTAGGTTGGGACAAGGAGTCTCCTTGTCATATTATTCCTGTTAGGTCTACACCCTAACCGCAGCCACAATACCCTGTCAAACATGAAGCAAAGGCTCCGGTGAAGGAGATCCTCACCCAATTTGAGTACCAGGGAGTAATTGAGCCCTGTACATCTGCAATGAAAAATCCGTTATTCCCCGTTGCAAAGCCAGACCATTCATATAGAAAAGTCGTCGATTATAGACACTTAAATAGTCATATACGCATGTATGCTATACAAAAATCACACAGCACAGCACTGATAAACAATATAGTGCGTAAAAAATATAAAACAACATTAGACATATCTAATGGGTTCTTCTGCCAGAATTTAGCACATGAAAATCGGGACCTGAGTGCATTCTCATTTGGCTCTCAAAAACGCTTTTGTCGTCTACCTCAGGGCTATAAAAATAGCCCAGGACTATTTTCAGCCCGTGTAACATCAATATTACATGATATTGATTCAGAGGCATTGTCCTATGTGGATGACATATATCTCACAGACGACGTCCTCGACATTCATCTTGCGAGGGTCGATTGGATCATTTTGGGATTTGCAGACCTCGGATACAAATTGAATTCAAAGAAAAGCAAGATAGCCTTTCTTAGCGCATTATTCCTGGGATATGAGCTATCAAACGGGGGGAAGAGCCTGGCCCACATTTTCTAGAGAAGTGTGCTCAACTACAGCCTCCAAACACACTTAAGAAATTGCAGTCATTACTGGGTTTTTTCAATTTTGGCAGAACATACATTCCAGATTATGCAGAACGCATCAAGCCACTTTATGACTTAGTTCAGCCCAAATTTTCTAGCAGACACTGGACAATTGAACACACACACATCCTTAGGGACATGCAACAGGACATGCTAGAAGCTAGACACTTACAAACACGTGACAATAAAACAAATTTGGTCATCAGAATAATTGCTGGTGCCAAAGGATTTACTTATGTCACCTTTAATGAGGATGACACGGTACCCATAGCATATAAATCACATTTATACTCAAATGCTGAACAACGTTTTGCACCTACAGAAAAGATTCTGACGGCAGTTCAGATGGCCGTCATAAAAGAGAGGCCACTTGCCCAGGGGAAACGTATTATTGTTGTCTCCCCAGTGCCGGCCTTAGAGGCTGTCACCAAAGCAAGCGTTCCTAACGCTAAAGCATTACATCCGCGTTGGATTCAATAGGCAACATCTCTGACCGCCACTGATGTCGATTATATATTTGATCCAAAACTTCAGACACAGGAATTTCTCCAGTATGAACAAGAGTACCGCACTCCTCTAAATATCTTGCCACTAGACAGCTACCATACTGTCATATACACTGACGGTTCGGCGGAACCGGTTGTAGGTACTAAACATCAATACTCGGCAGCTTGCGCAGCCATGAGCGGAGTGATGGAAGATGGAGTTTTCCACCCTCACAAAACCTACACGCAGACCTTAGGGGACTGCACAGCCCAGTTGGATGAGCTTAAAGCTCTTATTCTAGCGCTCGAACATACTGAGACAGGATGCCAGACTTTGATAGTCTGTGACTCATATTACTGCGTCTAGTCATACAATGAATATCTCAATCATTGGAAACTGAACAGGTTTAGAGATTCTAAAGGGAACACCATTAAACACAAGACATTGTGGGGGAGGGTGGCTGATCTTAAGGATAAGCTACCGTGTGTCCATGTAGTCCATACATTGGGACACCAACATATAGGAGTACACGTTACCGGTAATACATTGGCTGATGAAGCGGCCAAAACAGCAGTAGCTACGGCTTCTGTGGCTGCAGTGACTCGTTCACAAACGAGAATGGATAATGAAATATTGATTGCCGTTAAAGCTTCAGCTGCAGGCAAGCTCCTTCCAAAAGGATACCCTACAAACTATACTTACCATATTGGTGCACAGAATGTTGCTTACACAACGATTCCTGGGCTTGGAGATCGAGTGATCCACAATGAAGACCAGAGATTAGATCTAATTAAAGCAGCGCATGAGGGTGTTGCTTCTGCACATACTGGTATACAGGTCACGATAACACTCATACAGCAATGCTTCTGGTGGCCTGGTCTATGCAGACGAACAAAGCAGTATGTCCTTTGCTGTGACATTTGCCAGCAGATCAAGGGCTCTAATATCAAACGCCCACCGCAGAAATCCCTCTTAGTGTCCAACAGGCCACTACAGTGTGTGTACCTAGACCACTGTGGTCCCTTACAGCCTGATGGTGCATACAAATATATTTTAGTCGCTGTAGATTCTTGTTCTAGATTCCTGTGGGTATGGCCACAGCGGTCGGCTGACGCCCGGACTGTTATAAAAGATTTGCTGATCTTTCTCGGTACATATGCGGTTGCAGCATTCCATTCGGACCAGGGCCCTGCATTTGCCACTAAGGCATTCAGGGACACCATGGGGACGATGAGTGTTGAACTCCATTGCTCATCACCATACCATCTTGAGGGAAATTCAGTCGTGGAGAGGCGGAATCGTGATCTAAACCAGTCCTTAACAGCTCGAGTATTAGGTTCAGGCCGCAGTTGGTTACACCACCTATATGGGGTCCTGAGAGCACTAAATAATCTGCCAAGACGGTCCTTGGGGGGACGCTCTCCATATGGGATTCTCTTTGGGATACCTATGTATGTCCCAGATCTTGATGCCCCTGGTATGGTGGCAGCAGAAACACTATTTGACATAAAAGAACGTCTCACTGTTTTACAGGAGCTTCAACAATTTTGTGATGATAAATCATCTGCAAGTGCTGCCACCTTAGGAATAAGGGATTTGGCGAAGACTTCAACTGGCTGGATTCCTAAAGTTGGGGATCTGGTTCGTGAGAAGATCGCTGTGAAGAAGGAGTTCGGTCCATCATACAGAGCACCTGTACTAGTCTTGGGAATACAAGGCATCAGGACTGTCATTTTACCACTACTGTCTGGTTCTAAGACAAACAGATTCATCTCCATTAATGACATCAAACTACACCGTGATGAACATCACTACTACAGACTGTGCAACAATGTCAACTGCTGTTCCGGACACCTTGACCATGGGGAGGGCAGAAAATGAACTCTTGTTGGTTCCAGTCACATTTTCAGTGACCACCCTGCTTCAAGATTTAGCTGTATTTTAAACAAACACATCACCGACTGATGACGTTGTCTACCAAGAGCCTCCAAGTGCAGTGGACCAGAGTACACCGGCTCCTGTGTTTGCAGAGCCTACCTCTGGCTATTTCATTGACATTGATGATTTTTCTTCAGATTCATCCACTACTGTGATTGACAATGTCTCAAAAAGTATTAAGCTGTATAGATGGCTTAAAAGGAACTATTTGATATACCCATGGAACTACTTGTGGTTCTGTTTGACATTTTTTGCATTATGTTTATGGATTGGTTTTGTGACTGTTTTCTTTTTGCTTATCAGTCACTATATTCCTGATCGCTCGTCAGTGGAGCCTGTTGATGAAGTTTTAACGCCACATCATTCTTCACATAAGGTCCGCAGAGATTTGTCCCCTGTAAATATTACAGCAATACCGATTACTGATGGGATTATGTGGGACAAAGTTCAATTCGATATATACGGGCCTACAGAAATTATTCAAATACCATACGTGTTAAAAATTTCAAAGACTGATGTAATTACACCTGATGTTGTCTCTGATGATTGGGATGTCCAAACAGTTGATTCCATGCTAACTGAAATGAAGGACTATTCTGCTTTTGAAAGTGATGATGTATATGATTATACAATGAATTATGGGGAAATGTTCTGCTATAACAATTGGGGACATCACTACCTACCCCGTGCCACTAGATACAGGCCAGTATTGAACTACACACAGTGGGAACACTGTTCTACACCACTGGTGGGGAGTCCAAAGTATTATAGCGATAAATTTACATACTTTTCTGGGCATGATACAAGAAAAGCAGAGTCGTATTATTTTAAATTACCTCCGGCACAAATTAGGAACATTTTGCTAACTGATACAAAACTGTTTTATTCAGATCCCTTTATTTCCCGGTTTGCAATTGAGGGTTACGAATACTGGAAGAGCACTATTGACTTGAAAAGTGTATGGGGAACACAAGATTGGCAAATACAGGGTGGGGATGCTTTATTTCGATCATGCCTGATTCCTGTGCAAATGATTTTCTTAAATGACACTATTCAGCAGACATCCTGTCTGGGGTTAGCGAAAATTAAGGTTCTGAACAAGCCCAGTATCCTTACTCCGGCAAGGTTTAAAGATTGGCAACACTTCCTCAATATCACAGAGGAAAGGCTAGACGCAATGGTTAAGGCTGGTACCTATAATTCTTCACTTTCCAATCCTGGCGTGTGGTTAATATGGCTTACTGACACTAATGAGTGTCAAGCGCGTTTTTTGAACTCTTCAGGGTTTTTTCAATTAACAGGCCAGACCCTCACTTTATATCGGGTCAACATACAGGTATAGCTACAACATACAGTGTGGGTAAGCTGTGCCAGCAATGGGTACAAACAAACACGTTAGCTGCGGTTAAGAAACACCTGAACACTCTTTCTGACAATATAGACTTGCAGGATTTTCTGCTGGGTCCTTGGAAACAGTGCTCGAAAAGTTTTTTATATGCTATGTACAATGAAATATGGAAAATTTCCCAGATTGAGGCTGCTGCGCGTTTAAGGCAATTGGATAAAGAAAATTTAGAAAAGACATTAGCTGTTGTCGAAAACGGCATGAATACACAGTCCAACAGAATTTATTCACTATCAAATATAGGCCCTCATTCTGATTCTGGGGGGCGGCGGAGGCTGCCCGCCAGAATTCAGCCCTCCATAATACCGCTCCGCGGTCAAAAGACCGCGGAGGGTATTATGAGTTTTTCCCTGGGCTGGCGGGCGGTCTCCAAAAGACCGCCCGCCAGCCCAGGGAAAAACTCCCTTCCCACGAGGATGCCGGCTCGTAATCGAGCCGGCGGAGTGGGAAGGTGCGACGGGTGCAACTGCACCCGTCGCGTATTTCACTGTCTGCTACGCAGACAGTGAAATACTAGCGGGGCCCTCTTACGGGGGCCCCTGCAGTGCCCATGCCATTGGCATGGGCACTGCAGGGGCCCCCAGGGGCCCCACGACAATCCTTACCGCCATCCTGTTCCTGGCGGGCGAGCCGCCAGGAACAGGATGGCGGTAAGGATTGTCAGAATCCCCTCGGCGGCGCAGCGAGCTGCGCCGCCTTGGAGGATTCTTAGGGGCAGTGGAAAACCGGCGGGAGACCGCCGGTTTTCCCTTTCTGACCGCGGCCAAAGCGCCGCGGTCAGAATGCCCAAGGGAGCACCGCCGGCCTGTCGGCGGTGCTCCCGCCCCCGTTGGCCCTGGCGGTTCTCTACCGCCAGGGTCATAATGAGGCCCATAGTGTTGTCTGCTATTGATATCACTGAGACAGACTTGTCCCGGTTATATTATGGGCAAACACAGCTACGTTCCATCATGCAGCTAGGTTGGACATTACAGACACTGAAAAGTGGGCACATTCCATGGAAGTATATTAATGGAAGTGAATTCTTCACTGCCTTTAATTTTTCCAAGGAACAAGCGACAATGGCTAAAAGGGAGGCTAGTTTCACCCTGCTTCAAGTAGAGAAGTTAGATAAGTTGCCCTTCACGGTAGCAGAGAGTCCTTCAACTATCTGGCTCTTACATGGCATCATTAATTTACCGATTTCGACCTTTCGTTTCTCGAGCTGCCTGAAACATCTTGCAGTGGGAAGATATGAACAACTAGGAGATAGCTTTATTAAGGAAGAGTGGGAGTTGCCCTTTGACTATAGATGTCTGAACGGCGAAAAGGAGGTCTTTCTTAGCGGAAGCGAATGTGAGACTGCTGTTCGTCATTCTATGATATGCAGGCAGGTGTCTCTTCATGGTCTTTCAATGCGGGGGTAGTGAATTTGGCCTGTTTTCTGAAGGGTACTCCTGTCCCTTTGATTCGCCCGGTATTTCATGTACTTTCCAATGGAAGTTATGTGGTACTGAATGATCAAAGTTGTTGCAGCATGCGACCAGGCATTGCCTACGCAATTTCGGTCTCAAAGGTTGTTACGTGTTGTGGACATGTTTTGTTTCCCCCCACACAAGAGATTAAAGTATCTGACATGTGGCCCCACATAGATACTATTAATGTGAACTATGACAAGCTGAGTAGGCTAAAGGCACTATTGTTTCAGAAACAGGTCGCCTTGACATCCGCAAAGGAGACGTATGCTCTTCAGATTGCGAGATCATCAGCCGAGATACAATCCCTTCCAAATACCAACTTCCCTAAGCACTTTGGAGAACGGGTATCCAGAATATTCAATGCTTCGAGCACCACTGGGATTGTTCATTCCTTTAAGGCTGTCGGGTCTGGTTTCGTGTCCATCTTCCAGACTGTCTTCGGAGTCATCCCATCAGTCATCCAGTCTCTCTTTTCAAGTGTGTTTGGTGGCTTTCCGATTATTTTGGCTTTGATTGGCGGACTACTACTGCTATTTCTTCTGATTTGCAGTGGTTGTTTCTTTCCAGCAACACAGAGCAATGGAGCCGCTCCCAAAAACTCCACTGTGCTGTGAGCGCCTGGTTTGGATCTTCGGTGCACCTTTGCTGGTGGAACTGGAGCATGACTGGTCGTTGTCATTTTGTCCCCTTCTCTGGTGCGCACAACCAGTCTTCTGCTGCATATGGTGTCTCTTTGAACATCTGCCTATGGTCTGTCTTTCTGTTGCACTGACATCTCCTGTGGACCACGAACTGCTGATGTCCCCAATGAGGGTTCATACACGGTCATGCCCCTTGTGACTGAGGTTGCTCCGCGAGGCCACCTCTGAGCCTTCCGTTTTGAGATCTACCATGGATGAGGACACTGAAACAGATAACTATACACCAGGAAATACGGCTCACTTCTGCTCTGTGGATCCGTTTGGCCGCCCAGCACTCAATTTGGAACTTTTCTAAATTGACATTATCATTGAATTCGGTTATAAGCCACATGCTCATGTTTTAAATTGCCAAGTAGTATACTTGTGTGTCTGTTTAATTTGTCAAAATTGACTAGGGTTTTATATATATCTTAGGTTGAGAATTTTTTAGCTTTGGCTTGAACCACTTTCAACCGACAAGGGGAGGGTGTTGTGTAGCCATTTTAGTTATTTTTTAGTCCATGCATGTTAGTTTAATACACTAGGCCGCTGTGCACTTTGACCTAGATATAGTTTATTCGGCTTCGCATTGTTATGTTTACAATAACCAGTTTCACAGTCTTGTTTTAATTTCTTCTATCTAACTGTTTTGCTTAGCCTAGCACTGTGTTCTCAAACAACACATATTTGATCACTTTGTGCTTCAGTCAAGGCTACGGTTTGGTATATTGGCGGTGAACGTGGTAGAAGTTTAGTCTCCAACATTCTTAGAAAATGCACATCTTTACATAGGGACATTTTCTTAGAACATTAGCTGTGTTATTATAAAAACACTTCCTAGTCCCATTACACGTCAAGAGGGAGATTCCAGCCAGGAAACCACGACTGTATGCTGATTGCGGAATGCTTTGCTACAGATGCTAATACAGACTACAGGCCTTTGCTCAGGTATGAGGGTCGATGTCCTCCCGGGGTAACCTGAAAGGCAGGATTAGAGCTTAACATGCTGTGCTCAAATTATGATTCAGATAGAAAATAGTCCATCGATTCTAGTGGCAATATGATAGCATTATTCTTATGCTTCACTCTCATCGTCACCATTTTAATATTGTCATGTTGTGTCGTTCTGGTTATTGCAGCTCATGCTTTTCTATTTAAAATGCAGTCGTTTTATGAAACCAGTCTTTAAAACCTATACTGCTTACATTGTCATTTATATATGAGACCGAACTGTGAATGAGAGAACCGGATGAGACCTGTGTGACTACGACTTCCCTGAGAAGTATGATATGTCATGCGCTCGACTGCCCAATCATCTCTACCTTTCGGGAGAGACAAGGCACTGCTAGTTAGCCGGAGCAAAACCCGGATTTAGAGCGAAAGGTATCACCCACAGTGGGTCAGACTCAGTCTCCCACACCATGGACGATCTTGCTGCTCAAAATCCAGTAGTCTCATTAGAATAATGAGAGCCTACGCAACACTCTTAAATGGGAAAATATTTGTCAATCCTTCTGTACCATGAGACTGTGCTTCTCGGATATAGTGGACTATGCAGATATTTGTGGTCTATGAAATGTCATGCTCCAGTCTAGGTTGTCAGATCACTCAATATTGCAGGCCACTACAGACCATTGACAGGTGTGTGAACCTATTTGAACTGCTTAAAAGTAAACAGGCAAAGCAACGCAGAATGCACAAATTTATTGAAACAACAAACATTGTTGTAAATATGATTTGCAGCCAATAGACCAAAATGACATCTCTGTCCACAACATACACAAAGCAGGACAGAGTCTTTCTAGTGGTAAGCCTATGCTACACTTTTCTTATTTTCCTTCAATGCATCAAACCCAAGATGGGTTGGTTGGCTGGTTCAGTCTCTTGCATTTGGGTGTCGTGAGCAATACAGCCTGCAACTTACCAACCCATGGAGCTTTGCCACCTCCCAAGTTAGTTGGCATAGCTGTATTTGTTTAATTTACCTTTATTAGGCTACCTTTTGCACATAAGTTGTGCAAGCTGGAAATGTTTTATAATAAAGTGAGAAGCCTGTGCTAGAGTATGATTTTATAAAAAATTATTTCTTAAAAACATGTTTTGGAGATGTTGATTTGTTATATGTTTGTAGTACTTAATGATGTGTAGAGTCTAGCTAAGGTTATGGACACATAAGATTCAAGGGCCAGCAACCAACTTCTTACCAGCAGCTGAGCACCAAAAAATGGAGTGTTAACTAAATAGGTTAAAGTACCTTGGGGGTCATTTGCAAAGCCTTTGCACCACCATTGTGTCATTTGTTTTGACACAGCAGTGGTGCTAAGCAGTGCTTCACACTGCTCCAGATTTACAAACTGATGCATTGGGCCCAATGCATCAGTTTGTATATCCTTGTGTCACCTTATACCTGTGCCATTCCCATAGTAAAAACCATGCAGAACTGATGCAGTGAAATTTACAGCATTTCACTGTGTCATTCTGTGACTTCACTGTGTCAGAATTATACTGCCTGCTCAGAGCAGGCATAAAATTGACAGAGAGCTTTTCTCTAGGGGGGCCTCCTCACATTGCTGGAGTAGTGTCATTTTTTTACGTTAGTCGAGCAATACATGAGTTCAGCACCAATAGATGTGTCATCATTTCTGATGCATCTGTATTGTAACACAGCACATCCATGGCATCGTTAGGGGGATCCTAGGGCAGCGCAAGAAATCTGACGCATCAGGCTGATGAATCACATTCTTCAAATTGAGCCCCCTTGTGTGTAAATTGTATAAAATCTAAAAAGTGAAAGGCAAAGTTCATAGGTTACAAGGCACCAATACATATCCTGCACTAAATTGTTACAGAGCACCCAAGTTCAGAAAGTTATAAGAAACAAAATGGTGCTCATTTAGACATTATATCAGTCGGGAGACCAAACACATTAGGCAAAAAATAACATTGTCTGAAGTTACCTCCCAATATGGAGTTTTCAGGGATTAAAAATAAAGCATGCTACAAGGTGAGACCTTTATATAATCATTCTTAAAATGTTTACATAAGCATTTATAACCCATTTCGCTGGTGGTAATTATGGATGTATGTTTTCACTCTAAACTTAAAACGTATAAATGGTAATCTGCAAAGAAATCAGGCATTCAAACAAAGTTGGGATTCGTGTGCCACTGACGTGCCACTAAGAGGACAAATTGCATTGCATTGCAGTAATAAATTGGACATGCCACAAAAATAATAAATTTTGGCCTTTGACATTGTCCATTTTAAAGTTAAACTCATATCTTGGAATTAAATTGAAAAAAAAAAGTGGTTTAACCTTATACGCACCACAAATAAATTAATGTAGCTTGGTTTGTTTTGACTACTAACATCTTTGGTCCTATCACACAACCCGGATTAAGAAACAATGCTACTGATGCATATTTTGAAACATTTGTAGCTCAGTATGTAAAGGAACCAAGGCCTATATTTATGAGAAAGTGATGGAGCAAGACGCTGTGCCAAAATTGGCAGCGCCGCGCTTCATCATTTTCACACTGCAGGGATGTGCCATATTTAATTGAATATGGTGCACCCCTGTGTTGTCCCCTGCGCTGGTGCTAAATTTAGCTGCCAGACCCAACGCAGGCATACTTACACCTTTGTGCAAGGACGTCTGCGTTGAGGGGTATGGTTGTTTATGTGCAGGAAGGTGTTCCTTCCTGCACATAAACAATTACTAAATGCAATTTGGCACATCTGTGTGTGATGCACAATGCAGCATACACAGAAGTGCCAAAGCGACATTTTCAAATGGTTGTTTATGTGCTGGAAGGGACTCCTTCCAGCACATAAACAATAATTTCTGGCATTTTGCTCTTTCTATGCATGCTGCAGAATGCAGCACACATAGAAAAAGCAAAAAAACAAGGAGGAATAAAATTATTCCTCCTCGTTGTGCCTTGCTAACACCACCCCTGAGCCAAGCATATGCAAGAAGTGTGGGGATGCTCCAGCAGTACCCTAATCGTAATGGCCCGGATCGCACGAAATGGTGGGACTCTAGAACTACTGGCTCATCAATGCCCTCTAACTCTAGCTGGAACAACTCATGCTAAAGGATACCAAGAGGACCATCGAGTAAACTGACGCTCTTTCAGTTCCAGTAACCCCACTGCCCACAAATAGAGAAGCTGAGATCACACAAAATAATCTAAACGAGTGCAAAACTTTGAGGAATGAGGCTTCAGACAGGAGAGTGCACTGGAGAAGTTGATAGTGCAACTGAGTGCCTCACAGACCAATGCATTGATTTGGAGGCTAAATTACAGAGCTACAGTACTTGGTTGTTAAGCCTACTTAAGGGGATGTAAACATACTCAGCACCTTTTTAAAAAAAGCTCATCTCCATGCTATTTACTGAGAGAGATTCAATTTAATATGTACTGACTAGAACACACTGGACACCAATGCAGCATCAACGTCTTGGAAGGCTTTCAAATTTGATTTTGATTAAGGTTCTGCAAAACAGAGATGCAGTTACATTCAAAGCAGCTAAAAAGCAGAACACATTTACTTAAAATGGTAACAGTATCTCATACAATATGTTCAAAATGGTGCAGCCTATTCCGAGTCAGATTTAACAAATTTGAGCATGTCTGTCTACTTGTATACACTCCCTTGATCACAAGTCAGAGTCAGAAAAGTAATACAATTCATTGAATTTTGGTTGTGCATTCCAATGCAAGGGACCTAAATTCCTCCTGCAGAAATCTTTCAAATATGAACCACTAAGAAAGGTGTGACTTCTGCCCTTTCAAAAAGATAATGTGGGGAGGAAATACCTTCAGGGTGCTAGCTGCTCAACTATTACATAACATTAATTTAGAAATTTGTCAATGCCCACACAGTTAAATTGCAACTATTCAGTGTAACTTTCGTTTATATGGGAGTCCTTTCCAGCAGCAGTTTGATCCTGTCTCTGCAGCACCGAGAGACTCCTCAAGAGTGTAAGAGTGCTAAAAAAATATCCCTAAATATTAATTAATGTTATCCAGACTGCAGCATGGAAACAGAGAAACAATGCTTATTGGAGGAGGTAAAAGGAAAACTCAGATAAAAGAACATCCTGTACAAATGTTTGGTCCCAGCTGTTACACATGGACAAAAAACACTTTGATTGTTCTGAAGAAGCTCTCCATTGTGTTGAGACATTAGATTGTGGTGTGTGGCAATACTGATTGCAGGTTAGAGGGGGTAGTGATGATACTCTGATTTACTCTTTGATCTACTTGGATTTGCCTGCATTTCAGCTCCTTAAAAGAACCTGCATATTGCTAAGGTAGTGTGGGGATGCCAAAATGTATGGCACTTTAGGTTTCGCCTGCACAGTGTTTGTGCTGTGCTTGTGTAAATCTATTGTTAATACATATCTTAAAAGCACTTACATCCCACCCCCTTGCTTTTTATTAGTTCCTGTGCTTGCCATTTACTTTTCCTCTGTTTCTATTGGCTTTAGCATACTACTTCCTATTGTTCCTTGTGAGTTTGCTCCTACTAGTGCCCCGAGGCCCAAGAACTGTTTTTATCCGCTTTTGGGGAACTTTTATTTGTATTTTGCAGTTTTGCTCTCCCTTCTTCTTATTTACTTTGGTCAGTGCAGCAAAGCTGAATTGCTCACTTTTAACACACCCACTACTACAAACTCTGAGTTCTTCCTTTTTAGTCTACAAAACAAGCCCAGTATCTTATCCTGGCCTGCTTCTGACTACAACTCCCATCAGCCCCTGTGGCTCCTCCCCTTTGATTATCCATTTTCATCATTCGTTTGGCCTTCTATTTAAGATGGTGCACTGTGCCTGTTTTAGTTGTTTCCTGCTAGTCTGTGCCGTATCCAAGGTATCAGAGTGCTTTGCATGAGCACCAGCTGCACTTCATATGGACATGGCATACACACTTCCCAGTGGCAGCAAAGTGTTTGTCATTATAAACAAACATGGCATACACACTGCACTGTGAGAGCAAAACACTTGTTAAAACTGGATTATGTTGAAAGAGTACGTGTTTTTAACTGCGTTTCCTAAAAAAAAATGAAAAGATCCTTGTGCACATCGAGGAGCAGAATAAGACTTCACCTGAGGCTATTGCTTCCTTACATTCGCTTAGATGGTTCATATTTGGAGGAAAAAAGCAAGATGCCCAGCACTGCTTTGAGATGCATAATGGGAATGCATTTCAATTTTGGGTCCCAAAAGAGTGCCAGCCATCTTGTTTTAATTACAGACAGCGGGAGCGCTCCCATGCTGTCCGCTGTTGTGACATGAAGCTCCCACCAGCTTTCTTTTGCTACATTTTATTGCCGATTTAGGAAACAGGTTTGAGTCATGGCGTCCGCTCATCATTCTGTGATTCTAGGCAAAAGCCAATGCTTGTTTTCTCCTCGGCATGCCCAGCACGCAACGCTCATTAATACGCTTTTATATATGCATTGTGCTTCTGGGAAGGCTGGTTTGTATTTAAGGATGCCTTGGATTTTAGGGTGTACCAAGTGCCAAGTGTGTGTAGGCTTACGGCTCAAGCTTTTTAGGGATTGGACCCTACCTGCACACTGTCATTCCTTTTTGAGTTAGGGTTCCTTCGGCTGCCTAGGTGCTTAGTTTTTGCTTAGTGATCGGGTATGAATTAGAATTCAAGATAAGGTAATGGGTATTATAATGGTTTTGTCACTGCACTCTTTTTCAAAAGCAGCAGGAAATCAAGGCCATGGCTCACACCCTTTGAGCAGCAATTCCACCCCCCCCCAGTTTCATGCACCACACAACCAGTGATGTCATTGAGGGGGGTTCATTGCTTTCAGCGAATGTAGCACCATGACAACACTATTTTACTCCTAACATGGAAAGGTCAAGTAAGTGTGATCCAGTTTATAATCTTACTGTACTCAAGGTGCTTTCTGATGCTCTTTTCTGCAGTTATTTTACCTTCCTAAATGTGAAGGACATGGGCACAACATAATTTAATTATTATTAATCACATAGGTGAAACCTAATGCATTTGCATATGCTTGTTTATTCCATTGGCTGCAACTAACCTCTTTTTCTTTTTTGAAAGGATACAGCTAGAACTAGAAGGAGTTCGGATGAGATAGAAGGGACATTTCTATGCCTAAGGTGGTCTGGGTTATCCTTCCTCCCTCCTTTTCCATCATCTTTCTGTTACAGCCCTGATCCGAATTCACACCATCCTATAATGCGGTTGAGAGATGGACATTAAAATCTTAAGCCTAACTATGGACTGCATTCATGTGCTCAGCTGCAACTAAATGGAGTTTCTATTGGGTAATTCATTGTTGTAATACTCATGAGGGTGGGTATAGTTGGTTCGAGGCTATCTAACTCGAATAATCGTTTTGCAGTCCCAGCTCAGAGTTCATGACCTGCAAATGAGGGTTGACTTGCAGGACAGGTGGGATATGTTATATAGCAAAGAGATGATGTACCAGATAGATATGATATATACAATTAGCAGCAGACACAAGCTCAAACAGCAAAATGGCAGAGCACAAAACCTAATAATAAAATGTGAAGGCTTCAATGGTGTTGTTAAAAGGAAGAGAACATGGGCATATGCCCACAGGCACTGTCTGAATGTAAAAATGCCGCATGGAATACATCTGACAGGTGGCATGAACAAATGATAAATATGTGGGAAATTGGCTGTGGTACTCTCTACTATTTTTCTCAATTAGCTGAAAGGTCCCCCAGCACATACATCACTCGCTGTCCTATACCACGGGCAATACAAGAGTGTGGTGGGACAATGGATGGTTATCATGTGTTCATATGTACCCAGTATTGACAACAACAAATTTCTAACATGACAGGACTTCACAGGCAGTATATGGACTACGTGAGTGTATAGTTGGGTCTATGGAAATGCCTCTTTTTGCATATTCAGCCCCACATTTTTGGACAGATGCTGCTGTTTTTTTCGACTTTGAGAGTGCACCGAGGCCTGATAACCAGACCTCATTGTCAGTGTTCTGACTCCATGCAAAGTACACAATGAATTTGATATGCGCAATCGGCAAGGCCTGGCATACATGTAAGTCCCTAGTATTTGGTACCCAAGGCAGGTGAGGCATAGTGTCCACTCAGGGCTGCAGAACTATTTGTGCAACCTCTAGTGTGACAAAAACAAAAATGGCTCCCAGCCTGACACTGTAGACTGGAAGGACAGTGTTTTGACTGTCAGTTCGACTTTGCCACTCAAACCAATGACAAAGCCACTCTGCGCTATAACGTTATATATGTCTTCCTTCACGAAGGCCTATGGAGTTCAATAGCAGGGAGCTATATTTTGTTAAGTGAGATCTATAAACTTCGATTTGTCTCAATAGGAACACTTCCAAATTGTCTTTTTGCTGTGGGTAAAGTTGGCAGCCCCATTCGCTAGCAAAGGGTTACCAGGTGGTTCCCTGCTCGGTTAGCTTTTGACTGGGAGTACCAAACTGGGTCATGTGAGGTATCCAATTAATCATGAAATGAAATGTGATATGATGCTCAGGTTGAAATCAAGGTCAGTATTAATGGCCACTTTTGGAAAAATGACCACTCTGAGCTCTGCTCATCCAGCGGCCTCAAAAAGCCACACACACACAGACGGCTTTCTGACTACCTGCGGAGAAGTGTGAACGAGTGACATGCAGACATGCACTCACTTCAACATACAGACATGCATGAGTGGTTGTATGCATGTCTGTATGTTGAAGGGAGTGCGTGTCTGCATGTCAGTGTGTATGCGTGTATGAATGGATTTGTGATTGCGTGTATGAATGGAGTTGTGAGTGCATGTATGAATGCGTGTATGGATGTTGTGAATGCCTGCATGTATGTGGGGAGGGGGCGCTGTGACTGTGGGCGGTTGGGAGGGGCAGAGGGGGGCACTGTGATTGTAGGGGTGTGCTGGGAGGGGAGCCCCGTCACTGTAGGGGTAGTGACTGCTGGGGCATGGGGCAGCTGTCTACCGGTGACATGGAAGAAATTCCCTGTCAGAGGTAGCCTTTCACCATGGTTTTTGTAGCAGTGCTACTGCTGTGGAAACCATGGTGAAAATCCGGCTCCTAATACTGCTGGCGGTCTTCTGTGGACTGCCGAGAAGGAGATGATCATCTTTGGCTCGGCGGTTCCGACCACCATGGAGGTATGTGTGGAGACATAGCGGGTTGGCAGAGGCCAACCCACCACAATCATAATGTGTCGATCTTCACCACCAGCCTGTTGACAGTGGGACCGCCAGGGTCAAAATGTCCCCCATTGTATGTTAAGGACTCTTGAGGACTGCCTAGCTGTTTAACTCTACAAAATCTTCTTGGATATTCTAGCCACCAAACAGATGTACATGAATGAGGCCTCATACTAGTGAACATTACTGAAATCTATGAAAGAGGTGACCATTATAGTGTTTTCTGAGCCTGAGAAGATCTTCAAGTTATACAACTCTTATTGGCTACTCTTCATGATTCATACCAAAAATAATATATTGTAAAAAAATACTTGGAGGAAGCCTATTTAGGTTGTGCATGCAGTAGTAAAGGACAAAATATCAGCATTTTTTTTCCAAAATGGGCTACAAATAGGGTAAATTACTAGGGATGACTAATCCGTTGTAAACCCTTATTTACTCAGGTGGCTGTGGATAGACGTCATTGATTTACTGAAGAGGTTGAAATTGTGCTGTCTCTTTATGAACAGATGATGAGCTAACTGTAAACTAATAACCCCAAAAGAGTACTTCAGCAAA
Organism: Pleurodeles waltl; assembly: GCF_031143425.1. NCBI lineage: Eukaryota > Metazoa > Chordata > Amphibia > Caudata > Salamandridae > Pleurodeles > Pleurodeles waltl. The sequence continues at coordinate 150,729,789 of NC_090439.1, forward strand.
TACTTGAACCCAATGAACAGATTAGTTTAGTGTCTGGCATCAGGTGAACTGGACCACGTCACAGGTGCTTCCACTTCAGGGAAAAATATTCTGACTGAGAACATCCGTTTTGGTTGCGATAAATAGTACCACCTCAGTTATTTCATCACTCAGATTAGTCACAGAATGAAAGTGATATTTATAAACTATATGAAGGACCTGCTGAGCAGACTAAAAATATCTGTTAATTGTTACCTGAAGTTCTCAATGTCCATAAAAGGCTTGTCAAAATAGTAATGACTCCTATAATATTTTTATGTTACAGTGTATGACTTTCAAAATGCCCGATATTTTTAAAGAGAATAGACTTATTTACTTCAGCATATGGGGACGGGCTGCACCACTTATAACAATGTTCACACTGAGGCTAGCACGGAAGAAGGGGTTATGGCAATCATGCACATTCTGTGATATTACGAGACATCCAACTTCTATATTTGGGCCCATATTTATAGGGTCTTTGCGCCGCATTTTAGTAATTATTTTGTACGCAAATTCGGAGCAAACCTAACTCTATATTTATATTTTGACGTTAGACACATTTAACGGCAAAATATAGGCGTTTTCACCATTTTCTGGATGAGTGAACCTACCTTACGTCAATGAGATGCACAGGAAGCGTTCCCATCCAAAAAATTGTGCTCTCCCCAAAGCCCCATATTTATCCCCCGTGCTAAAATGACGCAAGGGTGGGAGAAGGGGCTAAATAATGGTGCTGAGCTTGCTTAGCACTATTATTTAATGCCGGTGTCAGACCAGGTGTTAGGGACCTGTGGACCCATTTCAATGCTTAAACACCATGGAATGGGTCCACAGGTGCCTTCTCCAAGCCCCAGGAACACCACCGCCCCAACCAGAGCGAAACCGGGGGATGGGGGATCCCCATCTCAGGTAAGCCCAGGTAAGTATTTTTTTCTATATTTTTTTGACATCAGGGGTCATAACTTGGAGCCCCCAGCATGGCACAGGGTGCAATGGCCATGCCCCGGGGACACTCGTCCCCTGTGCTGGCCACTGGGTTGGTGGGTATGACTCCTGTCTTTCCTAAGACAGGAGTCATGTTTTTGGTGTTGTGCACCAGGAAATGGCGCTAGTCTGGTTAGAGGCATTTTTTTGCCTCTAACCAGGCTAGTATAATTTTCTGACGCACAATCCCCTGCTTCCCTACCGCCACCCCCATCCCCACCCGGCTCGCATCTTCTTTTAAGACGCTAGCCCAGGTTTAGCTTTGGCTTGCTCCATTCAATAAATACAGCGCCTAGCTGGCGTTATGAAATTATGCAAGCTGGCGCTAAACTTTTTGCCGCAAAACTGCATTAGTGCAGTTTTGCAGCAAAAAGTATAAATATGGGCCTTAGTCCCTTGTGCTGTGGGGGAGGCACGAGTCTGATTATTGAGCTGATTGAAGAGTTGCCAAAGGCACAATTTTTGTTAGCATTGCCAATAGCTCAGGTGGTGCAATGGCATTCATTACCCTCACAAGCTCATATCAGAATGTAAGATTTGGGTTACAATAGTGTTTGAGCTGACCCTCGTGGTCTGGTGGATTGAGAAGGGAATCAACAGCAGTAATTTTTAAACTTCCTTTTTTATGGATTTAAATAGATTATATCTGAATAAATAATATGAATGAAAATGTGAGACAACACTTTTACTGGAAGACAGTCTGCTTGGTTAGAGTTGTGATCACAAGTAAACATTTCTGGTCAAAGGTTATTTAAATTATACTTCACAAACCAACGAATATAAATATGTATAACTTAGAGGGTACTTTACTTCTCCAGTTATCATACAGAATCTAATTCATAATACACAACTTGATGTGCCAGGCTAGTATACTGACTTCATGTCAGGTCTATCTGGCGGTATTAGGTTGATCTGTAACCACCAACAAACACAGAGCATAAAAAGGACAGACGCGCCCATCCCAAACATGGTAATTATAATCCTAACCAATGTCATTTATAGGATCCCAAGTAAATGGCAAATACCAAACATCAGCATTAAGCCTGCTTACTATGAGCCTCCAGAGGAATCCCAAGAGAGAACCCTTAGTTCCTATACATACAACTAAATCCATCCATGGGTATGTTGACTAAACCCATGAAAAGTAATCTTGAGATATATACTGCCAACTTACAACCAAAAATAGTTTTATTCTAGAGTGCACTGTTGTCATGTTGCCTCTCACAGACTTGAGGGCCACTTTGTGTTTTTTCTCCCCTCGCTGCTCAAGCATGTGACAGTGATTTAGAGAGATGACAGTGAAAAAGAAAAGGCTAAATGCGACAGGACATTTCCTCAACAACTGCAAGAAACAAGGTGACTCTCCATTCACCTTCCGGCAACTGTTCAATGTCAAAACATTTGGGTGGCCACGGTGCACTCTTATTGGCTGGTGGGATCACCTGCTGTGTTCTGGGGCCTGTCCAGTCATTACTCGGATTCTTTTAAGTGCTCTGATCACTGGTAAAACACTTTCTAGTGCCAAGGCGTCAATTATAGGGACAGAGCGCAAGTCGCCACTTTCTTTTCTGTTCAGTGATGTTATGGTGGGGTCCAGCAGCAAAATGCTGCTGCGGTGTTTCCAGCCTCAAGTGAGAGGGACAACACACAGTACATTAAATGCAGACTCTGATGGGACCCAAGCTCGTAAGTTAAAGTCCATCACTTCTACAAAAAGAGTAATAACAAGCATACTCCTTAAGTTGTTCTACTAGAAAGAGACATCCCCTGGGACACTGTCCTGTAATTTCCTGAAAAGAATGGAGATAAAGCTCCTTACCAGGAGTTACACATCTCGCCTCAGGTACTCACCTCTGAGGGGCATGCATGCCATTATGGACATCCAACATCTGGAAAAACGCCCATGTCCCTAGGTTGGCATACATGTGTCATTACTGAGACTTCAAAGTCATGTAGGTGGGCAAACTGACCCCATATTACAGGAAATCTGCTTCCACCTTCACCTTAATTATCTCACGGATCTGAGAGTAGTCTATTTGTCAATGGTAAGACACTGAAGATGAATACACGTCCGGATTTCAAGGCTCACTGAACAACAAGTTCTCTCTTTGCCATGCAGGAGGCTGTATAATGTGGGCCTCCTTTCAACTCCCCTACAAATAGTACAGACTTATGTTCTCTCTTGAAAGGCAAGGTAACACTTGGAACACTGGGGAAGCCATTGCAGGCAGCACTAAACTCTTACCTCATATGTTTATCAGTGATCCTTTAAACCTCACATTATTGTGAGAAACCTACATCTTCCCTGAGAGGGTATCTGAGACCTTTCAAACCCAAATTCGAAAAAGGCACAGGATTCACCCTTTTTACCTCAGCCAAGGAACATATCTAGGAAAAGATACTGCCACCCGCTCATTTGATACATTTGTGCGGACATTAACACATTTCTGTCCCATGATTAGGTTATGTAGACTTGTACTGAGAAACAATGTGCATAAATTGTCCCAAATTGTATATATTTTAGCATTGTCCTCCAAATCACCCTTTCTAAGGCAAGAGCTCTGGTCAGCTGGAATCACAATTGTATTTTTGATTATGCGTTGTCATGCTTGATATCTTGTATTGAATAAGTTAGAATGGAAGGCTTCCAGACATGTTATCTTTTATTTTTAACACTATCAAAAGGGGTTAAGTGTCAGAGTGTCTCATACAGATATGTAGTCTTTCATTAATATGGTGTCCTAAATATAATTTACAAAGATATTGCCCTTTTGGTTATTCATGTTCAGTTACCAACTGCAATGGACAATATTTTTGTAAACAATATTTAGGACATAAAAGTTAGGTCAGACAGTACTTTGACAACAATATTCTGGTACCATCTCTGTTAGACCTGTCAGCCTTAGGGTGGTTTTCCCTTGAATGTTATGCCTGCTTTGCTTCACTTGTGTGACCTGTTTTTGTTGGCCTCTGGACTCTGCGCACTTTATCACTGTTAACCAGTGCTAAAATGCATGTGCTCACCCCTAAAACATGGAAACATTGACTTATCCACAATTGGCATATTTAGTTTTTTTCTATGTCCCCAGTTAAGTACACTATATATGCCCAGGACCGATTAATTAAATGCCACTAGTGGGCCTGCAGCACTGATTGTGTCACCCAGTTAAGTAAACGTTTAAACATGTCTCAGCTCTGCCCACTGTAGAGCCTGTGCGTGCAGTTTGATTACCATGTTGACTTGGCATTTAATAACCCTTGGCAAGTCTTAGAATTCCTTTTTATCACCCCTAAAGGAGGCCCTAGGTCACCCATAGGGCAGTGTGCTATGCAACTAAAAGGCAGGACATATACTTTTGAGTTTTACATGTCCTGGTAGTAAAAAACTCAAATGCCTTTTTCACTACTGTGAAGCCCACCCCTCTTATTGAGTAACACTGGTGATTCCTTATTACATTTAATAAAGTGTAATTTTTGATTGAGGAGTTGACCTGTTGTGTTTAGTACCTATGGAATTATAATGATAAATCCTCTTAAATGGTAAAGTTGTATTTACTATTACAATTTTGAAAATGCCACATTTAGAAAGTTCCAAACTAAAAAGAAACGTAGTAATTGTTCGAAGACAGAGCGGGGTTCCAATGCGACCCACAAATTCTGATTGGCTCAGCAGGATGATATCCACTCTAGGAACAAATTTCAATTGAATAGCCACTGGTTTAGCATTACATATTCTGCTTGTGGGACAAACAGGAGTCTGTAAATCTATTATAAAAATTGGAGTACCCATTTGGACTTTACAAAGTCAAAATTCTATTCCACTTCATGGTCCTGAGGAGAACCCTGACTTAAAGGGTTTGCAACGAGTTGACAGTTTTTGAACAGTAAGGTGGTGAAGCCATCTGCTTGGTTTGGTTATGGAATTGCAGTTTCTCTGAAGTGTATGACATGTTTTTTCAATTGAATATTAATTGTGTTGATTTAAATGCCAAGTAACTTAATAAAACATTGCATGGCTGCAATAATTTAACTTTGCAACCAACCAGTAAAATTGTATTTACTGGTGTCAGTGAAGGTGTTTCTTTCCCATAATTAGTTTAGTGACTTTATAGGGGCCCAACCCCTTTGTTGTATTCAATTCAGATTTAGAAAGTTGGCACTTTCCTGCTCTTGTCCCTGCAGCCTGTCACCACTACACATCTGGGCATGGGTGACAGCTGATTTCCTGCATTCCCTGTAGACAGCTTCACACAATGGAAGGATAGGTGGCACTAAACGCCATATACATGTTGCTTTCCCTTCACAAAGGGCTGCTTAGTGGCCTGTAGTGAGCCTGGAGCCAGGGCAGGGAGGGAAGAACTTTTTGGACTTCAAAGCCCTTCTTTGAAGTCACCCCCACTTCAAAGGCACCACTGGGTATAAGAAGTGGACATCTGACCCTACCATCTCAGTGCACTTCTGGACCTGGATAGAACTCAGCAAGGAGAAACTGCTGTGCTGATGCAAGGTTTGCCACTCTGGACTGCTGCTCTGCAAGAATTGCTTTTCTGCTATGCTGCTCTGCTGTCCTCAGCAGGACTAGACCCATCTCACATGAACCCAGAGTAACTCCAAGCGTTTGCTGGCTTGCTTCCTGTTCTTCTAAGGTCTCATGGACACAAAATACTTTGACTCATCATCACCCGCAGCACCTGGACTTTGTTTGCTGCAAGTGTTGCCCTGCCAAGTAGTACCAATCCAGTCGGGGGCCCTTGGAAGTGGATATAAAGGACTGCAACTGCCAAAATCCATGCATCGCCGAAGTTAAGCTGGCCGGAACCAATGCATCTCCTTCAAAGTCGATGCATTGCTGCTCGAGGACTTTGCGTTACTGGCTGTGTGACTTGACAACAACGCATCGCCTTCATCACAAAGAGTTTACAGATGACGCATCTCCAGCTACGCGGATCAGAACAGATGCACCTCCTGCATCCAAAGGGATTAACACTGATGCAATGTCTCCTCTGCTCCCTATATCGGGTCTTCAACGCCAACGCTTCCTCCATGCAAAGGTACTTTTGCAGTGGGACAAGGTTGGTGCCTGTATCTGACATACCTTCCATCGCAGTCGGCCTAAACTTTCAGATTAGGCCCGGTCAAGCGCAGCCAGATAGCCCAGGTTGGCGCTTTATGTTTCTAAGCACTATATTTGCAGATAATCTTTAAAAGATCATATATCGAGGTCTTCTAAGTTGAATTTTGCCTTTTTGGTCTTGTTTTACTCATAAAATTAAGTTTGCTTTTCTAACCAGGTGCAGTGTCTGTTTTGCGGCATTTTTACTGTTTTACTCTTTAAAGTGTTGCACAAATATTGTGGGGCATATTTAAGAGCCCCTAGCACCACTGAAGCATCACTTTACGTGACACTCCATTGGCGCTGACCTCTGCTGCATATTTACAACGAGGTGTAATGACACTTTTTGTCGTGTTGTGCCTCCTTGTGAATATGGGCACCTCGGACGCAGTTCTCTGTATCAGAGGGGCATGCAATGGGTGTTGCTGTGGGAGTGCTACAGCAACACCCATTGCATTGTGACACTGCCTCAGCTTTGCAAGATTTCGTAAACCTGAGGCAGCGTCAAAAGCCACAACGAGGAGAAATACTTTTATTCCTCCTCGTTTTTTGCTTTTGCTGAATGCCAGAAATGTTTGTTTATGTGCAGGAAGGTGTCCCTTCCTGCCTATATACAATCATCTCAAAATGATGCTTTGGCACTTCTGTGTGTGCTGCATTATGCAGCACACACAGCATCATGCAGCACACACAGAAGTGCCAAATCGCCATTAGTGATTGTTTATATGCAGGATGGGACAACTTCCCGCAAATAAAAAAATCACACCAATCAATGTATGCTGACATCCTTGCACGATGGTGCAAGGATGCCTTCGTTGGTGCTGGTAGCTAAATTTAGCGACAGCGCAGGGACAACACAGGGGTGCACCGCATTCAATTAAATATGGCGCCTTCCTGCATTGTGAAAATAATGGAGTGCGGTAATGCCAATTTTTTTTTACTTCTGGTCAGTGGGTACTGTTATGTCATGGGCTAGTCCACTAATGAGGGGAGACCTCCGTGGTGAGACCAATTGTTCCCCTTGCCTGTTGCAGCTAAGAATCGTACGCCCCTGACGTAAGGGGTGAGTTAATAAAGGTTTCTGAGTTTTCACACCGAGGTTTTGTTTTTCACCACACCAGTGTGCTGTGATCTGTACATTCCAGGGCCCCGGATGCTCCATCAGTGTGTTGCTTGGGACACACAACAAACTAGTCATGATGGGAACAAGACCCTGGCCTACCCTGTCACACTCTAGGCTCACTGTACTTTGCATGTCGATGAAGGTGTCTTCACCTCTTCTCTGCCTGGGAGCAGAACGTGGTGCTGGCACTCCGCCTCCTCGCTGCCTCTGCTGCTTTCCTGGATCTACTAGGGGGTGCGCTGAGTCTCATTGGTGCCAGCGGCAGCTTGGGGTTCTCTTCCCTAGTGGCCTGGAGTCCTGCCAGGCAGCAGGACAGGAAAGGCGCCCTGGTGAGTGGTCAGCATGTCCCTGGGAGTCCAAAGAGGAGAGGACAATATTCACACTGCCAAATACATCAAAGGCCCTGCATGAAATGAATCATAATCTGTCACAACAAAAGGTGGTCTGTCTACCCCACATACGCACTGTGGGGAGCCACACCAAACGGAACACACCCTCCAACTGCATGTCAACTGCGCACACTCGCTTTCACCGGCGTTGCCCACATGTGTCCTTCACTCATCATACCGTCAGTACCTGCACAGGAGCCATTGTGGTCAAAGGACCACCATCCGCACAAGCAGCCAAATTAAAAAAGTGGGTTAAAAGACTGGAAACCTACTTTGTCGCTGTGGCCCTGGACAATGACTGACGCCGCCCCATGGTACTACATCTAGAGAGAGCTGCTATTCATAAGATCAGCAAATCGATGGCAGAGGAAGGGCCACCTTTCACATACCAGACACTGAAACGGGCTCTAACTGCCAAATTTGAGCCTCTTGGAAACCCAGATTCCCCTTTCAGCAGGCCCGACAGCTTCCAGAAGAATCAGTCAACACCTTCCGTGCAAGATTAAAAGAATGAGCAAGTACATGTACCTTACCCAAAGCTGACAATGAAGTGAGGGCACAATTCATCCAAGGATGCTATTTTATGAAGCTGAGAGATGTCTATTACAGGTTCCTGGAATGCCCATGGCAGACATGCTCACCATGGGGTGATAGAAGAACTTGTCAAAGGTACCTGTGGCAAACATGGAGGCTGCCATGCAACGACAAGTAAAGACAGAGCCAGTGAATGCAGTAAACATAGAAACATCAGACAGAAAGAAACCTCTTGAACACCGGAGCGTCCATTAACATCCTGGCCCAGTCCATCCTCAAGACTTTGCAGATTTGTCCTGTGCTCCATCTCACAACCCCTCAAGTCTTCACCTTCAGGTCCTCAATGCCACACCCTCTGGAGAGGCCTTCATGACTGACATCACCCACAAGACTCAGAAGGTCTCCGTTAAAATCTATGTCACCAAGACAGGGTCAGGCATGCTTCTGGGCTGCCAGACAGCGGAGAAACTAAGGGCCATATTTATACTTTTTGACGCACAACTGCGCCAATACAGTTGGGCGTCAAAAAATTTAACGCCGGCTAACGCCATTCCAAAGCGCCATGCGGGCGCCTTATTTATTGAATGACTTTAGCCGGCGCAGCTGACTGGTGTGCGTCAAAAAAAATGACCCACACCAGGCAGCGCCGGCGTAGGGGAAAATTGAGCTTGGGCGTCAAAAAATGGGGCAAGTCAGGTCTGAGGCAAAATATTGGCCTCAACCCGAATTGCGCCATTTATTTTTTTACTCCCAACCCCCATTGAAATGACTCCTGTCTTAGCAAAGACAGGAGTCATGCCCCCTTGCCCAATGGCCATGCCCAGGGGACTTATGTCCCCTGGGCATGGTCATTGGGCATAGTGGCATGTAGGAGGGCACAAATCAGGCCCCCCTATGCCACAAAAAAAAAAAAAATACTTACCTGAACTTACCTTAAGTTCCCTGGGATGGGTCCCTCCATCCTTGGGCGTCCTCCTGGGGTGGGCAAGGGTGGCAGGGGGTGTCCCTGGGGGCATGGGAGGGCACCTCAGGGCTCCTTCCGAGCCCACAGGTCCCTTAACGCCTGCCCTGACCAGGCATTAAAAAATGACGCAAAAGCGGCTGGACGTCATTTTTTCTGGCCCGCCCACTCCTGTGCGTAATTTTTGCACGGGAGTTTAAATAAGGCGCACATGCCTTGGAGTCATTTTTTAGAAGGGAACGCCTACCTTGCATATCATTAACGCAAGGTAGGTGTTCACGCTAAAAAATGACGCAAACTCCAAGATCTTTGGTGCTAGACGGGTCTAACGCCAAAGTATAAATATGGAGTTAGCTTTGCGTCGGATTTGCGTAAAAAAAAACGACGCAATTCCGGTGCAAACAGAGTATAAATATGCCCCTAAATTTGGTGTCCTTCACTTTCAGCGCACATCACAAGAGTATTGAGGAACTGATGGCAGAATACTCTCAGTTGTTCGAAGGCATTGGCTGCCTGAAACGAAGACGAATACATCGCCACATTGACGAGTCAATCCAACCAGTTGCTTGGAAGCACCACGGGGTCACATTCTAACTGCGTCTCAAAGGGGAAGAGGAACTGTGGAAAACTAGAGCGTGCTGACATCATCGAACGGGTGGATGAGCAATGCTGTGTGTCTCACCAATTGTCATCACCCGCAAATCCAAGCGGCCTGGCGAGGTGAAGATCTGTGTCGGTATGAGGCTACCAAACATGGCTATCAATCAGGAATGCCATCTAACCCCGACTGTGGACGACATTGTGGCGGAGGTGAGTGGATCACAATGGTTTTTCTAGATGGGCTTGTGGCAGGCTACCACTGACTGTTGATGGCCTAAGAATCGTGGGCCATTGACTCACTCTCCACGCATGTTGGGCTTCAGAGATACAAACTACTCAGCTTTGGGGTGTCCAGTGCCACTGACGTCTTCCAGGACACTGTAAGGCGAGTACTGGCAGCACTGGAGGGAATAATAAACATCAGTGAAAACATTCTAGTGCATGCTCCCACCACTGAGGAACATCTTCCTTCCTTTAAGGCCACCTTCAAGTGCCTACATGTCCTTGGACTAACCCTGCATCATGAGAAGTGTGCCTTCCTGCAGAAAGACATGACTTTCTTTGGATACCACTTTTCCAACAGAGGGGCAATGCTGGATCTCAAAAAGGTCAGAGACATCCAAACAGCTCCTACTTCGGTCACCGGAATTTGCAGTTTCTGGCATGGTCATATACTGATACAAAATCTGGCATTCCTCACGGCACCTCTCCAAGAGCTGAAGAAGGCCAACACTCCATGGGAATGGGGAATTACTCAAGAAGATGTGTTATAAGCCACCAAATGAGCTCTGTCGGCTCAGACCACTCTGGTGTACTTCCACCCATCCAAGGAATTGGAACTATCAGTAGATGTCAGCCGCACAGCACTCGGGCCATTCTATCACAATGAGGCAAAAATGGGGAGTGAGCTCTGGTAGCCTATGCCAGTTGAGCATTAACTGAGACTGAAAAGAGATATTCCAACATTGAGAAAGAAGCCATAGCCGTCCAATGGGGCTGCCGCCACTTTCATCTGTACCTGTATAGCCAGCCCTTTCTAGTGCACACTGACCATAAATCCCTAATTCCGCTGTTTAATTGCTCTGCCTCTAACCCACCCCCTAGGATTGAAAAGTGGATTCTCGAACAACAGGAATATGAATTATCCATTGTCTATCGACCAGGTGCCCAAAATCCTGTGAATTATCTTTCTCGGCACACCAGGCCAGCAACAGCCCGAGAGGAAGCAGAAGCAGAAAACATCTGACTGGTAGTTGAGCATTCACAACCGATACCAATGTCGACGGAAGAGATCACAGCCACTACCCAAGCTAATGAATGTCTGCAACTGGCTATATTGGGTGTCACAAATGGAAGATGGCATGTCATGACACACAACCTGTTGAGAAGGACAGAAGAAGCTGGGAGCACAGGACATGTGCCGACAAAAGAACCAATACACCCGAGTATGCCCCTACAGGGGATGACGTGCTGCTTGCCACACCAGAAAGAGAGCCATGCCAGATCACTGAGCCATCGGTGGTCTCCAGGGGAGACGGGAGTGAGGGTTCATCCACAATGAGCAGTCCAGCATCTTAAGAATAGAGCATACCTCTGAGAGACAGCTTCTGGAGGTACCATTTGCATCCCCAACTCTGGCCTTCCAGCAAGCTGAGAGACTTCGTCCTAAGGTGAGGAAATGTCTGGAAACTCATGCCTAAAGTGTCTGGCGACACTCCCGTGGCAAGCAACATGGGTTGGTTATGCTGCCCCTGCCGAGTGTGGACACTGGAAGGCTAGAACATGTCTGTGTACTTTACTGTGTTCTGCTTCCTTTGCCTTCATGTTACCCAGAGGAGGGTATTTCTTTGATCTTGTCTTCTCTTTGTTTTGATGTTCTTCATTTTCTTTTTCCTTCCATTTTTTTTAAAACTTTGCAGTCTGTTGTGGGTATAGGTGGAATGCTATGTCGTGGGATAGTCCATCAGAGAGGTGAGAACTTCATGGTGAGACCCTGCCTGTTGAGGCTTATAGTAATTTGTCACTCATGTGATGGGCGAGTTACAAAAGGTGCCTGAGGTTTTGTGCAAACAGTTATGTTTTTCACCATACCAGTGTACTGTGGTCTGTACATTCCCTAGGGCCCTGGATGCCCCATCAGTGCACCGCTTGGGGCACACAAAAGGGACCTTTACCTATGAAAACTAACTTTGACCTCAATGAGATGGTTTCGGATCCTCCTACTTCTGATGAATTTATTGGGTTTGGAGACAATATATTACCTGCAATGACACACTGGTTGTCTCTCGATGCTCCTCTTATTGTAATAGTCACCCTCAATTACTTTTGTTCTGTGTTTGATTGACCAATAATAAGTACAACTTGTACAACAATTAAAGAACAAGAATAATCCAAAATTAGTTAAAGTTAGGTGGTAAAATGTATTGTCATTGCTAATGTAGTTTTAAGATAAGTGATTCTGATGTACATTCTTTTGCATAGAGGATTTGGTAGGCACAGACTACCGCCAATGCATGCTTTGCTCTGGCCCGAGGCACCAAAGAGCTTTGCCAAACAATACTAGAATTTAGGTCTAACAGACAACACAAACAGAATTTTTAAAGTCTTGTACAACATCTAGATGTTGTTAAAAAGAGGGACTGAAACGAGACTCCAACAAATATGAAACAATTATTCCCTCCTGCTTAATTGAGAAGGCTAAGGATGCCTATACATATCTCTTGCACTTTACTTGATTAGAGTGAGCTAGCAGGAATTCATAATATGTGCGCTGTTTATCCAGCTATGGTTATATATTCTTCATCAAGTTCTGCAATAATTTGGCACAGGTTTAAATGAAGATCTGGTCCCTGACAATGAACCTATCAGAAATGTGAAGGTCTTCCAGTCATCTCTTGATAATGTCGCTTTTTACTTTGCTGTAGCACATGTTCTAATAAAAATATGAATGAGTATTTATGTATTATGAGTAATGGAATTGCGTAGAAAAATTTAATAACATAGAGAAATTAATGCATGCATTTGAAAATGTGATCACGATGAGGGGCCGCCAAAGTTCACGAAGTGTACTTCTCAATGGCTTATTAATATGTAATATGGAGTTTTTCGTTAATTATTATAGTAGTATATCACATTAGGGATTATGCATTATGTATTAGCTTTATTATTTATAGGCTTTATATTACCTGAGGTCCTGGTCTAGTTGCACGCCCTCATGTCAAGCTGTATTTCTAAACCGATTAATGAAATGTTTGCTTAGAGAATTAAATTGTGATTTTCCACTGTATTGTCTAAATGTGCTTGTAGCTAAACATCTTTCTCAGGAGAACCAATTGCTAGAAGATTCCGTTCTTGCTAAATGTAACATTATAGGTGTAATGGGTGTAAGACTGACTTTCCCAGAAGAAGAACAATGGAGACACTGATAGGAGTACAAGCTACAACCATATTGTAACCTGACTAGCCGGATGATGAAGACATTACAAGAGAAGCCAATCAGCTACATGTGAATGATGCAGTGGTAGAAATCATAAATTTGATGTTTCAGTTTTATAGGACAAAGTGTGAACATGAGATCCTTTGACCAATATGGACTTGGGAATTAGTTTTAGGGAATCTACCTTAGCCGGACTGCATCAAGAGGAGATGCACCATTCTCCCAGTTCTTGTTGAGGGTTTACCTCTATTCCTTCAAACTGCTTTAAAAAATTGCTTTTTTCTAAACTTTGATGCTGAATCCTGATGCCTTGCTGACTGAATTGATGTCCTGATGACGAAGCCTATCTTAGCTTGCTGATCCAATTGAGGAGAGTTATATTTTTACCCATGTGTTTGTTATGCCTATTTGTTTTTGTTCTTTCTGGGTACTAACCACACTGTTTTGATAGAGCCAAAGTTAGATGTTTTCCAAATTTGTGTTTGCTAAATAGTTTTGCATGAAGCCCAACATGCTGATGCTAATCTTGTGTAAGTTAAAGGAGTCTTTACTAATGAGAGTCTGCTATATGGAATAACATTTGCTGTCTTTTCTTTGCTGAATCTAAATGTATGTGATATCATTTGCGCAACTGTTATTATTAAAATTTTGCACTGTAACTTTAGAATGTATAGTGGTTCAAGCTTTGATTAGATTACGTTTCTTTTGTCGCTTTGGACAGCCAGTGTTTTTCATGTATGTTCATCATTTGATTTTGAGATTATCTTACGTGACATTAGCATTATTAATACAGGGAAATAAATATTGTAACTTTTATTAAAAGGTGTGGTTTTTCATGACCCATCAGTCATGGTTTGTGACAATAAGTGACTCAAATTGATCTTTAATGTCATTGATTATCAGTGATTATTTCTGTTACTGATTGATTATTGATTATTGATCTGCATGTACTGGAGTTATGGCGGGAACATCTTAATTGCCAGTCAAAAGGTTCATCGACCTATTCGCGTCACCTTGTAGGTTTACTTATTAAGGTCAGACGCGCTAGCAACTTCGCAGACCTTGAAACAGTTATAGTAGGTTGTTAGGAACTGTCATGACATGTCTGCAATTAACTTTTTAGGGGTCAAGGGTATCCAGAGATGAAAAATAATCATCACTGTGTGTCTCACCAATTGTCATCACCCGCAAATCCAAGCGGCCTGGCGAGGTGAAGATCTGTGTCGGTATGAGGCTACCAAAGATGGCAATCAATCAGGAATGCCATCTAACCCTGACTGTGGACGACATTGTGGCGGAGGTGAATGGATCACAATGGTTTTTCTAGATGGACTTGTGGCAGGCTACCACTGACTGTTGATGGCCTAATAATCGTGGGCCATTTACTCACTCTCCACGCATGTTGGGCTTCAGAGATACACACTACTCAGCTTTGGGGTGTCCAGTGCCACTGTCGTCTTCCAGGACACTGTAAGGCGAGTACTGGCAGCACTGGAGGGAATAATAAACATCAGTGAAAACATTCTAGTGCATGCTCCCACCACTGAGGAACATCTTCCTTCCTTTAAGGCCACCTTCAAGTGCCTACATGTCCTTGGACTAACCCTGCATCATGAGAAGTGTGCCTTCCTGCAGAAAGACATGACTTTCTTTGGATACCACTTTTCCAACAGAGGGGCAATGCTGGATCTCAAAAAGGTCAGAGACATCCAAACAGCTCCTACTTCGGTCACCGGAATTTGCAGTTTCTGGCATGGTCATATACTGATACAAAATCTGGCATTCCTCACGGCACCTCTCCAAGAGCTGAAGAAGGCCAACACTCCATGGGAATGGGGAATTACTCAAGAAGATGTGTTATAAGCCACCAAATGAGCTCTGTCGGCTCAGACCACTCTGGTGTACTTCCACCCATCCAAGGAATTGGAACTATCAGTAGATGTCAGCCGCACAGCACTCGGGCCATTCTATCACAATGAGGCAAAAATGGGGAGTGAGCTCTGGTAGCCTATGCCAGTTGAGCATTAACTGAGACTGAAAAGAGATATTCCAACATTGAGAAAGAAGCCATAGCCGTCCAATGGGGCTGCCGCCACTTTCATCTGTACCTGTATAGCCAGCCCTTCCTAGTGCACACTGACCATAAATCCCTAATTCCGCTGTTTAATTGCTCTGCCTCTAACCCACCCCCTAGGATTGAAAAGTGGATTCTCGAACAACAGGAATATGAATTATCCATTGTCTATCGACCAGGTGCCCAAAATCCTGTGAATTATTTTTCTCGGCACACCAGGCCAGCCACAGCCCGAGAGGAAGCAGAAGCAGAAAACATCTGACTGGTAGTTGAGCATTCACAACCGATACCAATGTCGACGGAAGAGATCACAGCCACTACCCAAGCTAATGAATGTCTGCAACTGGCTATATTGGGTGTCACAAATGGAAGATGGCATGTCATGACACACAACCTGTTGAGAAGGACAGAAGAAGCTGGGAGCACAGGACATGTGCCGACAAAAGAACCAATACACCCGAGTATGCCCCTACAGGGGATGACGTGCTGCATGCCACACCAGAATGAGAGCCATGCCAGATCACTGAGCCATCGGTGGTCTCCAGGGGAGACAGGAGTGAGGGCTCATCCACAATGAGCAGTCCAGCATCTTAAGAATAGAGCATCCCTCTGAGAGACAGCTTCTGGAGGTACCATTTGCATCCCCAACTCTGGCCTTCCAGCAAGCTGAGAGACTTCGTCCTAAGGTGAGGAAATGTCTGGAAACTCATGCCTAAATTGTCTGGCGACACTCCCGTGGCAAGCAACATGGGTTGGTTATGCTGCCCCTGCCGAGTGTGGACACGGGAAGGCTAGAACATGTCTGTGTACTTTACTGTGTTCTGCTTCCTTTGCCTTCATGTTACCCAGAGGAGGGTATTTCTTTGATCTTGTCTTCTCTTTGTTTTGATGTTCTTCATTTTCTTTTTCCTTCCAATTTTTTTAAAAAACTTTGCAGTCTGTTGTTGGTATAGGTGGAATGCTATGTCGTGGGATAGTCCATCAGTGAGGTGAGAACTTCATGGTGAGACCCTGCCTGTTGAGGCTAATAGTGATTTGTCACTCACGTGATGGGCGAGTTACAAAAGGTGCCTGAGGTTTTGTGCAAACAGTTATGTTTTTCACCATACCAGTGTACTGTGGTCTGTACATTCCCTAGGGCCCTGGTTGCCCCATCAGTGCACCGCTTGGGGCACACAAAAGGGACCTTTACCTATGAAAACTTACTTTGACCTCAATGAGATGGTTTCGGATCCTCCTACTTCTGATGAATTTATTGGGTTTGGAGACAATATACTACCTGCAATGACACACTGGTTGTCTCTCGATGCTCCTCTTATTGTAATAGTCACCCTCAATGTCTTTTGTTCTGTGTTTGATTGCCCAATAATAAGTACAACTTGTACAACAATTAAAGAACAAGAATAATCCAAAATTAGTTAAAGTTAGGTGGTAAAATGTATTGTCATTGCTAATGTAGTTTTAAGATAAGTGATTCTGATGTACATTCTTTTGCATAGAGGATTTGGTAGGCACAGACTACCGCCAATGCATGCTTTGCTCTGGCCCGAGGCACCAAAGAGCTTTGCCAAACAATACTAGAATTTAGGTCTAACAGACAACACAAACAGAATTTTTAAAGTCTTGTACAACATCTAGATGTTGTTAAAAAGAGGGACTGAAACGAGACTCCAACAAATATGAAACAATTATTCCCTCCTGCTTAATTGAGAAGGCTAAGGATGCCTATACATATCTCTTGCACTTTACTTGATTAGAGTGCGCTAGCAGGAATTCATAATATGTGCGCTGTTTATCCAGCTATGGTTATATATTCTTCATCAAGTTCTGCAATAATTTGGCACAGGTTTAAATGAAGATCTGGTCCCTGACAATGAACCTATCAGAAATGTGAAGGTCTTCCAGTCATCTCTTGATAATGTTGCTTTTTACTTTGCTGTAGCACATGTTCTAATAAAAATATTAATGAGTATTTATGTATTATGAGTGATGGAATTGCGTAGAAAAATGTAATAACATAGAGAAAATAATGCATGCATTTGAAAATGTGATCACGATGAGGGGCCGCCAAAGTTCACGAAGTGTACTTATCAATGGCTTATTAATATGAAATATGGAGCTTTTCGTTAATTATTATAATAGTATATCACATTAGGGATTATGCATTATGTATTAGCTTTATTATTTATAGGCCTTATATTACCTGAGGTCCTGGTCTAGTTGCACGCCCTCATGTCAAGCTGTATTTCTAAACCGATTAATGAAATGTTTGCTTAGAGAATTAAATTGTGATTTTCCACTGTATTGTCTAAATGTGCTTGTAGCTAAACATCTTTCTCATGAGAACCAATTGCTAGAAGATTCTGTTCTTGCTAAATGTAACATTATAGGTGTAATGGGTGTAAGACTGACTTTCCCAGAAGAAGAACAATGGAGACACTGATAGGAGTACAAGCTACAACCATATTGTAACCTGACTAGCCGGATGATGAAGACATTACAAGAGAAGCCAATGAGCTACATGT
The DNA here is from genome assembly GCF_031143425.1 of Pleurodeles waltl. Lineage (NCBI taxonomy): Eukaryota > Metazoa > Chordata > Amphibia > Caudata > Salamandridae > Pleurodeles > Pleurodeles waltl. Next base: position 150,747,549 of record NC_090439.1, read on the forward strand.
GAATGATGCAGTGGTAGAAATCATAAATTTGATGTTTCAGTTTTAGAGGACAAAGTGTGAACATGCGATCCTTTGACCAATATGGACTTGGGAATTAGTTTTAGGGAATCTACCTTAGCCGGACTGCATCAAGAGGAGATGCACCATTCTCCCAGTTCTTGTTGAGGGTTTACCTCTATTCTTTCAAACTGCTTTAAAAAATTGCATTTTCTGAACTTTGATGCTGAATCCTGATGCCTTGCTGACTGAATTGATGTCCTGATGACGAAGCCTATCTTAGCTTGCTGATCCAATTGAGGAGAGTTATATTTTTACCCATGTGTTTGTTATGCCTATTTATTTTTGTTCTTTCTGGGTACTAACCACACTGTTTTGATAGAGCCAAAGTTAGATGTTTTCCAAATTTGTGTTTGCTAAATTGTTTTGCATGAAGCCCAACATGCTGATGCTAATCTTGTGTAAGTTAAAGGAGTATTTACTAATGAGAGTCTGCTATATGGAATAACATTTGCTGTCTTTTCTTTGCTGAATCTAAATGTATGTGATATCATTTGCGCAACTGTTATTATTAATATTTTGCACTGTAACTTTAGAATGTATAGTGGTTCAAGCTTTGATTAGATTACGTTTCTTTTGTCGCTTTGGACAGCCAGTGTTTTTCATGTATGTTTATCATTTGATTTTATCTTACGTGACATTAGCATTATTAATACAGGGAAATAAATATTCTAACTTTTATTAAAAGGTGTGGTTTTTCATGACTCATCAGTCATGGTTTGTGACAATAAGTGACTCAAATTGATCTTTAATGTCATTGATTATCAGTGATTATTTCTGTTACTGATTGATTATTGATTATTGATCTGCATGTACTGGAGTTATGGTGGGAACATCTTAATTGCCAGTCAAAAGGTTCATCGACCTATTGGCGTCACCTTGTAGGTTTACTTATTAAGGTCAGACGCGCTAGCAACTTCGCAGACCTTGAAACAGTTATAGTAGGTTGTTAGGAACTGTCATGACATGTCTGCAATTAACTTTTTAGGGGTCAAGGGTATCCAGAGATGAAAAAATAATCATATCTGCGGTACGACATTATGTCAAAATGAGCGTTCAATTCACACCTAAAAACGACCTCTTCCTTATCATGTGAATAGCCTAAAGATGTGTATTTAATTACCTCTTAATATAAAATTTCACATTTCCACCTAGTATAGAATCACATAAAAATGTCCAAGATACACTGTTAAAAAAACACCGCACTGCAATGCCACACATCCAGCCTACGTTGTCTTGTCTCATATTAAGCAACTAAACAAGTTATATATTAACGGAGTCGTCACAGCACAGGTGAAAGTCTACTGAAAGCAGGGGTTACGCAAAGGTAAAGCTACGCATTTGAACACTTTTTAATGACTTCTGCAGCTCCATTCAAGCCTCGCTGTCCGTATACGTCGCAGGGGGGGGGCATCAGCTTTTGTCAGGCGCTGCTTGACTTCGAACTTGGCTTTTGCTCATTCTGGCTGATTATATAGCAGCGTTTCAAAAGTAAACAACAGAACATGATACGATTACATAGATACAGCAACTTAGTAACAAAACTAAAACCTAGCAAGGCACAACGCAATTGAACGAAATAAATACTATCCCAGGGTGCACACTGGTCTTGTTCATATGATGCTGGTCAATAGTTTATTTTTAGTAGAATAAACCATAAAACATGAAATGTAGGTTTAAAACAGATACATCTCATTCAAATAAAGCACCAAATGAAAACAATATGCCAAAATGCAATGTCATATAAAAAGAGAAAAGCACAACTATCAAAATACACCATCGTGTAGAGAAATCGCTACTGGTCATCCTGAACCCAGAAAAATCATTTTAAAGTGCTATAGCTTAGTAACATACAAAATGTAATCTATAAAAATAATGTGAGCAATTCCCTATAGGCTCCTCTCATTTCACTATTTTACCAACTTCCTAGAATTTTTCAAGGAGAAAGCATCAAAAGTCGACGTCTCGTTAACATGAGATATAGCAAATTCTAAAGGCCCTCTTGTATGGGTTTTACAGGTATGGAAAGCAAACAGGTAATTCTGTACGTTTCCAAGAACTTGGGCCTTCCATTTCATTCTGTGAAGAACATATGGCGAAGACTACACTTTGACAACGATCTTTCCTTTCTCCGTTCGTAAGTATATAAGCCTGCCTGACTTAAACTTCAAAGAAAAAGATTTCGGGCCTTATAACAACTTTAGCAGTCTGACTGCCGGAACGCCAATCTGACAGTGGAGAGGCGGATGCTAAGCCGGCGGCATCCTCACTGCCATATTATGAGATCCCTGCCCCTCTGGCTGGTGGACACAGTGCAGTGGCATTGGCTTCGGCTCTCAGGGAGAGGGAAGGCTAGTGCTGCCACACTGTGTGCGCCAGCAGCACACTCAGAATGTGCACTGTGTGTCATGGCAGACAATGTGCCTTCCTAGTGTGCTGACTTGGGGGCCCCGTCTCTGTATTCTACCAGCCTTTTCACGGGTCAGTGCCATGGAAAGACTGGCGGAAAGGCAAGCTGTAATCAACACAGCAGTGCCGAAATCGGCACTGGTGTGGTTGCCCTGACTTGCACTGCCACCAATCCATCGGGATTCTGGTGGTGGCGGTGGTGTGCTGGCAGTCCGAACCCCAGCATCGTAATGTGATGGCCGGACCACCAAGGTTGCAGAAGTCTGACCACCATCGTGGATACTAGAATTAGGCCCTTAGAAGATTGCAGTTCAATTAAATTAAAGTATGTTTCAAAGTTTGACATGCATTTAAATAAAAAAAAACAACTAGCCAACCACCAGTGGGAATGAGAAATCCTCTCATACTTAATATAATCCAAATATACAATGTTATTGGTTGGGAAGTCTTTGACTTAATGGATGGCACGGTATTTCAGTATTGGGCAAACCCGTTAGTTCCAATATAATGGACACTTTGCAGAACCAATGCAGATTTTGATTATTTCCCAACAAGAGTTGTCTCAAATGTTCAGGTGTATTTACTTTGTTATCACTGTTATAAGTATGCGTAAATAGGGTTGTTCAACGATCTTTGAGGGCTACACTGATGCTAGATTATCAAGATATCAATATAAAATAAAGCTGCAACATGAATATAAGTGAAAATGATTTCCCTTGTCAGTTGTTAACATGAAAATCTCGTGCGAACACTGGTCCACCTTTGTCTACTTTCAAAGTGGCAAAAGCAGGGGCAAATCATTTTGCCTCATTTTAATAAGTGAGGAAACTGCTTCTGAAATGCAAACTGTGGCAACCAATTTTTTTTTAACCATTTACACCCCAGACTGTAATTCTAGACTGGCAATAAGCCAGGAATGCTGTCCTGGTGCTACATTAAGCAGTCCATAGAAAAGCTACCATGTGCTGCCACCAGGAGGGGCCACAGGATGGTCGCAGATTCCAACAAATGACCTGAAAATGGTTTTGTTGGTAGGAGTGGTAGTGCCCAACAGCAAAATATAATTTTGCCTGGCTCTCTGAAAATGCTTGCTGTAGTTCATCTTAAATGTGGGAAAACAAATAAGGTCCTGATTTAGAGGCTGGCAGATGGGCTACCCTATCACAAACATGATGGAAATTCAATCCTCCCATTCCAAGTGCATTATGTGTATGGCACTTTTAATAAGGTGGGCAGGAGATTCACCAGGTTTGTAAGGAGTAGCCTGTCTGCCGAACACCAAACCAGACCTTAAACTTGAAAAGCAAAATGGCAAGACACAAATATTTCCACAGCAGCGCTATCTATACAATAATATCTACCTGACGTTGAATTGATCAGAGGATAGCTCTTTAAAATCTGTGGGCCTTTTCGCAAAGGTAAACCTACACTGTTGAGGTAAGTTGACTATTTTTTTGCTTTTCACAAACTGCAAGTGTAATTTTATGTGTGTTATATTTAAGACTACCCTAACGTTTATTGTATTGAGTTCTCCATAGTAGTAATCTTACATCACAAAGTGTGAGTTTACCTTTGTGAATAAGTCCCTGTGTTTCTGATATTAGTACAGGGAAAAATGACCTCACCCATAAGTTACAAACTGATAACTTTGAAGACATCACACCGAGGGAAAAGAGTGAGCACACGAGTCAGTGTCTTTCACCATACTATGTTGTACAGGCAGTTCTGAAAACACCCCTTGAAAGATTTCAGGGTCTGACAAATTCACTGCAGCAGATAATCATGGAAGATTTTATGAAAATTGTGACTTGGCCATTAAGCCCTGGGATAGAAAGCAGCGGGTTTTCTTATAAACTAATGAGGACTTTATCTGCGTCAACAATGACCTGTCCAGTAGTCCTTGTAAAATAGGTTGGGCCAAATTCGCAAAGACCATTTCTACCTGAAAGTTCAACATATACATGTGAAAATTCTACCCTATGTATTCATAGTGTGCACCTTATTCTTGAAGCATGAAACAGTTGCTAATGCATTTCATATAATACTTGAAGAACTCACTCAAAAAGGCTAGAAGGATATAGTGGCTAATTCACCAAAGTCTTTTTGAGTACATACAGTAGTACTCATGTAGTGCTACTTCAGGGACTCACAAATTCCATTCACCATGGTGGACATTTCTGCCTAAGCAACCCCTATTACTGTTGTGCAGAATGGTACATCACCAGTGCATGGACCTCTGCATAAAGAGTATACATTTTAGGTGTAAATGTGGGAGAAGCAAGGCACAGTAGTTCGAAAATGGCAACTATCAACAAAAATGGACCTCCATGCACAAGTGGAGGATTATGAGCAGCACCACAGCAGTAATTTATTCCGTGTAGAAAGTGTACTACTTCAGCTGTAAATTGCAGGTGCTGTTGCGCCACGTATTCTGTTCAATGCATCTTACCATGTCCATGTTAACACGTCCCTCTATGTTAATTTATTACACATTAGGACTCGTTTTAGGCCAATGAATCTTTTGACTCAGTTGAGAGACACCGTAGGACGAGATAGCTAATCAATATGTCAATCAATATATCAATAATGTCATCAATATTTATCACAACAATACATTTCACTTTAGTCAAAGTCATTAATCAAATTGACGATGCAACCATGACCTTCCAGCCATGAATAACCACACCAGTTTAATCGAATTTTATGAGTTTTATTCCCTATTAGTTACAATCTAAGATTAAGTGCGTCAACCTCAAAGACAAGAAACACAATAGCATAGTCACGATATGGCAACTTTGATAAGATTTCAATAAGGCAAGAATCACAAACATTAGAACATAGCACAGCGGAAACATAGATCAAACTTGGCAAAGTGTCAATAACGCGTCAATTCAACAAAGCATAATGTCAATCGTTTGTCTATTCGCGTCAGTTTTAGAGATCACCTGTCCTAACCACTGATTAGCATTCGCATGTTGGGCTTCATGCAAAACAATTTAGAACACCAATTTGGAAAAACATCTAGCTAAGGTCTCTGTCAAAAGCAAGCAGTTGGTACCTAGAAAGGAAAAGCAAACAGACAAATTACAATTGCGTTGTCTTAATTACCCTCCAAGGATTAGGTCAGCACACAGGTTCAGTCTTCGTCTTCAGGGCAACAGTCAAATCGCCATCAGTCAGAATTCAGCTCTAGGGGAAAAGGACACTTCCCCCATAAGAAGGAAGAAGTGAAAGGGGCAGTCTATAAGTGAGGATGGTTTTTCTGTAAAAATCTCAAGTCACCAAACAGAGTGACAGAGTTTCTGGACAAAATCAATAGCATTCCCTAACCCGCCTTAATGACATCTCTGTGACATGGGTTTTTATCCCTTTTCCGATGTACATTCCCCCAAATTCTATTGGACACTTACTATTCCCCACTATCTTTAACCTATCAGAAAATACATTAAGTAATCCCAATTGTCACCCCATATTAATTTACAGAACGTTGATTGGTCTTCATAATTGACGTCTCCAGAGGTGGCACATCCGGTGTTACCTCATTCCTTTGTAATTCTTTGTATATCTTTTGGTCAGCAGTTCTTCTGTCGCTCCGTTTAGAATGACCTTGTATATAACATTAATCTACATTTGTTTCAATTCATTTATAACCTTTTAATCCAAGGCACCAAAGATGCGCCTGGGAACTGATTTAACATGTTTACATTCATCGTCCAAGTTGAAGAAAAGAACATTTGCAGGGCATGCCCCTTGTGAGTCAGCACACTGGAGAACAGAAAATGCATTTAATATGAGGGACAGGCAGTTAAACTGCAGCTCACGCTAACTTAAGGCCTATGAAGATTTTTAATACAGTTTGAACTATACGAACATAAATATAAGCTTATTTGAACATAACATAAACATTTTATTCATCATTATTAGTTGCATCTACATTGGTGGCCACTCTTCGTGGTCATAATTCCAGTGCACGTTTAAGCAAATCGCCTTTATATAGTTTTCTATGCAGCATCGTCACACATTAATATATAGATATTTCATTCTAATATAGGTTATGTAAACTACACTCTCATCCATATAAGCGTTATTCCATTTTGTAATGTCAATGTGTAATTGAGACCACCTGGTCAATGTAACATTATCTGGATTTATCATTTTTTTCCTAAAATAGTAGTATTGACTGCAATAGTGTCATATTTTGGCAAACAGGAACTTTGTCTGCAAAATCATGCATCTTTATGAAGAATGTACATGTGACCATGACTGTATGTCATAATTATCATGGTGTGGCACTTTATATTGGTAAATCCACATGGAACCTGTGGCTCTGTCTTCTTGTCTCATGTAGGAAAGAGATCTCACACAGACAGCGTGAAACACATCTTGGCCCTTGTAACATATCACGATTTGACACGCAAAATGGTCACTTATCAAATCATATATATACAATGCTCACTTAGAAGTATCCCCAAGCACATGTCCTTATAACAGCTATGCCACACCAATCACCCATGGGCCTCAAATAATGCCATAATTCTGGTTTGCCATCATGCAGGATTTTGAGGGTTATATCACTGCAGTAAGTCAAGCCATCCCACTGTGCTAAAGTGTAGTTTCTGTATACAAAAGTCTGACAAAGGTGTTTTTTGAAGAGAGGAAGTACTGTGTGCTACTCCACCTTTGTTGACCTTAGCCCCTGTTAAAAGTGGCATGTGGAAATATCAACCTTGCATGGGACAGAGATAAGCCAATGTCAAGCTTTTTCACAGTGACTACTATAAATATGACAACATGTATTTTTATATACATTGAGTAGTGGACATAGGCACTGGAGTCCTTTATATTCTAAACTTTCATTTTCAGTGAGAAGCTAAGAAGCAAGAAGGAAACAACAGGCCTAGGAGAAGGAGATGGGCCTTGACTAATTGGTGGGCAATGGATAAAACCACCACCACTGAGGAGGAGAGTATTGCCACCAGCAAGGAGAGTGCACCCGTCCACAGAGTGATCCAGTTAAAAGCCAAAAGATTCCAAGTGGATGTTGAGGATAGCAGTGAGGTAGCCACTTTATCATAGGGGGCTGATGGCTGAGCTCCCCCTTGCCAGGAAGAAGAAACATCAGCTGTGACCTGGATATAAGTCCCTCCATCATGGATGTTTGATCCCCTTCTTCACAAGTTAAGATGCTTCTAAAACACAATGGTCTGCATGTACACCCTCTGTAACCTCTCCGCCAAAGTGTGCCTGCATAGCAAATCAGCAGCTGTGGGTGAGATTCACCCCAGTCACACCTAAACCCTGTTGTGGTACGCCACCCGAACCTGGAGTATTTTACTATGTAGGCCATGAGGCGGTTGGTTGATGGGTGATCTCTAGGGACCTGGCAGAGGTGGTGGCTTTTGCGAACTCTCAACAATAGCTGCAGGCTGACCAGCTTAAAAGCATAGCTGCATTCTGGGACTCATCTATTACCTCTCATGCTAAAATCAGACCTTCCCACTCGCAGAAGTTGTGACCCTTAGTGCATTTTCCCCTACTGCCTCCCAAACTACCCTAGAATGTTCTTCTGCTCAGGAAGCTCCAGGTCTTGCCCCACCATTCACAATGCTTGTTCCATAAAAGGAGCTGTAAGTGGCCATACTCTCCGACCCTGAAGATGGCCACAAAGCTTTGCCCTCAACCTAGAACAGCGTTCCATGCACATGAGAAATCCAAGTGGCACACATGTAGATGCCCCAAATCCTGTAAAAACCTGTGCCAGGATTCGGAAGACAATTTTCAGGATCCCATGGGACAGTGCATTTAAAAAAAAATATTCCTGTAGGGGAAGGAGGGTCGCACAGGACAATGTGTGATTTTCGTTTTTGAAAAGTCTCTATGGGAGATGCCAAGCCTCGTACTTGAAGGTATATGTGTACTTTATACATTCTGTGATCAAGGGAGGGTATCTGATGGGTTGTGCCACATTTCAATACTTCCAGATAGGCACAGGAGTTTGAACAATAATAAACACAATCTAGACTTCACTTTAACCATTAGTAAAAATGGTATAGAATTTCTTGATGTTATAGTTGAGGTAATGAATGGTGAACTGCATACTCATCTCTTTCGCAAACCAACTGCAGGTAACAGCTTACAGCATGCCCTTAGCGGCCAACCAGACAATCTGAAGTGGAGTATTCCCTATGGTGAACACAGGGAGGGCATAAAGAGATTTGATAAGAGGGGTTACCCTAATTGTGTATTGGAGAAAGCTAGTAAACAGTAGATGGTATCAAGAGGGAGGATATTGTGTATATCAATACCCTTGAGAGGAAGAAGGAACCCTTGCCTAGAATGATCTTTACATTTAACAGCAGCTCCACCCAGGTGAGACAAATAGTGAATAAACATTGGGGGATTCTACAGAATGATGCTGTAATACGTCAAAAAATCAAAGCAAATCTGAGTATTACATATATAAAAAGGAAATCTCTGTGTGATATGCTGTTGCACAGTGATATCACATTGACGAAAGGTGCTAATAAGCTTGGGGTGAAAGACTTCTTTCCATGCGGCAGCTGCAAAGCCTGCAGATATAGCCACATAAAAAAAGAATATGGTAATGTGGACCAATACAAACGACCAATCACACAATTCCTTACATGAAGCATCCAATTTGTGATTTACATAATAGAGTGGCTATGTCCTCTGATATATGTGGGTAGCACTATTTGTGCTGTAATAAAATGGATAATGGAACACATGGGTGCCATTGGTCAAGCTATCCTTCTTTGTAATTGAGCATATTAACATAAACCCAAGAGGGGGCAATCACACCTTACAGTATGTTTGAGGAACAGAGAATCCAAATTCATTCTTGATTTGGAAACATTAGCCCTGACAGGTTTGAATCTTGATAAAGAACTCAATGTCCATTTACATCAGGATTAGTCAATGGACACTGTGGCTGTAACAGCCCTCTGTAGGAGGTGGATATAATTCAAGATGACAATAGTGTTAGTTTTTCTTGTGGAAATGTTTTCTTGTCAAACATGATATATTATATTGCTTAAGTTTGTTCTCTGTTGGATTCCTCTTTTAGAGATCTGTTTTGAACTGTTGTGTTTTATCTTATTTTATTTCACAGGAAGAAAGGAAGGGGACTGGACCAGCTCCCATCTGGGATGGAAGGCCAGGTGTACCCCTACCCTCGTCATCAGCACTACGACGGTGTGCGGATTCACTCAGATAAGATTTTGCACCTAGATACAATCTGGCTCAGTAAGGGGATTGTGTTCTTTGTTTTAATTTGGCCAAGGAAGTGAAAGGGAGGATTTTGTGGTATAGGATATGCACATTTATATTAGGCATAACAGTCTTGAATAATATAGTCTCTTGGATATTGGTTACAGAGTACACAAGTTGGAATGCAGTATTATAGAGACATGATTTGATCCCATTGAAATACAGTGGTACTATAACTTGCGGTCCCGTGATGCACAGTTGTTTAGTCAAAAATTTAACTGCAAATATTACAGTTATATCACTGATGTTATCAAAGATTTCATCAGTGCCGTAATTTGTGGGGTAATAAGCAGTGCATGGTGAGCGCGTGAGTTATAGTTACCTTAGGGCACAAGTTACTTGAGATAGGTCTAACTATAACTGGTGTGTTTCTATGGTTTTGTACATTTAAGATGCGAGCCTAACTAGAACATCCCTGTAACCTTTGGTATTTTAAGTGAATTTCTATGTTTAATTTTTTTTTATATTTCCTAACTATAAAGTCCGTGTAACTTTTAGTTTTTTCAGTGAATTTATGTTTGTGTAACATATAGGAATTTTTTTATTACTATATGTCAATCCAACCTTTGCCGGGCACTGCTGAAAACTGTACGTGCCAGCCACTCACTGCAGGGCCTGGCAGCCAACTCCCTATAAGCACCCAACCTTGCACCGTGCACAGCTTTCACCCGTGCACAGCATGGGTTGCTCACAAGGGTTGGCCTGCAGCCAGTCCCTGCTGCCAACCCCCAACCACCCAACCCTACTCTGCACACGGCCCTTTGGCCATGCATGGCTGGAGTTGACTGCAGACTATCTCTCTAGGTGTCGGAAAGGTGTAAAAGGATGTATCTGGGGTGAGAGGGGCTGTGAGAGTGTCTGTCTGGGTGTGAGAGTGCATACATCAGTATTTCTACTGGGTGCTTCAGTGTGTGCGTGGGTCTATGAGTGGGTGCATGAGGGTATCAGTGGGTCTGTGAGTGGCTGTATGAGAGTCTGAGTGGGTCTGTGACTGGGTACATAATTGTCAAAGTGGGTCTGTGAGTGGGTGAGTGAGGGTCTCACTGGGCCTGCGACTGGGTGCACAAAGGTCTGAGTGCATCTGTGAGTGGGTGCGTGAGTGTCTGAGTGGGTCTGTGTGTAGATGTACAAGTTTCTGAGTTGGTGTGTGATTGGGAGAAAAAGAATGAAATCAAGAGCGAGAGAGAAAGAGAGTGAGAGGGAGACAGTTTTTTACGCTTTGAAGTATGATATACTTAGAATTAGATATCTATGCACAATTTTAAAAGACAAATGTATTTGTCATTTAAAAAGAGTGAGATCACCTTTTATATGACCCTTAAACATTTTTAATTTAAAAAAGGAAAGAGGGAAACAAGCCCAACTGGACTCAAACCGACAACGCTCAGTGTGAAGGTGGGAGACCTTCACACTGAGCTATTCATGTTTTATTTCTTTAATAGTTTTTTTAGCCCTTTGTGGGCTATTTGGGACTGCGAGGGAGCCCTCAAGGGCTCCCCGCAGTCCATACATGTTTTTTAAATTATTTATTTATTTGAAACATGCCCATTACGAGCTATCTGGGCCCACAGGGGGAAGCCTCAAGGCCTCCCCGGTGGTCCCTTTGCTTCTCCCAGCAAGGAGCTGCTTTACAGGCAGACAAGCAAACCTTTACTGTCTGTTTCCTACACACATACCTGCGTGAAGGGAACAAAGATGAAATCTCCACTGTTTGGCAACAAGACCTGCTTGACAGGTCCCGCTCTCAAACATCGGAGTGTTTGCTTGGCTGCAGCTTCAAAACTGCAACAAAGCCACAGCAAACAGCTATGTCCCCGGGGTGGGCACCCTGGGACATAGCAGGAGCTAGCCCTAGCGGGTGGCGGTCCCCAGGGCCATCAGTGGCTACACAAGGGTGACCATGCACCTCCCTTCCAGTGTGCCCCCCTGCAAACAAAATAAATACAGCTCTGTGGAGGTGATGGCCCCCTGGGCTGTAGGGATGCGGATGGGCCTCTCCCACTCCATTCATTTTTTTTTGCCCCAGGGAGGTGGTGGTCCTCAGGGTGTAGGGGGGGCAGGTGGCCCCTCTGCACTTCATTTTAATAATGCCCCAGGACTTGGCCCTCCTGGGGACTTATAGAAAACAAAACACGGGCACCCATGTTTCATTTAAAAAAAATAAAAATTTGCTGGATACAAATCTCACCAAAAAATTTAAAAAGAATGTTTCTCAGCCCGGATGGAGGGGGGGCAGTTCCTCCGGGACCTCACCACCCGAGCTAAGGAGTCAGGATGTCTGTTCCCTGGCCCCTTTTCTTTATTTTTTATTATTTTATGGGACTTGGCCAAAGCGGAGTCACAACATATCTGATAACACTTCCTTCTTTTTGTCTGCCAATAAGATCTCAGCATGAGATCAGGAGGGGTCGCGAATCCTTCACATCCCTAGATATACAAATTTGGATTTTCCTTAATTTTTCTAAAACTACTGAATGGATTTACACCTAAGAACAAAAAGGGCGGCTCTTTCTGGACCAAAAGCTACCTTCCAAATTTGGTGTCATTTCGTCCAGTGGTTTATGCGTTATCACTGTTCAATTTATTTTATGGGAATTAACATTGGAAATGCTCTAAATGTCACCTCCCTTTTATCTCGGCCCCCGCTTCACAGATCACCCCGAAACTTGCCAGACAGCAGCTCACGTGACTGTCGAATTTTTGGGGACATTTTTGTGAATTCGTCAAGTGGTGCCAAAGATTTTAGCAAGCAAAAACAGCTTTTTCCTTAGAAACTAGGCCCTAACTATAACTACCTAGTAGCTACCACCACTAGATAGTTATAGTTAGAACACCTAGTTTCCATTGAAAAAGCAGTTTTTGCTTATCTAGATCATACATATACACATATGTATACGTATATATATGTATATACACACATTCCATCTTTTGTGGGAGGGCCAGGCAAGTGGTATTTGCTTTCGTCCATTCCTTTGTATGTGCGTTTCCATATTTTTTTTAATTAGTGCTCTGTCCACCATCTTGGAAAGGTAGATTAAGGGGGAAAAAAGCAATATAGCTACTGCATCATCACACATCCATGCATCATCATGCATGTGCACGTATACCCCATTATGGACTGGCTGCCCAGGCGTCATGGTGGGAATGTGCTTATGCATGAAGATACCTATATATGTGTACATCAATTCAGTCTTTGTTCTTTGTCAGTGCAGTTTGAATAGGGAAGGTGTTATTGCTTTATATATTTTAAGCTGCATCTAAGGGAGGGAACAGGTGAAGTTAGTGAGATGTGTGTGTGTGTGCTCACCTGTGTACCTGAGTCTGTGTGTCTAGTTTTGTTTACGGCCTTGTGTGTCTGTCGATGGTGCGAGAAGTATGGAAAGGAAAGGCAAAATACATTTTTGCCTGTCATCACTGTTCCTCTTTCCCTCATTAAAGGGTTGAATTTGCTGCTCCAGGACACTATGAGGCACTCTTTGCTGCTCCTTGTGAGGGGCATCTTCAGCTGCTCTACCTCATCTCACCTCATGGATACGGTGCCCTAGAGAGTGTTTGTGGTGTACAAAGGTGTTTAAGCCTCTGCTAACGTGGAACTGCTGTCGTGCTGAATAAAGGCATCCAACATACAGCGGACTAATATTTTCTCAAGATATTTTTAATTTAGATAACTTCTTATGCACTGAAATAGTGAAAACAATTTCCAGTCTGTTACAGAGTGTATTCACGTTGCTTCTCTTCCTTTCATGCCCACAACACATCTGGCGTCTGCCTCCGCTTGGCGTGCTGGAATGAAATGGAACTGTGTTTGGGTGGATAAAGGAATCAATCCGGAGCTTAGGTTTCTTTTATCTATATCGTCTCCACATGGCGACCTTTTCAAAGAACTAATCAAGGCTAGGCAGCTCCTGCGTCTACAGTTTCTTCCTGCGTTTACTGCATTTCCGTTCGTATCAAATACACAAGTAGTAGTTGGCGAAAGACGGAACAGAAAAAAATATCCGATTCTGATCACCTATCCCCAAAGCAGCATTTGCTGCTATTTTGGTACACACTGAAAAGTTAACTTTTTAATTAAAACGCTCAACACAAGAGCTGACAATATTAGCCATTGCACTGGCAAGAATTTTGGTTGAGTGAAATAGCCTTGACAAAAGCAAAACGATGCAATTATTTTTACCGTTGCTTCCAGGTTCCAAGTCCATTGCATTCATTATTTTATTAACTATTTTATTTATTTGTAAAGCACTCGTAAACCTGCAGGCGTCATAGTGCTAGTTATTCTAAAGGGTGATTGCAGGCAAGGTTTACCTAAAGACTTAAAGACGGAAATGTCAGAGATTATTTTTAAGAGGTCACAGGTGGACGTTGATAGTGTGAAGACTGGGAGAACATTCCGGAGCTTTGGGCCCAACCCACAGATGTAACGCAGTTAAACTGATAAGGGGGAATGGGGCACAAAATGATGTTTATTTTCAGAACTCACTCCTCTGGCCAGGGGTAAGGAGTAATCACCAGCCTAGGCCGTCTGATAAGGAGGAGAACCATAGGTATATCCCCCCTTAACAGACAGCCATTGAGGTGTGCAAGAATTCGAGGTGATGAGATCTCTAAACCTGAGGCCACATAAGTGAGCAGCCAGTTTCTTAAGTTTTTAGTTTGCTTATATTTTTTGCAGGATGACTCAGATAGTTAAGCGACTGACTTCAACCATATATGAGTTTAAAGAGGGAGGCAGAAAGGGAAGTATCTTCTGAAGGACTTTAAGATGCAGAAATCCTGCATTTAGCACATTCTTAATCTGGGAGTCAAACGCTTTTCCTGAATCAAACAACACCCACAGATTCATCATAGAGGTGGTACGTTTTATTATTATAGATATTGTTTCAAGCAACAGAGGAGCTGACTGCTGAGAGGGACCTGGACACCCTGCCAGGATTTATGTCTTGTCCACATTCAATTTGAGATGGTTGACAGATAACCACACAGATAACCACATTCGTATGGGCATCAGCCAGTTACCCAGGACATGGATAGTGTTAGTAGAGACATGGTAAAACCAAAGAATCAGCTGGGTGTTGCTAGCATAAGACTAATTTGGAAACCAAAAGACCTCAGTAACTCTCATATTAGTTTAACTTGGAGATTAAAAAGCACAAGCTGTAAAGGCAGAGCCAAATGAAACTCCGCAGTTTAACTTAATATCTGTGGGCTGAAAGTGGATAGGACCACCACCTGGGTCCAATAACCTGGACTTCAACTGGTCAGGCCAGTGAGATTTACTGTCCAATCGTTTCAAAGGCAGTCAAGAGGTCGAGCAGCAGCAGGCCTGCTTGCCTGTCTCAATCTCTGGAAATAATCTGTTCAAGAACTACCAGGGTGGCACCTAAAAACAGGACAACCCAGGTGCATATGGAGCTATTTTGCCAACGTTTTTCCATTACTTTAGAGAAGGCTGGAAGTAATAGAAGGTCTTGATAGTTTTTCAAATTGCTATAGTTAATGCTGCATTTATTAGTAGAGTGGTCATAATGCCTCACTTCCAGCAGCAAGAAACAGGGTCAAAACCAAGGAATAGTTAATAAAAAGGCAGAATTTGTTCTCACTAGAGCAGATAGGTGCAAGAGAATCCACATTGGGGGAAGGTCATCTGTGGAACCCAATGCTAGCCTCTGAATAGAGAAGCAAAACCCATCGACTGGCAAAAGAGGACAGTCAACCTCTTCCAAGGAGCTTGTGGAAATGGAAATGGCCACTGAGATGTTCTCAGTCGATTCAGGAGCTCTGGATGCAAGAACCGTGTTATAGATGTCAGTGATCTCATTACTAAATAAGGGAAACAACTGATGATAGTGTTGTTGTGCGGGATTACGACTGTATGTACAGCACTCTGAGCAGAAGAGTGAAACAAACAAGGAAACAATTCCCCTAAAAATGTTATCCACCTTTGAAATGCTTGTGGTGATAAGGTGGATTTAGCTTTGCAAAACGTCTCTTTATTTTTAACAAGAGAGTAGCTACAGATGTAGTGCTTTCTTTTTGAGTATTCTTTGTGCCACTGCTACTCAACTTGCCTGATACCCAGCTTCACAGTTTAAAGCTGTGGGGTTTACCAACTATTGAGACATCTGCTGGAGGAGGAGGCAGACAGGTGAGTTTCTCGCAGAGTGCAGTATCAATTACGTGTTAAAGTTAGTTAAAGAAATGCTGCAGAATCTCAGAGATATCATCCCTTTGATCAGTAAGGTTAAACCTCACTGGTGAAAGGTCTAAGCGAGATGGGTCCTGGCCTTTGAACATTCATCTCTCACCCATATGTTGCCCAACCCATATGAGGCCTCATATTCTGTTGATGACTGCCAGAAATATGACGGTCAGGAACTTCACTGTGTGCTTGGACTAGAAAGTCTGGCAAATGGTCAGGACTTGCATTTTCCACCACTAAGATTTACAAGACAATTCCCACTTTCCTCCAAAAACATAATTAGGTGACAGAATCACAGAATCTTTTGCACATCTGAGTGATACAATGTGTGCTCATAAAAATTAATTTAAATTCCACATCTTTATTTACAGAATCAGGATTGGTACAGTCTGCTTTCATAACATGGGCTTGTGAATGTGGAAGTACTAAAATATTGCTGGCTTTCCCGATATCAAGCTTAGGGCAGAAGCAGGATTCTGGACAAATCTGCAAAAGTAGGTGAGGAGTTGAAATAATGAAGGGAACACAGCCAAACCTAATCAAATAATTTTCTTATGGAGAAAAACAGTTATGTCAGCTAATGTGCATTTTCACTACATTTAGGGTTGTATACTTTTCCACTTAGAACTTTTGCAAATGTAAATTTCACTTAACAGTACTGGTGGAAATCTATCACTAGGTTCCATTTTCAAAACTATTCCTTTGATTCTTTCAGAATGTCTTAAAAGTCACAAATCTGCTCCAAACATGGTAGTAATCAAACAGAAGCAGATTCACAACTTTTACATTGGATCGTTTGTGAATATGGCCCTGAGCATTAGTCCCATCATCCTGTCATGCTTTGATTACAGTAAATAGCTCCCATCTCAGGTAATCAAAACACCACATGCATCACAAAACGAAGCAATCATTAATCCTTCAATATGAAACTACAGGATCCCTTTTATTGGATTCTGAAACGCCTTCACTTTCTACTTGCGTCACAATTCTTCCAAAACAAGATACTTGCACTTCAATATGTACCCTTAATGAAGTGTTTAACACCCAGTAATTACCTCTCTTCATTTCCTCTTTCCATGCAATGAAATCCAATGTTGTTAGAAGAAGAACTGCAGAGCTTTGGCTAAAGATGTGTAATATTTTTGCAGTTTGTGTTCAAGGGATGTAAGGTTTTACTATCTTCAGAATGAAGTAGAAGTCTCACCCTTTCAAAACTCCATGCGCAGGAGATAACTTATAGCTTTTCCTTTGCAACTACTCATTGATTTTTCCCCAGTTTTGGAATCCCTTGAATCCCAACTCCTTTGCCATGATCTTTTTGCAGTGCAGTCTGAGGATGCTACTCCAGTTGCCAGTACTATGGTAGTGAATTTAACATTAACAAAATATGTATTTGTGTCACGCTAATTAACATGAATGGTACGTAAACTGTGTTAAGTGCACTGTATTTTTCGAAAGACACTTTTCAAAGTTGACATAACTAGACCTCAAATCGATTTACATGTGTTGTACTATGCACAATAAAATTGCGCTTTCTTATTTTGACTATACAGCTCGTGTTAAAATGTGCCCTTCAATATTTTATTAAATGTCTTTCATTCAACTACATTTCCAGGCCTGTTCATCTGTACTTTAAAACGTTATTATTTTTGTGTTTATGATGTTCAAGTAGTCCGCTTGCCTGCCGGACTAAAGCACACACAATCTTTCAATGTTGTAGATTATTTGTCCAACTTGACTATTAATTTTGGGATGGCTTGTAGGGTGTGCTTTTTTTACGTAATTAAACTGCATAATAAATATTGGTACATGTTTAGTAGTGCAACCCATGGAGCCATTACATGACAAAAAAGGGCTTTATTTTCTACTGCTAAAAACCTAATTGACATGCTGCTTTTGGATGTTTCCAATGTCTTTCTGGATATTTCTTATACAACAGACTTTAGGTTAGTATGTTAATTGGTGCAATAAAAGTCAAGATTGGCCTTGATTTTCTGTTGCCTTTAAGACAGTGCAGTTCCTATGCTCTTTCGATTCATTGTTAACCTTGTGCTAGTCCATATTTGGTACTGGCTATTAAGTAGAATACGGCTCAGTTTCCAAGGTTGTTGAAATAGGCCCTCTCTTCAGTGTCACCCCCAAACGTTTTGCCTTTTTTCCCTCCAATTCTTGCTGAATTCGTTTTTGTTAGCCTTGGGACTCTGTGGACTTTACCATTGCTAACCAGTGTTAAAGTGCTTGTGGTGTCTCCCAAAAAACATGGTTTCATTGGTATGTGTCTAACTGGCATACTTGATTTACTTATAAGTCCCTAGTAAAGCGCACTACATATGCTGAGGGCCTGTGTGCACTACACATGCTGAGGGCCTGCAAATAATACAATACTAATGGGGCTGCAGCACTGCTTGTGCCACCCAATTTAAAATATGTCCCAAGCCTGCCATTGCAGCCTGAATGCAGAGTTACATTGCCATGTCAACTTGCCATTTAAACTTCCTTGCCAAGCCTTAGACTCCCCTTTTATTACATATGTCACTCCTATGATAGGCCCTAAGTAGGCAATAGGCCCGGGTGCTATGTAATTAAAAGGCAGGACATATACTTTTAGGTTTTACGTGTCCTGATAGTGAAAGACTCCCATATTCGTTTTTCACTATCGTGAGGCCTACCCCTCTAATAGGTTAACATTGGGAATTACTTATTACATTTCATAAGCTGCAGTTTCTATTTGAGAAGAAGTGGATATATCATGTTTAGTACCTATGGAATTGTGATAATAAATCCCTTTTAATGGTAAAGTTAGTTTTATTGTTACAACTTTGAAAATGCCACTTTTAGAAAGTTGGCTTTTTCCTGCTTTAAAGCCTTGTGTGTCTGCAGTCTGTCTCTAATACACGTCTGGGTTGGGTGACAGCTGGACTTTGTGCATTCCCTGTAGATAGCCACAAAGAAACAGAGCTTAGATGTGACCGATGGGCTATCCTCGGCAGGATAAGAGGGAGAAACTGACACTTACATCTGAATATGCAGTGTCCTGCCCCACACAAAGGGCTGGACCCTACCCTACTGTAGTGAGTCTGGAGCCCAGGTGGGAAGAAAGGACCTCTGTGCACATCAAAGATCCTTCTTTGAAGTCCCACAACTTCAAAGGCACAACTGGGTGTAAGTACTGGACCTCTGACCCAACCAACTCATTATACTACTGGACATATGAAGATCTCTGCCAGGCGAAAGGACTGCTGTGCTGCTACAAGGACTGCCACTCTGGAAGAACTGCTTATCTGCTGTGCTGCCCTTGTGCCTACTGTCCTCTGTCCTGCTGAGGAAGGACTGGACCCATCTCACTTGAACCCAGAGGGACTCAAAGGGGTTGCTGGCTTGCCTCCTGTTCTTCTAAAGTCTCAGGGACACAAAATACTTCAACCCATCATCACCCACAGCACCTGGACTTTGCTTGCTGCAAGTCTTGCCCTACCAAGTGGTGCAAATTCATGCCTAGGCCCTTGGAAGTGGCTATGAAGTGCTGCAACTGCCAGAATTTGCGTATCAACACTGTTACGCCAATCAGGACCGATGCATCTCCATTGATGCATCGCCACTGCTGCAAAGATCGGGAGCACCGCATTGCCCACTGCATGACGCATTGCCCCATTCCCTACGCATTTTGTTCTCGACGTTGACGCAACTCTGAACCACGGTACTGTTTCAGTGAACCAAGGAAGCTCCTTGTATTTGACTTGCACTCGATCATGATTAGCCTCACTTTTCAGATTTTAGCCAATCTAGCACGACCGGGTGGCCCCAGTTGGTGCTTTATGCTTCAGAGCACTACAACTAAGTTTATTCTTTAAAAAGTCACATCTCAACTTCTGCTTATTTTTCTTGTTGTTTTGGTCTTTGTTTGGTTTATTAAATTGTGCTCTATTTTCCTAACCTGGCAAGAAGTCTTTTTGTGGTGTTTTCACTGTGGTACTCTTTGCAGTGTTGCACAAATACTTTACACATTTTCTGTTAACTTAAGCCAGCCTGCTCTGTGGCAAGCTACCAGAGGGTGAGCACAGGTTAATTTATGGTGTGGACTTCCCCTGACTGGGATTCTGATTTCTGCTTGGACAGGGCGCATACATCTGCCACCCAGAAACCCAGTTTCTAACAATTGCCTATGCTAATTCACCATTGTTTGTACTCAGGGTGCATACATCTGCCACCCAGAACCCAGTTTCTAACAATTGTCTATGCTAATTCACCATTGTTTGTACTTAAGTATTTTGAATTTAATTTTCTAACCATTTACATCTTTGCCTTCTGTAATAACTTTGACAGTTTAAACAAACCTCCATGGTTTCTACTTGACTCTCATCCCCTGCACATTTTTCTGTGTGAGATTTTCTTGCAATTCAGTCCCTAGGCACTTGTACTTAGGAACTCACGTGGCTCAATCCATTACATCAGTCTTTTAATGATGAACAATGCCAACAGTTCCACCCCAAGCAAAAGCTTTTGAACATTAATATGCAGATATAAACCTTTTTAAAATCAAGCAAATTGATGATTTACCAATGTTTGCAGACTTTGTGGTGACTCTTGTATTCCTTGTGATATACTATAGGCCCACATTGGCAGTGCCATGATACGGAGTTTAAGACCAACAGGAACGATTTGAAAAGAGTCACCAAAAACATCAATATAAACAAGCGCAGACCTACAATTCCTTTGCAACCATATCCAAAAAAAGTCCATGCTTTTTGTACCTATGCATCCTTATGCATATTGTTTTGATCCAAATCTATGTTATGAATTATCTAATTGTATATTTATACCTATGTAATATATAACGCATTTTCAATCAGCTTCATTTTCATCTATGGTTTTGATCATTTCTTTATTTTTACATAGCCAAAGTCAAATGTGATGTAGATGTGACAAGGCCAAAATGACGTCAAAAGGAATGAATACACAGGTTTAAAATCTAATCTTAAAATACATTGTAAAATAGCACATAGTGGCATCAGCACACATACTTAATTATTTTCTACATGTAAATTACAACTGACAGTGAATTGCAGGTGCATAGCAAACGACATAGCAGCACAGTGATAGCAAAAAACATGTCAGCATAACAGTGCCAGAGCAGTGAAAAGAATGTTTACATTTTTTTCACACGCACATACAGACCCACACAGAGACACACACATGTGTGCTTACAGATCACAATTATCTACCTGCTCATACCAACACCAACACTAGGCCATCAAGGCAACACCGGTCAAAAAAACTTCCAAAGAGCTGCAAGTTATACTAAATACATGAAGGTGCAATTCTCAACAATTGGTGGCGTTAGGCGGTATGAGTGCACGGTTGATATCACTGCCATAGTGGTGAGTTGCCAATCACAGTCATAACTACTCGGTACGCAGCAGGTGGACAGTGCTGCACTTTATAAGATTACATTTGCATCCCCTTAAGGCTCCTGCTAATTGAGACCTTTATTGAATTACAGGTGATGATTGTTAGATCTGACATGCCTTAGGGTGGTCACCCCTAACTTTTTGGCTGCCTCCCTCCACTTTTTGGACTCTGTTTTGCTGGCTTTTAGACTCTGCGCACTTTACCACTGCTAACCAGTGCTGAAGTGCATATGCTCTCTCCCTGTAAACATGGTAACTTTTGATCATATCCAATTGGACTATTTAATATACTTATAAATCCCTAGTAATGTGCACTGTATGTGCCTAGGGCCTGTAGATTAAATGCAACTAGTGGGCCTGCAGCACTGGTTGTGCCACCTAATCAAGTAGCCCCTTACCTTGTCCCAGGCCTGCTAGAGCAAGGCCTGTGTGTGCAGTTTCACTGCCACTTTGACTTGGCCTTTAAAAGTACTTGCCAAGCCTAAAGCTCCCCTTTTTCTACACATAAGTCACCTCTAGTATGTGCCCTAGGTAACCCCTAGAGCAGGGTGCTGTGTGGGTAAAAGGCAGGACATGTACCTGTGTAGTTTACATGTCCAGGTAGTGTAAAACTCCTAAATTCGTTTTTACACTACTGTGAGGCCTGCTCCCTTCATAGGCTAACATTGGGGCTGCCCTCATACATTGTTGAAGTGGCAGCTGCTGATCTGAAGGGAGTAGGAAGGTCATATTTAGTATGGCAAGAATGGTAATAAAAAATCCTAATGACTGGTGAAGTTGGATTTAATGTTACTATTTTAGAAATGCCACTTTTAGAAAGTGAGCATTTCTCTGCACTTAAATCTTTCTGTGCCTTACAATCCACGTCTGGCTAGGTTTCGTTGACAGCTCCCTGTGTATTCACTCAGACACACCCCAAACACAGGGTACTCAGCCTCACTTGCATACATCTGAATTTTGAATGGGTCTTCCTGGGCTGGGAGGGTGGAGGGCCCGCTCTGACACAAAGGACTGCCACACCCCCTACTGGGACCCTGGCAGACTGGATTGAACTGAAAGGGGACCTGGTGCACTTCTAAACCACTCTTTGAAGTCTCCCCTACTTCAAAGGCACATTTGGGTATAAAACAGGGCCTCTGCCCTACCGCCTCAGACACTTGCTGGAGAAGAAACCTGAACCAGAAACTACATCCTGCCAAGAAGAACTACCTGGCTGCTCAAAGGACTCACTTGTCTGCTTTCTACAAAGGACTGCTGCCCTGCTGTTGGCCTGCTGCCTTGCTGAACTCTTGTCTGGCTGTAAAAGTGCTCTCCAAGGGCTTGGATAGAGCTTGCCTCCTGTTCCCTGAAGTCTCAGGACCAAAAAGACTTCTCTTTTTCATTTGGACTCTTAGTGCGCCGAAAAATTCGACGCACAGCTTGCTCCGCGGCGAGAAAATCGCCGCACACCAACACTGATCGACGCGACGCCTTCGGGGCGACCGGAACTTCAACACACGGCCTCGCAAGGACAACCCCGCCCGACTTCCAAAGGGGAAATCGACGCAACGCCTGCCGTGAGAACGAAAATTCCACGCACAGCCTCCCGGAACGACGTGCAGCCGGAAAACAAGCCGAAGAATCCACGCACAGACCCCAGGACATCTGGTAATCCCGTGAACCACAGAAAGAGACTGTCCGCACGCCTGAAAACGACGCACGACTTCCCTGCGTGAAAAATAACAACGCAAGTCCGTGTGTGCAGGGGAGAAATCGACGCACACACCATTTTTCCACGTATCTCTTCTTCTGCGGCCCTTTGTGGAGATTTTCCACTGTTAACCAGGTACTTTGTGCTTGAAAGAGACTTTGTTTGCTTTTTAAAGACTTAAGACACTTAATATCACTTTTCAGTGATATCTCTACAATTTCACATTGCATCTACATTCGTTTTGACCTACAATTATCCAGATAAATATTCTATATTTTTCCAAACACTGTGTGGTGTATTTTTGTGGTGCTATATGTTATTGTATGATTTATTGCACAAATACTTTACACATTGCCTACTAAGTTAAGCCTGACTGCTCGTGGCAAGCTACCAGAGGGTGGGCACAGGATAATTTGGATTGTGTGTGACTTACCCTGACTAGAGTGAGGGTTCTTGCTTGGACAGAGGGTAACCTGACTGCCAACCAAAAACCCAATTTCTAACATTGGTAGCAGCGGTGGGATAGGACTTGTATTTGTGCAGTGACATACAGTAGCAAAGTATTTCACTACCTACCCACAGTTGAAGGTCAACTTGATTTTTATCTCTTTTTTGCAAAAAAAAATTTCCTGACAATTTTCAAAAAAACTAAATCCTCACTCAACATGTCTCTGGCTAGGTCTCAAGTAGGAGATTTGGACCTAGCCCTGTTGGAGACATATACTGGGAAACAGCTAAGAGGGTTCTGCAGGGTGTTGAGAGTACCAACCCAAGTGGCCTCCAAAAAGGAGGACTTTCACGTGGCGCTGAGGGCCTGGGCAGACGCCCATTTAGAGGAGGATGAGGAGGAAGAGGAGACAGAAAATGGCCTCTCAGAGGATTTATTGCCATCAGTGGGTAATGTTACCACTGCAATTATGCCCCCTTCCAGACCAGGGAGCAGTGTCTCTGAGCAAAGCCTGACCGCAGAGGAAAGGAGAGAAGAAAGGGAGTTCCAATTGCAAATGGCAAAACTGTAAATTGAGGCCCAACAGGAAGAAAAGAGGGCAGAGAGAGAAGCCAAACAAGGGGAAGCTGAAAGAGCTTTGGCTGAAAAGAAACTATTGTTCGCTCATGAACTGAGTCTCAAGGAGCTGGAGATCAAGGCGAGACAGTCTGAATCCAGCAATAATGGTGGCAGCATACATATAGGACCTGCTGGAGAAAAGAAGGTTTGTATACCCAAAAATGTGGTGCCCAGTTTTGTGGTGGGAGATGACATAGATAAATGGTTAGCTACTTATGAAGTTGCACTAAGGGCTCATGAGGTTCCTGAAGGGCAATGGGGGGTATCTATGTGGGGTTATGTGCCGCCATTGGGGAGGGACACAATTCTCACATTGGATCAACCTGATCAAAACACAAACCCACTTCAAAAAGCCACTTTACTTGCCACGTTTGGGCTGACCCCTGAGGGATACCGTCAGAGGTTCAGGGACAGCACCAAACAAAACACACAAACATGGGTAGATTTCTTTGACTTTTCCAGTAAGGCACTGAATGGATGGGTGCGGGGCAACAAAGTAGATAATTATAAAGGGTTATGTGATTTGATTCTGAGTAAGCATATGCTCAATACTACTTTTACAGAGTTGCGCCAGCACTTGGTAGATAGTAAGCTGACTGATCCCAGGAAGCTTGCTGAGGAGGCGGACCTCTGGGTTAGCACCAGAGTGTCCAAAAAGGTACCTGGGGGGGACACCCACAAAGGTGGTCAGGGTTCCCAACAGCAGAAAGAGGGGGGAGATAAACTTACAGATAAGGAACTCTCCAAAGGCCCCCAAAAGAATTCCCAGGGAGGGGTGGCAACCATTCCTTTTCCAGATTTGGGAAAAAGCCAGGGACCTATGATAAATCAGGGAGATCCAACCCCAAATGCTTAGAGTGCTACCAGTATGGTCACTATAAAGGCGACCCCCCAGTGATCCAAGAGGGCACCGTCCACTACTGGACAGACACCTGGGTTGACTAGGGTAGCGCTCGGGGGGGAGATGGACCCAGATAGCTTTGGGGAGCAGGTAGAGATTTCCCTAGTGTCCCTGAGAGAAAGAGAAATGGTGCCCAAAGCCCACATGCCCCACAATACTTCAAAGTACAGGCAGTGGGTCACCATTGATTGGCAAAAGGTGGAGGCTCTGCGTGACACAGGAGCCAGTATGACTACTATCAAGAGTCAGCTGGTGTCAACAGAGCAGATAGTCCCTAATACATTCCACCAGGTCATAGTCGCTGACAATCGTGAGAGTCACCTACCAGTGGCTCTGGTTCCCTTTGAGTGGGGGGGGCTCTGGTACTCTGAAAGTAGCTGTGAGTCCTGGCATGCCTGTAGATTGTCTGTTAGGCAATGATCTTGAGCATACTGCTTGGAAAGAAGTAGAGCTCAGATCTCACCTGGAGATGTTAGGGTTACCTGAGTGGGTCTGCATGACCACACGGCCCATGGCTGCCCGGGAAGGGAGTCAAGGGCGTCTGGAGCCTGGAAAGATGGCCCAGACAGCTGCAAAGAGGAAGGGCAAGAGGCGCGGGAAACCCACCTCAAATGTTCCCACGGTGGTGGACGAGGCCCCTGAGGAGGAGGAGGCCCCTGAGCCAACTGGGGAGGACATAGCTGACCTGGGTAACCTACCTGAACTTGCTGGCTGGCAAGTAGAGGGGGGGCCAACCAGGGCAGCATTCTGCAAGGCGCAGAAGGAATGCCCCGCCCTTGAGGGTCTGAGGCAACAGGCCACAGCCCAAGCAGCAGGTGACGCCTCTGGCGCTCACCATATTTACTGGGAGAATGATCTCCTTTACAGTGAGCGTAAGGTTCCAGGTCCTGGGGTGCCCCGGGTGCTGGTGGTCCCCCAGTGCTACCGGAACTTCCTACTGGGCCTGGCTCACGACATCCCCCTGGCAGGACACCTGGGCCAAGACAAGACCTTTAACAGGCTTGACACCCACTTCTATTGGCCCAGAATGAGGACAGCCTCAGATAACTTCTGCAGAGCTTGCCCCACCTGCCAGGCTAGTGGGAAGACAGGGAAACGGCTTAAAGCTCCCCTGATCCCACTCCCAGTCGTTGGCACCCACTTTGAAAGGGTGGGCATCGACATTTTTGGTCCTTTGGACCCCAAAACTGCCTTGGGCAACAGGTTTATCCTGGTTTTGGTGGACCATGCCACCCGCTATCCAGAGGCAATCCCTCTGAGAACAGTTACTGCACCAGTGGTGACCAGAGCCCTGTTGGGAATATTTACCCGTGTGGGGTTCCCTAAGGAGGTCGTGTCCGACAGGGGCACAAACTTCATGTTTGCATACATGAAGTCCATGTGGGATGAATGTGGGGTGACCTACCGGTTTACCACCCCTTATCATCCCCAATCCAATGGGCTTGTTGAGAGATTCAACCAGACCCTGAAAGCCATGATTGGTGGCCTGACTGATGCCATGAGGTGTAAGTGGGACGTCCTCTTACCCCGCCTGTTGTTTGCTTACAGAGAGGTGCCCCAGAAAGGGGTGGGGTTCAGCCCCTTTGAGCTTCTCTATGGTTACCCTGTCAGGGGACCCCTAAGCATTGTTAAGGAGGGCTGGGAGAAAGCTCCCAAGTCACCTCCCCAGGATGTGGTCAGCTACATGCTGGCCCTCCGCAACCAAACCCAACGCTTCTGGAATCAGGCCCAGAGTAACCTCGAGGCTAGTCAAGAGATGATGAAGGAGTGGTATGACCAGAAGGCCACTCTAGTTGAGTTCTCACCTGGAGACAAAGTTTGGGTGATGGAGCCAGTAGAGCCCAGGGCTCTCCAGGACCGCTGGACTGGCCCCTTTGAGATCAAGGAGCATAAAGGGGAGGCCACTTACTTAGTGGACCTCAAGACCCCTAGGCACCCCCTAAGGGTCCTCCATCACAACCGTCTCAAACCTCACTTTGAGAGGTCTAAGGTCAGTATGCTCCTGGTCACAGATGAGGGCATGGAAGAGGAAAGTGAACCTCTCCCCGACCTCCTCCCTGTCAAGGAAGGCGATGGGTCAGTGAGGGGTGTCATTCTCTCTGACTCCCTGACTCTAACCCAGAGAGGAGACTGCTATGAGCTGTTAGAGCAGTTCTCCCCCCTGTTCTCCCTTACTCCTGGACTAACCCACCTCTGTGTTCATGACATTGACACAGGTGACAGTCCCCCTGTGAAGAACAAAATTTACAGGTTGTCGGATAAGGTGAAGGCCAGCATCAAGGACAAGGTTTCCAAGATGTTTACTTTAGGGGTTACTGAGAAATCCAGTAGTCCTTGGGCCAGCCCTGTGGTATTGGTTCCTAAGGCTACTGCCCCAGGTGCGAAGCCAGAACTCCGGTTCTGTGTGGACTACCGGCGTCTCAACTCAGTCACCCGGACTGATGCTCACCCCATCCCCCGAGCTTATGAGCTCGTTGACAGACTTGGTGCTGCCAAGTTCCTGAGTACGTTCGATCTTACTTCAGGGTACTGGCAGATCGGCCTGACTGAGGGGGCTAAAGAAAGATCAGCATTTTCCACCCCTGATGGCCATTATCAATTCCGGGTGATGCCATTTGGACTGAAAAATACCCCCGCTACCTTCCAACGGTTGGTTAACGGGGTCCTAGCTGGTAAAGATGCCTACTGTGCAGCTTACCTGGACGACATAGCTGTCCACAGTTCCAGCTGGGAGGAACACCTGCTCCACCTCAAGGAGGTGCTTCAGGCTCTGCAAGCTAGTAAGTGCCAGATTGGGCAGGGTTCCGTGGTGTACTTGGGACACCTAGTAGGTGGTGGCAAGGTGCAGGTCCTTGAAACTATCAAGGCCTGGCAACCACCTAGAACACAGACTGAGGTGAGAGCCTTTTTGGGCCTCACTGGATACTACCGCAGATTCGTCAAGGGCTATGGTACCATTGTGTCCTCCTTGACAGAACTCACTTCCAATAAACAACCTAGGTTGGTGAATTGGACAGAGGCTTGTCAGAAAGCCTTTGATTCTCTGAAGGAAGCCATGTCCACGGCCCCCGTAATCAAGGCCCCTGACTACTCCCAGGAATTTATTGTGCAGACAGACGCTTCAGAGCATGGCATAGGGGCTGTTCCAGCACAGCTAAATGAGGAGGGCTCAGACCAACCAGTAGTCTTTATTAGCAGAAAACTATTACCACAGGAACAAAGGTAGAGTGCTATTGAGAGAGAAGCATTTACTGTGGTCTGGGCACTGAAGAAGCTAAGACCCTACCTGTTTGGGACTCACTTCCGGGTTCAGACCGACCACAGGCCCCTCAGATGGCTCATGCAGATGAGGGATGAGCATCCAAAACTCTTGAGGTGGTCCATTTCCCTACAGGGGATGGACTTTACGGTGGAGCATCGCCCAGGGGTTGACCACGCCAATGCTTATGGTCTCTCCAGATACTTCCACCTTAGCGATGAGAGCTCCCCGGAGGTCGGGTAGCTCTCCCCACTTTCAGCTGGGGGGACACATGTTAGACCTGACATGCCTTAGGGTGGTCACCCCTAACTTCTTGCCTGCCTCCCTCCACTTTTTGGACTCTGTTTTGCTTGCTTTTAGACTCTGCGCAATTTACCACTACTAACCAGTGCTAAAGTGCATATGCTCTCTCCCTGTAAACATGGTAACTTTTGATCATACCCAATTGGACTATTTAATATACTTATAAATCCCTAGTAATGTGTACTGTCTGTGCCTAGGGCCTTTAGATTAAATGCTACTAGTGGGCCTGCAGCACTGGTTGTGCCACCCACTCAAGTAGCCCCTTACCTTGTCCCAGGCCTGCCAGGGCAAGGCCTGTGTGTGCAGTTTCACTGCCACTTTAACTTGGCCTTTAAAAGTACTTGCCAAGCCTAAAGCTCCCCTTTTTCTACACATAATTCACCTCTAGTATGTGCCCTAGGTAACCCCTAGAGCTGGGTGCTGTGTGGGTAAAAGGCAGGACATGTACCTGTGTAGTTTACATGTCCTGGTAGTGTAAAACTCCTAAATTCGTTTTTACACTACTGTGAGGCCTGCTCCTTTCATAGGCTAGCATTGGGGCTGCCCTCATACATTGTTGAAGTGGCAGCTGCTGATCTGAAGGGAGTAGGAAGGTCATATTTAGTATGGACAGAATGGTAATACAAAATCCTGCTGACTGGCGAAGTTGGATTTAATATTACTATTTTAGAAATGCCACTTTTAGAAAGTGAGCATTTCTCTGCACTTAAATCTTTCTGTGCCTTACAATCCACGTCTGGCTAGGTTTCGTTGACAGCTCCTTGTGCATTCACTCAGACACACCCCAAACACAGGGTACTCAGCCTCACTTGCATACATCTGCATTTTGAATGGGTCTTCCTGGGCTGGGAGGGTGGAGGGCCTGCTCGGACACAAAGGACTGCCACACCCCCTACTGGGACCCTGGCACACAGGATTGAACTGAAAGGGGACCTGGTGCACTTCTAAACCACTCTTTGAAGTCTCCCCCAATTCAAAGGCACATTTGGGTATAAAACAGGGCCTCTGCCCTACCACCTCAGACACTTGCTGGAGAAGAAACCTGAACCAGAAACTACATCCTGCCAAGAAGAACTGCCTGGCTGCTCAAAGGACTCCCTTGTCTGCTTTCTACTATGGACTGCTGCCCTGCTGTTGGCCTGCTGCCTTGCTGAACTCTTGTCTGGCTGTAAAAGTGCTCTCCAAGGGCTTGGATAGAGCTTGCCTCCTGTTCCCTGAAGTCTCAGGACCAAAAAGACTTCTCTTTTTCATTTGGACTCTTTGTGCGCCGCACATTTCGACGCACAGCTTGCTCCGCGCCGAGAAAATCGCCGCACACCGATGTTGATCGACGCAACGCATTTTGGGCGACCGGAAATTCAATGCACGGCCTCGCAAGGACAACGCTGCCCGACTTCCAGAGGGGAAATCGACGCGACACCTTCCGTGAGAACGAAAATTCCACGCAAAGCCTCCCGGAACGACGTGCAGCCGGAAAACAAGCCGAAGAATCCACGCACAGACCCCGGGACATCTGGTAATCCCGCGAACCACAGAAAGAGACTGTCCGCGCGCCGGAAAACGGCGCACGACTTCCTCACGTGAAAAATAACGATGCAAGTCCGTGTGTGCAGGGGAGAAATCGACGCACACACCATTTTTCCACGTATCTCTTCTTCTGCGGCACTTTGCGGAGATTTTCCTCCACTGTAAACCAGGTACTTTGGGCTTGAAAGAAACTTTGTTTGCTTTTTAAAGACTTAAGACACTTAATATCACTTTTCAGTGATATCTCTACAATTTCACATTGCATCTACATTCGTTTTGACCTACAATTATCCAGATAAATATTCTATATTTTTCCAAACACTGTGTGGTGTATTTTTGTGGTGCTATATGGTGTTATTGTATGATTTATTGCACAAATTCTTTACACATTGCCTTCTAAGTTAAGCCTCACTGCTCGTGCCAAGCTACCAGAGGGTGGGCACAGGATAATTTTGGATTTTGTGTGACTTACACTGACTAGAGTGAGGGTTCTTGCTTGGACAGAGGATAACCTGACTGCTAACCAAAAACCCCATTTCTAACAATGATGCTTTACTCTGATGTTCAATTAAAGTGTTTTTCCAAACATGAAGATACATTAAGGTTACTTTGACTGGGCGCTCATGATTATGTCTCTACAGTGGCAGGCTAGGAGGTGGCTGTAGAGTGCCCAATAGGATGTAGATGAGGCAAATACTGACTGTGGAGTATGCCATAATTGCAATGTAAACTGTAGAGTTTTATTTCAGTACTAAGACACACTATTTATGTGCTTCAGTAACCTTAGTATGCAACATCGAGATGAGCCCTGGGCCTTCTATACGAAGCCACAAGGGAGACATGGGAGAAGAAGGTATGTGCAATGCAATCCATAAGTATGTGCCTTAATACCTCCTGTCATAATCATTAATTAATGCCTAATATAAATGACTCAACCTGAAGACGTTTCAACACCCTAATTCCTTCAGTTTACCCGTGGTGGCATGTGTACTAATATACAGTCTAGCGGGTTTGCAGCATGTTACGCCCATGTTGCTTAAACACTCTGGCACCGGCATGGGCTGTGTGCAGCAGTGTATGTACCTGTGTGGCGTTTGGTTGTGCCAGCTGCTCAGATAATAGGACAAACCCCAAGTTTTGATATTCTCAATGAGATTCAACTGGTATTCAGAGTAGTGGCATAATGCTCAAATTAGAAAAGCAATTTGAGTTTGCTGTGAACTGTAGGATAGCATTATATAAGAATGTCATGATAAAGATGTCAAGTGTCGTGATGGTTAAGTGTGTCAATCAATAGCCTCTACTGTTAGGGGAAAAAAATGGTATCTGCTATGTCTGAGTATGAAAGGTGATGTTGTATGCCACTA
Source organism: Pleurodeles waltl (assembly GCF_031143425.1). Lineage (NCBI taxonomy): Eukaryota > Metazoa > Chordata > Amphibia > Caudata > Salamandridae > Pleurodeles > Pleurodeles waltl. The sequence continues at coordinate 150,779,025 of NC_090439.1, forward strand.
GAAGTTTGAAAGCAAAGGTGACTAGCCACTGACCCTTGAAGATAGATTCTTTTGAGATACCAACTGTGAGCCAGATGACTTTCTATGGAGACCAAGCCGTATCGAACCGGAATGCAGTGAATTTGCTCCAGCAAAAATACAGTACCTAATTAAACAGCCATCAGGAAAGTCAAAGGATCTCAATACTCAAAACACACCTTGGATTCAACATGCCCAACCTACAACCTCTTGCCGCACCTTAGTGGGACAACCACTCTCAAGATCACTGCAGCTCAAAGACAAAACAACTTCACTAAACAAGCTAACTACCTGGAATTTCATTTTTGACTGAAAATAGTCAGTGACCACATCCTCTCAGCAATCACGCTAATTCGTGCTCCACCTCCACATAATATAAAATGTATTTGCCCAACTTAATTTTCACTAAAATATCGAATGAATCAATCAAGACAAGCAGCGTTGTCAGCCCATCTACACTCCCCATTTGTTGAAAAACATCCTCCAATGATCCTCTCCTACTATACTCGTCAGATGGCAGAAGAGGCTTCCCTGCTTGCTGGAAACACAGCCATGAGGTAACGTTGTCAGTGGAATTGCGTGCCCAACGTTGCTGGTTTCCATGGCAAAGATAGGGGCGATTCAAGTATCCTAGGAAGCTGTCGGTGCTAACTTTATATGGGCGTCATGAAGTTTGTTTGTGTGAGATGAGGAAGTGGTCCTGTTTTGCAGGTAGCAAGAAAGACAGAAACAACACAGAACCTCATACTGAGGCCCTGTCACCAAGGTTCAGTGGGTTGGTCACTAGATTGGGACTTAACATGGTTCTTTTTACACCAGAAGATTGCTATGCTGCATTTGTCTTCACTTGAGTTTTCACTAAAGGGTCTGTGCCTCAAATGAGCGCAGTGTAATGTCTTGAATATGAAAATTACTTTGACAGTGGACTCCTGGGGATCATATTTCGCTTTCTACATCAAGTCCTCGATGCCACAACTAGAAAAGGTGCCAAACAGAGCCAATGGGACGACATCATTACATTTACATATTTCACCCAACTCACTGCTTTAGCTACCCCTAATGTTCTGCACTGCTCTGTTAAACTCTTTACATTTCCCAACTGGCCGTCCATGATACAGGATCAATCTTTCTACAATAAAACCCCCGAATCAACATCAAAGGTGCAACCAATGCTTTAGAATGGCCTACTGAAGAGAACACTTTGGTTACAGCTCCTTCCCTAAACAAACTTGCACCAATCAGAAGAAAGCAAGGATGATGACAAATCACCTTTAATTCAGAAAAGCAATAAAGACCAGGCTGTTTCCTAAAACGTGATGTCAACACACTCTGGGTTCAAGAGGTACTTGTTTGTACATAAATACCTTGAGCCCAAATCAAAGAGCCTTTCACCCTACAGGCAATATAACTGAAGTACATCTCCTAACCTCACACAAAACATCAACACATGCTAACTACCTATTGGATACACCTCAACTAATAAATTTACAGACCCACATCAAATAGAATATGTGCTTGCTCCTTGTGGGCCTCTTTAAAGATATTAATTCAACTGCAACACATTATACAAGCATTTGCAATGCAATAGGTCTTGCCTTTGCTCAAGTTAGAGCTGTTAGCGTTGTAAGTTTCTAACTGGAACTTTCTTGCCACACAAACTGAAAATAAAAAGTAAAACAGTTAACATAAGCAAACCGATTCAAAGCGCTGATGTGAGTGTGAAGGATAGAGACAAAAGGAAAAAGAAGTACGCTCGGAGTCAAAGTTATCGGCAATAGTGCAATTATCAATGTAACAGAGTCGATGGCCAAGGCAATAACAAAGCCGCTCTAAGGAGCGACCAACGAAAACAAAGGATTTCTGAAAGCCAAGCCCATGAACAGTGATAGTGATGGACATGAGGTGGGTGTGGTTAAAAGCCCAGATACATACGAACATGTCGTAAAAGCAGCGCTTGCGCGCTGCTATGCTCGTCCTAAAATAGAATCGTAGTTCACACAGACTGTGTTTCAACTGTAAAGGCACATGGTTAGTTTTCCTTACTGCAATATGGTCCATCTTGAGGACTTGACGTCATTGACGGGGGTTTTGCTGAGACTGCATCTCTGTAGACATTACTATTCTATGTAATTAGGGAGTATTGAATCGTATCTGAATCGCCTTTGCCCACATGTTCTCCTCTTCCTCCTCAGACATCACAATAATTAGAGCAGCATGTGTATGACCCTCCAGTCTTTTCAGAGACTTTCTGGATCAGTGTGCTGCTTTGTAAATGTAAAAGGAGAGTGGCTGTATCTTGTGCATCTGATGTTTACAGATGCGTGTTTTCAGATGCACACCAATCAGTGTTGTATTGTTCACTCACTGAGATGCGTCACTGTGGGAGCCTATGATTTTTGTTGTCCTTTCTTGCAATGTTCGTTTAGTGTTTTGCTCTCTGTGTTTTTCTTTATTGCTAATAAACGCTACATTTTTGTCCGTGTGTATTTGTGCCTACTTCATTTTTACTTTGTAAAATATATTGCGATTGTGGTGCTTGGTTTCCCATTAGTTTAGGTGAAAATATCCTTCTTACTCAAAGTACAGATCATTTTCTGTAATGAAACACAGATCGTTTTAACTGTGCTTAACATGGCTTCTCTATTTTTGCTATTTTCTGGGGACAAACCTCTCGCTAAGTAAGGCCCTACTTGTGTGGCAAGCGGCTAAAACCTTTCTTACTTGTGGAAGGTTAAACATATGGGTTTTGATGAAGGATTATCGGAGAAAACATGCTTTCAGTGAACATTTTCATAAAGCATATATCGGAAAATGGAGTAATTGTTAATACCATTTGTTTATTTCTGCAAACTCAACATGTTATTTTCCAAAGCTGAATTCACTAAAGAAATAATAGGCATAAAGGGTTCAGCAGAGAACAGGTGTACTTCCTTGCTGACCAGCCACATGCTTCAAGTGATGCTGGTCCGTATAAATGTTCCTTGGCAAACATCACATCAATGTGTCACATTGATCGTTTCATCTCATATATTCAGTCTTTCTTTAGGTCCTGTGATGTGTTAAAGTAGAAATCTTAGGTATATTTTAGTCATAGCAGGCTAGATAGCGGATTTCATACTCTGGGTTGATGAACCGAACCGAATCTGCTTTTAAGAAAATGTCATAGGAAGTGCGCCATAAACATCAAATTAAGCATATAATAATTTACTTGAACATCAATAACCACACCAGTTTATTAAGAAGTTGAAGATTTATTTCCCTATATTAACAATGCTAAGGTCACAAAAATAATTCTCAAACTCAAATGGTACATGTAGAGAAACTATAAAGGCTGATTTAGTCAGTGTGTGAATCTAAACTTAATCAATGCAAAAAGACATAATACTTCAATGGCTATTACACAAACCCATAGCAATACAATCTGAGCAAGAGAAATTGAATATACTGAAATAACAAACTAAAGGAATCAGTGACCACTCATGTGTATGAGAGTAACACCTCACTAACCACCAATTAGCATCAATATGTTGGAGTTCATGTAAAAGAATTTAGAAATATTCAACAGAGTAGAGATGGCAGTCACCTGCTTGTTCCCAGGAGCATAGCTTCAGAGGGGTGTTTGGGGTGTTACACCCCCTACTAGGTGTATTTTCAGAAAAATGGTTTGGTGCAGGGGCTTTCAGTCATGTATGGTGAGTGTCTGTCAGATTTCACCAGGAATTTCTACATAAACAGACAAACACACACACAGACTCTATCCCTCACTCTGCTGTGAAAGTCCTAAGAAATTTTACTATTAAGTTTTGTCTCACTTAGTACTCCTACCAATCCACACTCCTCCTTTTCCATTGCCACTTAGGTGCCTCTCCTGAACCCTCCTTGTCGCATATTGTGGTATAACATTATATGCTAGCATGATGGTTGGAAAATCTATATTCACATTCCCCCAAATTTACTGACCAAGATGCGACCCTGTTTGTTCCCTCAGCTGGTTACACAACATGGAGATGAGTCCTGGTGCAATGAGGGATTCATACCAGCTGGCTCTAGGCCCCTGGTATGGTTGGATTGGGGAAGGAGCAGAAGTGCTTTTGGGCACACGCACCATTTGCCTCCGGCAGCACCTCTTGCTTCTACTTCTTTCACCCCAGCAGACTTTCGATAGGAAATGTTCAGAAAGTTAAGAACTCTCCCTTTGGCTCTACTTGGATTGTTTCACCCTGACATTTTCACCCTGACACTCAATGTCAGAGCAGCATAAAAATAATTGTGGTTGACTGAATACACTCTTTTGAGTGACAAAGTGCAACCAATCAGAGCAGAGTGAACAGTCATTTCAAACATCTTTAAAATGTTCAAAATAAAATAAAATCGCCAGCAAAAACGCCTGACCTCTCACACACATTTTGTTTCTATGCTTGATCCTGTTTCCCTGTGCACTGTGTGCACCCCTCAGTGTGCATGTATGTTTGGCCGGCCAAACACACATGCACAGTAGGCTCTTTTCAGCCTGGCTCTGTGTTGCCAGGCTGGAGAGACCATGCACAGGCTCCCAGTCTGCCCGGCGCGCCCTGGCAGGATTGGGCGCAGGGCAGGCTAGGAGCCTGTACCTGCAGTAATGACGAGAGAAAGAGGAGCAGAGCGGCTGATCAAGTAAGTTTTTATTTTACTTTTTTAATCACATTTTAGACCCCCTCCTACCCCACTCTGCTCCCTCGCCTCCCTGCACCTGCCCCGCCCCTTATGAGTGAAGCGAAGCGAGACTGCCTCATCAGTGCAGCCAAAGAACCACAGGCTCATAAATAAGGGAGTAAAATGTGACAATGGATTGCAATTATTGAAAGCCATAACACAAGCCGATCAATGACAATATTTTGCATACATGTTGATCAGGTAATAAATGTCCAGGCAGAATTGTGGTAAAAACTGTATTTGTTTAACACACAGAAGCTTTTTACTTTAGTACATCAGACTGTATCACTTCAGTGAGTGACATATATTAGAAGAGCCTTGTGTGCCCTGAATGTGGCCAAGATTGTTATAACGTATTGGACAAAAACAAGAAGGTTTTTATACGATGCACATCCTAAACTGATGTATTTCAGGGTGCTCTCTGATCTGATAATAAAGAAAAAGGAGACACAGTGGAATCAGGTAATTGCCTTAGATCACAACATTTGATCAAGCAGGGAAGTTAGGTTTGATCCCAGGCTTCCTGGTTTTATATATGGAATTCAGCCCCTAAATAGGCATCTCATTCTCCTATTTTTACATCAAAGGTTAATGCTTCGTCTTTAATTCTTTGAGGCGCTACATCAGTACAAAGTGTTAAATAGACCCAATAGGTGTTCAGCAGATTCAAGAAGCCTTTCTAGAAAAATATAAAGTTTAGTTTTCAGTAAGCATCATACTCCATTTTAATATTGATTTCACCTGCTTCCCTTGATTTAACAGAGCCACAGATTTCAGGGGGGCTCAACCAAACACTAAACTTGCCCGAGTGGCACTGAGAGCACGAACTGCTTTGTGCAGCTTCATCACAGGAACTGTTAATGTGGGGGTCTAAAGCAAAAACGTCATCCTTATTCTGACCTCAGGGTGTCCAGGAAGGCCCCTGCTGTCCCAATATGCTAAACACAAATCTGTTACCTTCCTACTGCACACACAGCTTCACTGGATGTCCCAAAGACAATGCAAGGCCTTCCACCACCATCCCCTGTTAATACCCAATAGTGCCAGTTTTCTCGCAAATTTGGAAGGGAACGAATACAACAAAAAGAGAAGTGGTGGTACCCCTAATTTCACATCTTTCTTGCAGATGGCATTGCGTGCAATTTGGTTTCTCCACTTAGGAGCACTGTGCCACGTGCGTAGTTTCACCTAGAGACAAGACAGAAGGCTCTAATCACTCTACTGTCCACCTCAGAGGATTGCAGGTCCAGAGGCAATGCCCCTGCTTCAGTCAATGCAGACTGTAGAAATCTGGCAGCATCTCAGCAAGTTCCTGCAGAACATGCAGTCCAGACCTTCTCCACAGGTTTTTCAACATGTCCCCTTTCCTGTCAAGCACCAAGTTTATTCTGAAAGACTGAAGCTGCTTCACCTCCTGCTTTACCACCATCAACCCCCCATCTTTTTTAGGTCGAGCATAGTAGCGCGCAATCGCTGCTTTTCTGACGTGTTGGTATCTATGTGGACTTTTAACTGCATGCCCACCACTATCACTCCTTTGCAAGCTTACCTTTCAAAAATACTTTGATGACATCTGTAAATACTTTACGTTTGTCCCTCCTTAGGGCAGTTTTATTATCGCCTTGGCCATCGACCCTGTTACACGGATAATTGCACGATTACCAATACCTTTGACTGAGAGCGAACTTAGTTTTCCTTTTGTGTCTTTCCTTCGCGCTCACGCCCATGGCGGACTGCTTCTGTCAACTGTTTTACTTTTCTTTTTCAATTTATGTGGCAAGAAAAGTCCAGTTAGTAATTTACAATGCTAATAGCTCTAACTCGAGTAAATGTGACACCCATTACATTGCAAATGCTAGTTTTAACAGCAGTGACAGATTAAATTACAGTCGCCAGGTTTTGTTGTTAAAGTTCCAAGAGGCTTGACTTTCTAAGGAAGTGTGGTTGGTTTTGCGTGGAATTTATGATGCTGTGATTTTTACAGAATACGAAACACTTTTTTTAAGCGCCCGTAGATAACGGGAATAAAAAAAGTGTTTTATAAATAAGAATTGTTGGTGTCTGCATGGTATTTGTGCTGCTGTGATTCTTACAGTATATGAAAAGCTCTTTGAAAGCGTGGTTGCCGGCTGCATGGTAAATGAAGCTTGCACATTTCTAAAACAGACACATGCCTTGTATCATTTAGCTAGTGTTATAGGTGGGTAGAGTCGCTCTTTCTAATCTCAGTGGCCTTGATTGTACAGATTGTATTTTCCTGGCAACAAAAACATGCAGTAACATTTTTCTCTTCTTTTACACAAACATTCTTAGCCTGGCAGAATAGCGAGGGGGTGTAAAAAGACTCCACCCAAGGTGAATTAACAAAATCAGTACTGAACAATAAATCTATTTTCTGCCTTTTTTGCAGATCAACAAAATGCAATCGAAACAAAGTTCACTGCACTGCAAAAAATCCGAACCGTCAGGGTTGTCAGTCATAAATAAGAAACTTATAATATTGAAAGGACGAGGGTACCGTGGTTGATGAGGTCATTTGTATAGAACATACTATCTCCAGTCGTGTCTCGTATCCAGTCATACCAGTTAGTTCAAACATGTGTCTGGGAATACAGCAGTACTTGGCATGGCATTGTGTGCTCAACCTGTCCATGCATGACATATGCACAAACAGAAACTGCTGCCTTCTGGTCGCACTCACATATTTATAAACATTGAAGAGCACGCACAACCGAGCTCTATTAGCAAGAATAGATGGCAGTATCTATATTGCTGATCAAGTAATATTTTCAATTGATGCATCTGCGGCGCTTGTCACGCGGTGTGCAGATTCACCTCTATGCAGGGTCGGATTGGTAAGGCGGGCAGTCGGGCATTGGCCGATGGGCCAATTCCTAACGGTGACCTGTGGGCCATTTTTTAGGGCCTCGGTTAACCTGCCCGAGGCAGATCCTCATGCTTTAGGATATGATGGGCGAGGGAGGGGTTAAACTGATATGGCCTCGCTAGGAGCTAGGCCTTGCTCTTGCTCTCAGGCCATTATCACCCCGGCCCCCTGAGGGAGAGCCATCGCCAGAAGCAATCTCTTTTCACTGGGCCCCATTCCCGGTGGGCCACTACATTCAGGGTATGGCTATATGCACGGCCTCCCTGGAGGAGAGGGGGTGGGCAGGTGATTTTGTGACCATTGGATCATTTTCACCCCAACCCTGTAGAGAAGCAGCAATATGTTTTTCTTAACCCCACCTCTGCCCGGCAATCGCCCGGAAATTATGGTGGGCTGGAAGGAGGTGACTCGGTGAGGTGATTTTGTGGCCTTTGGCCTCCACATTTCTGTTACTGGAGCAATAGCAGCTGTGCGCTTCACCTGACCCACCTCCCCTGTCACATTCATCTAAAAATTAGTCTAGTGAGACTAAGCAAACAGTATGTCATGAAAGGGCGCTGTCCAGGAATGTGGGTCACTTTTTGGGGACTGATAGAGCGTTCCAGCCTAATAATTTACCTGTGTTTGGACGCTCTTGGGTCGATGAATCTTTTGACCAAGTGGGACTCTCTTTACCCAGGAGTAACCAATCAAAATCAACAATCGATAATCAATAACGAACATAAGCAATGCCCTGATCAACATAACACTTCACAATTAATCCAGAATACATTTCGGCGAAACCATGACCTTTCGGTCATGAATAACCACACCAGTTTATTCAAAGTTAATGAATTTATTTCCCTATATTAACAAAGCTAGCACAATGTAGATGTGTCTCAACACCAAATGATATATGTAAATGAACATTAATAGCTGTCCATAACGACGGAAAAGATGCAATCTATGCAGCATTTGAATAACAATGCCTTCGATAATAGCAACGCAAACCACTAAAACTATAATCTGTAATGGGCTAATTGCATACATTTAGTCAGCATAACAAGGTCTCAAATTGCATCGTGCATCAAATGAATCCTCATCTAACCTCAAATTAGCATCGACATGTGGGACTTCATGCAAAAACAATTTAGCAACATTAATTTGGAAAACTCCTAACTAAGGCTCTTATCAAAAATCAGCAGTTGGTTACCTAAAAAGAAAACACAATGCAATTGTACAATTTTCCTTTCATATTTACCAAATTCAATCAGCATTCAAGGAAGTCTTCGTCTCACAGGTACCGGATTCGATCAGCATGGGACGGGGCAAAGGGGGCAGGGTGGACGGGGCAATTGCCTCACGGCGGCAAGATAAAACTACTACTTCATGCAAAGGGATAAATCAAAGTTAAAGTCTCTAGGGCGAGAATTACTTAAAGTCTCTTTCTCTCGATTAGAGAAAGCATCAAAGTTTCTTTCAAAATGGCGTCGCAGCAAGATGGGCCATAATGTCTGCAATGTCTCAATGGGTGCAATAGGTAATGGCTCCTTTCTTCTTGTGCATCTGGTTTAAATAGACAACAGTTCAAATCCAGTAGGGTCTTCCATTGGAGGGTTCATAGGTTGGCTTCAAATTGTCCAATCAAAAACAACAGTTCTCAAGCTTCTACCTAGGCATACATTATCCTTGGAGTCGGGAACGTAAGTTGCAACATATTTTACCAATTAACTCACTTTCAGAGCGTCCATTGTCTGCACCTGCAGATTGACCTTGGAGCAAAGAAGAAGATGCCAGGCTGGCACGAAACCTTAAAGATAAGCATGTGAACGGTCTCACTGGAAAAGTACAGCTTCAAGCAAGAATACACGTTTCATTAGCACATTGGAAAAATACGAGCATCTAAACCGTGAGACAAGGCAACTAGGCCAAAGCCTCCACTAAAGTTATGCTAAGCTAAAGCATTTCTAACAAGCAAATCGTAGCACACGTTTACGGTTATGTCAAACTAGTACAATTCTAATACATCACGTTATATGAAGCACGCTTATAAATGTTGGCAAACTACGCTGAGGGCACATTTGTCCCCGTACAATCTTATTTAGTTCGATTAAAGTCACACTTGATTATTGCAGCACTACGTTTATGCTCTAATAAATGTAAAACCTTCATTTCAGCGTCATCAATCCCTCCTCTGATGACTACTTGTCATCACACAAAACTATTCCCACAAATTTTATTCCATTAAAATTCTGTCAGTTCCCTCTGCCTTTTAGTTCCCCTTGTTCTTGCTTTGTATTCTTCTGCCATTCTTTTCATCATTTTCTCTTCCTTCCTTCTTTTAATTCTTTCCATGATCATTATTATTCCCCTTTTTATTCCCCAAATTCCAAAGATGCAAATCATTACTATTAATATTCCCTGCATTATTTTTAATAATATTCCATTCCAAATGCCACCAAGCCAATTTCCCACTGAAGCAATTCCCTTTCCAACCTTCTCCCAAACTCCTGGTTCTTTCAATTCCTTCAAGTCTGCACTCTCTTTTGTTAGATTAGCAAGCATTATTTTAATCTTCACACTATTGTCTGGTATATACGTGCAACAGTGTCGTGCACCAAGCATTTTGCAAACGCCGCCATCCTTTGCTAAAAGAATGTCTAGGGCAAGCCTGTTTTGAAGAGTCATAGCTCTTTCCGCTGCAAGTTCAGCATCCATCAGGATTATAGCACCTGAAAACTTTGTCAACATGTTATCCACTATAGTAGACAACTTTCTTATTTTGATGGAATTCAACACAACTCCCAATGAAGGAATCATGGCTCCACATATATCTCCTACCACAGCAGCTGCGGTCTCTCTTTTCTGGATACAATGGGATCCAGATGTCTTTGGAATCATCGATAGGTCATCCAGTTGATAAACCTTTGGGAACACTATACCCAAATAACATCTCCCCCACCATCCCTTTGGAAGACGATAATAGGCATTATGCCCACAAATGTAATATACACCTGGTATGACAGGGTCAAGTCCGTTCAGCATGAATGTCCATTTGGCCTTAAAGATAAACGTATGTTTACATTCACTCGCTCCTACAAAAATGTTATCATAATAAGATTCACCTCGATATATACAACATTTCCCTACATGCCAAGCATCTAGAGCTATTCTCCCTTGTGTTCTTATTGCGGCAAAAGCATAATTATCTACTGAAGTCCTCTTATGTAGCTCCTTTTCTAATTTCGCATTCATTTGTGCCCTTCTATCATCTGTGCGATCTAAAAAGCTTATTTCTACTGCAGAGAGGGAGCAGGTAAGATTCTCCCTATGAGCGTGAGCTGTTTCAAAAGGTTGCATTGGCTCGAAAAATTCCCTCATTATTTTAGCATCCCAATCTTTAGCAATCTGGCTTAGTTGCGTGATTATAGGAACATATGCAAAGGTAACATCATAATTTGAATAAAAATACTGTATGTTGGTTTGACCATAAAATCTAGAAGTTACTATACTACATGTAATCCCATATGTAAGAGGCATGTGATGATAAGTCACCCCTTCCGTTACCGATGTCGGTATCTGTGTACACACATAACAATCTTTCGCATCCATAGTCTCAACGTATTCTGTTAGCAAGCGATAGAAAACATTATATGAAAGCTGCTTTTTATCATGCAAGTGTCTCTCATCTAATTCTAGTCTTTTCAATGCGGTTAGTTCAGTGACAGTAACAGGAGCAAAAGTAGAAGCATCAATTTTCTCATTCTCACCCTTACCATGCATTCCAAGCACTATTGCCATTATTATTAGTACACATGCAATTACCAAGCCTATACACGCATATTTACAATATTTCATTCTACTGTTTTGTGTCATGATCTGTATAGAATCAGAGAGCTAGAAGCACCTATAAAAGAAACGATTTAGCAATTCAGTTACAAAGCTGAACGAGCACAATGTTCACACAGTTTTCTTCAGGAGCCAAGTCATTTATCGGTTAGCAGCATTTGTCTCAGTTCGGCAATAACTCAGTCTCAATTCGGCAATAACTCAGTCTCAATTCGGCAATAACTCCTTTTTTTTTTTTTTTTTCAAAGTTCAATAACTCACTCTCTCTTTTTTTTAAATTTTTTTTTTTTTCAGTTGGCAACGTTGTCTCAAATCGTGTTTAAGAGTCAATCAACTTTTCAAAGTCTTATCAAGTTAGCAAATGTCTCATCCGGTTTAGCAAATGTCTCAGCTGGTTGTATCGCGTTAGATTATAGCAAGCAATGTCATTTACCAGCCTTTCAATCAACAGCGTCCATAAAACTTTTCTTTTCTATTGGTATCTCTTCTTCTTCGTTCTCGAGGCTTAGAGATACAAATTCGTCAGTCCAATCGTCATGGACTACATATGCCCATTCTGGACCGGAATATCTCCTGTTCGGTATCCTTTTCCTTTTCAATTTTGCATCTCTCTTTGACTCTGCCTCACTAGTACTTTCCTCTTTGGCCAAGTCTTTTCCTTCACTTGATGTCAGTGTCACAACAGACACTTCCTTTCTTTTCTCTTTCACTCTTGGCCCTTCACTGTCGTTCAACTTTTCTCTAGTTCTCACTTTTACTGGTGATATACTTGGTCTTTTCTTTGCACTGTGTCCATTTGAGGGACCTGCGATCTCTTCTGAAGAAGTTTGAACAGTTTCGTTCTGTTGTGCCTTGTCCCCTCCTTCTGGGGAGTCAATCAGGTTTTGCTTTTCTTTTTCTGTACCGTCTGCTTCTGGGAAAGCCCTCCTCTGATCAGGCTCTCCTTCTTCTTCACTTCTTTCGAGCCCTTTGCCACCGTTGCTTTCTTCAGGCTCTGTGTCACTTTCAGCTGCTTCAGGCTCTTTGTTACCTTCAGCTGCTTCAGGCTCTTTGTCACCCTCAGCTGCTTCAGGCTCTTTGTCACCCTCAGCTGCTTCGTCGCTGTCTGAGGTTTCTCCTTGGTCTTCCCCAAGTGAGTCTGTTGCTTCGTCCTCAGAGAATATTTCTCTCTCCTCTATTTCTGCCTGTTCGCTTCTAGTTCTGTTTTGCTCTGTCTCAGCGCTCGGCACTTTGTTATCAGGTACTGGCAGTTTCAGCGCTTCAACTTCCTCATCGGTGGGACACAACACTTTCTTTGTGTGACTGGCGTGAATCCAGTTGGGAACCCCCGCACACTTCACAGCGGTAGTGGTTGTCAGGATCACTTGGAAAGGGCCTTTCCAACGGGGTTCCAGACACGACTTCCTCACGTGCTTCTTTACCACGACCCAGTCACCTGCTTTCAGTGTGTGTCCTGGACCTTGGATCGGTGGCAAGGTGGTTGCTTCCACCTGGTGAGAGAAAGAGCGAACCACGTCAGCCAGACCTTTGCAGTAGTCTAACACCATATCATCTGTAATATTCAAAAGCGCGTTTGCGGGAACTGCAGGAAGTCTCATGGCCCTGCCCATGAGTATTTCGTGCGGGGACAATCCAGTCTTTCTGTCAGGGGTGTTTCTCATTGACATTAACACCAAAGGCAATGCGTCAGGCCATTTCAAATTTGTCGATGCACATATTTTCGCCATTCTTGATTTCAGTGTACCATTCATTTGCTCCACCAGTCCTGATGCTTCAGGGCGATAGCTACAATGCAGTTTTTGCTCAATGTTCAGTGCTGCGCAAAGTAACTTTATCACCTCGTTATTGAAGTGACTTCCCCTATCTGATTCTAAAGAGATCGGGAATCCGAAACGTGGTATCAACTCCCGCAACAATAGTTTTGCAACTGTAAGGCTGTCATTTCTACGTGTGGGGTATGCTTCAATCCAATGACTAAAAATGCACACAATCACCAACACATACTTCAGACCTCCATGCACAGGCATCTCAATAAAGTCCATCTGCATTCTGCTGAACGGGCCACCGGCCCTGCCAATGTGGCTCACGTTCACAACCGTTCCTTTTCCTGGGTTCATCTGCTGACAAATGACACATCGATGGCAAATTGCTTCTGCAACTTGACGAAATCTGGGGTTAAACCAATCAGTTTTGAACAATCTTATCATGGCATCTCTCCCTAGGTGAGCCTGCCCATGATAGAACCGCGCTAGCTGCGATAAGAGACAATTTGGTAAAACAAATTTTCCCTCATTTGAAACCCATAACTCATCTGGTCTCTTTGTACATTGTGACTTAATCCAGGAAGCCTTTTCATCCTCCCTGACGCTATTCTGTAATGCTTTTAGTTCATCCATTGTATCCACGACCTTCAAGGCAAATGCTTCAGCTGGTTCGAGCTCTGGCTCGCTTATCGAATTCCATTAATCCCTGAGCAATATACAGTTCAAGGCACAAAATCTTCCGACTTGATCCGCATACGCATTTCCCAAGGAAACATAGTCCTGTCCTTTTGTATGAGCACTACACTTTACCACTGCAATTTCGGCTGGCATTTGAATGGCGTGTAACAATTCCCTTATTCTCTCCCCGTTTTTCACTTGGGACCCTGAAGAAGTCAGGAAACCTCTCTGTGACCATAGTTGCCCAAAGTCGTGCACAATTCCAAACCCGTACTGACTATCAGTGTAAATGGTAACCTTCATCAATGCAGACAGTTGGCATGCTCTTGTAAGGGCTACACGCTCTGCTACTTGTGCAGAATAGACTCCTTGAAGCCAGGACGCTTCCAAGACACCTGTTACAGTACATACAGCATATCCTGCTTTCAATACTCCCAATGCATCTCTTAAACATGACCCATCAACAAAAATAATTTGGTCATTTTCATCAAGCTTAGTATCCTTAATGTCAGGTCGGGGTTTTGTGCAAAATTCAGTCACCTGAAGGCAGTCATGCTCGACGTCTTCAGCGTTCTCAATTTCAGCATTTTCACCGGGAAGCAAGGTTGCTGGATTCAACATAGTGCACCTTTTCATCTGCACATTCGGTGAGCCCAGAATTATTGTTTCATACCTTGTGAGTCTTGCTCCAGTCATGTGTTGCGTTCGGGAGCGGGTCAAAAGTATCTCAACTGAGTGAGGGACCATGACTGTTAATGGGTGTCCCATCACTATTCCTTCACTCTGAGTGAGGCTGATACCAAATGCTGCTACGGCGCGCAAACACCCTGGAAGTGCTGCTGCGACCGGATCCAAAGTAGCTGAAAAATACGCTACTGGTCTGTTTATGCCACCATGGGCTTGGGTCAAGACAGACAAAGAACATGCATCGCGTTCATGACAAAACAATGTGAAAGGCTTTGTGTAATCAGGCATACCTAAAGCTGGAGCCCTGCACATGCATTCTTTCAATTCAATAAAAGCATCCATCTCATCTCCTTTCAGCTCAATTTCATCCAATGCATCCTTCTGGGTCAGTTTCAGTAAAGGCTTTGCTAGAGTTGAGAAGTTGGGAATCCACTGGCGACAGTAGCTCACCATCCCCAAAAACTTCCTCACCTCCCTCGTCGTCCTTGGTGGACTCATTTGAAGTACACTTGTTATTCTTTCCTTCATTATTCTCCGTGACCCTTTCTCTATTTGGTGACCCAAAATTTCACTTTCTTCTGACAGAACTGCAATTGTGAAGGAGACACCTTGTGTCCATTCCTTCCCAAATGGTTCAGTAGGGCAATGGTGTCGGCTGTGCAGCCACTTTCTGTCTTGGATGCAATCAGTAAGTCATTAATGTACTGTACTAGGACTGACTCGAATGGCAATTCTAACGCTTCCAAGTCTTTCTTTAGAATCTGATTGAAAATTGACGGTGACTCAGAAAACCCTTGAGGAATTCGACACCAACTGTAAACTCTGTCTAAGAATTTGAAACAAAAGAGAAATTGGCTGTCCTCATGAAGAGGCACCGAAAAGAACGCTTGTGACAAGTCGATGACTGAGAACCACTCGGCATCGCAAGGGACTTGGAACATTATCACAGCTGGATTCGGTACTACAGGGCAGCATTTAACTATGATGTCATTTATTTTCCTCAAGTCCTGCACTATTCGGACTTTTCCACTCGGCTTTATTAGTCCCATGATTGGTGAATTACATGGACTGCTCAACACTTCTTTCAGTACTCCCTGTTTTACAAACTCGTCAATTAGTTGGGCGACTTTCATAAGGGTGTCTTGTGCCATGTGGTATTGTGGGGTCTGGGGAAAGATTACATTGGGTTTTACTGTCACTTTCACTGGTTCCACTCCTTTCACCAATCCCACCTCCTTTCCTGTCATATCCCACACTTCTTTTCCGACTGTTTCCCGTAATTCAGCTGGAATATCCTCTTCAGTTAACATCGGAAGAAGGTTAATCAGAGGATATTTTTCATCGACAATTTCCATCTCGTCCCCTTCCACACTGTCCTCTTCTTCCCCATCACTGCTCGTCTGAATTCTGATTCCATCGTACGAACACATGATCGAACATCCCAATTTGCACAATAGGTCTCTCCCTAACAGTGCTATCGGGCTTGAGTCACATACCACAAAATTATGTAACCCTTGGTAGTTACCAATGCTGATTGGTACTGGATCCGTGATTGGGTTCGTCAGGTACCTGTTTGCTACTCCCACCACTTGAACTGTTCTCCCTGAGAGGGGCAAATTTGGTACTTCAATGCTCCTAACAGTTGAACGTGTGGCTCCTGTGTCCACCAAGAATGAAACACGATGACCCATAACTTTTCCTTCCACATATGGACCCTTTTGATCAACTTCCAAGGATGCTGCAAGCACACAATTTCCCTCCTCATCTGAACTTTCACTCTCCCATACATCGTTTATTCCATTCTCACTGTGTAATGGGAACTGTTGTACTGTGCCATTTGTACTCATCACCTGACTCGAGACCTGTGGAGGAACCATCACTTGCTGCTGACTCATTGGTGCCAAAGGTATTTGCATTTGGTGATTAGGTACCATGGGTAACTGCTGTTGCATTGGCTGCATTTGCGTCATCTGCATACGGGGCATCTGCATCTGCTGCGGCTGCATAGGTTGTAATCCCTGCAGCTGATTTATGGTCTGAAAATTTGGATTTGGACCTCTCATTTTCGGTCCCCTCATTGTCTGGAATGCATTGACATCATTGTTTTGCTGACCAACACCTGCACCTGCACCTTCCTGCACCATCATTGGGCACTCGCGTTTCCAATGTCCGACGATTCCGCACACGTGACACGGCATCACCCTTTTCATTGCCTGCACACCATTCGGAGTCACAACAGTGTTCAAATCCGGACCATTACTCCCGAAACCTCCTCTGCCTCTGCCTCTCGCCTGTGGCTGAAACACCATATTTCCCTGCGGTTGCGGCTGCGGTATCTGCTGTTGGAACCCTTGCAACCCTTGCAAACCTGTCTGAGCTGCTTTAAGCTGCATCATCATCACCTTCTCTTTCAACCTCTTCTTTTTCCCTTCAATTTCGTCACTACAGTATTTCGCATAATTCAACACCTCATCAATAGGTTTCGACTGCCAACAAATCAAATGCGTCTTTATCATCTGACTTATCTCTGGCCTCAGCCCTTCCACAAATCTAAACACAAAATGAAGCATGTCCTTCGCCTCTATTGTTTCCGTGCCACTGTAGTTCTTGAACGCCTTCAACAACCTCTCATAGTAACCATGAATCGACTCTTTAGCCTCTTGGGCAGTTCGATCAATCTTCTGCCAATCCACGTTTTTCGCGGCAACCTTCGTCTTCAAATGCTCAATCACCTTATAGTACAAGCTCATCACCATAGGTGATGGTGCACCTGTATCCCTGTCTCTCTCTGGTTCACTTGTCGGCCAACCTACAGCCCTTTTGCATTCCTCCCACAAATCTGCCGGAACCACAATCTCAAAGAGGGTGTTCAGGTCTTCCCAAAGACATTTTGCAAGCTTCACAAACCTATCAGTCTGTTGATACCATTCAATCGGTTTATCTCTCAGTTTGGGAAAATCATCCGTAAAAGACTGAATGTCGCTTCTGTGCCACAGTACATGTATTAATTTTCCCCCTGCTGTCTCCCTCATTGGTAACATGGTTACTGCATCACTACTCTGTGGTCTTTTCTCCTTGTGCTCTGGGACACTGTCTTTCTTCTTTTCCTTTTTCTTTGCCCACCTTCTCTCCCATTTGTCTAAGCACCTCCACACTTGTGCACTCTGCAGCAATTCTCTAAGGTGCGTTTTCATGCCTGCTGACCTCATGTGTTCAAAGTCTGTGGTCCCGAAATCCAATCTATAGCTCCTGCTCAAGTGTTTTGTCTTGTCTATCTCAACCCCGTTTTTGTCAGCTATTTCTTGCAACCGTCTGTGTACCTTATTCACTTCTCTCGTGATCCTGGGACATAGATACCTCAGCTCTTCTTCCGAGTAGGACTCTAGCCTATTCACACCCATAGTCCCTTCCACCAACTCTTCTGCTTCCATGCTCAACCTTACCCTATTCAGGTAGTCTTCTCCCTTCCCACTTGTTGAGCTTTGTGTGGAATTCAAACTGTTGAACCACTGTGTTAGCTATTGCGCATTCAACCCCATCAGCGTCGCATTCACATCGACTGCCATTGATGGTTGCGGCAATTTTTCAGTGTTCGATGATAGCGGTATTATTAGTGGGGGACTCGACCTCACCACTGTTGACTGAGCACATATGGGACTAAACTCCATCAAGGACCCAGATCCAGTTGGCTGAACCGCTATCGGAGTTATCTCTGGAGTGTTTTCTATGCACCTCCTTTCCGTCCCATTCTGCACCATTGATCCCTGACCGTTCATACCTGAGTTAGGCTGAACGTACAAAGGTACCGGAGGACCTACAGTAATGGGTAGGGATATCGCATCTGGGTTCTGTCCATTCCCCAGGTTCTGAGGCATGTTCATTCCCACACTATGGGTCATCATTGCCGGCATGCCCGTCTGACTCCCCGTCATCTGAGCATGTGCTGTTCCCCCCTGCATCTGCTTTTGAGGCATCAAAAACTGGGTTGATTCAGCTTGTGCCAATGTTGGGTTGTGACCGTTCTGTACTCCCATTACGGTTGGATCCAGAATCATTCCCATACCGTTGTCACTGCTGTAATACCTTGGGACCTGCGGCTGATAATTTTCTGCTGTTTTCAATATAGGCACATCTGGATATATTCTCCTAACCTGTGGTATCTGCGGGGTAAACAGTAAACTCGGGTCCTTAGATCCCGATGGCGTTTCTGAATTCGGAGTTTCATTATTCTGTACCGGTGCCGGAGGGGCAGAACTGGTACTTGGACCTTGTCCACTCTCTGCATAAGGTGGTGGACGGTCGTTCAGCAATTGCATGATGAACTCCTCATCATCTGACTCATCTTCTCTATCTTTGGAACACCTCCCGTTTGTCTTACAGGTAGCTTTCTTGCCTGTCGCCTCTTCTTCGTTAGCAATTGCGGGAAACAATTTTATCCCCTGCAATATATCTGACCTCCACACCTTCTGTGCGTTATCCCACCTAGCGTCCGCTAGTGTCTTTTCTTCCTTTCTTATTCTGGTCTCGAACTTCTTTTGCTGTTGCTGTCTAGCCATTAGTTCCCAAATCGATAGAGCCTCAAACTGTGCTGGTCTTGGAGGTACCTTCATGTCATACATCGCGAATCTCAGATTCTCTAGGATCCTTATATTGAATGTCCCATGGATCGGGAACGCTACGCTCCCATGTTTCTCTGTCAGCTTGTGCCATTGCTTTAGCCAAAGACACGGAGCTACCCCCTTTTCCTCCATTACAATGTAAGCTGGTGTACCTTCGGGTGGCGTCTCCTCTCCTACGCTCGCTTTAATGTAAGACTCCCCCTTCATCGCACTCTTTAATGCTTTAAAAAATTTCATTTTCTCGTCTTTTATTTCACAAAATATGTAATCAATAGGTGACTTTAATTCCCGGAATACTCTTCGCTTGCCTTTCCCCTTCCAATCGAGCCCCACGGACTGCGTCCAATCCGTGCGCGACCCTTCTCTGCAACCAACCTATCCCAGCGCGGCTCCTAGTGACGTCACACTCACACACACTGCGGCTGACAAAGCCTTGCGGCTAGTCCTCCTTCACTCAGCTCCTCTCGTAACAACTTCTAGCATGTATCGCGAGCAACCAAAAAATATAAAACAGATCTGTCGGTTTACTACAGGAAGGGTAACACAATCGCTTCAGGACCTTAGGGATTTTTCACTAGCCTCGGCAGTTATTCCATCTTTCTCGGTCCCCACTTTCGCAAGCAAATCTGACCCGCAGACTCTGCTCTCAACTTGTCAATGATCTATTCTAGTGCACTTAGAATTTGTCAAAGCCCGAAGTCGAAGTTTCTTTCACTCCCTTAACACACGTACCGACTCGTTGACCACGCCCGATCAACCTATTAAACCGACCAGACCACAACATAAAACAAGTGTCTCATACACTTTTCAACATACTCCGGAGTCTCTTGACCTCGCAGGGCCCGTTTCAACAACAACAACCACGTGGACCTTTTTCTGCACAAAGCGCCACACGCACATGAAGTTCGACGACTTCCCTACTCTCACACTCAGAGTCGCACCTCCGCTATTCTCTATGAAGTTCGATGACTTCTCTACTTCTACACTCGGAGTCGCACCTCCGCTATTCTCTAAAATCCTCGCAACCTTTTCACACAATCTGCGGCAATAAGCTGTGCAAGCGCAAAACCCTAACTTCACTCATACCGTCACTAGTACCGCCCACGCCGATTCCACACCTCCGTTCTCTCCATTCGCAAGCTCCGAGATCCCGGGAAAGTCGCGGGGGACTTAGCCCATCATCATTCTCTCAATCTGTTTTATCCAAGAAAATCTAATTCAACTTCTCGAGTGGGGTCTCAAAGGGCGTAACCATTAATTCAACACCATGTACTTTAAGAGTAAGGGGTCCCAAAGGGCGAAACCGTCCTCTGCTACCATCTACTGATAGAGCGTTCCAGCCTAATAATTTACCTGTGTTTGGACGCTCTTGGGTCGATGAATCTTTTGACCAAGTGGGACTCTCTTTACCCAGGAGTAACCAATCAAAATCAACAATCGATAATCAATAACGAACATAAGCAATGCCCTGATCAACATAACACTTCACAATTAATCCAGAATACATTTCGGCGAAACCATGACCTTCCGGTCATGAATAACCACACCAGTTTATTCAAAGTTAATGAATTTATTTCCCTATATTAACAAAGCTAGCACAATGTAGATGTGTCTCAACACCAAATGATATATGTAAATGAACATTAATAGCTGTCCATAACGACGGAAAAGATGCAATCTATGCAGCATTTGAATAACAATGCCTTCGATAATAGCAACGCAAACCACTAAAACTATAATCTGTAATGGGCTAATTGCATTCATTTAGTCAGCATAACAAGGTCTCAAATTGCATCGTGCATCAAATGAATCCTCATCTAACCTCAAATTAGCATCGACATGTGGGACTTCATGCAAAAACAATTTAGCAACATTAATTTGGAAAACTCCTAACTAAGGCTCTTATCAAAAATCAGCAGTTGGTTACCTAAAAAGAAAACACAATGCAATTGTACAATTTTCCTTTCATATTTACCAAATTCAATCAGCATTCAAGGAAGTCTTCGTCTCACAGGTACCGGATTCGATCAGCATGGGACGGGGCAAAGGGGGCAGGGTGGATGGGGCAATTGCCTCACGGCGGCAAGATAAAACTACTACTTCATGCAAAGGGATAAATCAAAGTTAAAGTCTCTAGGGCGAGAATTACTTAAAGTCTCTTTCTCTCGATTAGAGAAAGCATCAAAGTTTCTTTCAAAATGGCGTCGCAGCAAGATGGGCCATAATGTCTGCAATGTCTCAATGGGTGCAATAGGTAATGGCTCCTTTCTTCTTGTGCACCTGGTTTAAATAGACAACAGTTCAAATCCAGTAGGGTCTTCCATTGGAGGGTTCATAGGTTGGCTTCAAATTGTCCAATCAAAAACAACAGTTCTCAAGCTTCTACCTAGGCATACATTATCCTTGGAGTCAGGAACGTAAGTTGCAACATATTTTACCAATTAACTCACTTTCAGAGCGTCCATTGTCTGCACCTGCAGATTGACCTTGGAGCAAAGAAGAAGATGCCAGGCTGGCACGAAACCTTAAAGATAAGCATGTGAACGGTCTCACTGGAAAAGTACAGCTTCAAGCAAGAATACACGTTTCATTAGCACATTGGAAAAATACGAGCATCTAAACCGTGAGACAAGGCAACTAGGCCAAAGCCTCCACTAAAGTTATGCTAAGCTAAAGCATTTCTAACAAGCAAATCGTAGCACACGTTTACGGTTATGTCAAACTAGTACAATTCTAATACATCACGTTATATGAAGCACGCTTATAAATGTTGGCAAACTACGCTGAGGGCACATTTGTCCCCGTACAATCTTATTTAGTTCGATTAAAGTCACACTTGATTATTGCAGCACTACGTTTATGCTCTAATAAATGTAAAACCTTCATTTCAGCGTCATCAGGACTGCCCAGGCTTAATTATGATCCCAATCTGACCCTGCCTCTATGTCATTGTGGGCTCATATTTTAGTATACAGCGGTTGACCAACCACATCTTTGTCACAAAGCACAATATTTCTATGCCCTAGTTTTGGAGAATCATGCATGCATGCACCAAAATTATCACTGCATGTTTACGCAACGTTGCTGATAGTTTGCCGGACGGTCTCTTGGATGTTGCATGAAGAATGCTATTTAACATCGTTTACAGTGACTGAGGCATTATGCTGTGTTTGCATTGATCATGATTGCATCCTTTGATCGAATAGTTGCAAAGACCATACATGCGTGTTGTATGTCACTCAAAACGTGCACCCGTTGGAAACAGGGTTCTAATATTGAATATAGTGTTTTATGAAATGTAACAGAGCCCACAGCACTGTACATGATGTTTTACTGACGTATTGCCTGCCCTCCACTGTTCTCTGTTGTATTCTATGCGCACCATATAATACTGATTATATAACCCAGATGGCCATAAAGTTATAGATTGACTAAGGCATTGCTCATTGTGCCATTTGTATGCACTCATGGTGTGTTGTAAGTATTGTGGGCTTTTAACCAGACCCATCGCACACCCATAACTTTAATTCGTCGAAGTCTTTCTCCTTTTGTATCTATCCTTCGCGCTCACGCTCATGGCGACTGCGGCACTTTGAATCAGCTTGCTTGTGTCAACTGTTTTACTTTTTGTTCACAATTTAACTGGGAAGAAAAGTCTAGTTAGGAATTTAAAACGCCAATTGCTCTAAATAGAGCAAATGCGAGACCCATTGCATTGGAAATGCTAGTTTAATCATGCCGCTGTCAGCTCCAAAGAACATTTTTGTCAGAAGATGATTATTCAGAGTGCTCAAGACCAGTCAGGTCAGCAACAGACAAATACCTACATGTGGATTGTCACATAGAAATGCATTACTGACATGTTCCTGAGTTGTCAGAGGTTGAGTCAAAGAACCAAACAGGAATGCTCCTACAGTCAATGGGAAAGAGCAGGTACTTGTAGGTGCTTTAAGTACCAGCAGTTTGTGCCTCACAACCTGCTGTGTTTTAGGGTTCCCATGTCGCTCAGTTCATTCACTATTAGCGTTACTGCACATTTGTTGTTTTTACCCTTCTCTCATGTTTCATCTTTGTAGTACTGAGACTGACAACTTCATTAAGGCTTGCGATTCCACACTGCCATACATGCAGCTAACTCCTGAGCTCCCAAATTCGGAGAGGGACTCCTGGCACTGTCTGGGTTTTGTCAATAGCCTGGTGACTGGAACACTGGGCAAGATGATTTACCGTTTGATACCAACAATCAGGGATTGCTCTGATCTATTTCTTAAACAATTTCTCCTATTATCAGATGTTACATCCAATTTTTTTTACAAATTGCCTTACGTTCTGAGTCCAGTAGAAGAGGTGCTACAGACATGTTTTGTCTCTTCTTTCTCTCAAATCCCTTAACCCTTTTTCTCCATGATGAGTTCCTGGTGGTAAGCCTCTATCTAAGCATTACCTTACATGCCTCCTAGAAATTAAGTTTCTGGTTGACAGAAGTATGCACCCTGTCCAAGCAGAAACCACAATCCTAGTGAGGGTAAGTCAAATACACACTAAAGGTTAACCTGTGCTCACTGCCTGGTAGCTTGGCACAGAGCAATCAGGCTTAACTTTAGGGGCAATGTGTAAAGTATTTGTGCAGCACTTCAAACAGTAAAACAGTGAAAACATCACACAAAAAGACACCAAACCTGAATAGAAAACTGGAGCTTAATTTTATGAATTAAACAAACCATAACAACAAAAATCCAATAAGAAAAAGTTGACATACGAATTTTTAAAACATAAAATGTGATATAGTGCTTAAAAGAATAAAGCACCAACTGGGGCTAGATCCAAAGGTTCAGACTGGCTGCAAATAAAACGTGGGGCAGATGCAGGGACCATACTTGTCCCGCTGAAAAAGTAGCTTGTGTGGAGGGTTGCTACGAGGTTGAATATCTGATGCAGGTAGCGGGGGGGATGAAAAGGTGATGCGCTGCTTCTGGTCTGCGCAGTCGGGGATGTGTCATTGTCCGGCCGTGCAGTCTTCAATGCAGTGCAGAGTCGAACCCGTTGCAATGGCGATGTACCATTGTTGCGCAACCAGCAATGCAAGAGCATTGCGTCAGGGATGAGGGCGATGCGTCGATTAAAAGCCACGCAGTTTTACTGCAGGTCTTCGCCCTCCGCAGCAGCAGTGATGCGTAAGGGAGAGATGCAGCGATTCTGATCAGATGTGTGGGTTTTTGAGGAACACCTGCAGAACCCACTTCCAGGATTAGATTGGCTCCACTTGGCAGGGTAGGAGTCACAGTTGGCACAGTTCAGGAGTTGTAGCAGAGTGGATTGAAGGCTTTGATGTCCCTGAGACTTCAAAAGAGGAGACACACCAACAAGCCCTTGGAGTCACTGTGATTCTGGGAATGAAGATATGCAGGTATAGTCCTTCTCATCCCCAAGCAAGGCCAGGCACCAGGCAGCAGGGAAGGCACAGCAGAGCAGGAGTCCAGCAAAGTCCAGCAGAGTCCAACAAAGTAAAAGTCTCT
This sequence comes from Pleurodeles waltl, assembly GCF_031143425.1. NCBI lineage: Eukaryota > Metazoa > Chordata > Amphibia > Caudata > Salamandridae > Pleurodeles > Pleurodeles waltl. The sequence continues at coordinate 150,803,713 of NC_090439.1, forward strand.
TTAGCAGCACAGCAGTCCGTCTTCCTGGCAGAATGTCCTCTGGTCCAAGTCTGCACTCATTTGGTAGGGTCAGAAGGTCAGTTCTTATATCCAGTGGTGTCTCTGAAGTGGGGGGGGGCTACAAAGAGAAGCTCAGGTCTCTCTGCCCTGGCTCTAGACACACTACAGGGGGTTAGTCAGTCCTTTGTGAGAGCTCAAGACACAGCCCAAGCAGGTGTAAGTATCAGCTGCTGCATCCCATCTTGACCTGGGTGGGCCATTAATGTGCAGTTGGCCACTCAGTAACACTCAAGCTCCCTTTGTATATGGCTGCCTGCCTGCCTGTCACCCACTCAAGCGTGTATTCAGACACAGGCAGATGGCATTAGATTTAAAGTAAGAAAATGGCAAGTTTCTAAAAGTGGCATTTTAAAAAATAGAATTTTAAATCCGACTTCACCATACATTATGATTTTAAATTGTGATTCCAGAGTTGCCAAACCAGGGGGTCCCTTCTCTTCCCAATTGGAATTAATTCCTATAAAATGTAATAGGGCAACCCAGGTGTTAAACCCATGGGAGAGATAGGCCTTACAGTAGTGAAAAACGAAATTGCAAGCTCAGGAGTAAGCTGCGTGCAAAGCTTAAAAGTACATGTCCAACTTCTTAAATACACTGCACCATGCCCTTGGGGCTGTCCAGGGCCTACCTTAGGGCCTACCTTAGGGGTGACATATGTATTAATGTATATGTATTAAAAAGGAAAGTTTGGGCATGGCAACAGGGTTACCTTGCCAAGGGGACATGGCATTTTAAAATTGAACACACAGGCTCTGCAATAGCAGGCCTGAGCCCTGTTTGAAGGAATACTGCACTGAGGGGCCCAATCAGTGCTGCAAGCCCCCTAGTAGCATTTAATTTACAGGCCCTGGGCTCATGTAGTGCACTTTACTGGGGACTTATAAGTAAACTTAGGGGCATATTTATAATGCCCTAGCGCCACCTTGCGCCACATTAAATAATTGTCATTATTTTTAACGATAATGTGGCCCAAAGAGGCTGAGATCCCCGCACTGTATTTACAAATTTACATTTACAAATGTAATTGCACTACATTATGCCTACACCAGGCATAATGTATGCAAAGGGGGTGTTACCCCGTTAGGGGAGCTGGAAAAATGGCGAAAGGAAATCTAAGAGATTTCCTTGCGCCATTTTTTACTGCACATTTAATGCCTGCTCAAGAACAGGCGTTAAAAGGGAGCTTCCATTCTTTAGACTGGAGCCCAATGTACTCTGCATGTGAAATGTCGCTATTGCCCCCTACCCTGCGCCATGGTGCACCGTAGTTTAAATATGGAGAACACATGGTGTCAGTAGGGGGTGCTTGGGTGCAGGGAAAGTGTTGCTGCACTTGGTGCAGCGACAGTTTCCATAAATCTTCCCCTAAATATGCCAATTGTGGTTAAACCTATGTTATTATGCTTTGGAGAACTAGCACATGCACCTTGGCACTGGTCATCAGTGGTAAAGTGCCCGGAGTCCTAAAGCCAACAAAAATTAAGTAAGCAAAATAGGAGGTCAGAGGGCAAAAAGTTAGGGTAAACCATGCCAAGGATGCCAGGTCTTACACTCTCCTTACTCGGTTGCTGGTGGAATACCGTCAGAAGCTCTTTCAAGTTTGTCCCATTGAGTCTTGATAGTCTATTGGAAGTGTTCTGTCAGCAAGGACATTTAATTTTCTCTTCATCCTTTGCATTGCTGTGATCACCGTGTATATATATCCTAACCTGAGTAGAGAGAAGCTATGAAGCACTAGCTGGTTCACTGTTTACCATTTCAATGAACCTCACCTTCAGGATCCTTTATAAAATTTCTGGAGTCAGCTTTCCGAGGTGCCAAATTGAGCGAGTAAAAAATATACTTCTTTGCCTCTTTTTTTTTTGCCATTACATGGGTCCAGCTCACACTGGCAGAGCATATTTAGGAAAACAGGTTGGGTCTAAAGCTGCTCAGTCAGCAGGACACTCCATAGGGCAGGTGGACACTGATGAGGTCCAAGTAATGCAATCCAGGTGGCACTGTCCCTAGTGAATCACTATCAGTGGCGGTTCATCTTTACTCTAAATGTTATGGGAGTGGAGGTCATCTGCCACTAGAGACAGAAGACACTCCCACAGAGCACTCCATGTCTGCCTACTCTTTTTTACTTTTTTCAATCAAGTCATTGCACCAGTGTATCACAGTCAATCTCTACATCACTCAGACTTCAACTTCCTAGTCCTGAAAAGGTAATTTGACCCTGGACAGACCCAATATCTCACTTTAGAGGCTGATCAAAGCAGGCTACTGTAATTGATCTCCATGTGCACCTGGGCTCCTCTGCTCTAGGACCATGGAAGGCCCAAGGCCATTACTTCCATTCCCACCATGGCTGACATTACACAACTAGACATGGAGGGACCACTCCATGGTAAAAAGGGCAACAGTAGCAGAGATCCCCCAGCACCAGAGATCATGCATGCAGGCCCAGGAACAGGAAACGTCCCCGGAGCTCCAAAGCTCCAAAGACCAACAACCAGCTAGGGTCCTGGTTGACCCACCCCCTAGCCACTACTTATTTTTGGATAAGATTATGGGGGTCATTCCGCCAGAAGACCGTACCGCGGTCAAGAGACCGCGGCGGTCATTCTGAGTTTCCCGCTGGGCTGGCGGGCGACCGCCAGAAGGCCGCCCGCCCGCCCAGCGGGAAACCCCCTTCTACGAGGATGCCGGCTCCGAATGGAGCCGGCGGAGTGGAAGGGGTGCGACGGGTGCAGTTGCACCCGTCGCGATTTTCAGTGTCTGCCACGCAGACACTGAAAATCTATGTCGGGCCCTGTTAGGGGGCCCCTGCACTGCCCATGCCAGTGGCATGGGCACTGCAGGGACCCCAGGGGCCCCACGACACCCGTTCCCGCCAGCCAGGTTCTGGCGGTGAAAACCGCCAGAACCAGGCTGGCGGGAAGGGGGTCGGAATCCCCATGGCGGCGCTGCTTGCAGCGCCGCCGTGGAGGATTCCCTGGGGCAGCGGGAAGCCGGCGTTTTCTGACCGCGGCTTTACCGCCGCGGTCAGAATGCCCCCGGAAGCACCGCCAGCCTGAATGACCCCCTATGTCTCAACATTTCTCTACATCTCCCAGTACCAAGAAATTTATAATTTCTTGACTACTTCTCAATATACCATAGAGGTTCCTAATCAGTTGCCTCCTCCTTTTTACCTAGAGGAGAAATTTCAGTGGCTGAGATTCTACAGGAACTGAGTCTGTAAACAATGTTCCTGTCTCTTCTAATACTACTTTTCATTTCACCTCTTCATCTCTCCTTCCTACTGACTTGATCTTCTGAATATAGTACAAGTGGCACCAAAAAATTAAAGTAAATAAAAAAACTTTTCATGCAGTCAACCCCTACTTCTTCAAATACCTTTGGAACCTTAACTGGAGCTACAAAATGAGCAATTTTAGAAAACAGTTGAGCTAATTTCAAACGTAACACCATTTCATTTTATACAAGGAGATTAGTAAGAAAACTCATAACTATTGCATGAGCAGTTCTTGGTGGGTTGGAAAGAAAAAACTGCATTTGATTTTTCTTCACAAACAACAAACTTCCAATTTTCTTCAGTTTCTTTACACACAGTACAAAACTACTGTGAATTTAAATCCATTTTTTGTCCTCCAAAATGTTCTAAAATAAGATTCTTATTTCCTTCATTGGATGCCTATTGCTGCATATGTTTTGTGCTTTGAAAATATATTTATTTCCAGTTACATTCTATATTATCTGAATCTTTGCTGGATCTTTCGGTACTTGATCTAAAATACACTAAGGGTCTCATTACGAGTTTGGCAGAGGGGCTTACTCCATTTCAAACGTGACAGCTATCCCATCCTCCGTATTACAAGTTCCATAGGATATAATGGAACTTGTAATACAGCGGAAGGGATATCTGTCACGTTTGGGACGGAGTAATCCCCTCTGCCAAACTCGTAAGGAGGCCCTAAGACTAGGGCACACGTAACATTTTGCTACAGTTTAAAAAACTAAGCAGAACATGATCCTCACCATTTTAAGTTCCAAGATCAATCATAAAAAAATCATAACAAAATTAAATATTGAGAAAAACTTTGACATTGCTTGTATTTTTGGTTCATATGTGTGATAGCTTTAAAGCATACCAGATATAAATGTTCTGTAAATGTCTCAAAAGTGGATTAGCTAGCCTAAACCACTATTTTTGAAATGTGTACTTTTGACTACAACCTTCACTCTTCTTGAACTTTTGATAATGTTGATACCACACCATTTAGTACAGCATACGTTCCTACACTGAATTATCTTTGTTAATGCTTCTGCTGGAACACTAGCTCATAAGGCTTTCGTTAGCCGATTAATTGCTTCTTTCTCAACCAAACAAGGGATTTTTCCAATTCTTCTCACCTTAACTAAAGATAAAAGAAAGCGAATCACAGATATTTTGATTCCCTTTAACTTCCTATGTCTCCTCAGATCTGCCTGAAACCAGAGATTCTTGCACTAGATGTAACTACCTAACAGCCTGTCCAATATCATTCCATTTTGCTACCTAGCGCCAAACCTATTAGCAAATTAAAACTTTTTTGACCACACCTATTTAACAGTGCCCCTCCTTGATGGATCTCCATGGAAATAAATATATCAAGAGTAGGCTAAACATGATAAGGGTCTGGCACATTTTGTGTAGATCTGTAATAAGGAACGAAAGTCAATAGCAAATCAAAGATTTTTAGCCCCTCTCCCTTTTAAATTTGCTCCCACTCAAACTGAGTTGCATAAATCTTGACAAGAAAAAACTAGAAATGTTAAAGGTCAGTCAAATTCCACATGAATTTGTAAAAGGGTATCAATCTGCACCCCTTGTTCAAGCAGCTCAAATCTTAATATACTAACAGAACATGTGATCTTAACATGCTAAATGTCTGCTGCATTGCATGCAAACACTCTTGGGGTGCATGGGTGGAGCCCCAGGGCCCTTGTAGCCCCATCGGCTCTGAGGCTTGCACTCATCCCAGGAGCACCTGGAGCTGGCAGTGTTCCTGCCTCACTGGAGAAATGTTATTTTGCTCCAACCAGGTGGGAGCAATTTAGTGCATTTCCCTGCCCAAGCATTGAAAAATGTTGGTTTCCCACCCAGCGGGAACTGTTTTGTGCACCCACCAGGTGAGAGCACATTACGCGTTCCCGGTCCCCTCTCTTGGGCAGCAAAATAGATAGTGTACCAGAGGCTAAGAACTCTAAGACAACATAAAATGGCTCTGGGAAAGGTCCATGCGCACTCTATCATCATTTGCTGAGTTGTGGCCCAAGAGGATGGGGTTGCTTCGTCTTTTAGTCTTGGGAGGACGGCTGCGAGCCCCTCTTAGAGGCTCATGCAGGAGGACCACATGCCCCATCCTCCCTTTCCATAAACAATATGTGCGCCTCTATGCTGGGCCCTGCCCCGCCCAGGTTTTTTTTAATAACACAGGAGCCCACACATTGTTTTACCATGAGTTCGCACATTCTCTGCAAATTCATGTCAAAATAAGAAAAAAACATGTTTGGCCTCAAGAGGGGTCCCTCTGGGACCCCACTTCCAGGCCTATGGGATCAGGGTATCCCTACCCAGCCCCTTATGTGTTTTTGTTAACTTTTCTTATGACTCGGGACTGAGTCCTGAGTCCTAAGATAGCTGCTGCTACATCTTGTTGATGTGGAGGCAGCCAGTCAGTTCTCAGCATTAGATATGTTGGCTTTGCAGATCCTCCTCTGCATGATATGTAAACAAAGATTTTGAGCCTTAATTGCTCAAAAACTGCTTAACAGATTTACACCAAATTAGAAAGCACTCTTTCTGGACAAAGATTTAGCTTTCTGACAATTTTGGTATAAATCCGCTCAGCGGTCTGGGCTGTAGCTGTGTCTAAATTTCCTTTTTTAAAAGGAATGAGGAAATGCATTTTGCAACCACCACTTATTTTTCGGGCCCCTGCTTGACAGGCCCTCTCAAATATTTCCAGTGAGAAGCTGAGGAGGGAGAACAGCTTCATTCTGGTGCCGTCAAACGGCACCAGAGTTATTAGGAAAACAAAAAGTGCTTTTCCAATGGAAAATTGGCACTAACTATAATGACCCAGTATGGACCGCCACTAGGTAATATAAATATGCATACATTTATTACACAAAGGTAGAGAGAGAGAGATTTTCTTATTTTTTAAAGATATCTGGACTGTTAATCGAGGAACGTCCACAAACACAAAATTAAGTAGGATATGCAAACTTGATTGGTGGAGGGGGCCCTTTCTGCTGACAGCCATTTCAGATCCACAAATCCAAAGTCAGTTCACAGGCCTGGAACTCTCTGACTGGGTGGCCACAGGTGAGAAAAATTTGCTGTGCTGCCATTACAGGACTGAGGGACCCTGTGCCTAAATATAATTTGAAAAAGTTACTTGGGTAGGTGTGGTGTTGGACTTGGCCCATTCTGCAGGGGCACCCCCAAACATTTTCTCTCCACCTCATATTTTTCTGAAATTGGTTTTTGTTGGCTTCAGGAGGCTGTGTATTTTACCACTGTTAAAAAGTTCTTGTGCTCACTCCCTACAGTGTAGTAAATTTGGTTTACACCTGACTGGCATATTTAATTTACTTATGGATCCCCATTAATGTGGTATACCGTATGCCCTGGACCTGTTAATAAAATACTACTAATGGGTCTACAGCAGGTAATGTGGCACCTCCTTAAGTAGCCCCTTAAAATATGTGCTAGGCCTGCCAATGCAGCCTGCTTACAGTTGTAAACTGTCTTTTCAACTTTGTAATAGAACAGATTGCAGTTTTAAACTATCAGTTCAACTTGGTAATATAACCCCCTTGCCAAACCTTAAACTTCCCTTTTGTTGCACATGTCACCTCTAAGGTAGGTCCTAGGTAGCCAATAGGGCGGAGTTCTTTGCGATTCAATGGTTGAACTTCTACTTATAGGTTTTACATGCCCTGGTATTGAGAAACTCCTAAATTTGTTTTTCACTGCTGTTAGACCTACCTCTCCCATTGAATAACATTGGGTTGTCATATTACATTTAATAAGTGCTACTTTTTGATGGGGAACAGGCAAACATTTCACGTTTGGTGTATGAGAAACTGTAATTTAAAATCCTCCTTAATGATAATGTCAGAATTTAAGGTACAGTTTTCAAAATCTCACTTTTAGAAAGTTGGCATTTACCTGCCCTAATTATTTGGTGCCTGCAGCCTGTTCCTCTGTCACTTGACTGGGGTAGTTGGCAGTTGGACTTCATATATTCCCCCAACAGCCACACAATAGAGAGATTAGGTGTGCTTGGATCAGCCTTCACTGGCAAGATGGAGGAGGTGGAGCTGGGCACAACCCCCACTTGCAAATTAATAGGCTGTGCCTTGCCTTCACACAAAGGAACTTTCACCAGTTAAATGTGCCTGCACCAGCCTTAAGCCAATGCAGATGAGTCACAAAACTCTAAGCCCTTCAAAGGGAATTCTTTAGAAAGTTCTCCTACTTTAAAGAAGGCACCAGGTATAAATATATAAAACCCTCAGACCCACTCTTCAGTTCACTTTCTGGACCTGCAAAATGACTCTCAGAGGTCTGCCTGCTACCTGAAGACTGTCTTAAACCTTCAGAGGCCACCCCTACAGCTTTAGCTGGGTGCCACCTCTTAAACCCAGGACTATCATAGTGAGTCAAAGAGCTAGTTGGCTGGCCTCCAGATTGGAGCCTCAGGGACACAAATAACTCCAACCATTTTAAATCAGAACCTAGACCCAGCCTGAGTCAGTCTCAACCCTCTAAGTGGTAACAAAAATCCCAAACTGGGGACTTAGAAAACTTGTGACTAAAAACTGCTCTAAGAACTGGGAAGAGACCGGGACCAACCTGCTCATCTATCTGTCCAAGGTGCATTGCTGATTGGCTGGACTTTGCAGCAGATCTTGCTCGTTCCTCTCTGCAATAGCAAGTCATGCTTAGTCCTTCTCAGAAGGGGTATCCGGCCTTGTGGAGCCCTCGCTGGCTACAGCCTGCAGCCTCGTCCAGCTTGAGATTTTTTCACTTAAAGAAATAAAAATTACATTTGAATGTGGAAATCTTCACTGCAACTTCGCCCAGTGGCTCCCAGATGATGACACTTCCTCCTCAGACACCGCCTGCAGCCTTGCTCTACTGCACTTCTACCTTCTCAGACTTGTTGTTCAAAATTCTTCCAAGTATGAAGGCATACACTGATGGCGCCAACCCTTTTTTTTGTATCCCACTCACACTCAAGCACAGTCAGCCATATTTTTTTACCTTGACCCGGTATCATCGACTAAATATCCATGGTTCTTGCTTTGATCTTTTCAGCACTAATTTTTACCTTCAAATTTTGAAATCATACCTCCGGTTTTATCGATTGCTTTTTTGTTGTTTTGATGTCAAGTTATTTATTGAAATTTAATCTATTTCTTTAAATCGGTACGGGATTTTTCTTGTGTTGCATTTTCACTTTATTGCTGTTTGTGTGCTGCATAAATTCTTTACACCTTATCTTTAAGTTAAGCCTGAATGTTTTGTGCCAAGCTACCAGATGGTTAATGTAGTGATTTTTGTGATTCACCTTTTTTGATTCACCCTGACAGGAATTGTGGCTAATGCTTGAGCAAGGTTAGCACCCAACTCAACCAACAACCCACTGTCTCAAAAGTAGCATCTAGGGGCGAATGGCTTAGATGCGCACATAATAAAGGGACTCCCCAAAAGAACAAAATTAAAAAAAGAAATGTGATGTACACAAAACCTAGTCACAGGACTGGTTCCTTGTTAAACCTCTCCCGGTGTTGACAGACTCAAATAGGTGCGCAAATCCCACTTCTCACCGGAACTTCAACAACCCTGCAAGGGCTGGTCACATACAAAGGGTTTAGAGCAAAAAAAGGCCAAATGACAGGCTCTGTGGGAAAACCCTACAGCACTTGGCTGAATTGGTAAACACTGCATCACAATTCAGAATCCGTCTGCAACCAAGCTACTTATGCTATCACGCACTGACTTTACACTTGTTGTTAGCCCCGTAGAGCACTCCACTGTATTTAGGTAAGAATTGTGCATATAAATACCACATTCATGCATACATATATTAGTTTTGGCCAATAACATCTGGCTTTTTACATGACATGATTAACTCTGTGTGCTGTGGCCTTAAATAGATGGTTAATTTCAAGAAGCAGTTGGATGTGCTATATCATCAAAACAAATTACTAAAACCATAGAGGCATATTTATGAGAGGTTTGCCTCGCCGAGGGTCACTTTTTTGGACACTCTGTCGGCGTAAGCCTCTCAACCAAATCTGTGAGGCCACGCAAAGCCACTTGTGTGGCTTTGCATGTCCTCATAGATATGGAGTAAGACAAAGTAGCGCTGGTTTCTGCGTTGCCTTATTCTGTTCCAGGGAAACATTTCATGGGCATTGCTGTCGGTTTTCCCATGCAACACCCATGGATTTTGACACTGCCCCAGATTAACTTAGTCACATAAACCCGGGACAGCTCCAAAACCTTACGCCTCCCCAAAGCAGGTGTAACAAGGAGAAATATTTTAATTTCTCCTACTTTTTATTTCTCTTTCCATGTGTGCTGCATTCTGCAGCACAGCACACAAAGAAAAGGGAAAATGCCTCTCTGGATTGTTTTTGTGCAGAAAGGTGTCCTTTCCTACACAAAAACAATCCTGCATGCAAGGCAGGCACTCTTGCACCATGATGCAACGGTGCCTGTATTGACGCTAGGCAGCCAATTGTGCGTCAGAGCAGTGGGAAAGGACAGGAATGCACCATATTTCATAAATACGGTGCATTCCTAGCCTTTCAGATTGATGTTTAAACTGATGTTGTTATTTTGGGTTATAACACATTTCCCACTGTGCCTACTTGAAGGATGATTGAGAATTTAATTGGAAGAGACAGAACAGAAATATTAAAGGAGGTTTCATGCTCTGGGAAATAATAAGATGTAAAATTGCATTTTTCAAATCACTTTTATACCTTATTACGTTTTAGCCATTTGTATGGAGACTATGCTAGAAATACATAATTGTGCCACCATGGTAAACATGAAATGCTGCTTATTTAGAGCGAGGTAAAAAACATTGTACAGCCCTGTTCATAAATGTTCAATTTGGGACACTGAATTTACTTGTATGCTTGCAGTACCTCGATCTCATCTTTTAAACCGTTTGAAATTAATGTGCAGTAGTTTATTCAGGCTCACCACAGATTGTTGAAGAAATACTGCAACATTAAATAATAATCAAAACTCACGCACATGCAAGGATCTGGTGTTAAGTAAGCCCTGTGTATTGAAGACAGGAAATTATTATCTGGCCCCAAAGATTAATAGCCAGGGTAACTGCCTAGCACAGGTGGATAAAAAGCCAACAGAAGCTGTGTAACAGGATCCCAGTAATACATACTATATTCTGTCAAATCCCAAGATGGTATTTTCAGATCTAATTATAAAACAAATATAGAATACAGAGATTTGTGTGGGACCAAGTTAAAGGTACATTGAATTTTCTGCTGATTCCCCAGCACGGGGTTTACAGAAGATTATGGGAGTCACAAAATCTCCTCCTCTATAAAAACTAGGTAGTAGGTTTTGAGCATACTTTATTCAGGAGGTGTTTTTTCCTCAATGTACGTTTAATCTCCAAGCAGAAATCTATCCAGGCTGGTCTGCGTGGATTAATGTTGCATGATTTTTTACGCTAGCTTGGGCTCAGCATATTCACTCATCCCTGTGATCAGACGCAGCCCGTCATTTAGGGTGGAGGGGCCACGCCCCCCCCACCTTTTGCCCTTCATGAAGAGTTTCTGTCAGGCTGAACAAAGGTCAGCCTGACAGACACTTTTCATATTCAGGTCAGGCAACCAGGAGCAGACATGCACGATTTGCGCAGACTCCTGGCTGCCTGAGCTGAACTTTGCTGGGCTGAGGAAGTCACAGCTCCTATGGGCGTGACCTCCTCGGCTCAGGATGGAGTCACCAGTCTCACTGGCCTCATCACTGTGATGAGGCTGGGACTGCTGCCTTCCCTCATTGGCTGTCCTAAGGTCAGCCAATGAGGGAAGGCAGCCGCCCCAACCCTCCTGGGACCTCCGAGGCTGAAGGTAAGTGTGTGTCTGTGTTTGATCTTTTAAAATGAATGTTTGGTGCGTGCGTGCATGTTTGAATGTTAAGAGTGTTGTTAATGGATGTGCATACGTGCGTGTGTGTGTGAAAGAATTAGTGTGTGTGATCTTTTAAAATGAATGTTTGGTGCGTGCGATCATGTTTGAATGTTATGAGTGTTGTTAATGGATGTGTGTGTGTGTAAGAATGAGTGTGTGTGTGCTTCCCACCCGCCCCCTCCCTCCTAACGCTGCCTGCCGCCACTGCCTGTGATGTCCCGTTTGATTTCTTAATGGTCAAGCACAGAAAATATGGTGAAAAAGCTAAACTACAATTAAGACACTTTATTAGGAACAATGTGATACAAATTCATTTAATGATGTCTGAATCTAGTAAGGGTTAAGGGTATTACTTGCCTAAAAGCTTTTGGGGCATATAAAACTACTAGGCTGGGTTAACCTACACTACTTACAGTTCATTTAGTTATATTTCAAAGGGGGGGGTTGTCTAGCTCACTAGTTAAAGTTATAAATGGAGACGGTACTTTCTTTCTACGCATTTGTGTCAATGTTGGGCTTTAAGAAGAATATAATTTTGTCTTTCTTTTTCGTTTTTCCTGAAACCTTTGGAACTAATGGTATAATTATCCTAATAGCAAACAGGGGACACACAAATATGTAGATGGACTAGAAATAAGTAAATGTACCAAAATGCATATTATATAAGTTAGCAATGCGATTTTCTTACTACGAGCTTGGAGCCGAATGAAAATAATATACGAATACATTTTAAAGAGGTTGAGGTTCTGCTCTCATTTAAGATAGATCTGTTTACATGTACAACATCAGACCCGAGCATTGTGTAATGTCAGTTTTGTTTTTATTCAGCTATATGGATTTTTTAGCTCGAGTAATTAACGTATGGTATATTTTATGATATAACTAACTGAAATACATTTGAGCTACTTTTTTGTACTAATTCTGCACAATAATTCGTTCTTGTCTATTGGCATAATTCAGTGGTTATTGCAACTGGGCTTCTTTCACATCCCTTGCTGGAAAAAGGGCAACGAGTGCTTAGGAGAACTAAACAAATTCTTCATACTTGTCCTACTATTTTTTTAATCATCAGGCATCTCTGTAGCAGGCATAATGTGACTCGCCCACTCTGTCTTGTAGTTTTTATGAAAGGCATCAAGTGTTTTTTCACTATTGAAGATTTGGGTCTTCTGACCCTTGATAGCGCGTCTAGTCCTTGTAATTTACTTATACTTGGACACGCCGGAGGTCGGTGAACCTTTTGACCGGGTTGAGTTCTCCTCATCCAAAGAAATCGTCGGATCCCTCTAATCAGTGATCAATAATCATTTATAATCAATAACCAATACTCAATTAGTAATCAATCAACAATTTAGTTCAAAAGAAATCAGTAATTTGACACACCGTGACCTTTCAGTCATGGATGACCACACCTGTTTATTAAAAGTTAATGAGTTTATTTCCCTATATTAACAAAGCTAACACAATGTAAGTAAGTCTCAAAATCAAATGATACACATATACGAACATTACTGGCTGTCCATAGCGACGGAAGAAACGCAACCTACGTAAAACTAGAATAATTATACACTCAGATATAGCTATGAAAATCACTAATAAAAGTAACTGAATTTGACTAATTGCATACATCGGTCAGCATAACAAGATTTCAATTCAGCACGGTGCATCAAATGAATACCTCAACTAACTTCTAATTAGCATTGGCATGTGGGGCTTCATGCAAAATGAATTTAATCAACATAAATTTAGAAAACTTCTAGCTTAGGCTCTGTCAAAATAAGCAGTTGGTACCTAAGAAGGAAAACACAATGATTAGTACTTTTATCCTTTCATAATTACCAAATACAATCAGCATTCAAGGTAAGACTTCGTCCTTCAGGTACCGGTTTAATCAGCATGGGGCAGACTTCGAAGGGGCAAAGTTTAAGTCAAGTTTTCCTTGCAGCAGAAAGGAAAATGGGGGGGGGGCAAAGTTATTGTATGGGCAAGGCAAAGTAAAGTTAAAGTTTAAAGTTAAAGTCTCTAGGGTGAGAATTCTTTAAGGTCTCTCTCTCTGGGATACAGAAAAAGCATCAAAGTGTCATCAAAATGGCTTCTCAAATCTGGCTTCAAAATGGCATCAAAGAAAATGGCTGGCTTCCCTTCGTCTGATGGGATTAAGTAAGAAAAGTTCCAAATTCTTCAGGTTCTTCCATTGGAGGGTCCATGGGGTGATTTCTCTTCAACCAATGAATAGTGTCGTTTCTCTTAATACTCACCTACGCATAAGGTGTCCTTGGAGTTTTGGGTCACAAGTAGCAACAAAGTTGCCAATTAATTCTGCATCAGTGTCTTCATTGTCTGCACCTGCAGAAACTGACCTTGAGCTTCAAAGGGGATGAAAGTTGCCTAGCACGCAACTTTGAGATAAGTGTATTAATCATTCTACTGGGAAAATACAGCTTTTAACAATTCAAAACACGTCTTTGTTAATACAAGTGAAAACTACGCAGTTAAAATTGAGACCAGGCAACTAGGCCAAAGCCTCTGCTAAATTTAGGCTAAGCATATAACAGTTTTAACGAGAAAATCATAGAATATAGCTTCAATTATGACATATTCATACATTTGTCGGTTTTCATGAATAATTAAGCTTGTTTATACTAATGGCGAACTACTTCGTGGGCACATTTTCTACATACATTATTTTTCTTTGCTAAAATCATGTTTGTTAGTCTTTCTTTTTCTGCTTCATCACCCTGCAGTAGACATTGTTGCCGAGAGGGTAGTTAGGGGGGTTCTAAGGCTGGCACTAGTCAGGTACTTTAGTTCACCCGGTGAAATCTAAAAACTGCCCTGGTACCCAATGAATGGCTTGGAATCTGCAAGCATTAGAAACGATGCTTGAATGTTTCTAATTTACTACTCATCATCAATGGACAGACCGCCTATTGCTTTATCTTTTCAAGGGCTGAGGTTAATCCACTCTGCAAAGGCTCCTCTCTTCCCTTAAAGTATAACCAGGAACTAATAGCTGGTTGGGAAAAGTTATGGCACAAATAATTTGGCAGACAAAAGAACCGCTGATTGAGGAGATATCTGACTGTGACGTATCAGTGGATTAATAGGACAGGAGTGCATATCCCCCATTTTCTGACCTTCATGGAAAACAAAATGGTCTTAATTGAGTTCACAATATCAAATTGTGTTTTGGGAAGGGTGTCAGTGGGTACATGGCGAGGGCAATGTAGGTAGCCATCTGCAATATAACAGTTTCAGTTGTTAAGATATTTTATTAATAGCTATGTGGGGTATTGTTTTGTCTGACCAAAATATCCAGTAAAGCAAATAACTGGAATAATCTCTAATCTTTACCTACCTTGGCACTCTGAGCAGGCCGAGAAAGCCCCACTACGTGATATCATTACACTGGAGTGTGAAAGTGATGGAACATGGATTTTGATTTGTTATTAATTAACACCAGAATAAACATGGATACTTTATCTCATTGTACAGTGTTCCCTGTCACACAATTTACAGTGCAGCACCACCCTCCCAGTTGCTCCCTACCCAGGTGCCTGTGTCCGCTCACCCAGGAGGGTTAGCGTTTCCTTCGCACCAGGGACCTCATCTCCTGCCCCAGTCAACCCTGCTGCCCTCACGGAGGAGGCTTTTGACCTCCTGAGGACCATCTCTGTAGGGCAGACAACCATTGTGAATGCCATCACGGTGCCATGTCTGGCCTACAGAGATCTTTTCAGGCTCTGGCCTCCTCTTTGACGGCAGCCAGTGGCCCTGGCCCCCTTCCAACCACCTCTACCCCTTCCAGCATCCCACTCCCTTCACCCATCCCAAGCACACGTTCAGACAGCCATGCGCACACCTCAATACACAAGAATCACACAGAGAAACACAAGCAACACCCTTCCCACCACAGACATACACACAGCCAACATACAAAGGCACACACAACAAGACCCACTTCCCCCAGGGTGTCCATCTCTCCTGCCTCCCTGTCTGTCACCTCAACATGAACAAACACAAGCACTGCACCCTCTGTCACTGCTGCTGGCCCCATTCTTGCAATCACCTCAACATCTGACATCCAGTCATCCACCCCAGACACCACACCTGCACTCACCACAACTACATTAACTGACACATGCAGAACACTCACCAGACCTGCAGACACCCAGACAACATCCATTTACAGTGGCAGCCTGTCTTTTCCCACTGTGTGCACCTCCCTCCTTCCAAGACACTCAAACGTTTCCAGACACCCACTCAACACACATCCACCACATATCAGTATACTGTACAGGCACCTGCATCCATGTCCAGCACACCTACACCTGGTACAAGCACTCCCTCTACCTCCACTCCCACACCTTCCTCCATATCTAACCCAGGTGCCCCTAAGAAACTTTTCCTCTCCCATGTTGACCTGTTTGAACCCACTGGCCCACCCCGTCCTTGCCCTGTCCACTCCTTCCTCGTCCAAGTCCGCCCCAGTCCGCACTTCCCATTCCTGTGTCCCTTCCCCAGATAGGAAGAAGCCCTGTGTTGCCCCAGGTCCCTCTGCCACTCCCCCAGTCCAAGCCTACTCCCCCACCTTCCAAGGGCAAACCAAACCCCCTCCACCTCTCAAACGTAAGCCCAAGCCTACCCCTTCCAGGTGTAAGTTCCCACCCCTGCTACCCCATGCCCCTGTTCTCTGAGGTGCCTGGCTGCCCCATTGATGTCCCTTTACAGTGGAGTACCGTGTGCACATATGGGAGTCAAGTCCGGCCCATTTGGGCCCTTCAGGGTCTTCTCTATGGACTAGCCAATGGCCTTATTTTACTTTTGTATTAAAGTTTGTGTGCCCAGTGGTGCTGTAGGCACAATATAGAGACATGTTTCATTGTTTCATTGTGGGGGTGTGGAGTGCACATGTGTGTACTTTGGGCAGGTCTTTGTTGTCTTGTGTCGGGTAAATACCTCTTTTTCTGGTGTGTACGGCTTGTGATGGTGGGAGGCGTTGGGAGTGCGTTGCAGGGTGGGTGGGGTGTTGTGGGGTGGGTGTGTAACTGTGCCCTTTCTTACCATGTTTACTAGGTTGCGGTACTTACCGTCGTCGTCTTCGTCAGAGGTATATTGCAAGGAGCAGGACCGGCATTATTTGTAACTCTCTCTCCATGTCTGCTTCGGTGTGTTGTGTGTGCCTACGGTGTGTTTCCTTTTATTTATTTTGTTTCCGGAACTGACAGTGGTGTTGTGCTTCATTATTTGTTGGGTGGGGTCTTTCGGTCGGTCTGTGGGCAGCCTCTTCCGTCATTGTCGGCACTTCAATGATGGAGGTGTGTGGATGGACTGTTACATGTTTCTCATGTGCTTCATTAGTTGGCAGTCCGGACCGCAAGCCTGTTGGCGGTAGTTACTGCCACCGACGGTGGGGCGATGATTGCTGCCATGTTCATAATGAGGGCCTACGTTCGAAAAGCTGTGTTTATTTTGTAGAGCAGGAAAGGATAGTAGTTCAGTTTTGTCGTAAAAGTCGGCTATTGTTTGGATTCCTTTTGCATCCCATGTCGGTCCAATAGATATAGATTTATGGGTCTGCAGTTTCTCATTATTCCAAAGGGAAGCGTGGAAGGATTTATGGATGTTTGTAGCAAGTATTTGGTCTAATGATTGGGCATAGGGGTAGTATGACATTGTCAGTGTGGCCTGCAGCGAGTAAGGGGAGCAGAGTAAGGATCCTATTGCTAGCCAAATGGGTTTTTTAATTGGATAAGTTACAAATGATCGCACATTTTGAGTCGCTAGGTAGGTTGATCCAGTTTGGGAAAGTGCAACCCACGGTTCTTGCTCGTGTCCTTAGTTTTTAAAAACGAAATCTAGGTTTTTTGTTCTCCCATAAGAAGTTGGGATCAGCTTTATCAATCTTTAGAAAGAAGTATGGGGAGAGACGGAGTGGGAGCATACTGAATACAAAGTTAATCAATGAAGATATAATTTTGATGGTCTCAAATGCACCCCACCATGAAATACATTTAGGTGACGATGTAGCTAGTAGATATTTTATTTTATTAAAGGTCTTGTTTTTGTTGATGATGATAGATTCAGAAGGGTCCCTACACAACCAGTTTTCAAGGTACTTGATACTAGTTTTCCTTTGAAAGTTTGAAGAGTTGTTTATCAAGGGGTGACAGTTCACATTCAAGAGAAGAATCCCTTTTTTGTCACTGTTCAGTGAATAGATAGAGACTTGGGAGAAATGGTTAATAAGACTTAAAATCGTGTTAATGGTGAGATTCGGATCTGTTGTAAATAGGAGAATGTCATCCGTGTACTTTTTTGTATGGTACTTTGTTAAACGAAATGCCTGGGATGTCTGCTGAATCATTTATCAGCAGGAGAAGAGGGTCAATGATGAGGAAGAATAGCAGTGGTGATAGGTGCATCTCTGACGTGTTCCTTTTGGAGTAGGAAAGGTTGGGACAGGGCTCAATTTACTCTAATTCTGGCAGATGCTTTTGTATAGAGTGCCATGGCCATTGTGATGAACACATCCCCAAGGTTGTGGCTAGATAGGATGGCTTTGAGATATGGCAATGAGACGTTATCAAATGCATTTTCTGTATCAAGGGCTATGCCTGCTGTTGGGCAGTGGTGCAACGAAACTTGAGGGGGGCGACCTGTACAGTACTTGGAGGGGGCCTCCTCCCCTCTGGGTCCAGTCAGGGGCTTGTTGCCAGTGCACAGTGTTCTGTGCTGAGGGGGCCTCTGGGGCTTAAGGGCCACCCTACACCACAGGGGCTGCAGGGCCTTTGTTAAGCCACTGCTGCCTGGGGGAAACAAGAGTTAGACACTTTCTCAATGATGTGAGAGAAGAGATGAATAGTATCACTGGCTAGGCGGCCTTCAATGAAACTTGATCATGTTGAGTGAACTAATTTGGGGATCAAGGGGGCAAGTCTATTGACAAGAAGTTTTGTGTATATCTTTGCTTCCACATTGATGAGGGATACTGGCCTATAGTTTCTAGGATCAGAGTGGTCTTTCTCCTCTTTGGGTATGACTACTATGGTTGCTTCTGGGGCAGATCCGGAAACTGAACTGCAGGTTCCAAAGTGAGAGAGGTTTGACCCTAATGTGTCAAAAATATACGGGGCAAAGGTTTTGTAAAATTTAATTGAGAAGCCATCCAGTCCAGGTGCTTTGCCAGATATGATGCTTTTGATCAAATTTATGATCTCATCCTTGGCTATTGGGCTGGTTAGTGAGATGCTATCGGGTTTGTCAAGTTGATTGAGTGGAAGAGAATTTAAGAATTCTAAGCAATCGTTAAAGGTGGTGTTGGAAGATGTGTGAAGTTTAGCATAGACACGCTGGAAAACCTTAAATGTAGAGTTTGTTGAGCTTTGTAAATCATTATGTCCATCTTTAATCATCTGATAATGGTGGAGTTGCATTTGAATTTAAGGTAGGCTGCTAGGGATTCCCCAGCTTTTTTTAAATAAAAGAGCTTTTTGCCTTTTTGGACGTGTATCCAGAGATGTTGCGCGTTTGCTGACAAATTATTTGAATTCATATTTAAGGTGCTTTAGGGTTGCTAGGATAGTCTTGTTATTACCCATCCTGTATCCCTGTTCCTCCATTTTTATTTCTGATGCCAATCAGTCAAAGGACCATTTAAAAATGTTTATTTTTTAGTTCCTCTGTGGTAGGGTCTTAAATGTTTACTACATAGAGTTCTGAGTTGTTATTCTGTAGACGTGTAATTAACCATAGACCTTCATTATGTGGTTCTAATGTGATGATTGAGAGACCTGAGTTTCTCAAAATGAGAGTAAGGTTCCATTTTCTTTAGATACAGTGGGGGAGCAGGCGTTTTCTATTACCCTGATACCCCGTGCGGAAGGAGAGGGCCTCTATATATCCAATTTTGGTCTCCTGTAGAAAGACCAGATCACCCTTAAAGAGTGGCAGTAGTCATAGAATTTCCTAAACTTCATTGGGTGGATGAGGTCTTTGGCATAAAGGGAAATCACTTTAAGTAATGATGTATTTTGGTCAGTCATTACTATAGCATGAACCCCTGTGTGGTGTGAACTTGAGGAGGGTCGTAAGAGTTAAAGTTGCCAATAATGGGCTAAAGAGATTACATGACTCTGGGGAGGCACAAGGATAGCATTTACGTTTAGTGTGTGGGGTACAATAAGGGACTGTGGGAGAGGTCATTGTTCTCTAACATGGAGGAGAATGTTTCAGTGACGAGGTATGGAGTACGGGCAGTGGGTGTCTTGCAAGAGCAAACAGGCAAACAGGAGGGCGGTACAAACCTTTTGCAACACTGACAATAGGAAAAAGTATTGAGAAACCAGCAATAATGGTGTGGCCCTAGTAAGCAGCAATGCATACATATCGCTTTTCAAACTTAGGATAAAAGTAGTTCACAAGTGTTGAAGTGGCGAGTAACTACAATAGGTATATCTAAACGCAGAACTGGCAATCAACATTAAGAGGGATGTTATCTTGGTGTCATGTTAGTAGAACCTGATCGTAAGTCAACATCTGTAGCTGCAGGAAAAAAAGTTTTTTTACCATGTAAATCAGTGTGTTAAGATGGATGCAAGGTACATTTTTATGAGGATTGAAAGTTTAGCATTAACGGTGTGGTGTATGATGTTCTGTTTTTGATGATTGGTTAGTAGTGTATTGTTCGGTTAGTAGAACATCCTTAAGATCGACTTATGGGAAAATGAGTTTTGATTAGGACTATAATGTGTAAGATGAATGAGTGAATTGACAAGACATTAAGAAATCATTAAATAGGCGTGTTAATGAGTATGGGAAACCTAAAAGATGTGACTCATAATGTAGTTAAGACATGATGCAGTCCTGTAGTAACAGTACTGCTGCAGAAGACAACTTTTAGAGAAGACAACTTATAAAGTTGTTAGTAAGTATAATCTTTTCTATAAGTCACATATAAAAAATATATAAGACGTTTAACTAAACACGGTTTCTACTATAATGTATATTGAGGGCCTCGTACCCAAACATACATGAGGGTGTTATAAGTGGTCCATACATTGTATTTAGAAGGTAGAGTGAGCATTAGAGAACAGAATATACAACAATTTAGATAATTTGAGCCAAAAATTGAATATTGTGAAATTTTAGGAGGGGCTAACATGCCTATAGGGAGGGCATAAGCTAGCCATGTCAAACTTTACAGAAAACTCTGAGGGGTATGTAAGTTTGTGTTGCATATTGTAATGTCCAAGGTTTTGCTCAGCAGTGACGGTTGCGGATACTTCTATTTGAGTTTAGAAAGTGTTGTCCAGAAAGGTATATAGTTCATTAGGTTCAGAGAAGAAATGCGTTTTGCCATGGTAGTTCACCCTGAATTTTGTTGGACCTATAAATGAATACTGGATGGCTCAGTCCATGAGGGTTTTCTTAAGTGCTAAGAAGCCCTTCCTTTTGGTAACCGTGTCTCTGGCATAGTCTTGGGAGATGTTGATCTTTGCGCCCTGCCAAACTATTGATTTGTGCTTCTCATGTATGAAAGGATAAGCTCGATATGCTGGTAGTAAAATGGGCAGAAAATTAGGGTACGTTGACTGGACGCATTATTGTGTTTATGAGAAGGCATTACATGGGGGCATTCAATTTCAGAATCTTTAGTGAATGTAATTCCCAGGGTCGCTGGGATACATTTTTCAACTGAAGATGATCAGAGAGGGTGAACTGTTCTCCGTTCTGTTGGACCTGGCACTTTTTGCAGGGTCATCCCCAAACTTTTTGCCTCCTTCCTCCTATTTTTCCTGACCTGTGTTTGGTGGCTTTTGAACTCTGAGCACTTTACCACTGCTAACCGGTGCTAAAGTGCATATGCTCTCTGTGTAAATTGTTCTGTTAATTGGTTTATCAATGAATGGCATATTTGATTTACTGATAAGTCCCTAGTAAAGTGCACTAGAGGTGCCCAGGGCCTGGAAATCAAATGCTACTAGTGGGCCTGCAGCACTGGTTGTGACGCCCACATGAGAAGCCCTGTAATCATGTCCCAGACCTGCCACTGCAGTGTCTGTGTGTGCAGTTTTAAACTGTAAATTCAACTTGGCAAGTGTACTCTCTTGCCAGGACTAACCCTTCCCTTTTCCTACATGTAAGACATCCCTAAGGTAGGCCCTAGGTAGCCCCATGGGCAGGGTGCAGTGTGCAGTGTATGGTTAAGGTTGGACATATAGTAATGTGTTTTGTATGTCCTGACAGTGAAATACTGCCAAATTCGGTTTTCACTGTTGCAAGGCCTATTTATCTCATAGTTTAACCTGGGGGCTGCCTTTAAACATGATTAAAGCGTAGCTTCCCTTTGGGAGCAGATAGACATGTGGGGTTTGGGACCTCTTAACTCGCAATTTAAAAATACATTTTAAGTAAAGTTGGTTTTAAGATTCTGTGTTTGAAAATGCCACTTTTAGAAAGTGGGCATTTTCTTGATTGAACCATTTTTGTGAATGTTTGTGGATTCCCTGTCTGGGTTAGTTTGACAGTTGGGCTGTTTGCACCTCTCTCCAGACACAAAGGGGGCTGGGGTGTAGCCTGCATATTCTGATGAGCCATCTGTGCTAGAAGGGAGGTGAGGAGTGGTTACTCGCACCTGAAAGGGCTGTGCCTGCCCTCACACAATGCAGACTCCAACCCCCTGGTGTGTGTCTGAGGCCTTGCCTGAGCAAGGCAGGATTTCACAAACAAGTGAGACTTTCCATTGAAGTAAGCCTACTTCAAAGGCCAACATGGGTATAAGAAGAGGACCCTAAACTACAGACTTTAGACACTTCTTGGGGTAGACACTCTACCTCACAGACACTTTCTAGAGAAGAAACTTGTAACCAGAACCTGCATCCTGCCAAGAAGAACTGCCTGGCTCCCCGAAGGACTCACCTGACTACTTTCTGTGAAGGACTGCTGCCTTGCTGTTGCCCTGCTGCCTTTCTGCTCTCTCACTGTGGTGAAGAAGTGCTCTCCAAGGGCTTGGATAGAGATTGCTTCCTGTTTCCTGAGGTCTCAGGACCAAAAAGACTTCATCTCTTCAAGAAGGACTCCTTGTGCTGTGAGATTCGACACGCAGCCTGCCAGAAACGACGGACAGCCTGCCCTGCAGTGAAAGTTTCACTGCATGCCAAACCAGAATGACACAGCCCAACTTTGCGATCAGAAGATGGACGCAGCGCCAGCATACCAACTAGAAATTCGACTTACGGCCCAATGGATCGATGCACAGCTGACCCGGAAATACGCAGCCTGACTTCCAGAGAGGAGTCAACGCAGTGCCTGCTGTGCGGGAGAAAATTAAACGCAACGCCCACCGGATCGACGCAGCTCCTGTGACTTAGTCCTGCCAGCGCAGGAAAGCCACGCATCGTCCATGGGGGACTGAAATCCCCACAACCCAAAGAGGATCCACAACCAAGCAGCAGAAATCGACGCACACCCCTTTGTGAAAACTAAACAACGCATCGTCGTGTGCGGCCTGAGAAATTGACGCACACCCCTTTGTTTCCATGCATCTCCTCCTCTTCGGTTCTTTGCCGAGATTTCTCACATGAACCTTTGTGGTTGAAAGAGACTTTGGGGGTCATTATGACCCTAGCGGAAGGCGGAGAAGCGGCGGTGAGACCGCCAACAGGCTGGCGGTCTTTTTTTTAGTATTATCATCCGCCGCTTCGCCGTTCCGCCCGCATGGGCGGAGACGACCGCCGGGCTGGAGACCTGGGTCTCCAGCCCGGCGGCCGTCACAATACCGCCGCCGGTATTTTGACCCGGCTTACCGCCGTGGATTTCCTGCGGTAGGAACCGCCATGAAATCCATGGCGGTAAGCACTGTCAGTGTCAGGGAATTCCTTCCCTGGCACTGATAGGGGTCTCCCCCACCCCCCTCCCCCACCCTGACTCCCTCCCCTACACCCCCACCACCCCTGCCACCCCCCAAAGGTGGCAGGGCCCCCCTCCCTACCCCGACCCCCAACATCACATAACTCACACACACACAACACGCACGCAGGCACCACCAACACACACACGCACACACACCGACATACATGCCTACATCCACACACTCAGTCAGACATGCACACCCATATACAAACATACATGCACACATCCATGCAGACATACATACCGACATACACGCACTCATTCCCACAACACGCAACACCCCCGCAAGCATACACGCACTCACACACCCCCTCTACATACACAGACGCACACCCCCATGCACCCACACAACACACAACACCCCCCCACCCCCCTCCCCTAACAGACGATCGACTTACCTGTTCCATCGATCCTCCGGGAGGGGACGGGAGCCATGGGGGCTGCTCCGCTGACACCACACCGCCAACAGAACACAGCCGCGCTGAATCACAGGACGTGATTCGCTGGGCGGTGTTCTGTTGGCGTGGCTTTGGAGGTGGAGCAACCTCCACTTCCCCGCCGCCCGCCAGTATGGCTGTTGGCGGCTCTCTGTCCTAAAAAGGACAGAGAGCAGCCAACAGTCATAACACGAAGAGCGGCAAACCGCCACTACTGGCGGTCTTCCGCACGGCGGTCCCTCGGCGGGCTTGAAAAAAGACCACCAAGGTTGTAATGACCACCTTTGTTTGCTTTAAAGAGACACTTTATATCACTTTTCATTGATGTCTCTACATTTACTTATTGCATCTTTAATCGTTTTGACCTGCATTTATCCAGATAAATATTATATGTTTTTCTAAACACTGTGAAATGTATTTTTGTGGTGCTATATGGTGTTATTGTATGATTTATTGCACAAATACTTTACACATTGCCTTCTAAGTTAAGCCTGACTGCTCAGTGCCAAGCTACCAGAGGGTGGGCACAGGATTGTGCGTGACTTTCCCTGACTAGAGTGAGGGTCCTTGCTTGGACAGGTGGTAACAAGACTGCCAACCAAAGTCCCCAATTCTAACACGTTCCCTCTGGAAGACCAAGTATTCTGAGGTTCCCTCTCTTATTACTGTCTTTTAATTCAGTGAGCTTGTGTCTGAGAGTAAAGAGGGTATTGTCATTCTTAAGAAGGTGCTTGGACTGTGCGGTCAAATGGTGTTCTGTCATGCTTGTTTGGTTTTCAGCATTCAAAACTCTCAGATTCCATTCTTTGAGATCTTTCCTGATAGCAGCCACTTCTGTCTGCAGCATGTCAATATTGTTTTTTGTGTTTTGAGTGATATAGTGGACGTTATTCCGTTTCTTAGGAATTATATCCTGAGTGGATTGGTGTTCCTAATTTTCTTAAATGGGTGATTGAAGGGTCAAGGCTTCATGTTTCATTCTTTTTAGGCCGGTTTTCTCTCTTGCTCCTTAGGTGATTTATGGTCCCTCTGTTCTGCTTATTGATGTTAATGTAGGTGGAAGCAGATAAGTCATTATCTGCGAGGTAGTTGTTAGAGGGTTGAGCAATTTGCTTGTTGCTTTCGGAGTGACTGAGACCATGGCATAAAGAAAGGTTGATTGTGAAAGCGTTAGTATTGTTAGATGCAGCACGCTGACAATGCGTTTTTCTTGTTATAAGTATGTTGGGTGGGGCCAAGAGTAACTGTTTAAATTAGGAGATGGTGAGGATCAGGAGATGATCAGGAGCTGGTGAAGAAGGTTCTCGGTAAAGTCATTTTTAACAGTCTCCATCAGTCTATGCCTTTGAGTTTCTTATAATAGGGGCTTGGCTACTTTGCAATAGTGGTGTCATACGCACTGAGATTTACTGTAGTAGAGGATTTAAGCGTGATGTCAGCGCTGTATCTGGCTGTTCTTCAACCTGAGAACGACGATTGAAAATTACATGCTTTATGTGCATCTGGATTCAAATAGTAGACGAAGCTGTGAGAGATGGCATTAAGTAGTCACATTAATTAGGCATAGGGGCTTTACACCACTTACCATATGGTATGTTCAGCACTGTCCGGTTTGGGGGGGGGGTTTCTAGTAGTCATGTGGGTTAACAAAAAAATTGCCTCATTGGTGCAGTAGGCTGCTTCAATTTAATCGGTGATCATAGATTTGTGCTTGTTCACAGTAATGTGCAGGATCCAAAACAGTCAAATCAGAGACATGGATGCCTTCAAAGTCCATGTAGAAGGTTTGTCATCCTTATTTCCACCAAGGAGTAAATCACTACAGCAATACACTACACATAGAAGCGCAAATAAATGGCTATTAATATGCACAAAATTTACACTTATTTTCTAATAGGCAGAAGACCTGAAACCAGTGCAAACATATTTGAGCTTGCTTTAGTAGTTGTTCCACTGTCTAAATAACCATCTAAGTAACAATGATAACGTGTTCTGAACTTGGATCTATTTGTAGCAATTTCTCTAGGAGGGAAATAAACGTGTTTCCATTATATACAGTAAATATCCTTGGAAGATATTTAAAGCTATATTTAAAAAGGCTGGAAGAGAAAAGTACACAGACATGCACACCGTTCTCCTTGTTTAAATGTTTGTTAAGCTTCAGACGGCTCGACATTGAATATTAATGGTAATAGTTTTCAATAGCACAGAACTAATAGTGTGGTACTTGATGTAAGAAATGTACTGCGTGCATCATTAATAATTCAGCCTCAAATCTAGAATCCAACTGAGAAGTTTATCAAGCCCTTCTTAAAATCGTTTGATCATTGCCATGACATGCAAGATAAAATTCCAATTAAGACGCGTTAGAGATAATCAGGTTCCCGTTTGGTACTCCAAATTCATTATGTAATTCCCAGTTTGCTTTGAAAGGCGTGGGATAAGAGCAAAGACCATAAAGCGACTGAACCTCAAAGCTAATTTCTTCAAATTATGCAGACACTCCATCATATGTTACAAATCCGTAGTTTTAGCTCTAAGAATACTCCTGTGTAGCTCACCAAGGACTTGTAAAAGACCGTAGGTTGATATAGTAGCAAGCAAAAAACCATATGATTTTGAATGCAACTGCAGCATTTGTGAGCATGGAGATTTTTAAGAGTTGTGCCAGGGTAGAGTGGTTCAGGGTAAATGATGACTGGTCTATACTTTCTCCTCCAATTCAACGCTTGTCTGTGTGGTTCTCCCTTTAATTGAAAACATTCAACCCTCAGTGGGTGTAATGTTATAATACCCTGGCTATACCTGTTGTTAAGGGCCATCTGCTCCGTTATACGCCCTCGCCTGTGCCTCGGACCTATAACTTGGGTTCTATGTCTTTAACAACTGGAATAGCCCTCAATAACTATAATATGAAACGGACATTCTAAATAACACTTTATAATGCATATCCATTCCAATTCCGACCATACCCTTTACTACTAACCATACTTTTTGGAACAGTATCATGCATGTTTGCTAGGATTCGCCTTATGTGAAACATTAAAAGTTCTACACATGTAGCTGTGTCGCGTGGGTTCTCATTATTCTAATGAGACTACTGGATTTTGGGCGGCAGAATCACCTGCGGTATGGGAGACTGAGTCTGGCCCACTACAGGTGATGCCTGTCACCCTAATCTGGGCTTTGCTCTGGCTAACTAGCAGTGCATCATCTCCACCCAAGGACAGGGATGATTGGGCAGCCAAGCACATTACATAATTGAGTTCTCTGGGAAATCGTGGTCACTCAGGTCTCATCCGTTTCTCTCAGCTACGTTAGTCTCACGTACACAATGACAAACAGAGGCAGTACATGTTTCAATGAGATTTTAATGAAGTGACTGCACCTTATAAAGCAAAGCACGGGCTGCAATAACCAGGACGATGCAGCATGACAAGATTAAAATTGTGACAAGGAGAGTAAAGCATAAAAATAACGCTACCATGTTGTCACTAGAGTCAATAGACTAATTCCTACATAGGTTATAGTAGAGCACAGCATGTTGAGCTCTAATTCTGCCCTTCAGGTTCCCCTGGGAAGACATTATCCCCCATTCTGAGCAAAGGCCTGAGGTCTGCATAAGCAGCTGTAGCGAAGCAATCAGCATACAGTTGTGGTTTTCTGGCTGGAATCTCCCTCTAATGTGTAAGGGACAGGGAGGTGTTTTTATATTAAAACAGCTGATGATCTGAGAAAATGCCCCTACGTAAGGATGTGTGTTTTCTATGAATGTCAGAGACAAAACTTGTACCACGTTCACAGGCAACCTATCCAACTGCAGCATTGAAAGAAGCACAGAGTGAGCAAGAATGTCTTGTTTAAGAATGTAGTGCTGGCCTAGTCAAAAACAGCTAGATAGGGAGAAATAAAACAAGACCACAAAAGTGGCTATTGTAAGAATAATAAAACAAAGCTGAATAAAATATATCTAGGTGAAAGTGTACAGCGGCAGGCCTAGTATGCTAAAATAACGTGCATGGAGCTATAACTAAAATGGCTACACAGCAGCTGGAACAGCACAGCCAATATCCAGATTGTTTTCAAACAAAACAGACAGAAATATATGTGCTGTATCAGACAACAAAGCCATTAGATCTGGCTATTTAATAAGTGTAATGATCCTTCATTGTTTGGCCAGTTTCTGTATGTGGTTGTGTGGAAGTGTGAAGGGGTGAATTTGATAAAAGTCAACAATGGATGTAGCAGTGCATGATGGATGAATAAATAAGTGACTGTATTTTAAGTATAGTTTGAGTGCGTTCATAGGAGGATGACTGATTGAATAAGTGAGCACATGGCTGAACGACTGGATGAATTATTGAGTGCGTGAATGAGTTAAAACATCAACTGTACAAGCTCAGGCTTCAGACATTACTAGTCACATATTTATTTATAAAGAATTACCAATATTATGCCAGTGCAAGCATTACTTAATGGCTGGACAACATTATGCCAAGAATGACCAATATATGTCCGGGATTATCACCATCAAGCATGATATGTTTGTAGTACCCCTCGGTAATTCTTAACGCATGTTCACATTTTCAACATCACTCAATAATACTAAGGGCCTGATTTATGAAAAGTATGTGCTGCCTTTACACCATTTTTTTACATAAAGGCAGTGCAAACTTACAAAATATAATTGTATTTTGTCAATTTGCTCCACTTTTGCGTCAAAAAATGACGCAAAGTCATTTTGAATGTTTGTTCTGATTTGCAGTCAGAAATCGTGAGTGTCAGGCCAGATTTGCATTATCACACTTTATTCTTTAGTGCACTTTGAAATTTTCAGCACTACTCACTAGCCTTCAGTTCATATCTAGAATGGAATTATCTCTCAGCACTGCTGCCACATTGCATCTGCAAACATTTCAACAAAAAGCAAATTTGCTAATATTACCATGAGCTATTGTCTTATGAAAATGACAAAGGGGATCATTACAACATCGGCGGTATAAGGCGCTTACCGCGATGCAGAAGACCACCAATACACCGTCGCGGGCGCGGTAGACCGCCACAGCTATTATGACACACATCACGGAATCCGCCGAAATTCAGACACCCACACAATACCGCCACACCAAAGGTCAGCGATAAACATGCAGAAACAAATCCTCCACCTCCACGCCAACAGAAACACGCCCATGCTATTATGACCCACGAATCCACGCGGCGGTCTTTCAACCGCGGTATTCCATTGGCGGTACACACCGCCGCGCTCAAAATACACACACATCTCCAAAACACCGCCACATTGGACAATTCCAAATACACACACCTGATACACATACACACAACACTCTCACACACCCAAAATTAGAGAGAAGGCCAGAGAGAGACAACACAGAATAGAGATCCCCATCACACAGAGGCACACTACACCATCACCCACACAACATCCACGCACAAAACACCACATACCACTACACTCACCACACTCATCACCACATACACCACCTCACACATTACACACACCACCCCATGGCACGCCAAAGACACCCCCGCTTTTCCGAAGAGGAGCTCAGGGTCATGGTGGAGGAAATCGTACGGGTAGAGCCACAGCTATTTGGCTCACAGGTACAGCACACATCCATAGCCAGGAAGATGGAGCTATTGCAAATAATAGTCGATAGGGTCAACGCTGTGGGACAGCATCCAAGAAATAGGGAGGACATCAGGAAGAGGTGGAATGACCTACGGGGGAAGGTGCGTTACACGGTATCTAGGCACCACATCGCGGTTCAGCGGACTGGCGGCGGACCCCCACCCCCTCCCCCACAACTAACAACATGGGAGGAGCAAGTCTTGTCCATCTTGCATCCTGAGGGCCTCGGAGGAGTCGTTGGAGCAACGGACACTGGTAAGTCAAATCAAATGCATGCTATCACACACCCCCACCCTCCCACCCTCCCCTATCACCCTAACTCCTCACTAATGTACCCATAACACCAACCACCCATCCCAACACCAAGACCTGCATGACACAACTAAGCATGGATACCCATCACTAAAGCATGCCCACTGCACATACCCAGAACACCCCCCAACCATCAGCACACAAGCCCCCACACAGGAATGCCTGCACTGGTGTACACGCACACCCAACCATTGCACACCATGAAACACACACATGCAATAATCATGTACTTATACCCCCGCAGGAACCCGAAGGAACGTCACCACACCAGAGGGTCCAGACAACACCACTCCATCCCCATAAGAGGCCCACAGTGACAAGAGCAGCTCTGCCCTACTGGATCTTGATGACCAGCCCGGACCATCGTGGGCCTCAGGACAGTCGGTTCCCCTTGCCCAGCCACAGCCCAACACCGAACTTCCACCCTCTGGTAACACCAGCACAGCACCCACCCAGTGGACCCATACCTCCCTACCCAGGACAGGTCAATCAGCGGTGTGTCCACCACTACAGGGCACCCAGGCTAACCCAACACCCCAACAACAACAGGGACCTGGGGGCAGTGGTAGTGGACACACGGTCCAGGGTACGGAGGCACAGAAACACTGGGGAACTGGGAGGGCTGCTGTGCGACAGAGGGAGGACAGGCCAAGGGAACCTACTCTCAACGATTCCCTCTCCTCCATCATGGGAGCATACCACCACTCCCAGGAGACGATGGCAACGGTCCTGGACAAGTTGCAGGAGACCCTGCGTCTGCAGGAGGAGCAGTATGTGGGGTTCAGGGAGGAGCTCAGGACCATCGGCTCCGCCCTGGGCACCATTGTAGAGGTGCTGACGGACATTCAAAAGACCTTGAGGGACACCCTGGCACTCCAAGGGGACCCTGACACTAGCCAGGACGATGAAATGCCCACCACCTCCGCCGGCGCTAGTGGACAGGACGCCCCGCCACAGGACCAACACACCAGCACCCCACCCCCTGCAGACGGACAACCACCACGAAAGCGGTCCCTGAGATCCAGGAACAGGACAGAGCAAGATGGCAAGACCCCCGCCAGGATATAAGACCACCCTGATTGTCCCCCCACTGTACCACTTTGTTACCCTGTCCAAATCGGAACTGACCCAGCTCCACTTCCAATGGCCAGATGTGCAATGTACCTGTGAGACTAATCGATAGGACTCTGCCATGGACCTTCTTCCACCATAACCCATCCCCATTTCACAACCCCCCTTCATTGTTATGCACTTAAATAAACACCCTTGAAACACTAATAAAACTGGAGTCAGTCAATGATTTTGAACTTTGTATTGTCAATTACAGTGTCAAAAATAGTTACCCATTGGAAGGCCAACATACCAATGTCACACATCACAAGCCTTTCAAGGGTGCAAGCTGTTGACACGTAGGTTACCACATTTGTGAAACTGAAATGGAAGGGGACAACTCAGTTAACAAATAGTGAGTGAAATGTAGGTACAGGATAGAGGTAGACGTGTGAAAGTTAATGTTATGTTAAACCTGAAAATGTACTCACCTGTGTCTCACTGGAAATATTGCTGTATGACTGACTCCCTGTTGTCGTTTTCTTCTTCATCAGCTTCATCCTCATCACTGTCCACAGGCTCCACAGGCTCCACCGCTGCTACAACACCGTCATCTGGATCATCCTCCTGCAGAAAAGGCACCTGGCGTCGCAATGCCAAGTTATGGAGCATGGAGCAGGCGATGATGATGTCGCACACCTTCTTCGGTGAGTAGAATAGGGACCCACCTGTCATATGGAGGCACCTGAACCTCGCCTTCAGGAGGCCGAAGGTGCGTTCGATCACCCTCCTAGTCCACCCATGGGCCTCATTGTACCGTTCCTCTGCCCTGGTCCTGGGATTCCTCACTGGGGTCAATAGCCAGGACAGGTTGGGGTAACCAGAGTCCCCCAATAGCCATACACGGTGCCTCTGGAGTTGACCCATCATATAAGGGATGCTGCTATTCCGCAGGATGTAGGCGTCATGCACTGAGCCAGGGAACATAGCATTTACCTGCGAGATGTACTGGTCTGCCAAGCAGACCATCTGGACATTCATGGAATGATAACTCTTCCTGTTCCTGTACACCTGTTCACTCCTGTGGGGGGGACCAGAGCTACATGGGTCCCATCAATGGCACCTATGACGTTCGGGATATGTCCAAGGGCATAGAAGTCACCTTTCACTGTAGGCAAATCCTCCACCTCAGGGAAAATGATGTATCTCCTTACGTGTTTCAGCAGGGCAGACAACACTCTGGACAACACGTTGGAAAACATAGGCTGGGACATCCCTGATGCCAAGGCCACAGTAGTCTGAAATGACCCACTTGCAAGGAAATGGAGCACTGACAGCACCTGAACGTCAGGGGGGATTCCAGTCGGATGGCGGATTGGTGACATCAGGTCTGGCTCCAACTGGGTACATAGTTCCTGGATTGTGGCACGGTCGAACCGGTAGGTCACGATCAAATGTCTCTCTTCCATTGTCAACAGGTCCACCAGCGGTCGGTACACCGGCGGATTCCGCCATCTTCCAATATGTCCCAACTGACGATGCCTAAGAAGGACAACAGCGAAGAAACTGTCACCATTCCTCCAGGTATGTACCCACAGTCACACACAAGACTACAAAAGACAATTAACCCATCCGGGAAATGTTTTGAGTGTAGGCCTCGGTATGTGTGACGCAGTAGTAAATGAAGCCATGTGGGCCCCTGAAATGGCGGCTGCCTGACCTCTAAACTGGGACAATGGAATTGTGGAGTAACTGCGCTGGTGTTGGACACCGTCGCGGTAGGCGGTCGTAGAGCGCGGCGCAATGCTGCATTGGTTAACATTGGACCCTATGGGTCCCAGGAACCAATGAACAGGTGCGCTGGCGGTGATGATGCGTCCCGCCGAGGACGTCACCGCCGCGGACGTCACCGCCACGGACGTCACCTCCATTTTCTATCTCTTCAATCACTAGATACCTGGCCTTCGACAGGAGAGGACCTACACTGCTAGCGCTGCTGTGACTTCGGTCTGGAAGCGACGATGGCTGCTGTGTCTGGGGAAAGGGCCTCTGCCTTCACTGCACAGGAGTTGGAGAAACTTGTGGAAGGGGTCCTCCCCCAGTACATGCTACTCTACGGTCCTCCAGACCAACAGGTTAGTACACAGGGAGCACGTTGGATGGGCTAGGCCTGGGTGTACAGGGCTGGGTGGGAGAGGGAAGGGGGCAGAGTTCTTACCACAGAAATGCATGGGGATGAATAGGCCACATGGACAGAGTTGGGAGGGGGCCACTCACATTGACGGTGCAGTAGGTAATGACTGTTCCTCTTTCCTTATGCATGTCATGTAGGTCAGCGCCCACCAGAAGAGGGACATTTGGCGTGCCATCGCCAAGGAAGTCCGGAACCTGGCGGCCCACCAGAGACGGGCCACCCACTGCCGGAAGAGATGGGAGGACATTCGCCGCTGCAGCAAGAAGACGGCGGAGGCTCAGCTGGGGATGGCCTCCCAACGTGGGAGGGGTGCCCGTCGCACCATGACCCCCCTGATGTTCCGGATCCTGGCGGTGGCTTACCTGGAGTTGGATGGGCGCTTAAGGACATCACAGCAGACACAAGGGGGTGAGTACAACCTCATTCTGTGGACTTTGCATGCAGTGGAGGTGTCTGGGTGGGGGAGGTGGGCTGTGGGTGTCCCTAGGCCAGGGCGAGTTAGGTAGGCAAGGCCCCTCCGTAATGTAGGCCATGTGGGACTCTACCCCAGCTCAGAACAGAGGCAAGTTGATGTATAGTTGCCCCTTTGCCATCCATGTGCGCAGATTTCTACCATTGCCATGTAGGCCATATCCCAGAAATTGCATGTGCAAAGGGCAGGAGCACGGCGTAATGCATGGGGCTGCTGCGTCTGTCTTGTCCGCCAACTGTAGCGGTATACCATGCACTAAAACTCTCTTTCTTCTGTCTCCCCCCCTTTTCCTGCTCTCCCTGTCCTTTTGTACATCAGCATCATCAGGCGGAGGTACAGTGGCACCGGAGCACGAGGGAGCTGCATCCCACATGGCCATGGAGGGCCACACCACAGACTCTGAATGCACCAGTGGGACGGAGGGCGAGGGGAGCTTCACGTCGGCCACAGGATCACCAACCAGCAACACGGACTCGTCCGCTGATGTGAGCTCCCCTGTGGTGGCGGCACCATCTGTGCACCCCACTTCTACAGGTACAGCCGCCACCTCCCCTACCAGCCCCGCCCTCCCAGCAGCCCCTCAGCGTTCGCCCCGTGCCCGCTCACCCAGGAGGGTGGGCATCACCTTCGCCCCAGGCACCTCAGGCCCTGCCCCAGTCACCCCTGCTGCCCTCAGTGAGGAGGCCATTGACCTCCTCAGGTCACTCACTGTTGGGCAGTCTACCATTGTGAATGCCATCCAGGGTGTAGAACGAGAGTTGCAACACGGTAATGCATTCCTGGAAGCATTCATTCTGGTCAGGCTGTCCTTCAGCGAACCCTGCAATCTCTGGCCTCAGCACTGATGGCAGACATTGTCCCTGTGTCCAGCCTCCCCCCTCCAACTTCCTCCACCCAGACCCAATCCCCTGTACCCCAGCCCATCCCAAGCACACCTTCAGACCAGCAGGCACACAAGTCAACACCCAAAAGTAGCTCAAGCAAACATAGGCACCACACATACCACAGGCACTCA
This sequence comes from Pleurodeles waltl, assembly GCF_031143425.1. Lineage (NCBI taxonomy): Eukaryota > Metazoa > Chordata > Amphibia > Caudata > Salamandridae > Pleurodeles > Pleurodeles waltl. The sequence continues at coordinate 150,838,036 of NC_090439.1, forward strand.
CACAAGCATCACACCCATACAGACACAGCAACATCCACTGTCTCCACTGTGTCCCCCTCCTCCTCTTCTCCCTCCTCCCTCCCAGTGCCGTCTACACACACACCTGCATGCACCACATCTACAGGCACTAGGACTCGCACCAGGACACCCAGCACCACAAGCCGCTCACCTGCACTCACCACCTCCACTGCCATTTACACGTCCCCTGTGTCCTCTCCCAGTGTGTCTGTGACGCCCCCTCCCAAAGTACCCAAACGCCGGCAATCACTCACCCAACATCCATCCACCTCACAACAGCCTCCAGTACCTGCACCCAAAACACCTAAAGTGACACCTCCTACAACCACCTCCTCTACCTCCACTCCCAGACCCCCTCCAGCTACCCATCCCAGTGTCCATCAGAAACAGTCCCTATGTCAAATTGACCTGTTTTCCCCCACCCCACCCCTCCAGTTCATCAGTCCCTTTGTTGCGCCTCAGCCAAAAAGCCTCCAGTGCCAGTGGTGCGTGTTCCAGGTTTTTGGAGTGCACCGTCCACCAGGGCAGGCAGTAGGACCCGGAGCCAAGGCACTGGCAGCCCACCCCCTGTAAAGGCTCTGAAATTGGAGAGTGGACGACGGGACCGTGTCAAGACTCCTGGTGGGACAACAACTGAAATGGGATCGAAGGCGATTGGTGAGTCAGCTGTAACTCCAAAGAAGGTGGGGAAGGTCCCAAGGAAGTCTGCCCAGCCTATTATGAGTGTCACAGCGGAGAAGTGCGCCATCATTTCCGGCGGTCGAGACACAACCGCCAGCACCGTCGTTACTGGTCAGGAGACCACCGCCAGAGTCACAGCCCAGGAGGGCCCAAGTATTGTTACTGGTCAGGAGACCACCGCCAGAGTCACAGCCCACGAGGGCCCAAGTATCGTTACTGGTCAGGAGACCACCGCCAGAGTCACAGCCCAGGGGGGCACAAGTCTTGTTACTGGTCAGGAGACCACCGCCAGAGTCACAGCCCAGGAGGGCACAAGTCTCGTTACTGGTCAGGAGACCACCACCAGAGTCACAGCCCAGGAGGGCACAAGTCTCGTTACTGGTCAGCAGACCACCGCGCAGGAGGGCACAAGTCTCGTTACTGGTCAGGAGACCACCGCCAGAGTCACAGCCCAGGAGGGCACAAGTCTCGTTACTGGTCAGGAGACCTCTGCCAGAGTCACAGCCCAGGAGGGCACAAGTCTCGTTACTGGTCAGGAGACCACCGCCGGAGTCACAGCTCAGGAGGGCACAAGTCTCGTTACTGGTCAGGAGACCACCGCCGGAGTCACAGCCCAGGAGGGCACAAGTCTTGTTACTGGTCAGGAGACAACCGCCGGAGTCACAGCCCAGGAGGGACCAGGATCCCACAGCCCCGCTGGGCAATGATGGAACGTCAAGCCACACACCAATGTCCAGTGTGGAGATCGTCATGCCACACACCAATGTCCAGTGTCGAGACACAACCGCCAGCACCGTCGTTACTGGTCAGGAGACCACCGCCAGAGTCACAGCCCAGGAGGGCCCAAGTATTGTTACTGGTCAGGAGACCACCGCCAGAGTCACAGCCCAGGAGGGCCCAAGTATCGTTACTGGTCAGGAGACCACCGCCAGAGTCACAGCCCAGGGGGGCACAAGTCTCGTTACTGGTCAGGAGACCACCGCCAGAGTCACAGCCCAGGAGGGCACAAGTCTCGTTACTGGTCAGGAGACCACCACCAGAGTCACAGCCCAGGAGGGCCCAAGTATCGTTACTGGTCAGGAGACCACCGCCAGAGTCACAGCCCAGGGGGGCACAAGTCTCGTTACTGGTCAGGAGACCACCGCCGGAGTCACAGCCCAGGAGGGACCAGGATCCCACAGCCCCGCTGGGCAATGATGGAACGTCAAGCCACACACCAATGTCCAGTGTGGAGATCGTCATGCCACATACCAATGTCCAGTGTGGAGATCGTCATGCCACACACCAATGTCCAGTGTGGAGATCGTCATGCCACACACCAATGTCAGTATCCGAACCGCCATGTCAGAGCACCGCTGAACAGGGCACAGACTGCCATGGCTAAGCACCGCTGAACAGGGCAAAGGCCGCCATGGTGAAGACCGCTGAACAGTCCATAGACCGCCATGGTGAAGACTGCTGAACAGGGCAAAGAACGCCATGGTGAAGACCGCAGAACAGGGCAAAGACTGCCATGGCTAAGCACTGCTGAACAGAGCAAAGACTGCCATGGCTAAGCACTGCTGAACAGGGCAAACAACGCCTTGGTGAAGACCGCTGAACAGGGCAAAGACTGCCATGGCTAAGCACCGCTGAACAGGGCAAAGACTGCCATGGCTAAGCACCGCTGAACAGGGCAAAGACGCCATGGTGAAGACCGCTGAACAGGGCAAAGACTGCCATGGCTAAGCACCGCTGAACAGGGCAAAGACCGCCATGGTGAAGACTGCTGAACAGGGCAAAGACTGCCATGGCTAAGCACCGCTGAACAGGGCAAAGACCGCCATGGTGAAGACCGCTGAACAGGGCAAAGACTGCCATGGTGAAGACCGCTGAACAAGGCAAACACCGTGTGGGTATGAATAGGCCGCCACATCAGGCATCCTTATCCCATGTGCAGCTGGGACAGTGACAGGACATGAACTTTCACGGGGAGACTCATCCTGTCTGGGCACCAGTCCCACCCAGTACCAGTAGAGAACTGCAGATACTTGCGAAAATTTAGCTTTGCATTCCCCAGGATGGTCTAGTGGGCAACCCACCCACTGTAAAGACTTGTGAGACTGTGGCTTTGCACTCCCCAGGATGTAACAGTGGGCAACCCACCCACTGTAGAGACTTGTGAGACTGTGGCTTTGCACTCCCCAGGATGGCACAGTGGGCAACCCACCCACTTGTGAGACTTGAGAGACTGTGGCTTTGCACTCCCCAGGATACATCAATGGGCATGGAGCCACGTCATGGATCTGGCTTCGCATTCATCTGGCTGAGGTGCCCCCCCTTCCCTTCCCCCTGAGGTGCCTGTAGTGTTTCTATCTGATGCCCCGGCAGTGTTCTCTCAGATTTTGGTCAGGTATCTATTGTGGGCCTCGCCCATGCATTTTTGGACTGTTGGTGCACGGACATTGTTGTGTACATATCTGCACTACTTCTTGTATTGTATATATAATTATGACAGATTTCGAGATATATATCAGTATTTTTTTGTATGACATGTATATTGGCACATTACAATGTTTGACCGAAATTTGCTTTGTCTTTGCATTCTTCCGGGGGGATTGTGGGTTGTTCATGTGATTTTTGTAAATGCATTGGTGTGTATGTTGTAATATGCGAGGGTGGGGGTGTTTGGTGGGTGTCCCCCTAACTTTTGCCTCCCACCTCCCCCATGTCATAGATGCAGTACTCACCGGTATCTTCTGTGCCTACGTCACTGTTGGTCATAGAGGAGCAGAAAGACAAAGGCAGGTAGGATTTGGAGTTCCGGCTCCATGGAGTCGTCGTTCCTCGTGGAGTGTGTTAAGGTGAGCATTTTCCCATAGCAAAAGCTGTTTCCGCCGTGTTTTTATCCACGGAGAATCCGCCCCGGAAAAGGTGGCGGATTGGCCTGTCATAATAGTGTAGGCGGTACGTTGTCTCCCGCCTGTCTGTTGGCGGTGACCGCCGCGCTGTTTGTCTGTACCGCCGTGGCGGGCGATGTGTTAAAGAGGCTGTCTTTGTTGGCGGTTTCCGCCAGGGTCGTAATTCCCTTTTTTTGTCCGCCGGCCTGTTTGCGGTATTTCCGCAGCTTTAACACCGTCCGCCAGGGTTGTAATGACCCCCAAAGTGTTTATAATGATAAACTCACCTTCTCCTGTCTGTCCCTGACAGCAAATTTTCAGCGTTTTCCTCGTCATGCTGTACACTCCACAAGTGTGCAACACCAAACATCACTCCTAAATGATCTTCTGACGTTAGGAGAAATAAATGCATAACCTCAAGTCTTTACTAGATGTCCTTCTAAAGTAGGTTTATCAAACGAGTAGCTTGTGAGATACTGGTACCTCTCCAGCTACATGTGAGTAGCTCTCGTGTGTGCAGCCTTTTAAATTAGAAACTTTTGCTTGGCTGAATATATTTATACCAACATTGAAATGTATGCATTTGGGACGAAAATGCGTGTGTTGTCAGACCTCATTGGATGAGGAGAAATGTGTGTGTTGTCAGACCTCACTGGATGAGGAGAAAAGGGCTCGAATTCCCAAAGTACTTTTAAGGGTAATATTTGAATGAAAAATCATCAGGTAACGTTGAAGAGACTTATTACTAATACTACCATGGTGCCATCAGAATTACAGCTACAACTGTTATGTATTACATATGTAAAGGCATTACAAATTGACAACACCTTTACACATTACTGCTGACAACCCTGCCTTATGCACTGAGGTGTTTACTGCTGGTAATCCTGCATAGCATGCAGTGACGGCTGGCAGCTTTAGGAGGGAGAGGGGTGGGCGGGAAGCACACACACACACTCATTCTTTCACACAGACACGCACGCACATCCACTAACAACACTCAGAACATTCAAACATGCACGCACCAAACATTCATTTTAAAAGATCACACCCACACACTAATTCTTTCACACACACAAATGCACATCCATTAACAACACTCATAACATTCAAACATGCACGCACGCACCAAACATTTATTTTAAAAGATCACACACACAAACACATTCTCAATCTTTCACACCCACACGTACACACATCCATTAACAACACTCATAACATTCAAACATGCACGCACGCACCAAACATTCATTTTAAAAGATCACAAACACACACACTTACCTTCAGCCTCGGAGGTCCCGGGAGGGTTGGGACTGCTGCCTTCCCTCATTGGCGAGGGAAGGCAGCAGTCCCAGCCTCGTCACAGAGTGGGATGGGGTCAGTGAGACTGCTGACCCCACCCGACTCTGTGACGAAGTGTCACTGATTGACACTCGCCCTGGGCGCTTCAGCGCTTAAACCTGAAGCGCCCAGGTCGAAGTCAATGGGTGTCGCTTTCCTCGTCTCCCAGGGGAGGGCCTCAAGGCACCTTTGCTGAGCCGAGGAGGTCACGCCCATAGGAGCTGTGACCTCCTCAGCCCAGAAAAGTTCAGCTCAGGCAGCCAGGAGTCTGCGCAAATAGTGCATGTCTTCTCCTGGCTGCCTGACCTGAACAAGAAGAGTGTCTGTCAGGCCTACCTTTGTTCAGCCTGCCAGACACTCTTCATGAGGGGCAAAAGTTGGGGGGGCGTGGCCCCTCCACCCTAAAGGACGGGCCGCGCCTGATAGCATGGACACTAATGTAATCTTGTCTGTTGTGGTTACCATTTCAACACTAATAATACTAATAGCTCAGGATAATTTTCATTGACCATAAGTAGTTCTTTTGACAGAAAAGGTTGGAGACCCCAGCTCTAAAGTCAACATGAGGGTGTAGTACCTTAATGAGTGTCCAGATGCCCTCTGCCAGTGGTGGCCAATTATTTTAGCAGGAAGGGGGCCAGGGGGCACCCCAAATGCACACATAAACACTCACTCACACTCATGCATTCATACACACAAGTACATATAAACACACACACATACCAATTCACAACTCACTCACTCAAATACACATATTTACATACATTCATACGCACAGGCACACACACACCAAACATCAAAAACAAAGCTTACATTCACTGCAGCTCCCCGGGAAGGAAGCCTTGGAGATTCCAGGTGGGTTCAAACTTCTGTCTTCCCTCACTGACCAACTTAAGAGGGAAGGCAGCAGTCCCTCACTCGTCACAGAGTGGGATTGAGTCAGTGATACTGCTGATAGAAGCCCACTCTGCGACAAAGTGTCACTGATTGACACCAGGCTCTTGGCACTTTAAGGCTTAAAAGTGAAGCATCTGGGTCCAAGGCACTCAGTGATACTCAACCTACATCATGAAGCAGAGGGCCTCAAGGCACATTTGCCAGGCTGAGGAATTCATGTGCACAGGGCTGTGAAATCCTCAGCCTGGAAAATTTGAACTCAGGCAGCGAGGTGCCTGAGCATTTAGCGCACGTCTAGCTCCTGGTTGCCTGACCTGTACAAGAAGAGTGGCCGTCAAGCTGAGCCTTGCTCAGCCTGACAGACAGTCTTCTTGTGGGCAAAAAGGTAGGGGTGCGACCTTTCTGCCCATGTGGATGGGCCACGGCTGCCCTCTGCACTTCAAAGCCTTTCCACTCCCCACATCAAGAAGAGGACCAATGTGATTCTTTTTACCTCCTGTATTGTAAAATGTTAACAGCAGCCCTGTACAAAAAAAATCGAAAAAATCAATCTTGGAAGAGAAGGAAGTTATTTAATTCTATATTCTGGGTGCCCAGTATCTTCTTAAAACATGTTTTAAGTTTCAAAGAATTTTACTGAAAATAATTTTATTTTTAGAGGAGCGGAAGAGTAAAGGATATGGGGTTGCGTCAGGTTATGAAAAAGATGAGTACAAAGGGTCTGTGGCATTGATGATTAACACAGATGCACCTAGGAGAAGATTGAAGAGGGAGAAGTATACATGTATAGGAAGATGGAGAGAGTATGCACTTGTATTAAGGTTGAGTAGTGATATCCATCCTCTTCTATGGTAGTTCTGGTGTCATTCAAGAAGCCCATGGGGTAGAGACCACTGTAACTAATGGTCTTAATCTAGTTATAATCTTCTGCTTTGAAGGTGGATTGTATGGAATGATAGAAAGTAGATGAGTATACAAGGTGTCATACGAAATGTATGAGTTCATGTGAGTTAAAAATTTTTAATCTATAGGTCTAATATGTTCTATAGTGAGTCCTGTGGGCATAAGATCTTATTAGAAATTGTATTGTATGTGCTTCTCATAAAGCAGACCCATGCACACCGTGCGTGGTAGAATATGTTTTATATGTATTCTAATCGTATAATATATTTTTTATACTGATTTTGAGGAGAAGATCAGTGAGTCTTAGGTCACGTTTGCTCAATGTAGGAAATGGTGTTATGAACCAAAGACCCTGGGTTAGGGTAAGAAAGCTAAGGGAAAGGATAATGTTGAAGGTCCAGTTGATGGTTTTCTCAATTTCTGTCCAGAATGCTTTTAAGATAGGGCAGTTAAATGGCACCAACAGATTGGTTGCAGTTTCAACATCTATTGGAGGGAAACCAGGCTAACTTTGAGAGTTTTTCTGAGGCCGAAAATGATCAGTGTAAAGCCCATAGTTGACATTGCATCAGTACAGGAGGCATTTTGTTTTTGATAGCAGAGTCACAGATTTCTGACCATATTTTTCATATCAGGATTCAGTATCATGAAGGGAGCAAGGTTTGTTACATTTATTGTGCGGGGTTTGGATGAATTTAGTGCTGTGTTTGTTACTGTTTATGATTTTAGGGAATTTTGATGCAGCATGTGGTTGATTGGACAGTTTTGATTAAAAGTAAATCAGATGTGAGGCCTAATTTGTTTGTTTATTGCTGATTTAAGTTTAAGGAAACTATAAAAGTCCAAGTTAGTAAGCTTATGGAGGGTCTGTAGTTCTGTGAAAGATTTTAGAAGTGTTACTTTCCCCAAGTCTTTATCGAGTTGGATACCTTTCTGTGCACATATTAGCAAAATCGGGGATTTTCCATTAATTTTGATTTTAGAATTACCCCTTAAGGCGTGGTATGAACCTTGAATGCTAATAGTTAGTTTGCTGTCAAGCATGCTTAATGCCAGTATGGAATTCATGAAGATATTGTGGGAGTCTATTACTTTTAATTTTTTCATTGTAAGTAGTGCTATCAATGTGTATGGCTTGATACGTTTTTCTTCCATTTAAACGTATAATGGCTTTTCTAGTTTGTCCATTGTTTGTCTAGGCTTGACATTTTGACCCATGAAAGTGTTTGTCTTCATGGAAAAGCCAATTAATTGATAATTATACAAATTTGGCAACTTGGCTCCCCTTTCGATTTTGTTTACTCTTAGTTTGTGTAATCATGCTCTCTTTTTTTGCCAAAGAAATTCAGAAAATAATGTATCCAGAGTTTTAGAAAAATTAGCAGAAAGTTGCATTGGAAACATAAAAGTGATGACATTGATTTGAGGGGCTATCATCAATTTAATGGCCTCTGTTCTGCCCCACGGTATCATAAATGTGGGGACCATGTGTTTATAAGGGCTTTAATTTTTTAGATTGTTATTTGATTAAGATTTGTGTTCAAATGTTACTTTTACATTGTAGGCCAAAGTATTTAATTTGTTTTGATTGCCAGCACGTGCAGTATTCTTTATTTCGGTTGGGGTGAAAAAGGTTTGTAACACGGGAAGGTGAGGGTAGTCTGGTCAGAACCCTCCCCTTGGTCGGTCTTTGCTCCCTGCTGCAAATGGAAGGACCAAGGAGGCTTGAATGCTGGAGTTCTGGTAGTTTTTTTTTTTTACCTCAGCTGGTGTTCATTCAGGGCAATGCATGGTTCTGGGTCACATTGTTGTGTGTACAGGTGTGGTCGTGTGCCGACTACAGTGTCAGACGTGAGGTTTCAAGGGAGTATGAGCATACCTTTCCTATCACAGGCGCAGCATGGCACTCCCCTGAGCAGCGTGCAGAGTGCTTCCATTTAACTGCATTGAATATGCATGAGCAGAGCGGAGGCTGCCTGCCCTGAGAGCATTGGTGGAGCAAGCAAACTATGTCTTTGAATAAATAAAGTGAAATACCGACGCCTCACCATTTCGCAGCTGTTTCTATTATCTCTTTCTTTAGTGCGTGGCCGCAGTTCTTGAAAAAATTATTTCCATGCTGTATTTTAAGAGATATGCACTTAAGTAGCCCATGGTGCCTCGTGTCTGATGAAGTTATAGTGTCCTAAATGTATAAAATTATCATTGAGGTTAGAGAGAAATGAGATTGACGCTGCTTGCTGATGATTTTTTTGCGTGGTAGGAAAACCTAGCACCGGCACCTTTTACATAAGCGATGCGAAGCCTGATTCGGATTAATTTACCACTTTATAATAATACCAGGATGACAAGAGATACACTGAAAAAAATCTTACAGTGGTAATGAATGAAACATGTTATTACTTTGAAAATTAATGTATTTCAGCCATGAACCTTAATTTTCCCGAAATAAATGCTAATATTGACATAGAAAGGCATTTGTTTGTGTCTTACACTATCAAAGCACCTACCTTTACTTATAAATGCATTACTATTTGCCATTTCCTGCTACGCATTGAATTGTAATTTATAAATTGTGAGAAGAAAAAAAATAAGGGCACTTAAACCTTTCACTTGAGCCTCGAAATAGTTATCACTCAATACACCATTTCTACACGCACCAGACTACCTCCGCCTTGTAGTTGTCAGGATGCAAACAGCAGATGTTGCAAGCATCCAGTGCATCAGTATTTCTATTTTCTGCAGAGTAAGAGGCTGGGCCAGCCAGCTGCACTTGAGCTTGTGGTTTTAAGATTGCACTGCTCTCAGCGACACATATGTTATTACTAGGGGAGGGCTGAACTCCGCAGAATCTCGCTGAGTTTTTATGTATCTCTGCGGAATTCTGTGGAGTAAAACTCTGCAAGTTCCGCTCAACCCTACTCTTATGGATAACTTCTATTGTTGGTACATAGGCGGTACCTTTGATCTTCAGAGTATCACCAAAGCTCCGGTATAGATTTCCCATGTGGGTTACCAGTGAACTTTGAAAACTCTTATAAAAACTGTCTGGGAGGCCAACAGGGCCAGGTGCTTTGCCTACTTTAAGTGATATACTTGCTAAGCTTATTTCTGACCTATTTTTGCTGTGCTATCAGCGAAGGGAACATTTATTTCTTCCAAATATTTCTGATATTTTTCCCAAGGGGGTATGGTTTCAGGGTTGTGTAAATTTGATTAGAAATCCTAAAACATTTCACCACATCCCATGGGTTTGTATGAATCTTGCCCAATATGTACTAAATCCGAGTGGACTCAGAGTTGCCCTTATATTTTATATAATTTGATAGTTATCTGTCTACATTATTCTGTTCTGTACATTTTTCTCTAATTTTTGTTACCCGCATATGAGCTTGGGTACTTAACATTTTATTAATTCATACTTCATATATTTTACTATATATATGTAGTAAAGTTACATCTCTTGATGAGAAGAAATCATGCTCTAATTATTTAATCTGTTTCTCTAGTTCCTCTAATATTTGGTTGGAGAGATTATTTCCATTGGCCATTATATTAATCAATTCACCTCTGACTGTATCTTTCACAGCATTCCAAAGTATTTCTGGGGAACATTTATATGTCCTTTTGCATTGAAGAAGTTTTCAAATGCAGTTTTTATTTGTTCTTTTAATGTAAAGCTTGTTAGTTCTCCAGCACCTCTCGTTCCGTACATGTTTGGTTATGTTATTGTCTACAGAGATGCAGGTATGGTCTGAAAATATAATTGGCCCAATTACTGGATTGCAGGCTTTAGCGATTAAGACACTGTTTGTTAGTAAGTAGTCGACTCTTGATAGGGATTGTGAGGGTGAGAATGGAATATAAACTCACTGGCTCTTGGGTGAAATAGAAGCCATGAATCTTTTAGTTTGTGTTGTTTACAGAAGAATTTCATTTTGGCACGAGTTTTGTTCGGTTTATATTTACTTGATGATTTCCTACCTAAAGCAATATCCCTGTGTAGATTGAAGTCCCTCTGACAATGATATTGGCATTATTCGGCAGTTCCAATAATTTTTGTTTAGAGTGATCCAGAATTGAGGATCTTCATGTGTACGGGCACATACATTCACGCTATAGTAGATATTGTCAGTGCATTACGTTTTTTTCTGTAGCAATCTTCCTTTCGCATCACAGGAGCGATCTATGATTTTTAGTGTCAGTACTCTATCTTTGTTTGCTGGTAAGTGGAGAACATATTAGACCCCAAGTTTTCTGTATTGTTTTAGTTTCATTATTTTCTGTGTTTATCTCCTGTAATAACATTACACCACCCTTAAATTTCTGGCAGTCATCTAAGATTTGTTTCCCTTTAAATGGATGGTTACGACCCTGAACGTTTAGACATGTCTGTGTGGCTGTTACCGTCAGAATGTGTTTAGAGTTTTTATTAATTGTCATTTCTCTTCCTTTTAGATGTTTTGGAGATAGTATGTTAAGTGTCTGTTTCTACAGGTATGCCTGGGCGTTGAATATATAGTTATGTGTTGCTACAGTTAGTTTGAACTTATTTTGTAGAGGAAATAATGTAAAAAGGCTTGTCGGTGGGAGCGTTTAGTAAAGGAGATGGAAAGAAAAGCCATGAAGAAGTATAGAGAGAACCTAACCACAGACCCCTTGAAAAATCGAGAAGACGTGAGAGCCTTCAGAAGCCAGAACCCAATCTGCACAAGGCATTCATCAAGAGCGGGACAGCTGTTAGGTAAACTCATAAAAACAGAATTGCTATTATTAAGCTGTCTGCTAACTAAGGGGTATTTTACATAACACAGTCGTATTAGTATGAAATTGTTGCACTATAATACGTAACATCAAACAAAAATCCATGTTGAGATCAATGATTGAGAACACCGCTGAGAGCTTGTGGAGATCACAGTGGACAAACCAGTACCAAACAGCAATATTAATATTATGTACATGTCAGCAACTTTGGATGATATATTGTCACAACAGTGAATGGTGTTAAGAGTAAATTGTTTAACCTCTGTCAAAGGACTAATTATCCAAGAGCAGGATGTAGTGGCTGAACCGTTCTAATGAGTAAGATTACCTGGGTAAATTGGTTAGTTGGATAGTTGTTGGTAAACAATGTCAAAACAATAGATGCTGTTTTGGTCAGTATCTGGAATAAATTATGGAAAACATCCTGTGGAATAGGGTGAGTTAGTTTATGTATCCTATAAGCAGGGTGGTTAGTGGAGTTAGAAGTGACTATTAGTATGTGTCAGTGTCTACTGTATTGACAGGCTATACCACCAGTATGAGGTTATTATGCTACAGTTAAATAGCAAGTATTGTGACATATTGGTAACCAACATTATTATCCAACCACCCACACCAGTATCCAAGAGAAATCTTCACAGATGTTTGTTAGACCTGACAGCCTTAGGAGGGTCTTCCCCAAAACTTTCTGCCTGTTTGCCTCACCTTTTTGCTGATTTATTTTGGTTGGCCTTAGGACTATGAGCACTTTACCACTACTGACCAGTACGAAAGTGCATGTGATCTCTCCCCTAAACATGGTTTGATTAGTACATCCACAATTGGCATATTTAATTTACTTATAAGCCACTAGTAAAATGCAATGCATGTTCATAGGGCCATTAAATTAAATGTTACTAGTGGGACTGTGGCACTACTTGTGCCACCCACTCAAGTAGCCCTTAAACATGTCTCAGGCCTGGCATTGGAGAGCCTGTGTGGGCAGTTTACACTGCCATGTTGACTTGGCATTCAAAACCTATTGCCAAACCTTAAGCTCCCCTTTTATTTACATATAAATCACCCCTAAATTGGGCCCTGGGCAGTCCATAGGGCAGGGGGCTATGTAGCTACAAGGTGGGGCATGTACATTTAATTTTTACATGTTCTGGTAGTGAAAAACTCCCAAATTAGTTTTTCACTACTGTGAGGCCCAACCCTCTCATAGGTTAACATTGGGTATTTCTTATTACATTTAATAAGCTGTAATTCCTAATTGAAAAGGAGTAGAGATATCATATTTAGTATCTATGGAATTATAATAATAAATACTCTTTAATAGTAATAGTGTTGCAATTTTGAAAATGTAACTTTTAGAAAGTTCCCATTTTCCTGTTCTTAGCCCTGTGTCCCGCGATGGGGTGACAGCTGGGACTGTGCATTCCTTCTACACAGCCACACAAATGACTCTAAGGTGTGACTGGTGGGCCATCCTGGGCAAGATGAGAGGGAAGAACTGACACATCTGAATGGGCAGTGTCCTGCTGTAACACTAAAGACCACATACCCCCTGTTTTGAGTCTGGTGCCCGAACAGGAAGAAAGAACTTCTGTGCACTTTAAAGACACTTCTTTTAAGTCACCCCCACTTCAAAGGCACAAATGGGTAAAAGTACTGGACCTTTGACCCTACCAACTCAGTACACAGCTGGACCTGTGAAGAACTGTCAGGAAGAAGGACTGCTGTGCTGCTACAAGGACTGCTACTCCGGCACTCTGCTCTGGAAAAACAGCTTTTCTGCTGTGCTGCCCTATTGCCTGCTGCTCTCTGCCCTGCTAAGGACAGGTTGGACCCATCTCACTTCAAACAAGAGTGTCTCCAGGGGCTGCTGGCATGCCTGCTGTTCTTCTGAAGTCTCAGGGACACAAAAGACTTAGACTCATCATCACCTCCAGCACATGAACTTTGCTTGCTGCGATTCTTGCCCTGTCAAGTGGTGTCAGTCCAATCCCGGGCCCTCTGAAGTGGATATAAAGGTCTGCAACTGCCAAAACCCACACATCTTCATCGGAACTGGTGCATCTGTTGCTTTTGGTGGATCAGAACCAACCTATCCTTGTTGCTGCAGGGATCAGACCCTGTACATCGCACTCAGAACCAGCGCATCACCATAGGAACCGCCCTATTAGTACCACTGCATCGCCAGCACAGCAGGGACATGATTGATGCATCTCCTTCACTCCATTGAGAAACTGGGCGCATTGGCCTCAGAACTGGTGCACCTCGGAACCGGCACTTAATTTTTTAAACCAACACATCACCATCGCTGTGTGGAGAAAAGTGACCCTTCGCCATGACTGCGGTATCAACACCGAAGCATCGCTCCACTGCACCCCACATCTCGCTGTTGTGACCAGGATCAAGGTACTTTTGTTCCGCAAGCCTTGCACGATCCCTGTAGTGGGCCCAGGCCTCTTTAAAGTCAGCCTGCCCACTTTACTTTGCCCCCATCCAGCACGACCAGATAACCCATCTCATGCCCCGCCATGCTCAGTTTTTTCATAATTGTTTTTACTGCAAATATTACATTGATATTATCAATGATGTAATCAAAGATGTCATAAGTGCCATAATTTGTGGGTAATTATCAGTGCATGGCGAGGGCGTGAGTTATAGTTCCCCCAGTGCACAAGTTATAGTTATTTGAGATAACTCTAACTATAACTGGTGAATTGCTAAGTTGTTGTGTGTTTAAAATGTGAGCCTAACTATAACGTCCCTGTAACCTTTAGCTCTTTCAGTGAATTTCTATGTTTTTTTAGTTCTATTTCCGAACTATAACATCCCTGTAACCTTCGTTTTTTTCAGACAATTTCAATGCTTTTTTTTACGCATAGCAATTTTCATTATTATACATTAATCCAAACACTGCCATGTATGGCCCTCGGCTGTGCGCGGTGACGGTTTGCCACAGGGCCTGGCCTGCTGCCAGGTCCTGTGACTAACCCCCTATAACCACCTAACCTTACACCATGCACGGCCTTTACACATGTGTAGCAGAGGTTGCCCGCCAGACCTGGTGGGCAGCCTCCCTAACCACCCAAACCCATGCTGGGCATTGCCCTTTGGCCATGCATAGCGGGAGTTGTCTGCGGCCTCTTTGGGTGTAAGAATAGATGTAAGAGGGCATACCTGGGGGGTGAGAGTAGCATTTATATGTGTACAATTTAAATTCAAAAATATATTTCTTATTTTAAGATTGAAAATGTTCAGCTGGACTCGAACCCCCAATGCTCAGTGTGAAGGTCTGCAACCTTCATACTGAGCTATGTTTTTTTATAAGTCCTGTATGGCCTATCTGGGACCACGAGGGAGCCCTCAAGGGCTCCCTCATGGTCCATATATATTATTTTATTTATTTATTTTTACTTTAAAAAATAAAATGCCCTTTATGGGCTATCTGGGACCGTGAAGGAGCCCTTAAGGGCTCCCCACAGTCCTTCCTTACACACATATATATATAATTGTTTTGTTTTTTAAAGAAACATATATATTTTTTTAAATAAAATGCCCTAAGGGCTGACTGACACTGCAGGAGAAGCCTTAAGGCTTCCCTCACAGTGCCATTGCTTCAGCAAGCACGGAGGTGTTTTGACAGGTGCTCTGTGCTTGCTGAAGCTTTTCATCTCTGTTCCCTGAATGCGTGTAGGGGACAGAGATGAAAGCTCTGCTGTTTCACAGAGGGACCTTCTTTAAAGGGAAAGAGATAAAACATTGATCCCACAAGCAGGGAACTGCTATTTAAAGCAGCTCCCTGCTTGTGGGAGCAATGTCATCTAACACAGGAGTCAGGACCGCAGGGGACTGAAGGCTTCCCCTGCAGCCCCCCAAATTAAAAAACAAATCATGGTGGAACTGCAGATTTTCATCTAATGAAGACGTTCAAGGAACAATCACACTGACAATGTTACAAACACACAAGGTTAATGGAGACACTTCCTTGCCGTCCTTTACGCAGCTGTAGTGTAGGAGATGCACTACACATTTACCCAACGAGGTTTGTTGCTTCAAACGTAGCCTGGTAGATAAATTTGTGGGATGGGTTATTACTGAATACCATTACACTAAGAGGTCCTTTACACTATGTTCAGTATATGGCTCGACAATGGATGATCCTGAAATCTTTGACTGGCTAGCGGACTGCTCGTGCTTTGGCTGACTCCAATCATAGTTTCCAAGGACTTTAACATCAATATGGTTGGGGCTCCTCTAGAGTCAGGGTTTGACTCCTATTCTGGCTGTAAACCCAAAGTAATTAGATCAGTGTTTCATTTGGGGAAGGATCATGGATTAATTGATGCTTGTCATAACATCAAATTCCCAGGTCCTGACTTCACGTACTTCCCTGCACCACATAAGAAAAATGTTCGACTCAATTACTTTTTGACTTCCCATACTGAATTTCAAGGCTTTGAGATCGGAAATTTCCCACAGATTATGTCTGAACATAATCCCCTAGTACTGGAGATTTCTCTGGAGGGTTTAGATAGGATACAGTACAATTAGACATAGGAAAGGGAGCTACTGATGGATGAAGATTATATTCAACATATGAATATTTGGATGTCAGAGTTGAAGCGTAAGTATCATAAGTATAGTGAATTGATGGGGCATTTATTGGCACTCCGATCCAGACAGGAGGTGCAAGGGGAGATTGTTGAAGTCAGGTATGGCCAGGGTGTTCTGGTTAATGATCTCACTGAAATTATGGAGGTTTCTTGGAGATTATATGGGAAGTTATATCAAGATGAACATTGAGAAGCCAGGAATAGTTGGTATTATTAAGACCCATCTTCCTCGAGTAAAGTAGAGACAGAGGAGCAGGAGTTTCTGGATTCTTCTATGTCAGAGGAGGAAATCGCAGCTGCCCTTAAGGAATTGGCTACACGGAAAGTGGTAACTATGGATAAAATCCTATTTGGAGTTTTGTAAGTTTTGTAAGTTTTTTTTCTTTACTTAGGTCAGTTATTGGGGAATTGTTTTTGTAGATCTAACAAAGGACAATGGGCTCCTGAGTCATGGTCCTTGGCGAATACTGTGATATTCTTAAAGAAGGGAAAGCCTCAGCTGAAGCCTGGGTCCTATAGACAAATCACTCGTATTAATAGTGATACTAAAATATATTCCAAAGTACTGGCTTGAAGGTGAAGTCAGGTTATTGTTAGATAGGTTTCACCGCAGCAACATGGATTTATCCCAGGACAAAGGACTACTGACCACATGCGTTGAGTATCACATTTTTCGATGTGGAGGCTGACATGGGAGACCCTATGGCATTAATTTTCTTACACGCAGATAAAGCGTTCAATAGGGTCTCCTGGAGTTTTTTATGGGTGGCAATGTGGTAGTATGGGATCGGACGGGGTTTCATTAATACAGTGAGTGGTCTATATAAACCCATTGCTAGGGTGCAGATTATGAGGGGTCAGTCTGGCCCGATTCTGATTCAGAAAGGCTCTTGGCAGGGGTGTCCATGTTCTCCTATGCTGTTTGCCTCATACATCGATCCCCTGCTTTGGAAGTTGGAGCCTAATCGCCTGATAGCACCAGTTCAATTCAAGGACTGGGACACTAGGGTTTTAGTCTTTGTGGACAATGTTGCTATTGTCACATATGATCCTGGTACAGCATTAAATTAAATTGAAAAAGAGGCATTAGCTTTTGGGGAATTCTCAGGGTACTCACTGAATCAGGACAAAAACCAAGTTTTGATTAGCAAATCTGTGGAATTTTACAACACCTGAGAGGTGGAAAAAGCTACGTATTTGGATGTTGTTATTGCTGCGTATTTAGATCGGATAGTAGAGGTCGATATAGCCCTGGTTATTGAGAAGGCCAAGTTTGACTTTCTTGCCCAAAGGCTTCTATTTTTTAGGCCCACACCTCCTGAATTTGAGTGCCACTGGTTTCAAGTAATTGACCAAACTGGTTGGCAGATTTATATGGAAATACGCTAAGTCCAGAAGATCACTGAACTATTTAACGGTTCCTAGGGGAAGAGAGTGGCTGGGCTGTCCTGAATTTTAAACTTTTTTACTGGTCAGCAGCTTAACAATACATGCACCTGTTGGCTGGAGGATGTAGTGGGGATCAGTGGAAAGGCAGCAAAGTACTTCTATCTATGAGCTTCTGTATGAAGAAGATGCTCAAGCTGTTTTTTGAGGCAGATCAAGCCCAGTTCTATCAAGTTCGAAGGAGACTACTGGATTTTGAGTGGCAGAATCGTCCGCGGTGTGAGAGACTAAGTCTTACCCACTGCAGGTGACACCTGTCGCTCCAATCCGGGTTTTGTTCCGGCTAAGTAGCAGTGCCCCATCTCTACCCGAGGGCAGGAAAGACTGGGCAGCCGAGCGCATGACATTACTGGTTTCTCAGGGAAGCCATGGTCACTCAGGTCTCATCCGTTTCTCTCAGTTACACTAGTCTCATATATACAATGACAAACAGAGGTAGTATATGTTTCAATAATGATTTTAATGAAGCGACTGCATCTTAGATAGCAAAGCGTGAGCTGCAATAACCAGGATGACACAGCATGACAATATTACCATTGTGACAAGGAGAGTGAAGCATAAGAATAACGCTACCATATTGTCACTACAGTCAATAGACTAATTCCTACCTAAGCTATGATAGAGCACAGCGTGTTAAGCTCTAATTCTGCCCTTCAGGTTCCCCTGGGAAGACATCACCCCCCCATACCTGAGCAAAGGCTTGAAGTCTGCAAAACAGCTGTAGCGAAGCATTCGGCAATCAGCATGCAGTCGTGGTTCTCTGGCTGGAATCTTCCTCTAACGTGTAAGGGACAGGGAAGTGTTTTTATAATAAAACAGCTGATGTTCTGAGAAAATGTCCCTATGTAAGGATCTGTGTTTTCTACGAATGTCGGAGACTAAACTTATACCACGTTCAACGGCAATGTACCTTGCAATAGCCTAGGAGGAAGCACAGAGTGAGCAAGAATGTCTTGTTTGAGAAAAGAGTGAAAACAGAAAATAAAACAAGACCGTAAAAGTGGCTATTGTAACAATAATAAAATAAAGGCAAATAAAATGTATCTAGGTTAGAGTGCACAGCGGCTTGGCCTAGTGTGTTAAAATAACGTGCATGGAGCTATTGCTAAAATTGCTACACAACACCCTACCCTGGTCGGTTGAAGGTGGTTCAAAGACTAGTAACATATAAAATTGCTACTAATGAGCTCAACCTAAGATATACATGTAAAAATTAATGTAAATTATGACAAGTCGAAGGGACACATGAGCATATAAAAGGACAATATAAAACGTGAAGATGTTGCAAAAAAGACCGAATTTCAAAAGACAAAGTTATTTAAAAAAAACAAATTCTAATTGATTCCGGGACCATAGAGGACAGGAAATCTTCCACTTCGTGGTACATAGCCTCAGCCAAGGTGGCATTCCGTGGTGTACCCAAAGATGAGTTAAGAGCCACATCCTCCAGGAAGGGCAACTCATAAGTAGCTTCCCGCAGCAAATGCAACCTCAATGCGCACATCTGGTAATAAGCCCTCGCGCCAACATCAACAGATCAGCGTCCAATGAAAACAAGCGCTGCGTAGAAAGACACACTTCAAGTGCATATTCGAAAGAGTACCAGAGGCACCGAAACACAAGCTGCACACAATGCAAAACCGGTCTGAATGACAGAGACTAGTCACACTCCAGTTGCTCCAGGAGTGTTGCTCCAAAATACTGCATCATGACACAGCTGCGCTGATGAGAGCACTTTCATTCCTCCTTGTTGCGGCGGTACAGCCATTGCGCATAAAAAATAGCAACAGCAAAATGCCAACAATTATAGCCAAAGTTATTGGACATCCCCCGAAAATACTGGAGAAAACTGAATGAATGGCTGATGGTATCAAACCGAACATGGAGGAGAAGGTGTAAATGAAACCATAACCAAAAGCCTTAAAAAAGTTTGCGATTCCAGCTGTACTGGACGTATTAAATGTCCATCCCAGGAGTTCACCAAAGTGTCTTGGAAAGTTTGTACTTAAAAGGGACTGTATCTCTGCTGACGACCTTGCCACCTGAAGTGCGTAGGTCTCGCGTGCAGATGTAAAGGCCACATGCTTCTGAAACTATAAAGCCTTGAGTCTGCTCAACTTGTCAAAATTCACATTAAAAGTAGCAATGTGAGGCCAAATGTCTGCCACCTCTTTTATTTTAGTAGGAGGAAACAGTACGTTCCCGCAGCATGTAATAATCTTAGAGACGAAAACATAGCTGCCATTTGAAAGCACCTGGAACGTAGGTCTAATCAAGGGGACAGGAATTCCCTTCATATAACAAGCTAAATTTGCTTCAGATGCGTTACACGCCCCATGCAAGCACAGCTGTTTACAAACCATTGAATGGCTGACTCGAAGTCTCACATCCACTACCGCTAAGAAAGACTTCTTTCATGCCACAGAGACATTTGTACGAGAAGGGTAGCTCCCACACCTCATGGATGTAACTATCTCCCACCCTTTCATATCTGCCTACCGGAATGTGTTTTAGACAGGAGGTGAATTGAAGTGTAGAAATAGGCAGATTAATGACCCCGTGTATTAGCCACTCAGCAGGTGGTATTTCAGCCACAGTAAAAGGCAACTTTTCTAATTTCTCGATGTTTAGCATGACATAAGTCGCTTCTTTCTTAGCCATTAGTTGGTGTCACGTTAAATTAAAGGAAGAAAATATTTCCCTCACGCTGACATGTTGCCAGGGAAAGCGACCCGCCTTCAGTGTTTGAAGTGTCCAACCCAACTGCATAATGGATCTTAGCAGACTCTGTCCGTGGTATAAGGAAGACATATCTGTTTGTATAATGTCTAGAGCAGAAGAGACAATGTTATTTAAGGTATATATCCGGTCGGACAGGGTATTAATCCCATTATCCACAACAGTTAATGCCTTTTTAGATTTTCCTGGTCTATTTGCCTTAACCGGGCAGCTGCTTCTTGTTGGGAAAGCTTCCAAATTTAATTATATACTTCATATAAGAAACACTTTCTGCTTTGTTTTTTGGGGCCTAACGGGAAGTCCTGTAAATCGGTATTATTGGACAGGAGACTGAGGTGTTCTCTAACCGCATCTAGTGAGGAAGTTCTTAACCATTGCTGGCATAGTTTCCCTACACTGTATGTTGAAACTATACCTGCATGTTTGGATGATATATAGCGAGGGTCCAGCCTATTAGTACCAAAACCCCCCAAGGAGTTGATAAAACATTGGTGACACCCATTGGTATTTACTGGCCACAATGACCACCCGCCAGGACGTGTCAGTGAAACATTAAATCTACCATTCTGGACCCATTCGTCGAGCTGATCTTCAGTTGCATTTGTATATTTCTGCCATTTATAAAATCTTGCAGGGGCAGGTATACTGGGCGTGTTTAATTATTAGATCTTTGCTAAGCCTAGACAACTTGTTTGTTGTACTGTTTCATTTAAGAATATCATTTGTACAGGTATCAGGCATGCTATGAAGAAAGCTTCCTTCCCCCTTATTTGCCAATGTCAAGTTCCCCACACACTTTATAAGTCAATCGACTTCAGCCAATATTCATAGCCTTCTATAGGCAACCGGGAAACGAAGGAATGCGAATGTATACATTTCGTATTTGTCAATAATATGTGTATGTTTTCAGAAGGTGGCAATTTAAAATAATACGACTCAGCATTCTTAACATCATGCCCAGAAAAATATGTAAACTTTTCAGAATACATTTTGGAACTCCCTTGTGGTAGAGTCGGACAGTGTTCCTATTGTGTATAATTAAAAACAGTTTTGGGGCTGTGTTAGACCTGACAGCCTTAGGATGGTCACCCCTAACTTTTCGCCTGCCTCCCTCCACTTTTGAGCTACTGTTTTTACTGATTTTTAGACTATGTACACTTTACCACTGCTAACCAGTGCTAAAGTGCATATGCTCTTTCCCTTAAAACATGGTAACCTTGGATCTTACGCAAATGGGCTATTTAATTGACTTATAAGTCCCTAGTAGAATGCACTCTATGTGCCCAGGGCCTGTAGATTAAAAGCTACTAGTGAGCCTGCAGCGCTGGTTGTGCCACCCACTTAAGTAGCCCCTTAACATTGTCTCAGGCCTGCCATTGCAAGACCTGTGTGTGCAGTTTCACTGCCAATTTGACCGAAAAATCTGCTGCACGCGAGACTGGAACAACGCAGCCCGACTTCACAACAGAAGACTGACGCAGTGCCAGCGACGCAACTAGAACTTCGACGCACGGCCCTAATGGCTCGGCGCAAGCTGACTCAGAACAACGCAGCCCAACTTCCTGAGAGGAATCGACGCAGCGCCTGCCATGGGGTAGAAAATTCCACGCATCACCCAATGGAATCGACACAGTACCTGTAACCTCGCTCCGCAAGCCCAGGATTCCGCACATCGTCCCCTGGGCATCCGAAAACCCTGCAACCCGAAGAGGATCCAAGTCCACGTGGCGGAAATCAATGCAACATCTTCCCGGTGTGGAAAATAACGGTGCAAGTCTGTGTGCGAAGGGGAGAGACCGACACACACCTACCATTTTCCTCGCACCTCCTTAGGATGGTCACCCCTAACTTTTCGCCTGCCTCCCTCCACTTTTGAGCTACTGTTTTTACTGATTTTTCGACTATGCACACTTTACCACTGCTAACCAGTGCTAAAGTGCATATGCTCTTGCCCTTAAAACATGGTAACCTTGGATCTTACCCAAATGGGCTATTTAATTGACTTATAAGCCCCTAGTAGAGTGCACTCTATGTGCCCAGGGCCTGTAGATTAAAAGCTACTAGAGAGCCTGCAGCGCTGATTGTGCCACCCACTTAAGTAGCCCCTTAACATTGTCTCAGGCCTGCCATTGCAAGACCTGTGTGTGCAGTTTCACTGCCAATTTGACTTGGCATTTAAAAGTACTTGCCACACCTAAACCTCCCCTTTTTCTATATATAAGTCACCCCTAAGGTGACCCCTAGGGCAGGGTGCTATGTAGTTTACATGTCCTGGTAGTCTAAAACTCCTAAATTTGTTTTTACACTGCTGTGAGGCATGCTCCCTTCATAGGCTAACATTGGGGCTGCCCTCATACATTGTTTGAGTGGACGCTGCTGATCTGAAAGGAGTAGGAAGGTCATATTTAGTATGGCCAGAATGATGACACAATATATTGCTGACTGGTGAAGTTGGATTTAATACTACTATTTTAGAAATTCCACTTTTAGAAAGTGAGCATTTCTCTGCACTTAAAACTTTCTGTGCCTTACAATCCACGTCTGGCTGAGTTTAGTTGATAGCTCCTTTTGCATTCACTAAGACACACCCCAAACACAGGATACTCAGCCTCACTTGCATACATCTGCATTTTGAATCGGTCTTCCTGGGCTGGGAGGGTGGAGGGCCTGCTCTCACACACAGGACTGCCACACAACCTACTGGGACCCTGGCAGACAGGATTAAACTGAAAGGGGACCTAGTGCACTTCTAAGCCACTCTTTCAAGTCTCCCCCACTTCAAAGGCACATTTGGGTATAACAACAGGGCCTCTGCCCCTACCAACTCAGACACATCCTGGAGAAGAAACCTGAACCAGAACCTGCATCCCACCAAGAAGAACTGCCTGGCTGCTCAAAGGACTCACCTGACTGCTTTCTGAGAAGGACTGCTGCCTTGCTTTTGCCCTGCTGTCTTGCTGCTCTCTTGCTGTGCTGCAGAAGTGCTCTCCAAGGGCTTGGATAGAGCTTGCCTCCTGCTCCCTGAAGTCTCAGGACCAAAAAGACTCCTGCAGCTGAAATACCCGTGCAGTGAAAATTCAACGCACCGCCTGCCAAAAAAGACGAACAGCCCGCTTGCGGTGAAAAATCTGCTGCACGCGAGACTGGAACAACGCAGCCCGACTTCACGACAGAAGACCGACGCAGTGCCAGCGACGCAACTAGAACTTTGACGCACGGCCCTACTGGCTCGGCGCAGCCTAACTTCTTGAGAGAAATCGACGCAGCGCCTGCCATGGGGTAGAAAATTCCACGCATCACCCACTGGAATCGACACAGTACCTGTAACCTTGCTCGGCAAGCCCAGGATTCCGCACATCGTCACCTGGGCGTCCGAAAACCCTGCAACCCGAAGAGGATCCAAGTCCACGTGGCGGAAATCAATGCAACATCTTCCCGGTGTGGAAAATAACGATGCAATTCTGTGTGCGAAGGGGCGAGACCGACACACACCTACCATTATTCTCGCACCTCCTTCTCTGCGGTCCCTTGTGAGGATTTTTCAACGCAAACAAGGTACTTTGCCCTGCAAGAGACACTTGTTTCTACGAGAACTTAAGACACTTCTTATTGCTTTTACAGTAATATTTCAATTCTAAGACACTTTATATCACTTTTCAGTGATATCCCTACATTTGCTTATTTCATTTTAATCGTTTTGGCCTGCATTTATACAGATAAATATTATATATTTTTCTAAACACTGTGTGGTGTATTTTTGTGGTGCTACATTGTGTCATTGTATTATTTATTGGACAAATACTTTACACATTGCCTTCTAAGCTAAGTACAACATGGACATTTGGTAGCGTTTCTTTCAGATCCACTACTTCCCCCCTCAGAAGTCGGTGTTTAATGGTGTTGCCTTTAGAATCTCTGAACCCATTCTGGCACCAGTAATGCAGGTATTCATTGAAGGACTGGACACAATAGTACGATTCACAAACAATCAGTGTATACTGTGCAGGATTCGTATCTTCCAGTACCATCACCAGTGCTTTGAGCTCTGCTACTAGTGCTGTGCAATCCCCTAGGGCTTGTGTAAATGTATGGAGTTGGCAGAACTTATTGTCCTCTATATAGCCTCTTACGACTGCGCAAGCAGCAGAGTATTGATGCTGTGTGCCTACTGCAGGTTGTGCTGAGCCATCGGTGTACATGACTCTGTGATATTGTTTGATAGGCAATATGTTTGCTGGAATTGGGTATTCCAGCTCGTATTGCAAAGATTCTTGAGTTTGTAACTTTGGGTCAAAGATGTAGTCTACATCAGTGGCTGTCGAAGATGTGGCCCATTGTATCCAACGTGGATATAATGCTTTAGCGTTTGGGATGCTTGCTTTTGTGACAGCCTCTAGGGCTTGAATTGGAGAAACAACAATCATGCATTTGGCCTGGGCTAGAGGTCTTTCTTTAAGGACAGCCATCTGAACAGCAGTGAGAATTTTCTCAGTGGGAGCAAAGCATTGTTCTGCTACTAAGTACAAATGTGATTTGTATGGTATCGGGACGGTCTCACCCTCATTAAAGGTTACATAAGTGAAACCAATGGCCCCAGCAATTACTCTGATGACCAAATGTGTTTTGTTGTCCCTTGTGTGTAGGTGTTGTGCTGCAAGTATGTCTGTCTGCAGTTCCCTAAGTATTTGTGTGTGTTCGACTGTCCAAAATTTACTTGAAAAGTCAGGGCGTATTAAGTCATACAAAGGTTTAATGCATGAAGCATAATCTGGAATGTAAGTTCAGCCAACATTTAGAAAACCCAATAGAGATTGGAGTTTTTTTATTGTGTTTGGGGGTTGTAGTTGTGCGCATTTGTCTAAGAATTGTGGCGCTAGGCTCTTTCCTTCACTTGATAGCTCATATCCCAGAAACAGGATGCTAAGGAAGGCTATTTTTGTCTTTTTGAAGTTGCATTTGTAGCCAAATTCAGCAAATCCTACAGCAATGTGGGCTACCGGTCTTAAATGTTGTAGTAATTCATCATCCGTAAGATAGATATCATCTACATAGGACAATGCTTCAGGGTCAATGTCGTGCAAAATTGCAGTCACATGAGCTGCAAACAGTCTTGGGCTGTTCTTGTACCCCTGAGGTAAACAACAGAATTTTTTCTGGGAGCCTAGTGCACTGAAACTTGTTAAGTCTCTACACTGAGGGGCTGTATTCTGCCAGAAAAAAACATTGGAAATATCCAGTGTTGTTTTGTATTTTTAACGCACTGTATTGTTCATCAGTGCTGTACTATGCGAATTTTGTACAGCATATGTGCGTGTTTGACTGTTTAAGTGCCTGTAGTCTAAGACTATTCTGTGTGAACGGTCCGGTTTGGCTACAGGAAATAAAGGATTATTCATTGGGGAGACACAGGGTTCAATTACGCCCTGGTACTCTAGTTGTGTGAGTATTTCTCTCACAGGTGCTTCTGATTCATGTTTTATTGGGTACTGAGGTTGGGGTTGAGGTTAATTTTTAATGGGAATTACATGGTAGGAGGATTCTTTATCCCATCCTACATGATTGCGATGTAACGTGGGTGCCTGTGCTAGTGCCCAATCAATGGCATAGGATTCAGCGAGTTCCTCCGGAATAAGGGGCGAGAAAGAATGTTTAATAACATTTTATTTTATGGGCAGGTACGGATAAATTCAGGTGGCCAATTTTGTTCGGCCAACAAAACATCATATATATTTACTACGCGATCCCAAAAGATTACGTCTATTATGCATTCAATGTCTCCTTCTAACAGTAGAGTTACTTCATACACCCTATCAGGCGTAGAGACACGCATGTCCGCAGTTTCTACCTGTAGAAAGTCATCAGTTGCTTTCACCTTCAGATGCTGTAGAAGACTCCGGCGAACTATTGTGACCTCTTCCGCGCTGCCTAGCAGTGCTAGTGCCCACTTCCTGTTCTTCAAGAGGACCCTCTTATTGAGTGGCATGTTGTACTGTGACTGCTGCCACCTTTTTCTTTTTAAATTGGGGTTTCTGTTGGGGAGGTTTCTCTTCCTTTTTAATCGAAACCTCTGATTAGCGTTGTGATTCCTGTCTCGGTTTCACGTACTCTGTTCTTCGCTCTGATCGCCCACCTCTCTCCCTGCGTTTTTCTGATGAGTCCTGAAAGGAACGAGATTGGCGTGTATCAGTATATTGATAAATTGATATCTATAAGCCGTTTTGATATCATCTCTATTTCTGAGATTATATATATTCTGTGGGGTCTCTGTACGCGGAGAGTCTCCACTTTCTTTTTTAGGTGTTTGTTGATTTTTACCCAAGCATTTCCTATTACCCTCAGGAGCTTGCTTGGAAAAATCTTTATTAGATTTGCCCTGAAATTGTGGTTTAGTTGGTCTGGCCCCTAGACTATCTCAACCAATGCTAGAATAGGTCTCTGCGATGATCTTGGGCAGCTTGCATTCCTGATCCTGTTGAGGAACATCACGGAGCTGCATGCGCACTGCTAGTGTGACTGCTTCCCCTTTAAGATTACTTAAAATAATTGAGGATACCGTGGCAAAATTGCCCATTAACAGCATCCCCAAGTCCAGGGCCGGGGCGGCCCTGTATTTATCTTGAATTTGCTTCAACACTTCCGGTAACTTGGCAAGTGTCAGTGTACTGTGTGTGGTTGTATAGAGCACAGCAAATACTGTACCCCAGGTATTACAGTTATCTACTGTATGGACCATCCCAAATGGCAAGCACATAGAATTCTATACCTATCATGAGGTCCATATGGGGAAATACTGCTTCCAACGCATTTATTTTTTGTTCTAACCAAAATGGAGTTTCCTCTCGTTTGGCGGGTACTTTACCCATGATCGAATGTACAGTCGTAGGGTTTATACATGGCATCACTGCATGTGGTTGTGCTGGAGCAGCAGGTCCTGGGTTTGTATTTAATGTTTGCATCACAAACTGTACTAGTCGTCTATATGTCGCAGTTAGTTCAGTATACAAGCAACGGACCTCAGCTACTGCTAAAGTCGCAACTTCAGGGTGAGGTGTATAGGTGGCCAATAAAGGCCAGGTAGGACCATCATTACTTAGAGGACCTAACCTTACTGGTAAAATTGTGTGGGGTAGGGCGCCATCAAGCCAATTATTATGTTCTTGATAAGATAAAGGTATTTCTAAATATGCATATGCTCTGTATTGTACAGGTACTTTTGCAAGTGTATAGTGATGAAATGTGTTTGTGTCCCATCACCTGCTGAAAATGTGACCCAAGAATAGAAAAGTTCTGTTCTATAAGCTCCATGGGTGTCCACCACATATGTGACTGGACCCCCCTGGGCCATTAGGCCATTTGCTAATAAATGTGTAGTCAGAAGTTGTCTCATATTGACTGCTATTGCTACCTGTTGCTGATTCGCCATTTTAGATAGTAAATTCGTTCAGAGAAGGCACACCAAATAGGGTTTTTCCTTTTCGAGTTCCTCTTAGCATCAGATAGGATTTCCTACGTACCTGAGGAGGAAGTCCTCAATACCATGGACGTCTCTGTATATAGTACTGAAGTATCGTTGTATATAGTGAGACAGAGATACTCATGAGGACCCGAAAATTAGAGCCTGACCAAACGTTGGGCGCCATGTCGCGTAAGCTCTCATTATTCTACTGGATTTTGGGAGGCAGAACCGCCCGCGGTGTGGGAGACTAAGTCTAACCCAATGCAGGTGACACCTGTCGCTCTAGGTTTTGCTCTGGCTAACTAGCAGTGCCTCATCTCTACCCAAGGGCAGGGATGACTGGGCAGCCGAGCACATGACATAATTGGTTTCTGAGGGAAGCCGTGGTCACTCAGGTCTCATCTGTTTCTTTGAGTTACATTAGTCTCATATATACAATGACAAACGGAGGCAGTATGTGTTTCGATAATGATTTTAATGAAGCGACGGCATTTTAGTTAGCAAAGCATGAGCTGCAATAACCAGGACGACACAACATGACATTATTAAAATTGTAACAAGGAGAGTGAAGCATAAGAATAATGCTACCATTTTGTCACTACAGTCAATAGACTAAAATAGACTAATAGACCTAGGCTTTGATAGAGCACAGCGTGTTAAGCTCTAATTCTGCCCTTCAGGTTCTCCTGGGAAGACATCATTCCCCATACCTGAGCAAAGGCCTGAAGTCTGCAAAACAACTGTAGCGAAGCAATCGGCAATCAGCATACAGTCGTGGTTCTCTGGCTGGAATCTCCCTCTAACATGTAAGGGACAGGGAAGTGTTTTTATAATAAAACAGCTGATGTTCTGAGAAAATGTCCCTACGTAAGCATGTGTGTTTTCTACGAATGTCGGAGCCTAAACTTATACCACGTTCAACGGCAATGTACCTTGCAGTAGCACTGGAAGAAACACAGAGTGAGCAAGAATGTCTTGTTTGAGAACAGAGTGATAAACAGAAAATAAAACAAGACTGTAAAAGTGGCTATTGTAACAATAATAAAATAAAGCTGAATAAAACATATCTAGGTTAGAGTGCACAGCGGCTTGGCCTAGTGTGTTAAAATAACGTGCAAGGAACAATAGCTAAAATGGCTATAAAACACTATCATGAGTAGGCCCGATTTGAGACTCTTAATGCTGCTCATAAGATCTAGGTAGCACTATGGAGGGAACAATGGTTGGGGAGGCTGAACTACTAAACCCCTCTGCAAAGGAATACCATACTCCCAGAAATTTTCAAGTATGGCATTGTGTTTGCCTGAGATAGATTGAAGCTGAAGAGTTTGGGAGATGTTTATAAGGACAGCAGCAGTGTGTCTTTTTAGGAACTGCAGATGAAGTTATAGGTTAAGCAGCAGTAGTTTTTTAAATATTTACAAATTCATGATTTTCTTTGTAGGAAAGGTGGGGGCCCCAAGGAGCTTCTCTAGAGGAGTTGTTGGATTATTTAGAGCAGAGGGCTGAATGTTCGATCAACCATATCTGTTACCTTTTAATCTCTCTTTCTAGGAATGACTTAGAGAAGCAACCGGATAAATGGCTGTTGAAGGTAGGCTCCCTAGACTGCTCCTTCCTTGAGTCTTTGGAATTTTCCCAATTGGTGTAATGTTCTGCTCGTCTGCAAACTCAGCATAATAAAACTGCCTCCGGTCAAAATTGAGAAATGAAGGAACTCGGTGAGCACACGCTGCCTGTGCTGTCAGCATCCAGACGCTGATTTGACTCACATTTTCTGCATCTGCTCCATGCTTGAGCCACTTAAAAGGGAGATATTGAAGCTTTTTTAGATCTCCCTAAAAATGTACATTATGTTAACCCCTATTACTGTTGGGGGTATATACCAAAGTTGTCCCCAGGTCTTGCCAGGTGTTCCTCTTTGTTGCTATGGCGGTGAAGCAGCTATTTATTGCTTCGGATTGTTTGGACCCGAGCCCTCCAGCGTTTCAGCAACGGCTAGCAAGGTTGTTGGCACTGTTCAGCTTGGAAAGGTTGTTATATTCTGGCAAGCACAAGACAGCTATGAAAAAGAGGGTACAGATTTGGTTTCTGCTTTGAGACTGGACTGACTCCCAGCACAGGGTTTAATAAGAGTATAGGCCATTGGTGGTATCAATGAGTGTGCATCATCTGTGGATCTGATTACTTCTGGGGTTAGGGTAGGCACAAGTTGTATTTTATGGAAAGTACCCCTGCCAGCCAATAGGTCATCTGGTACCAGAGTTTTTTTAAAGGTGACTAGTATGTGGGAAGGCACGATCTGGACTCTGCTGCCGGTTTTAGGGGGTAGTTAAGCATCTTATTTGATATCCGATGTCAGTAAATATGTTATATGATTATTTCTGAGCATTTGCGATACGTATATTGATTTATTTATGGGTACTTTTTCCCAATAAAGTATTACTAATTTGGGACTAATAATTCTGCCATTTTAATGCACGTAGGGCACTTTATTGCTTGAACTTGCACATTTTTCCAGCTGGTGGAAGGAAATGTTGGGAGCAATGTTGGGAACACTGTCTGCACTTTAGGATATGAATTGTACTGTCATGGGGTAACGTCTAAAGCACATTATGTACTTTTCACTTTGACTAGCAATTTTCTCTAGATCTTATTAATTATGAGCAAGTTGTGTGTTGCTATCATGCCAGGATGTTTGTATTTTTACTGTTATAGCAATAGAATGTACTTTTCTTCTCTCCTCTTCTGCTTTATTGGCAAAATTAAACATAACGGAAGCAGGGAGAACAAAACAGGGCTGTTTACCTGCTCCAATATTTTTCTTTCTTTTTGTTGAGCCTTTAGCGACAACCATTTGTACGGAGCATAATCTCTCTCCCCATCTCCTGGCATATCAAAATTAAAGATATATACTGATGGTCTGATTGTCTAGTTAGGAGCAGAGAAATCTAATATTCATAATTAATTAGGGGACATTAATCAAGGGAAATCTGAGGTTCTCCTATTTAATTCTCCCATAGGTGTTCTCCCCCCTGTCCTCTGCCAGAAGTATAATGCTACCACTCCAATTAAAATTTTAGGTATATATGGTACGCCAAACTATGATGACTAATTTAAGTTTAATTGTGCTACTATTGTAGCTAAAGTATGTAATTTTTTTTTCTTCTGAAATTGAAAGCCCTAACGCATTCAATAATATGCAGAGTGACTGTGGTTAAAATGCTAGTCTTTAGCTTTTTAATGTTTTATATCTTAATGTTCCTATTAAAATTTAAAAAATAATTTCTTCAAATGGGTAGATTAATTTGTAGCTTCATCTGAAACAGCCACCATGCCTGGTTTCTTTACCTTTAACTAGATAAAGACTATGGGGGCTTAGTTTTGCCCAATCTTCATGTGTATATCACCAAGCAGCACTTTTAGTTATCATCTCCCATTTAAACGATAGACTCTCTGGCAGTGGATAATTCGATTTTACATGCTATGTTTGATGAAATAGGAACTCAATTGTAAGTTTTCATTAAAAAATTTCTTGTGCCAAAAAAAATAGATATTAAAAAGTTCAAGAATTATCCTATTGTTTTAAGGAGTACTATATTGCCATGATTTCCTCAGATTGAAGAATTGTAGAGGCATTGGCCTACATCTTTCAAAGTAGGAACAAAATCTATGGAATAACGTAGGTGGTTACATCGTTGCACATTTCAAATATAGTATGGAATGTACAAACCTAGGCATAGTCGGGTATTTTAGATAATAATATTTGGCTTCGTTTTTTAAAATATCATGAATTTTTACATTTGTATCCCACATGTTTGGAGGAGACAGCTTCTAGTATTTTAAGAATGGTGGCTAGATTAAAACTTAGGGGTTTGGGCAACTGCTATAGGTGGGTATTAGCTGGACAGCATGTTTTCTTCTAATCAACCATCTTGAAAGAGGAGAAAAGGAGACAACATTTGAAGCTACACCTAAGGTATGTGAAGAATGGAGTTAATGCAGTTATACATTATTTAAGGCTGCTAATTTTGCTTTATTCCCCTAAATTAATGAACACATTTATCCAACACCTATAAATAGATGCTATATGGAGGCAGAAGGAGAATTATCTTCTTATCATTGTCACACACCCAGGCCAAGATTTATACCCTATTTGCACTGAATTAGAGTCATTCATTTTGATGCTAATTCAGCGCAAACTTACCTCCATAGTTATATTCTGATGCTAGACCTGTCTAGCATCAAAATATTGGAGTTAACATAATTTTTGGGGTGCATGAAATCTCCTTGTGTCAACGAGATGCAAAGTAGTCGTTCCCGTCCAAAAAATGAACCTAAGCCTCTAGCGCCATATTTATCCACCAGGGCAAAAAAGACGCACGGGTGGTATGCAGAGCCAAAAAATGAGGTTAACTTCAATTGGCGCCAAATTTTAACACCTGGGTCAGACCAGGTGTTAAAATGAGGCAAACACATCACTACTTAAGGAAAACACACAGAAGCAACATCACAAATCCACAGGACAACATAAAAGTGATACTGCCCCAGTTTGAAAGACGACACAGAGGACAGCAATAACTACAGCAACCACCACAACGCAGCCCACAAAGGCAATGCAGAAGGCAGGAGAGGTTTTTCAGAAATAGGGCAACCCTCCATGGCCTCAGAGAACAAGGCATCATGAGGACATACAGATTCAACCGGCAAGCCATACTTCACCTGCAGCACCACATTGAGCCACAAATCACAGCAAGCCTGCAGACCCCACACAACATACCACCTGTGACAAAGCTGCTAGCTGTCCTGCACATGTTGGCAAGTGGCTCATTTCAATCAACGGGTGCCCTGTTTGTTGGTGTGTCACAACCGTCATTCTCTGCGTTCTTGCCAAAGGTGTTAGACACAATTATCTCCCTGACACCTCACCACATCAGCTTCCCCAACAACCAGCAAAAGCAGAAGGAGATTAAACAGGGATTCTACCAATTTCATGGCTTCCAGCATGTACTTGGTGCAATTGACTGCACCCATATTCGAACTGTGCCACCTGCAGCAACTGAGCACATATACCGAAATCGCAAGCAGACACATTCCAACAATGGGCAGGCCATAGTGGACCACCAAGGACTATTCACAAACATTTTGGCCAAGGATCCAGGGAGCATGCATGACACCTACATATTCCGGCACAGCAGGATCAACGAACACTTGATCCTGGCCTACTTGTGGGTAAGTCAACAAACCTAGCAATATACACACAACACACCAACCCTGCAGGACACACAAGACACACACCACTTCAAAAACACATGGCCAGGGTAACACAGATGTGCAGCTACCATCACATATGCACCATGCTGCAGTACAGCACAATCAGTGCACACCTCAAACATATACACCCACATGTACGTAACACACCCACAACTTGTCAGGCACACCACATGTAGGACAGGTGCAGAGATGTACCCTTGTCTACAGTAGAAATACACAAACCACTACAAGTGCCCACAGGTTGCCTACTATGTACTCTTCACACACAGTACACCAAACAAAGAATAGCACAGCAATGTCAATGGCATACACCATGCTCATGTTACATAAGTCTCACATAGGCACAGATACCTTAAATCATGCCGTGCAAGACACTGCCAGAACAAACATAAAATGTCAAACAACTTCTGCCAATACTAACTACATCTCATCAACACGTACCTGACTTACCTGCAGTGTGCATATATATCTGCCTAACGCATTGGCTCACACACATAGGATTACAAAATTGATGCCCATAACATACCATGTGCCAGATTTGTGAGAAGTGGCACCACACCTACTGTGGTGCCAACTCACATGCCCCACTTACTGCCCCACAACACCATTAACAATAAATAGCCCACCATGGGGCAGAATCACTGTTAGACAGTGCAGATCATGGATGACATAGTGGGACCCTGTGGAAGTATAGTGGACATCACTGACCTTACATGCACTGGGACAAGGGACACATTTGCTAAGTAGCTGAGCACCATCCCATAGCCTACACTGCATATGTTGACGGTATAAATGCTGAATCATATTTTGGAAGATAGGAGAGACTGTTAGTAATGTTGATCATCCTGAAACAATGGGATACACATCCTTGGACACCTGATGGCTGGCACAAACATCAGCTGGTCTGTCACCACAAGATACATCACATGATGATGCTGACTCATTGGAGGTGTCACCTAAAACCTGAGGCAGTGCCAACATCAAACACCACCCCAGGGGTGCCGTTTGCAGGTTGCACTAATGAAATAGACTGTGATTTGTACCTATATGAATGTGCCAAACAATGCTTGCTGCATACTGCTGCACACACAGAAAGAGTGAATTGTCCATTAAAACGGCATATGTATAGGGCGGTTTCCTATACTGCACAGACACATCCACCTCCACAGGGCAGTTAGCGAAGCACCCTGGTGCAAGGTTGGTAGTGTCGGTGGATGGCTGCATATAAGTCACTGATGCAGGGGACAACAAAGGGTTGCCTAGGAACATGTCACACATGGTACCTTCCTCAATGGTCAAAATATTGCAGCACAGTGCTGCCAATGTTGGAGCTGTGTTTTGCATTGTCACCTACTCATTGAATTGGTCATAAGTGTTGCACTTCATCAGTAATGACACATGTCAAAATGGCTGGGATGTCCAGGCTCTATAGTGCTACCATGTTGCCACCACATTTGACCACATTATGTTGTGAGGATGTGTCATGTAACCTCTAGTGATAGCACACTGATACAAAGGTGCACAACACAACGCATGGTACATACATTCTGACCATCATTTAGGATACCAAATCATATGTCCCAGGTCCTTTAGCCAATACTCAAGATGGTCATGTCCAACAACAGTGCTAAGAGAACTCTGCCTAAGGCCAAAACCTCACACCACACCACAAACGCAAATAAGTCACAACCACCTCAAAATTACAACTGCAATGCTACATGACAAACCTGTTGCAAGCCTTAATAACAACTTACTCTTATTATCTTTTGCAGCGGATCAGGGTTATGGCATACAGCCATGGATTATGACCCCATTTGCAAACCCAAGCACATCAGCAGAGCGTGCATACAATGAGGGACAGCATAGGACACAGAGTATCGTGGAGGGGACATTTGGCATACTGAAGTCAAGACTCAGGACCCTGGACATCAAAGGACATCTTGTGAGACAGCCTCCTACATGCCCCACACATTGTGTGCAAAATCACCATGACATGTGCCATCCTGCACAACATATGTGTGCAGATGAACGTCCCCATGTATGACCAGGTTGATGACCTGCCTGAGGAGGAGGAGGAAGAGGAGGAGGAGGAGGATGGTGGAGTAGAAATGGAGGGGGAACAGCACAACACAGCTGCTAGGATACGCCGCAGAAAGCACATAGTTTAAAACATTTTCACTTAAGCACTACCTAAATCACCTTGTCAATTTTGTAAATAAACACTTCATTTACAGGACCAATCCTGCTTTGGTCTCTTCAGTCTCCACTACATATACCATAGGATTATGAGTCAAACCTCAGAGAGCATGTAACAAATATGAATCGGACAACTACGGTCGCAACATGATATGTGATGTGTAAGATTGTACTGCCACCATCACAAACATCATTAATAGCCTCATCACTGGTATATGACAACTGAAGGACACATCTATGGACCACAACATATCATCTACAACCATGTTGCCAACTTGTTCATCAATAGCTCATCACACACAACTACATCATGTCCAAATAGACAGTATGCAAGGGGCCCACACATGTGGTAGTGGATGACCAAAATAAGAAAGTTAGTCATGTTGGAACAGAATGCTGTCACAACTCAGTGTGTGAGTTGCAACGGCTGCATGGAACATGCATGACAATGGGGGTACATAATTGATAACAATAGTTATCATGATTTGCCCAGGTGCAGCAAGCAATGGAAGAGGCTGTGCCTGGGCTGTACATCCATGGCAATCTGTCCTGCCACTGCCATGGGACCCAATCCTGACACAGGGTACACATGACCTCACACATTGCACGGACATGTCTGTGGAATGCACTTCAGTATGGATGAGAACATATGTAGCTATGGCTGCAGGTCCACCAACAAACATAGTTAAATGCAATGATTTGAATCAAACATTTGTGGTCAACACATACTCTGGGTGGAATGTAGGCAGAGTGTGTCATACACAGTATGTACCAAAGATGTACACATGTCAGACATATGTGCAGGCTACACACAAGTCACTATAAACTCCAAATCTACACACGGAAATACTTGTTGGGTGACATTTCCTAGGTAGCATTGGTTCAGCCATCATCAACAATGCCTGAGCTGTGTATGTCGTCGTAAATATAATGCTCTGTATGACAACATCACACATCACATACGAAAACACAATTCACAATCACAAACCAGAACCATTTCATTGTACTTACTGCGATACACATGTGGATACACTGTTGTCACACATGGATACATATGCACAACGTGCAACTATTTGCATGCTGTTGACTCTGTAACACACACATCGGTGTAACAGACCAATCACACCCTGATCACATTGTTGCATGGACTAAAACATGTGGCCAAACACAATATGCCACACTGCAGCACATCCCATGCCATATGTATGTTGAAACAGGGTGCATCTGAAGACAATGGAACAAAAACAAGCAATCAGTAATTGAGTCAAAAAGTTTGACGCAAATGCGTCTAAAACATCCATAAACACAAAGTATATGACACATGGGCCCTTGGCGTGAATTCCACCTTCGCACTCTTCTCAATGGTGATTTACAGTCAACAATAAAAACAACACATGTGCGTTATGCATCTAAAATTACTCATGCAAATGTGTCATATAAATAAAGGCAAAAAAAAAATGTGATGCACGAAGACAGGAAGTGATGCAATAAGAAATCCTTGTGGTGTCCCTCCTGTCGTGTTTTGTTAAATATTATCAGTATTTTGTCCCAGTGTCTGGAAATGTGTGTGTTTTTGGTGTATATTTGTATTTGTACTGTGGGGTGTCTGTCCGGGATAGTTGTTAAGTTGAGATAGCTGGGATTAGTTATTGGGCTTAAGATTCCATTATTTTCATTTTGTTTCTTTTGTCTAAGTAGTTGTGGTCAACCTTTACAGTTAGAACATGTCTGCTAGGGGGAGGTTGACAAGGATGGGAGAGGAAGAGTTTGGTGGCTTTGTGTGGCTGGTAGCCCACTACGTGCTGATGATGTTGGAGATGGGGGTCCGGGTCATACAGAGTTACTGGATAGAGGCATGTTGGTTGCGGTGGGGCAAGGTGCTCCACCACCTGAAGGAATGAGCACCAGCTGAAGCATCGCTGGGCAGATCTGGTTGTCAGGGAGCAGGATCTGCTAGAACGTCTTGGTGTCGAGATCGTGGCCCTGTTGGTGAGTCTCCTGTTGGCATACTAGTTACTGTCCACCGCTCTTGAATGACAGTAGCAGATGTGTTGGAGTGCAACCAGCATGAAGTTTAACTGCGCCAGTCTAGACATGTATTACACATGTCCTGCCATTATACAAATGCAGGTCAGATGTCTGGTGAGTCATGCACAACCACCACTAAGTCACACATTTCAGGGGCCATGGGGACATCTGTGTCCCGACATTGTGTCATGTATGATAGGCCAAGACACTGCCAGCCTAACATATTTGCCTGGAATGTGTCAACAAAGTAGGGCAATGCATGTGTAGCACTACTTTGTCAACATTTCACACACATGATCCCTGACATTATGTCATCAAAGGGGAACTACCCGCCATAGGGGGCAATGCAAATGGAGCATTTGATACCATCAGACAACTTTGCCACATCAGACTTTGATTACTCAACACTTGCAGACGTATAATTGAGCCACATGTCCATCACAAAGTTCCTATGGGTGACTTGCAGGACAAGCTTGAGTATCTGAGTCAATTGTCTTGAAAAGCACCAGGGTAGTGTCATGTATGTGTTACACAATTCCCCCTCATACCATGGAGTTCCATCTACTATAGATTGCTCACATACAGATGTTGCACGGTGTAGCACTACATGAGTCTCAGGTCCAGTGAGATTGTGCAGATGTGTGGCTCTCACTCCCCTGAATGTCTGTGTCATCGTGTGTTTTGTAGTGGTATGTTTGTTGGACTGTGTTACACTAGGATAACTAGCTTACTCCTCTAAAATAGTACACACTGAAATTTGTTGTCCACTAGCAGTGACAGTGATATGACACTCATATCTTATGGGTGGACCTGCCCCCTACAAAATCAGCGAAGTGGCACGGTTTGAGGACCCAGATGTATCCATTAAGTGTGATCATGTGTTTCCTGTGAAGTAATCCAGGGTTTGGTGTGAGTGAGTCATGTGTGTTGCACACAATACTAGATGTGATAAGCTGTCAAATGATCAGATATCAAAGTAGGCTGGTGACATTGTGTCCCATTGAAAGGTTCCCTATGCACCACCAGAGGGTCATTTCTAGAGAGGCTCGTGGTGCTCAATGGGCAGCATTGTGTAAACATGGTGATTACAAACCACATGTAAGGCCATATGTGACTAAGAAGTGCAACGCTGTGAGAATATTGGCAGTGGGACACTCCGTCATTCTCACAACACAGAGATGCACCATTTCAAACCCAATTTTGGTGCATCCATGTATTGTCATAAATATGGAGGACTAGGCTGGCAATTGTCCCCCAGCATGGCACTCCATATTTTGCGCTCCATGTACGTAACACTAATGTGGAATGTAATAGGCGTGCATGCAGGTCAAGGCCAAACATATGCTGGCATGGAAATGGGTGTGTAAGGAATAGTATTAGCAGATCGGGTATTGATGGGTGTCTACACCTGGACACATGAATGTAGATGTGATAGATCTATGGATACCAGCTTCCAAGTTGACAACCCTCCTAACATACGGTCCACTCCCTGACTCCAGGTATGAGAGGGCATGCCTTGGTGGATGACCAGGACAGTTGAGATGATGACTGCATGGCCACCCCCCTTTAGGCACAGGGGAGAGGAATACCAAATTTGTAGGTAGATGTTATGCTCACAGTGTAGGTGACAGTCATATTGATCAGGCTTGCATGTGTACCTGTCAGCACTGACCCCTTATGGATACCAACTGCATCCCATCCTACCAATAACATGTTCAAGTTACTGGTGATGTATGGTTACAAATTGACACAGATGATGAGGAAATTTGGGCCTGATCTATGTGACGTTTACGCTGCCTTTGCATCATTATATTTTCAACAAAAGTAATGTACACCTCATTTGGTGTGGTTCTGAATCTTGTTGTGCGTCGCTTTGGTGTCAATTAGATGATGCTAAGGCAGTGTTGTCATTGCATTTATCAGGGCCATTGTCTTTTCCGGAATGAGAGTTCGATGCATGTGTAAGTAGATGTAGAATGTAAGCCAATAATCTGTACATACTCCACATAATTATGACACTGATGGTTCCCTGTCTCAATTTAAGAGCTGCCAATCCAGAAGAGGGCATTTCGCTACTGACACATCCTGGCAATGGAATCTGGGTTCCGGACAATGGCTCGCCACTATCCCGCAGAGAAATCAACTGGGGAATGGCAGGCATACACCTAAGGGGGCCCCACACTGTCAGGGGCCACACAGAGGAGACCCAGCTCCACAGCAGTGCAGGATGGCACAGATGCCACCTCTACTACAGCCACAGCTGCAAAACCTACGACATCCGTTCATCAGCCCACACCACCTGCTTCCATGGACCAGAAAATTACGCAGGAGCTGCAGAGTGAGGTAACTCTTGTATTGAAAAGATTGGACAGTTTGGAGAAGGAGGTGGCAGCCAATACGAAGAGACTAAAGTACATTAAGAAAACCCTCAAGACGGTAAAGCTTAGATTGTCTTTGGTACTCTCACCTCCCAGTTCTGTCCCCTCCCTCCTCATTTGTAATCATGTTTTATAGTGGGTTTTAGGAGGTTAGGTTAGAGTAGGTATATAGTTTAGTTCAGATAAGTGGGTTTTGGGGGTGGGTTTTCTACATTTTACATGTTACTTTGTGGGTGTGGGTAATGTTGGGGTATGTATGTGTTAAAGTAAAATTAAAAAAAATCCCAAAAATATATATTTGTTTAGATATAGTTAGTATATGTGTAGTTTAGTATACGTTGTCCTGCATGTGTCTCATAACATAACGGAGGTGGGGACCAATATTTAGTGTGTGTTGTTAAATGTGTTAGGTAAGTTTAGCATAGGGTAGTTAGGTTTAATTGTTGTTTAAGTATAGTTAGAATAGGTTAGGCTAGGATAGGATTTCTAGATTTGTTTTAGTTTAGTTTCATTGTTAATAAAAATGTTTGGGTACTTCCTTACATTATGTGTCATATGCTTGTGTCTCAGGTTCTTCCCATGAGTGCACAGTGAAAATTGTGTATTGGCCTAGGGATTCCGTCCTGCTTCCAAATCCTTCTCTTGATATGTTCATCAACTGTTTACAACTGAGCTGTCACACTGGCAGCAATAACACATCTACTTATTAATGCATCTGCCATCCGGTGTACCCACCACTCAAGGTGACTATGTTTACTTAGTATTGGACAGGTAGGTGTGGTAGTTCAGCTGTCAGTGTTAGGGTACTCTGTATGAATGTTGGGCACTGTGGCACATCTGAAAACAGCCTACATTTTAAGTCTATCCAGCAAAACTTACAGATGAGGTTAAGTACCTGTTTTTCACACCAATGTGTTCTACTGGCACTCCCAGCTGATTATACTGCCTGAGGACTGCTTCACAGACATTCCTGCTGTATATAGTGGGTGAAGCATACATGTGTTCTACATTTTTTACATACTCAGTGAATTGCTTGTTGGGTATGAGACCAGGATTGTTGTTTATCATGTAGGAAACTTGTGCGTAGATATATACCCCCATATTCATGCACTCTTGTACTGACACTCTGTGACTAAAGACATGGTGACAAACATCACAATTCCTAAGTGTTGGACCTGGCCCTTTTACAGGGTCACTCCCCAGACTTTTGGCTTTTTGGCTCCTTATTTTTCTGACCTTTGTTGGCTGACGTTTTGACTCTGAGCACTTTTTCACAGCTACCCAGTGCTAAAGTGCATGTGCTCCCCTTACAAAATTGGTATGAATGGCTTATAACTAATTGGCATATTTAATTTACCTATAAGTCCCTTGTAAAGTGGTATCTCTATACCCAGGTCCTGTAAATTAAATGCTACTAGTGGGCCTTCAGTGTGCTTGCCCCCCCCCAACTGAAGTAGCCTTTCAAACCTATCTCAGGCCTGCTAGAGCAGGGCCTGTGTGCACAGTTTTCTGCCACAGGGACCTGGCATCTAAATTTATTTGCCAGGCCCAGAACTCCCCTTTTACTACATGTAAGTCACCCCTAAGGTACGCCCTAGCTAGCCCTATGGGCAGGGTGCCATGTATGTAGAAGGCAGGACATGTGCTATGATTGCGTGGCCTGTCCTGGTATCGACAAACAGCCTAACTTGGTGTCTCACTGCTGTGAGAGCTGCCTTCTCATAGGATTGCATTGGAAATGCCTTGCCTTATGTCTAAGGGGTATTGTCTGATTTATGAGGGGTAGCATAGGCATGTTTGGTATGGTTGTGATAGAGGTGAGAAATGCTGCTTACTGGTGTAGGTGTATTTTTTATTACTATCACAGAAATGCCACTTCTAGAAAGTGCACATTTATCTGTGCTTATGACTTTGGTGTTTTGCAGCTTGCCTCCAATCCAAATCTGGGTAGACTGATAGTTGGGGCTTTGTGCATACTTTTCAGACAGCCTGAACACAGGGAGGGTGGAGGTATCACAGAGGTGCATCTACATATTGTAAAGCCTTCCTGGGCTGAGAGAAGGGAGAGGTGGGGCACACCTGCATTTGTAAAGGCTGTGCCCTGGCCTCACACAATAGATTCCTTTACCCCCTACTGATGTTTGGAGCCTGTGCTGGAGGAGAGAAAGGGCACTCCCTGAACCAGTTATAACTGGTTGGAACCCCCTCTCCTCCCCATTGTAAAACACACTGTAAACCTAGTATAAGGACAGAGGAATTTCCCCCACAATTTAGACATTATTTGACATCGCTTTGGACTCCAGGAACCTTACCTGGAGCTGGACAGGACGCTGTTGCAAGAACTCACTAGGACCACCTTGGACTGCTGCTGCTGTGCTGACCTGTGACCTGCCTGGTCACCAGGAGAAACTGCCACTGCTTGCACCCCCTTGTTGTGCTGACCTACTGCTGGGTTCTCCAGCCCTGCACCCCCCTTCTTCACCTGTTGTCTCCAGAGGCAGGGTGCTGTGGCCCCTGACCTCTGAAACCCTCTTCAGCGCGAGGTCGGCTGCCTCAGCTGAGTAGCACCTTGGAAGTGCTCTTTGATGACCCTAAAAGCGCTTTTCCAAAAGTGTGCTTTTCTGCCTGCTGGATAGAATCATCGCTGCAGCCTGGGCTGCAGATTTGATCCTAGCACTTTCAAAAGCACCCTGTTGATGCCCTCAAATCACCACTGCAACACGGGTGTCTACTTCATGTTTAGAGCGAGGACCGTGCTCTGCCCAGTGCCCTCGGGGCACGGTCCATTTTTGACAGTGCCCTCGGGGCACCAGCTGCCTCCTATCCTACTGGGATCACCGCAACTGCCTGGGAAGCCTCTCCAATCACTTGCACACCGCATCGGGTATGGGCGACTGTCCACTTGGGCCCCAGGAGGGGTCCGATCCTTGCGAGCCTCGTAGCAGGACTCGGAGAAGGCGCGGGGAGCGCCCCCCCTCCCCGGTCTCTGTCCTGGGAGCAAGACGCTCCTTTTTCTCTTTAAAATAAAATGGGCATTGTTTCACAACCTGGGAAGGGAGACCTCAACGGAGGTCCCTTCCCCCTCACCCCTGATTGTTGTTAGGGCC
Source organism: Pleurodeles waltl (assembly GCF_031143425.1). Lineage (NCBI taxonomy): Eukaryota > Metazoa > Chordata > Amphibia > Caudata > Salamandridae > Pleurodeles > Pleurodeles waltl. The sequence goes on from NC_090439.1 coordinate 150,880,750, forward strand.
TCGTCTGGCCCCCACCCCGTGGGCAGGGTGTGCGGAGGCCGGGGCAGGCCCCCATCCATATTGCGGGCCCCCAAAGACCCATTTTCCGCAAGGAGAGGGTGCTGACCACCCCTCTCCTCCAGGAGCACCGTGTGGCCCCCGTTGTGCATGCAGGAGCGCCGGGGCCCTCCTCATGCTCTTCTAGGCACAGGGAGTGCCTCGTCACCAGGAAATAAGGTACTTTCTAGGGATATAGTGGCTCAGTGAGTCAAGTATGGACCTAAGGGAATTTATATGTTTTGCCAGCTTTTCCTGCCATTACATATATATGCTAATGTTCCTTTTATGGGCATGACATGCTGATATGTATTTTTAAGATTCGTGATATGTTCTCTAATGTTCCTTTTATGGGTATTTATGAGGTATTCATGACAAGTGCATAGAATTCTTACTGTAATTCCTGACTACTGCTTACGTTGCAGAATCCTGAGTACTTACGTGTTCTAATGTGACAACTGCTTATTCTTGCAGAGTATTAGTAACTTGTGTAACGTTCTGACAACTGCTAAGGTAGCACGGTATTACTTACGTGTAATGTTGGACTAATTATGTTTCGTGCAATACAGTTCATTTTTACATAGCTCAGTGTTGTGTTTACTTTGTGGTGTACATTTTGTGTCATGTGTGTTGTGTGTGTTGTGAAATTGCTTTACACATTGCCTCTGGGATAGGCCTGACTGCTCGTGCCAAGCTACCAATAGGGTGAGCAGGGGTTATCCTGGATGTGGAACTCCCTTGCCCTGGCTAGAGTGGGTGGGTTCTTCCTGGTTAGGTGCATACCCTAGCCAACCAGAAACAACATTTCTAACACTAAGCGTAGTAGATGTGTCACAATACACAAAGAACTGCTGGTTATGTAGGAGGTGTTTATTCACAAGTGTCATAGTGCAATATATACACTGACCAGGTCAATGACCCCATAGGTGAAATCCATACAACTGTGATACAGGGTTGGAGGACATGTCATGGGACATGCTTGGGTGAAGTGTCGTTCAGTGCAGAGGAACATGAATTGGCAATTGGAAAGTGAGAGACAATTGCAGTCCATAGCAGAAAGGTCAACAGTGTGTCGATGAGGAGTGCACATCTCCAACTGTGCTAACACTGACATGATCTCAAGCACAGGACAAAGAAAAACACTGCCCAGGTGGCATGGGTGGGTGCTACCAGGAACTCTTACTGGTGAAGAGAAGACGATCTGTTCCACATTTCCATCCTCAAATGTGTGTGTTGTCTCCTCTGCCCTTGATGGTGGTGGTGGGGAGATAGAAGGGGCCACACACACTTCAGTGGTTTAAGATGTGGACTCCCAATTCCCAGCAGCTGCCATCTGTGGAACTACATATGGCATCACTGCAACAAGGACGAGCTGATTTTTGAGGATAGCAGCAACATACCGGCGGTAGGCAGCCATGTCTGCCCTGAGGGAGGCCACTTCCCAGTGCATGGAGTTTAGCCTGTCCTGAAGCATGCTGCTGTCAGTTTGGGAGGGCAGTTGTTGTGGCCTCTCCCTCATGGTAGCAGCTATGTCCCTCAGACACTGCAGCACTCTAAGCATTGGGGAGTGTGCGCCTTGTTTGCCTGCAGTTTATTCATTGGCTATAACAAGGAATGTGTGCATACGCTCTAGTCTTGCTGCCATAGTTTGCATACCCACCGCACCTCCTTGGCCATCTCCCGCCGGACTCCTACCACTATCCTCTCAAAGCTGGTCCCTGGGTCCTCGGAGTCCTCAGCTGTGTTGGTGCTGGCAGGTCGTACTATTGGGGTGTTGTAGAGGGCCTCTGGGATGGCTGCTACATTAATACTCCTCCTTGTGACTGGAGGTGGTGTCTGGAGGGATACAAGGACTTCTTAGAAGGTCTCTTGGCTGATAGTTGTCAGCTGGTCATCCAGGTCATCAGGGTACTCCAGGACAGGCAGATCCACAGGAGAGCCATCATCCTCTGCAATGAGATTTTGTAAAATCAATCTTTCTGTGTTGTGGCAGTTGATATGTCGCGTCACTGACTTGCTATTGGAGGCTCATTGTCATCTTAGTTCCCAAACATTGTTCCTGTACATCGTGGTTGTAGTCTATCAGCCCTTTGCTCCACCTGCGTGTCACATGAAGGGAAGCTCGAATGGTGCAATTGGCTGCGTCATTTCTACTAGGTGTGTTGTACATCCTTTTTGTGGTTTGACACCATCTCGTCGTTGTTAACCTTCACTATGCATCCATTTGCATGGTGAGGCCTTGCAATGGATGTTGCAGTGCTCAAGCCACAGCACCACACATAGCAATTTGCCCCTGTCCCAGTCATACATGTTTCAGATACACCCATGCGGTGCTGAGACCTTGCACCACCCCAGGGAAGGCATTGGCAGGACACTATGCTCTTGTTGCCATTGATAGCTCCTCATGTTGATTTATGTGTATGTGTGCTATATTGCACAGCACACATTGACCTAGCAGAGTTAAATTTTATCTGCTGCCTGTGCAGGTATGTTCACCTTCCTACACACATATGATCTCCCCCTCAATGCAGCCATCCTTGAACTATGATGCATCAGATGCAGCATGGTGGCAGTGCAGCTAATTTGACACAGGCACATGGGTGGACCCAGGGATGGCCAGCATGGGTATAAAACGTCAGCTGTATACATCATTATGTATGTGACAATGCCTGATGGTAAATACGTTTATGGACCTAGCCAGTGGTCCCGACCTGCAACCACCCAAAACCAACAAGCAAGGTTTCCGCACCTCCCCCACTATACGTAGGTACAAAGGTGCTCTCCCTGATGCCTGCCATCCCAGCCGTTCCTGTATTAGATTACACAAATCTGCTGATTATGGGGCCCGGAGTGCCCCCCGCCAGGCAGTGAGCCACTGGATCCAGGGCTGGGGGGGTCGCCAGACTGGCAGACCCAGATGATTCCAGCCCCATCCAATGGTCGGTGCTGGGGTTCCCCCAAGTTCGACCCCTTGTCCGCTGCGTTCAGTCTATTAAACTGAAGCAACATGGGGATCATACACTCCAACCCATCTGGTAGAGCACTCTCAGGTAACTGGGAGGTTCATACCGTCTTGGACAGTGACTCCACTAGTGAAGGTGGGGAAAGGGCTTCCAACCTTTTGAGATCTAATGGCAAGGTCGGCCACTGCCAGACCCAAGCACCTGGTGATTATAGCCTGACCCAGAGAGAGATAATAGCAAGAGATGATGGGAAAGACTTTTCCCATTCATTCTGCAACCTGCTTGCAGATTGGATTAAGGAGGAGAACCAGTTTAGATGGTCCTAGCTCAGGAGGGGGTCCTTTGAGCCAGAGGACGTTGTGATGGCGGAGGATTGCATTGGATATGGAGAGGAAATCCCAATTGGGATTTCCCCTTTATGCAGCAATGCCTCATAAGGTGGGAGAAAACATAATTCGAGGGAAGAAGGGAAATGAGAGAAAGCCAGAACGGGACCAGGACGCCGCTTCAGAATATCAGAACAGTAACCCTGGTCAGAACAGCTGTAGACACGATGATGAAGAAGGTGGCGTCACCAATGAGGATATCATTGCAAAGGTTGGGGAAGGATTTAGCATGTAGTAATGGGATTGAGGAAGTTGTACAGAGTACCCCAAGGCAGAGACCGGGTCACATTCCACAACTGGCTCACAGAACCAAGTAAACAGCAGGGCTGATGTGTGTCAACCCTGCACCCGACAGTTGAGACCCACACCCCCACTCTCATGTGTTCAGTACTATCGGTGACCTGACAATCTGACGAGGTGTCAACCGTAATGACACTGATAAGTAGCATACCCTGCAGCTTCCTCATTTACAACGGGACAGCAAAGTCCTGCTTTCTGGAAGGGATCATCCCCCTGTCCAAGGGCTCCATGGACATGCAGGGGATCTCAGGCACGGTCACTTCATGAAACCCATAGAGTTAGAACTGGGAGGCAGCCGCGTGAAGAGGAAACTGCTGTGTTTTCCCTCATCCCCGACTAATATATTAGAACGAAACCTAAAGACCAAGCTAGAGAGGTCTATTCATTTGGCTGAGAATGGGATTATAGCCTGCTCCTCCCCTGGAGCTCCCTTTCAAAGGCACCAACCAGCAGGACACTCCCATACCACATGGGCACTAGCCAGAGCGGTCCCAGCCAATCAATCCCCTTTTGGGGAGATCATCCAAAAATATACGGAGAGCTTGTTCGAGTTATGAAAATTAGCTTGGTAATGGGCATGTTGCGCGCGCAGCCTTTTAGTAGGGACTGCCAAAAGGATAACCAGTAAGGTAAGTAAGGAGTAAGAGATCCAAGGCCACGATATGCACATGCCTACTGAGTCCCCCAAGTTAGGAGGAGAGCCGGTCCAAGGAGCATAGGAAAAATAGCTGTAGTAGGCACACCGCGTGTACCCCTGGATTTACTAAGTCCAGCCTCTGTTGCCACTCTGGCACCTGCACGAGCGAGAAAGTGGCACAGACAAGGTAGTCCAACACAATGCAGTGTCCTCCCACACCCGATGCCCCCTAGTAGTGCCTACTTCAAAAGGCCAAAAAGTAGGAGCAAGCCTGGAGAAGCTCTTCTAAGTCAGGCCCACACAGACTAGGTAAGACCGCCGTTGAGGGAGCCGTGCTGGCTGCAAGAGTTCAAATGACACCAGTCTTGAAGGAAGCTCTGCCTCAGAACCCCAGAGAGTTTCCACCCAGTCCTTATGGCAGAGTTCAGGGAGACTGGCAACAGCCAGACCTCAGAGATTGCTAATGTTGCCACAGAATGGGCCACATGGCTGACTGATGCCGCCTAAAGGCGTATCATGAGCAAAGATCAATAAGCCTAGGCCAGTCCCCACAAAATCCTCATCCACAAAACCAAGCCCAGGTCAGGTCATCTCAAATGCATCCTACATTCAGCCGCAAGGAAATCAAGCAGCCATCACACCACTACAACAGGGAACAGGTGGTTGGTCAAACACATGGCAACAGCAGCAGCAGGCAGCAAGCCCAGTCCAGCAGAGACTGGGTCCACAACCACAGCAGGGAGGCAATGCCTTTACACAATCCCAAAATTCAAAAACACAGTTAGCTCAAAACTCTCAATAAGTTTACATTCACATCATACCCACTTCAAAACTTAGCTAAAAAATAAAGACTAGTGAAAATATTACAACACTCATGCCTTTACTTCGTGAAAATCTCAGGGCTGCTGTACATTCTGTTGATTGGAACTCCACATTAGAGGCCACCATTTGGGTGACTGCAGGGGCCTAGGCCCCGTCCTGCTGCTGGCCCCCTAGGTCGTGGTTGGCTGGCCATGCCCTGTGGGGAAGGCAGTCAGACAAGCAGGCAGAGAGGCATAAACCATCCAGCGCATAAAAGCACCTAGGTCTGCTCATCCAAGTCTAATATGGATGGGCTCCAAATCGAAAGGACCCCATTCTTCAACAATAGGCCCCCTTTCAGGTCCATAATTAGTTGTGAGAGCCATGTTTTCTGTGCACTTGGGATCATTATGTCCCCATAAAACCCTGATGTTCACGCACAAATCAGATAGATTGTGAAGCAACAACATGGCAACAAGACAGTAGGGAAATTACAGAGAGCAATAATCCTTCCCAGGTCATCACTCTCATCAAGCAAATTTCAGTGAGTCCTGGACATGCACGTAATTCCCATCGGAAGAAAATGCTCCACTTCCTCCTCTCCCCAGAAGGATTCCAAACGTCCAAAGACTGCTCGTCAGATAATACCTCTCGAAAAAAGCAAGAGTAGCATGTTGCCAGGTAGAAGTCCCTTTTCGCAGCCAGGACGGCAGACCCAAAACATCCTGGATTCGAGGGAGAGGGGGGTGCCGGAAGGAAAACAAATTCTGTAAATGACCATCACAGCCCCATTCAAGGTGCATGTATACTTTCAATGCCACGTATGGCCTGTCGATCAGACCACATAAGGCATCCTACACACCATCCAAGAAAGCAATAGGTCCCAGTCCCAATCATTGCTACATAAAAATCACACGAGGGGCCACAGAGCACCCCTCAGACCCTCTCCGGTAGGCCACAATAAAAACAGCATTACACGACGAGCTAGGGAGGCACCCAACGACCTGCAAAAAGTGGACAAAAAATGAAGCTTCTACAAAACGGGCGTAGCCAAGACACTTGACTTCATTAGGCAGAAGCTCATTGCACGCCACATGCAGGGTTAGAGGGGCATACAAGTGTCCTCGGGGCACGTTGCGATCACCAGCAACCCCCAAATTGCAACATGACCCATTCCTTTCACATCACTCCACGCAAGTGCAGGTCAAAAGGCTCCATCTGCAAGGGTAAATCACACACAAACACATGTTAGGGAAATTAGTTAGGTAAAATGAATAATCCCACAAAATAACCCCATTGAAACACTCTTCTCTGTCATGGTGAAAGGAGAGGACCAAATCACCTGCAAAATAAAAAGTTGCCTCAACAGGAGCCACCATCAAAATAAATGTACTAAACATACGTAAAAAATAAAGGCACAGGAATCTCCTGAGGCTAAATAATGATGTATGTTTTTCTAAAGCTAACCTACATCCCACAGCTCTTATCCAACAGGTCTGTGACCGAACCACAAGTGCACCACCTTTACAGTGGCCTGCCACCTCTTTAGCAGCAACTTCCAGAACCCCAACAAGACCCAAGTGTGCAAGACAAAGACCACAAACTGTTTTTGACTGTTTTTTTACCGACATTCTTCTACAAATTCTTTTTCCAAGAGCAAAGTCACCCCCGGTTCCACAACAATTTTGCCAGAGCATAGACACTCACCAGAATATCGCAGGTTTCTCTTCTGAAAGCCATCCCGAGATCTGCAAAGTTCCAAAAGTTATGTATTTTTGCACCATTGCGTACCCTCTGTTTGCTGTTGGTGTGGCCCCATCTCTCCATAGCCAGAAATCTGTCTAGTCACATGGGGCCTACCTCAACATTTCTACAGTGCTTGCGTAGGGGCCTTTCCCACATCGCTTACAGTTACATTGAACCTAATGTTAGTATTCCACACGCACTACACAGCGCACTCTTACACAACACATGGTATCAACAAGTGGGCACTCAGACATTAGCCAGACCGTGCTATATCTGTTCACTGATGCCACACGCCGTAGGCACAGACAGGCTTTATTTATCCCAGGAGAAAGCCCCCGAGAAAGCAAAATGTCTCATCCATCTGCACTTATGTAAGATTAGGGCCATGTTACAACCTAGCAGAGTGGAACACCATAGGGTGGCAGTAAACGTCACACAAGATGAGACCAATCCTACCGCACTGTACCTTTACACTGAGTCTAGTGATATTCAAATTGAGCTAGGCAGGACATTGTTTGGCTCTGAAATTTTCCAGAAAAGGTTCTTGGAGGTAGCAAAACCATTGCACTAGTACACAAACACGGCCACTCCCGTCTGTGCCCCCAGGGTGGCCCTTACTGTGTCTGGGACATTCTTCTTTGATAACAAAGGGACCCCAGAAATCAAGGTCCTGTGTAAGGCTATTCAGCTCAATGATACAAGGTCAAATGAGTCTAATAGGGGAGGGATTGAATACCAGCATAAATACCCCATGTCAGGAAACCTGGGATTCTAAGATAGATAGGCATGCGTGGTTAGAAGGGAAGAGGCAACCCCTAATTGTAAGGAAACCTACAGTGTATACCTTGTGTTTCAGAGGCAAATGGATGATCCCACTCGGCACAAATGAGAATTGTGAAGCAATACTGCACATACCAGACATTCACTGGGGCACCTCCGCGCTGATGAATTTCTACTAGCAGTGTGAAGAATTTGCCAATGCTCGTCTGATCCCCGGACTTCGGGGCATCTGCTCCCTCGTAACCATACACAACATGGTGTCATTGCTGGAGAAAACCTGTACGAGTTGTTCCGACATCCGCTACAGAAGAAAACAACTCTGCTGCATCAGGCTTGAGAAAAAAGAACTGCTGATTATTTCGGCTGGGCTCAGTACAAGAACATTCAAGAAGAATTTAGACTATTCACTGATTCTCAGGTAAACACAGGAGGGTCCATACCCTTCTTCACCCTACAGACAAAAGCAGACACTCACTGGTTGCAAATAACAAGGTGGGAGATGTTGAAAATGATCAACGATACTGAGCTCGTTTTAAATGCTATCAAGGAAGAATTAGGAGCCATCTGCCTCATGGTGATGCAACATAGGTATGTGCTGGACTTGATGACCCCGATGGAGGGTGGGGGGGTGCCAAGATCAGTGCATCCTGTTGTACATTTATCTCTGGTAATGCCCTGAACAATGGGTCACTAACATTTGCCATCCAAGCACTGCATCATCTATAAGCCAACATGAAGAAGGAGGGAAATGCCTCTGAGCAGGACTGGTTATTTGATTGGTTTTCTTGGCTGGATGACCAGACTGTGCATTTCATTGCTGATGATTCTCAATCTTGTGCTGTTTTTGTGTTGTTTCCTGCAATTGGGGGTTTCCTTCCGTAAAAACATAGTCCTCAAATTTGGCAGAATTCAAGTAACTAGGGAAATAGCAAAACAGACACAACAGAAACACACCAAACCTCATATAATGCAACTGTCATGAAGTATGGGGTGGATAATGTGGTTGAAATGTCAGCAAGAGCCGGGAATGTTAACAAAATCAATGTAAATGTATGCCATGATATGTGTATGCATAACAGCAAACCGTTGTCGAATCCACACTATGTGACCTCCTCATCAACCTGAGTCAGAAATACATGATCAGGCAAAACCTGCAAACTAGGCCTGAAGCAACTGATTGGCAGATCACAGGTGGTGTGAGACATAGTCCGTAGTCAGACGCGTGAACAGTAAAATCTAGATTGATCCTTCAGATAGGCAGCAATAACACCATGGTTATAGGAGATTGGCCTCCAATAAAACGCATTTGGCCAGAGTGGTGTATGTTCTCAAAACACCAGAAAAGTTAGATCCCCCATCAAGCACACACATAGCATGAAGTGGTCACGTGCTCCCCATGCCGGACATCTGGAAATGTTACCTACTGGCCAGCATTATGTCCATGCAAGGTCGAGACCCACCTCTGCACCACTTTATCAGATGGTCAGATTTATGACTCTGTGACCAGGCCTGGATTCCTTTCTGCAAAGAATGCATAGAATTGTTTTATGATGCTTCAAGAAATGTCTGTAGAATGGCTCTCAGAAATAAATGTACTTCGAGACAGTCAGCAGGCCCTAGCTATGTGCTGCTTTCCCGGCTGCTGTGTTTAATTAAATCAACTGTTCCTATTTTGTTTACTCAAACAAAAAAACAGGAAAAGCTCTCAAACGGTCCCAAAACACCTGCACAAGGAGGGGGGAGATAGGGGTTGGGGTTCCCTGAGCCATTGAACCTTAAAGGGGAAGGGGTTTCCAGGCAAGTTCTTTGACCCTGCAAAGGTAGGGAAGTGTTTAGACTGCTTGCAGGCAGGACAGAAAAGGGGCACTGCAGTCTCCACAAAGAAGCCCACCACTGAGGGCAGACCCAAGGGTTTGTTAGTGTAGGTGTGGGGGTGGAAGTTTGCCTGGAGTTGAGAAAAGGGTTTAAAGTAGTGACCTTGGTTTGCGTGGGTAGTGTGAATGTTGCAACCCTGGCTGACGTACATCCAAGCATGGAAAAGTACAGCCAAAGACCTAAGATCAACATGACTGAGGTTGAGGCTCTGAAGGATACCAGAGCCACAGTTACAATGGTGGTGGACAAACTTGGTTTCCCAGAGAAGATCCTACCTGGTGTATCACCAGGTTACCTATGCAGACAGCAGAGCCAAGCTCCATCCCATGGCAATGATAAGCTTGGAATGGGGAGTTGTGACTGGCCCTATGAAGGTGAAGGTAGTGGTATCTCCTGCCCTCCTAGCAGACTGTTTACAGGGTAATGATCTCGAAGCTCTTGAATGGTCAGGGGTGAAAAGGTAGGTCCATGTGCAAATGCTGGACCTCCCTGAGTCCGTTTGTGCTGTGACTGGGTCACAGATTGCACATCAGAGGAGTGCTGGATACTTGGATCCTGGAACAATGGGCCAAGACTCCAGAACATGAGACAGGGTGAAGGGTCCAGTGAGGCAGTCCAAACAGCTCAGGAGTTCTAGGAGGAATCCAACCCAGAGGAGAAGGATCTGGCCCCGAGCTAGGGATATGCAAAAACAACAAGGTAATGGATGGAATGCTTGAATTAATCTCAGTCAGTGGCAATCACTCGTACCGCATCCCAATCCATCATTATGTAACTCAGTCTTGACCCTGCTCCCCATGGGAACAGTCTAGCACCAAAATGACAGGCCAGGTCATCCCTGAATTAGAAAAAAAGCAACCTAGTACTAGTTTTGCCCTAGTTAAGGCTCTTCAGCCAGGTATATCTTGGTTCCAGTGGCACAGTGAGCTCGGGACCCACATCTGGGCATACCCGGAGAACTTAAGGCGGCACATGCAAAAACAACAAAGTGATGGATGGAATGCTTGAATTGTTCTCAGCCACTGGAGATCGGTCGGGCCGCATCCCAATCCATCGTTATGTCCATCCATCACCTTGTTGTGTTCATGACTTTGATACTGGTGAGAGCTTACCTGTCAAAAATAAACTGTACAGGTTGTCTTACCAGGTCAAAACCAACGTCAAGGCTACAGTAGCCAAGATGCTGGATTTGGGGGGGAATTGAGCCCTCTGACAGTCCATGGGCCAGTCCAGGGGCACTGGTACCCAAGCCTAATCCCCAAGGGGGGTGAAGGAATTAAGCTTTTGTTTGAACTACAGAGGCTTGAATACAATCACTAAGACTGGCGCCTACCCCATACCTAGAACTGATGAGCTTCTTGATAGGTTGGAGGCTGCAAAGAACCTGAGTATTATCTGATCTGACCTCAGGTCACTGGCAGATTGCCCTAAGTCCAGGAGCACAGGAGAGGTCTGCATTTTCCACCCCAGAGGATCACTTTCAATTCAAAGTAATGCCATTTGACTTGAAGAATGTCCCTTCCACCCTCCAAAGGTTGGTGAAAAGAGTCCTGTCTGGGTTGGAAACATTCAGTGCAGCTTATCGGGATAACATAGCTGTATTCAGTGTCCCCTGGAAGGAGCACCTGGTCTTCCTGAAAGAAGTGCTTCAGGCCTTGCAGCAGGTTGGCCTGACTATAAGGGCAAGAAAATGCCAGATAGGGCAGAGTTCAGTGGTGTACTTGGGACACTCTCTTACTGGAGGTCATGTACAAACTCTCCAGTCAAAGATCCAGGCCATCCTGGATTGGGAAGCTGCTAAAACTCAGAATCATGTCAGGGCCTTTCTTGGCCTGACTGTGTACTACAGGAGTTTTGATAAGAACTATGGTACCATTGTAGCTACCCTTACATAACTCACCTCCATGAAACAGCCCAAAAAACATAATTTGGACCCCAGGTTGTCAGAAGGCATTTGACACTCTGAAGGGGGCTATGTGTTCAGCACCAGTCCTGCTGGCCCCTGAATACAATAAGGAGTTTATTTTTCAGACATATGCTTCAGAGCAAGGGCTTAGGGCAGTGTTGGCACAGGTAAATGAGGAGGGCCAGGATCAGTCTACTCGCCAGAGAACAGAAGATGAAGTACCATTGAAAGGGAAGCCTTTACCATGGTCTGGTCTCTGAAGAAGCTGAAGCCATACCTGTTTGGTACTCACTTCCATATTCAAACTGACCACAGACCTCAGAGGTAGCTTGTGCAGATAAAGGGGGAGTTTGCAAAGTTGTTGAGGTCGTCCATTTCCCTTCAGGGGATTGACTTTACAGAGGAGCACAGACCTGGGACTGGCCATGTCAATGCAGATAGACCTTCTATGTTTTTCCACTTAGCTGATAAGAACTACCAGGAAGTAAGTTAGTTACCAATCACCTCTTGCCAAGGGGGGCATGTAGGGAAGTCATCCTTTTTGCCCTGATCACCACCATTTTGTGACCGAAACTGGTGGTTACTGACTCTCAAATTGCCCTGGGCTCTGCTAACCAGCCCCAGGACTATGGTCTGTTTTCAAAAGTATTTGGTGTTTGGTTTATTTGTTTCCGGTCCAGTGAAGACCTGGCTTGGCAGTTCGGGCTGGACTGTTCCCATGAGGCACAGGGTCAAGACTGATTTGCATATGGCTGGGTCCAAGCTGGGGTGGCATGGTGAGCAAAAGAAAAATGGATTAAACCCAGATCTGTGACTGGGGGTGAGTGTTTGCATTGTTCAGCACTCCGTCCATCATCCTTTTGTGTTCCTAAAGCTGCCCCGAGTGGGAAGGGTATGCCCAGACGTGGGTCCCTTGCTCACTGTGCCACTGGATTCAAACTAGCCTGGCTGATGAAGGGTGAAACCCTGAAACCGGTCCCAGGATGCTTGTTTCCGGTCCAGTGAGGACCTTACTTGGTAGTTTGAGCTGGACTGTTCCCATGAGGCACAGGGTCAAGACTGATTTGCATATGGCTGGGTCCAAGCTGGGGTGGCATGGTGAGCAAAAGAACGATGGATTAAACCCAGATCTGTGACTGGGGGTGAGTGTTTGCATTGTTCAGCACTCCGTCCATCATCCTTTTGTGTTCCTATAGTTTTAAAATAAAACTGTGTCCAAATTCGACTTTGGAATTTAAAGGTAATTCCAAAGTCCAAAACGTTCTTTTTATAACATATAAATTACCCCAAAGGACTACCGTAGGTGTCCCAAGGATAGGGTGCTTTGTTATCAAAAGTAGGGACAATATAAACTATGTTTTATGTGTGGGGAAAAAACAGGCAATGTCGTTTTTCCCCTTGTAGTGCTACTTGCCCCATAGGCTAACATGGGAAGGCTTTATTAAACTTAAATAAAGTCTAACTTTTGATTGGTGTTAGCTAGCAACTTGATTCAGCGTATCAAAATAATAGTTACAATAAATCCAGCAACCTGCCAAGGTCTGATTTATTATACCTATCATAGGAAAGTAGTTGTAGAACTTAACATCCTTAAGTTTCCCAAAGAAGCACTGTAGCACTTTCTTCTGATTGGTCAGCCTTTTACCAGCCAGAACCAAGTTGCTCCCTGAATAGGTGTGAAGAGGTCCCAGGCTGAAACAATACAGCCATTTGATGGGAGGAGAACTATGCACTGGAGAAACCGGGACAGGAAGGGGGCTGGGGGGATATACTGGGCCTTCAAAGATAGAGGCACAGATGTCACAGGACCCAGGACAGCCCCAACTTCCTTGATCCCCCTGCCAGGTGATAGCCCCCCTCCTAATTATATAGTAGACGGGCTGGAAGGAGACTGTAGGGAAATATTAACCCCACCTGTGGGTTGGGTTAGATACACCTGCACTCCAATGACAGAATTCTGGAGGAATTGTTCATTCTGGGACAAAATATGGCACACTTCCAAGGAAATGGCCGGGGGGGGCAACTTGAACCTTATTGGTTGGGGTGTCCCCTACCCCTGCGAGCCCGGATTGGGGAATAAATATGAGAGATATGCAGGAGACCCTCAGAACCCTGCCTGAACTTCTGGAGAAGGAGGACTGCTCTGTTGGGACCTTGGACTGCACCACAGTAGGCTTGCACCTAGGACTGCACCTGCTGTGCTCACAAGACTCCACACAAGAAAGGACTGGGCCTGTCTTAACGGATAAGGAGTGGACTACCGGAGTAGCAACAGGTAGAAAAGTGCTGGAAGCAGCGACCTGCAACATCCACTGAAAGGACTACTCCAGCTGACCAGGTGCATTGTGGGAGATTGAGTCCCAGGCCCCAAGAGGCAAGCCAGAACTTCTGAACCCTTGTCTGGTGCTGCTGGGCACTTTTGACTCTCAGGAAACCTATCAGAAGATCTGAACATTTGGGAACTTTTTGCAAAGTTTTGGTGAAAAGCCACCATTGTCAAACTGCGAGTCAGGGTGGCCATGCTGATTTGCACTACTGAAAATTCTGGAACTCCCCATCGTTGATGCAGAGCACAAAGACCTCCAGAGACCTACTGAGGCATTGCACTACAGCAGGCCCCTTTCGTCAATGCAAACTCCGGATTCAAGGACCCGACCATTGACGTTGAGAAGGAAAGCTCCAAAAAAGTGACTAAGTGCAAAGATAATCTTGACCGGGACCTACCGCTTAACCTATCCAACTCACGCTCCATTATGTTTGACCTAAAATATTTTTTTTCCTGCTCCACACCGACCAGCTAGCTGCAGTTACGCTTTTTGCTTTTGGTGCTAGAATGCACATTTTTTTTAATTTTTTTTTTTATTCATATCTCCGATACCCCACATTGAATTATTGTCATTTTGGTGTCATCTTAAACATAAAAAATATTCTCTGGTGTTGGATTTTTATTGTGCTGTCTCCTGTAATTATTTGCTGTTTTCGTGAAATTAAAGGCTTTACGCTACCTGCCTCCTAAATTAAGCCTGACTGCTTGTTGCCAAGCTACCAAGGGTTCAGCAAGGATTCATTTTTTGAGACTTGACTGGACCTTATTAGTACTTCCACCTCCTAATCAGCCACTTTCCTACATTATTTATTATGTAACTATATATTGTTTGTTGTGTTTTCCTTTTCTTGAAATGTGCGATTGCTTTATGTCAAAGTGTACAATTTTTTGATAATACAAAAAACAATACAAAATAAAGTAACTTTATAGGACAAGTATAGCCCCATAAAGCATATGTGGTATGCCAAAAAATCCAGCATTTAGGCTGCAGAATAGGTTTCCTTAAAGCAAGACACAGAAAAAGAAATGTGCTTTAATTTCATAGTGACATAGTGGGATTACATATGAGGAAAATATAAACAGAAATATTGTCCGACGTAAATATCTTGGCCTCAATACTGTTTACAAAAATATCATTGCACTCCGTCTGGGTTTTAGATGGTTAACTCAAAAGTGGCAAAATGTTTGTAAATGATATTTAAGGCATAATATTTACGCGAGACAATATTCTGACAATGACAGTTTGCTACCACACCACTAAGGCTAGCAACAGGTTTTCTGAAAAGGGAACGTCTGATTTGAGTTAGAATCTTCTCAAATGTATTCTTCAAAAGCTCACTAACTGAATACAGACTGACAAGGAGACTAATTAAAGTTCAGCGCAGATATGCTTATGTTTGATTGACTGTTGTATGTACATCCAGGTGGCCGCATCTGCATGACTGCTGTTCTGTCCAGTTTTAGACTAGACCTCTGAATCCAACTGATGGTATTGTTGCACATCTATGTGATTAGTGCATTATGTCTTGCATTTCTGTACTTCCTGTTTGAAAGATTAGTGCCCAGCTTTTTTGAGACATATGTAATTTTTATCAATGTGTCGTACAGCTGGATTTAGAATTTGGCAAACGGGTTACTCCATCACATACCTGAAGGAGATCATGGCCGCTGGATTACAAGTGCCATTGGATACAATGTACTTGTAATACAAAGGACGAGATATCCATGATGGTTGTGATAGTGTAACCCGGCGGCTTAACTCTAAATCAGGCCTTAGTGTCCTGCATACTATTTTATGTACTACTCATTCGAATAAACAGCACCATGTCCACACAACAGCTTTGGCCATAGATACTGTGGGACTCAGTGTTACGATTTAATGGTTTCTTGAGCATTGTTATCTTGCACTTTGTCATCATATGACTTCAATAAAACAAACCGAAACACTGATTGTGCCCATGGGATCCATGCTTTCACTCTGTCCCACAACAAATGCCCCAGGGAACCTCCTCATCTCATCAGACACTGCATTTCTCAGAAAACTGATCAGTCACCGAAACAATGTGATGCTGATTAGCTATGTCGCAAGCAACAACACTGCCTTTATTGGCACTATTTTGATACTCACTTCCCTCTGCATTTTATTGACTTTTCATGCATTCATAGACATAAAGGTACAGTGACACCTATTACCTTCCTCATTGACAGTGACAGTGCAAGTTCGTTGTCAAAAAGCTTGCACTATTCTAGACCTGGAAGTCTAGGAACTTACACTGAAATGCATCTCCATCACAGCACATGGACTGTTCATGTTCCTTCTAGGATTGATGTCCCAGACAACCTCCCTCCTCACCGACCTTTTCCAAGGATCTCAACAGCTTTTTAATTTTAGCATCTCTAGCTGGTTCATTATCCTTGATTATTTTAAATTTGACTTGAGAAATCTCCATCAGCATGCTCTTTTCTCTTCAAGTCCTTTGTTTTTATTACACTCAATATATAAAAAACCTCTCCTTACATGCATTCTTCAAACGTACACCTTTCACCAACCCCTTAACTTCCGTCCTAGTTAAAACCTTTCCATAGCACTCAGCTTTATCCCAGAACATCTATGACTACACTAAGAGCGTGTGCCTTACCTTAACTCCAGTTAGATTAACCAATGCAATAAGACACCACAGTCTCATGAAAATTCTGTCCAGGCTGCTCTTTGTCTCGCAACACTGCCATAAACTCTTAGTTGTACAACACAACCATAATATGTATCCTACAAAATTAGTGGCAAACTCATCCCCATTGAATAAAGCATCCCGATCCCCTGTTTATTAGGTTTGCTATTTATCTATCCTCCTTAATCTGGGTAATCTTTGACAAACCTGCATTTTGCCACCTACTGTCCAGAGAAGCAAATCACCAATTAAGTTTATTATAATTAGCAAGTTAGACTTTTGAAAGGGGCTATTAAGCTGCCCCTCTATATTCTTGTCCCCCACTGAAACAAAGATTAGTTTTACTACTGCAATTCTGTTCAGCCTTCCCAGAGAATCGCTCACCTCACTCTATGAATATGATTCTGGATGACTCTCTGCCAAACACTGGGTTGAGTGTACACTTCTCACTCTGGGATAAAAGAGCTTATCAGAAGGAATTACAGTCAGTCAAACACAAGTAAATTTAAGTAAGCCACTCAGCTATTTTAAATCATTTAGGTAGTTCATATGGGAAGCTGTACCTACTCTGATCCAGGTTGCTGCTTCTATTTCAGAGTTCAAGCAGCATGCCCTCAAAGCTTATTAAATAAGTCTGGAAAACTCGATCTGTTGAGTATCAACCATAAAATCTGGTAACTAAGCTATCAAAGGTGTCTTTGATGTGCTCACATCTCTATGGATACTTTGTCCATAAGGTTCAAATGTTATGTCTTATCTTGTCAGTCTCCACCATTCATCAGTGTGTATCATCACTATATCTTAGTGTTACCACTGTTATTTTACTATTTTTTTTAATGAGGTATGTGTCCATGTTACCGCATTTCATACAGAAAGGCCTTATGTAGCAGACACATAAGTATGCATATTATATTATTGCTGAATGGGAGGTAAAATAAGCAGTTGGATGCAGAACTACAGATATTGCAGATGAGATAAGAGTGATTCACCATAGACCAAATATAGGACCGTACAAATCTACTAGCTTCTGATGGTAGAGATGGATGCCTTAGAGGATAAAGGCATCCGTGTGCATTCATGGGCATTGAGAACAGTTAGTCTACTTTAACTAAGGTATGTCACGGCTGTTTAGGGTTAAGAAAAGAGGATTTAAAAGCCAGTACTCAAGCAAGCTTCAATGGATAAAATGGCGCTATGCACAGATAGAAGAGTCTTCCAGTTTATGGAATGAAGCAGAGGCAGTCTAGGAAAACAGGTGTCACTACAGTTTTATGTGTGTGGCCGGACTGAATTTCAAGGCAATGTGAGAACCTTCAACTGTGTTCCGTGGCTTGCAGACGCTCAGCCTAGAATGGTTGCGAGTGGAATTTGCCATCGCAGTTTGAAAAAGTTGGCCTAAGGACACTCCTTCCAAACTGCAATTCGGGACAAATGTCTAATACTATGTTGTCATTCAGTAAATGCTTACTGTATTGCAAAATGGTCCTGGTACATTTAAAAAAGCCATTTAGTGGTCAAAAACCTTGTGATTTAGTTAATCACAGGCTTTGTGACCGCTAAATTACTTCGTACATGTGTACCAACATGTTTTCACCTACTTCAAACTTTAAAAGGCTTTATTCAAGACTGTGAAATTTGGCCTATTCAATGGAATACAATATAGAGTTAAAAACAAAGTTAATTTCATTTTAGGTTGCTTGGTTTGCAAAGCACATTTTGTGTTGTGATTGTGTGAAACAATTTTCATCGTGATACTACAGGGAAGGTATCACACTGAGTGAATTCACACACTTGCCTTTTCTTTAGCGGTTTAGGATTGAGTTCTGTTGGTAAAAGTTTAGTGATTCGTGAATATAATGTTGTTGTTTCTTGATGCAAAAGTGCACTGCCCGCTAGGGCTATTTCAGTATTGGTAGGGGTTCCCTGTTCCAATTAAGAAAGCCACAGCTTATCTAAAATGTTGTTAGTGGCACTACAAATTTTCCTAGAGCACTGTCAAAGTGATGCTTGTTTGAAAAAAATGCCACAATAAATCTGCTTAGTAATGTGTCCAGGGTGTGTGGGTTAGCTCAGTTCAAGTAACAGAGGCATTCTTCTAGTGTGAACACATAGGCCCAGATTTAAGAAAAGTCAGTGCTGTGTTTGCGCCATTTTTTGACGCAAAAGTGGCGCTAACTTAACAGCATATTTATATTTTGATGCTAAAGCAGCCTAGCATCAAAATATCTGACAGCGTAATTTTTTGGGAGCGCCACCTCACCGTGTGTTGTTTAACGACAATGATATTCAAGATAGGCACTCCCTCTGAAACAAATTATGCTAGGCTGCTAGTGCCAAATTTAGAACCTGACAGAAAAACAATGCACGTAAAGGACCGTCTCCAAAAAACAAAAAATGACGCTAAGTCTGATTAACGTCAACATCATCTTTTTAACGCCTGGTCAGACCAGGCATTAAAATGAGGCCCACACAATACTACTTAAGGGTAACACACAGAAGGAACATTGGAAAGCAACTGGACACCATGGAACTGTTACTCCTAGAGCTTGGCACCCTTAGAAGATGAAAGGGATGATGCCAAGTGTCATCATCACCCCCACGTCAACTGCAAACACCACCACAGCAGCCACAAACACAGCGTAGAAGGCAGGAGAGGATCTTTCTCCAGTGTATAAGCATCCCAGCCCTCAGGGAAGAAGAGATGATCAGACTCCACCATCTGAGGTGGAAGTCCATTGTATGTCTGCTCCACCATATTGTGCCAGACATCGCAGCAAGAGTGCAGAGTCACACATCAATTCCACACATGACCAAACTCCTGGCTGTCCTGCACTTGCTGCATCAGGTTCATTCCAGACGACTGCAGCACAAGTGGATGGGATCTCCCAACCATTACTCTCTGCCTTCCTTACAAAGATCATGGATGCCATCATCAGACTCACACCCCACCACAACCGGTTTCCCAACACCCAGGAACTGCAGCAGGAGACCAAGCAAGGTTTCTACCACATTGCTGGCTTCCTGCATGTGCTGGGTGCAATGGACTGCACCCATGTCCAACTTGTCCATCCTGCAGCAACCATACACCTTTACAAGAACCACAAACATGCCCACTCCATCAATGGGCAGGCTATTGTAGACCACCATTGAATTATCACAAACATCCTTGCAAAATATCCCGGAAGCATCCGTAATGCTTACATTTTCAGTCACTCGACTACAAACCAACAATTCCAGGATGGACAACATGGCAATGGCCTACTCTTAACACACACAACACACCAAACCCATAGTACAAGTAATACAAACACAACACCAAACACACATGGACAGGGAAACACAGATGCACGTACAACACATATGCCACATACCACACTACACTGCATGCAATGCACATCATCCTCACGTACACCCATATCTACAAGTCCCTGGCACCAACTGACTGACCCATCACTGGATGGACAGGAGGAGCAATGTCCCCTATACATATAAAAGTTGGACTCAAACAACTATATGTGTTCACAGATTCACAACAAAATACAGATCCTTCACACATTACGCTTATCAAGGAATTGCTCTGCTGTGTGAATTGCATTGGCCATTCAAGCATTAAACTACTCACATATTGGCACTGCCCTACAATTACTATGCTGTAGAACTCTCAGGCAGCACTGATATCTATTGTCACCTGAGTAGTCCCATCACCATCTACATGTCAGCAAAATATTATAGGTATACTCATTGTATACAACTTTCCCATGTGTGGTGTATAGTGCAGCACACATTGAAAAACAGCACCATCATCAATGAAAAATCATGTGCAGGATTGGACACCTCATAGCATACCAACAAACCCAGCTGTAAGTACCACATCTCCATACCATGATACAAGGGTACCAACAATAGACTGTGGCTGATGTACCACTGAAAATGTACAGGGAGAGGCCAGAAATGCACATGAATGAGGGTACGTGGAACTTAGCAGGGCTGGACTCCTGTTGCAGGGCAGTGTAGAAAAGCACAACATGGGTAGTGCCACTTTGTAAACATGGCACTGTGATCATTTGCCTAGTTGGCCCAAAATAGTGTCCACTAAAATTAGGCTTATTTTGAGCTAGGAGGTGCTAGAACCTTGTAAATTTGGTTCTCTGGCTCAGATATAGAGACCACCGTGCACTTTTGGCATGGGTGAACTGTCTGACAAAAAATCAAGTTACAATGACCATGTACATAAGCCACAACCCATAATCGGAAAGTGCACCACCACAGACCAATCCGACCATCCAGCTACAGAGGAACACACACAATACCAGATGGCGGTCTGATACACTACTCCACTCAAATCAAATACAGGCCGTGGTACTAACAATTAAATAATGTGCATGATTGACACATGTTCTCACATTCTATTGCAGCTGACCAAAGTTACGGCATCCAGCCGTGTGTTATGACGCCTCTTGGAAATCCAACAACGGATGCCGAGCGGGCATACAATGAAGCCCACATAAGGACAAGAAATGTCATGGAGCAGACATTTGGCCCCCTTAAATCAAGGTTCAGGTGCCTACATCTTACGGGAGGAGGACAGTTATATGCACCACTTCTTGTCTGCAAAATAATCCCTGTGTGTACCATTTTGCACAACATTTGTCTATGCACATATATCCTGGGATGAATAAGTAGATGTCCCCAACGAGGATAATGACAAGAATGGTGTACAACTGGAGAAGGGGAACAACAAAACACTGCTGCCGGAGTACGTAGAAGAGAACTAATAGTGCAAAACTTTTTCACATAGAACTGTACTCCAAGAACCGCCATGTAAGTATATGAATAAAATCACGTAAACTCAGAATGTACATGGCGTACTCTTTAACATCATCATATAACCAATTGTAACTTGCCCATATCTCTGAGAGCATGACTACACCACAACAGTTGTAAACACCTTTGGAACATAGGCCCCGATTTAAGAGGGCCTACTGCATCCTTGTTCCACATTAATGTCAAAAATCTTATGCTAATGTGGCACAATAAGGCAAATAACTAAGCAGCAGAAAATCATAGCGGCACATGTCAGGCATTCAGCGACTTTGTAACACCTTGTGCCACAAAATGCCTGCGACAGGCATTAAGTATGCAAGGGGGGTGTATAGCCGGTGGGAAAGAGCCAACATAGTACAGTAGAATCAAACTGGCAACTGTGCCATATAGAGCTGCTACTTTTAACAACTGCTCAGAGCAGCTGTTTAAATGGGGTACACCATTGTTACCAATCGGACCCTGAGTACTGTTCAGGGTAAGGGCCAACATTTTAGCTCTGACCCCGAACAGTACATCAATTGTGTCAAATAGCTTACACGCTATTGGCCCCCTACAATGTCCCATGGTATGCAGTCCGTAAAATAGGGTGCACGCATGGTGGCAAAAGGAGATACCAAAGGGGGGGGAAGAAAAGTTGCCCTGCACAGGTTGCTGCACAACTTTAATTTAATCTGTCTCATAGTCAGGAACATTAAACATCTTTAAAATAATTCACTACCAAATGAATGTGTTGGTGGAATGTAGGCATTGTCTGTAGCTTATACATTTTACATGGTCACACATATCAACAAGTGTTTTGGCTTAACATATGCCTGTAGCAATCCAGAAAATAGACGTGAAGACTACTGTACAGATGTATTGGCTAGGTAGGAAAAAGCTAGCAAGTACATACAATGGTAGGCTTGTGTCTGCTAGGTAACCTAGCTAAGTCTGAATGACAATATCAGACGTGAGTACTGTTAACATACTTCTCAGTGCCACTCACATGTATGAGCAAGAGAGTGACACACGGGGACCAATACACATAAATGTCTAGGTGTATCACACCCAACCAACTTGGAATGTGCATGGAAGTCGAGCAATGTACTAACAATCACAGACCCTTGGCAATTTGTATGTGTGATGATTACATAGAAAGTATGACTGTGGCATTCAATCTACTCATAGCTCACATGAGTCATCACAGTACCAAAATACACTCATTGGGAATTTTACATAGGTTTACATAGGTTACATAGGTTGCGGAATGCAAATGTAAGCATCAGTGCTTAATTTGTAAATAAAATGGTGCCGGTGCCCAAAGCCCTTCTCTTAAACACGCGGCTGCTTCAATTAAATGTGGGAACACGGAATACTGAGGCGGCGTAATCCTGAATCCATCTTGATCCTCTATAATCCATATAAAGTACTCCCTGCCC